>NC_091622.1:1212562-1818843 GCF_027580195.1 Bos mutus | reverse complement strand
TGTCATAGATTAATTAACCATGTGTGTGAGTTTATTTCTGGGCTGTCTTTCTGTTCCATTGATCTATGTGTCTGTTTTTGTACCACTAACATTCTATTTTGATTACTCTAGCTTTATAGTATAGTCTGGAGTTAGGGAGCAAGATTTCCCCAGTTCTGTTTTTCTTTCTCTAGGTTGTTTTGGTTATTCAGGGGCTTTTGTGTTTAAAACAAGCTTCAGAATTATTTTTTCTAGTTCTGTAACAAAATCATGGGTATTTTGATAGGAATTGCATTAAATCTGTCAATTGTTTTGGGTAGTATGGAAATTTTAACAGTTCTTCCAATTCATCAATACAGGATGTCTTTCCATTATTTATATTATCTTCATTTTCCTTAATCAATGTCTTTAGTTCTCAGAGAACGTGTCTTTCATCTCCTTGGTTAATTTATTCCTGGGCGTTTATTTTTTTTATTGAATTGTAAATGAGGTTGTTTTCTTGATTTCCCTTTCTGGTAGTTCATTATTCATGTATAGAAATGCCATAGATATCTGTATAGTAATATCTCTATAATAATAATATCTCTATAGTAATATTACTAATAGTTATTACTAATATTACTAATAGTTATAGCAGTAATCCTGTAACTGAATTTATTGATGAATTCTAAGATATTTTTGGTGGAGTCTTCAGTATTTTCTATACATAAATAGTATCCTGTCATCTGCAAGTAAACTGAGTTACAGTGTTTCTCCTTTACTTCCAATTTGGATGCCTTTTATTTCTTTTTCTTGTCTGATTGCTGTGGATACGACTTCCAATAGAATATTTAGTACAGTGGTAAGAGTTGACATCCTTATCTTATTCCTGACCTTAGAGCAAAAGCCTTAGCATTCATTCATTCAGCGAGTATGATGTTATTGTGGGTTTGTCTTAAATAACCTTTATTATGATGACATATGTTCCCGTCTTATGCAGTTTGTGCCCAGTAGCTTTGATGAGGGAACTGGACTTGAAGACAGTGTGGATTGAATCTTCTGGTGGTCACTTGTGGCTGACAAACTGGTGGGGAGTAATGCTAGGCCTGTAGGGGCTAGAACCAAAGCCCAGGGTCAGCCCAGCCTTCTCTCGTGAAATGGTGGTCTCTGCCATGTTGGGGTCTGAGGGGCTGGAGCCACAGACCCGAGGAGGCTTGGCTTCTCCCTTGCATGATGGTGGTCACTGCTCAGGCCAAGGGTGGGGCCAGATTCTGAGGGCTGGAGTCATAGTCCTGAGGGAACTCAGCTTCTCCTTGGCATGGCTGTGGTTGCCACCTTGTCCAGGGGTGGGATCAGGGCCTGAAGGGTTGCAACTGCAGTCCTGGAAGAGCTCACATTCTTCCTGGGGTGGTGACAGTCATCCTCTAGACTGAGGACCCTCGTATGAACCTTAGCTTCTCCTCGTGCATGACAATGGCTGCTGCCTGGTCAGGGAGCAGGGCCAGAGCAGGAGGTGCCGGAGCCAGAGCCCTGGTACAGACTGCAGCTTTGGCTGGGGTGGCTCTAGTCGGCTGCCCAGGGTGCACCAGGCAGTTTTCAGTCTGCCACCTCTGTGCTGGGAGTGGGAGCAAGCATGCCTTGCATGCACTCTCCAAAAGAAGAGTCTTGGTTTCTTACGGCCATCTAGGAAACCCCACTGATGTTTAAACCAGCCAAGGGTACACATATGAGTGCTGCAATCCTGGACTGGGGTGTCTATGTGGGGCTCAAAACCCCCATTCTATAGGGAGGAGCCTCTAGCCTGTGATATCTTTCTCTTCCTCTGGGTCATCTGCCAGGAGTATGGGTCATAACTAGGTTTCTTCACCCCCTCTTCTATTAGAATCCATGTAGTTCTTTCTTTGTAACCCTTTTCATAGCAGAGGTACTCTAGTTTTCAGATTATACTTAGAGAAAGTTGCTCCATATGTAGTTGTAATTTGAATGTGTTTGTTGTGGGAGGTGAGCTCAGATTCTTCCTACTCTGCAGTCTCAATTCTGCCTCCACCTGTTTCATTAGTAATAGAAACTTTTAACAGTTAAACAATTAAATACCAAGCATTCAATTTTATCTTAAAGATTAGAAACACTTTCAAGTTCACCATACCATTTACAGTGTTATATCAAAGCTACATTTAATACATTCGAAAAGTTATAGTGGGAGAAAAAGAAACAAATAGGTGAAATATATTATTAGCATACTCTTTGTCTTCAAAGAAGTGAAGCAGGCATGCCACGTGACTGAACTTCCTAGAAGATCATGTAAAATGAGAAAGTAAGTTCCGATACTCAGACCTGTTTGTTTTATTTAAAGTTTAAGTCTGCTGTTGTATGGTACTTTCCTCACTCCTACCCCTGATAAAAGAAAAGTGCTGATACTTCATAAAAACTTTTTTCTGACTTTAACATAGAGCTTTTGAAAGTCTGAAGCCATTCTGTCTTGGGAGGTTTCTGATTACTCCTTCAAACTCCTTATTTGTTATTGGTCTGCCCAGGCTTTCTATTTCTTCTTCACTCAGTCTCAGTAGGTTATATGTTTTGCTAAGCATCTTTGTGCTTCTTACCAAAGAATGCCTTGTTTCTTTGTCACTAAGGTAAAAACAGTCATTTGTGTTTCTTCTGAAAACTTTAAGTTTTGCTTTTTAAAATGACTTCATCCAGAATTGATTATTGTGTGTGTGTAGGGAATTCAATTTAATCTTTTTCCACATGGGTAATCAGTTGTCCAAAAACTGTTTATTGAATATTCATCCTCTTCTAATGATTTTTATATAGATTTGTTTCTAGACTTTTTATTCTATTTGATTGGTTTCCATCTCTTTCCTCAATATCAGCCTACACTATTTTAATTTCTAAAACTTTAAAATAAATCTTGATATTTGATAGAATAAATTGCTGCCATACTGAATTTATTCTTTGCATGTTTTATCTAGTCCTGACATTTTGTATCTCAGTATAAACTTTATAATCCATTTGTTATGCTCCATGAAAAACTCATGTGCAACATTGATTAAAATTTTAATTTATATCAATTTGGGGAGAATTAACATTTTTACAATACTGAGTCTCCTATCAATGAACATGATATCTCTTTACAATTGTGAGGTCTCCTTTAATGCCTTTCAATAAAGATTTATAATATCTTATATAATTTTGTATATATTTTAAAATATATACAAAAATACAGCCCATCACTATTCTAAATGGCATTTCTTTGTAAATTACATGGCCTATCTTCTTGTTATTGGTATATAGAAATGCAGTTGGTTTTTGAAATTGATATCATTGTCAAGCTCTTTCATTATTCTAATAACTTATCTGCATATTTTAAAAGCCCAGGTGGTAGAATTAATCACATTCTTCAATCTGTGACACTTCATTCTTTTCTTACCTTATTATTTACTTATTACTTTTTAATCTTTATTGCTGAGTGTGAAGTTTGTCATACATTTTTGTTAGATATGCTTCTCAAGTTGCAGAACTTATCTTATAATACTTAGAGTTTTATCAAGAGTAAAATATTGAATTAATTCAATGCCTTTTTGTGTCTATAGAGATAATGATATGATTTATCTACTTAATTTTGTTATTGTGGTGAGTAACACCAATAGATTTTCTAATATAAAACTTCTATTGCAATCCTTAGGTAATCCCATCTTTATCATATTTTATAAGTTATTGATTGGATTTGGCTTTCTAATTTTTTTTTTTAGGATTTCTACACCTATATCATGAGTTTGACAGGTTTTTATTTCTTCAATTGTTCTTGCCTTGCTTTTGTTATAAGGTTCAGACCAACCTGATGGGAATCAAGAGACTGTATCAGATTAGAATTATCTGTCATTGACTGTTGATAAAATCCTCTGGGCCTAGTTTCCTTGTGGAAAGGTTTTGAGTTACTAGTTCAATTCCTTTAATAGCTATGCATGCTAAGTCGTTTCAGTTGTGTCTGACTCTTTGTGACCCTATAGACTGTATCCCACCAGGCTCTTCTGTCCATGGGCTTTCCAGGCAAGAATACTGGAGTGGGTTGCCATGCCCTCCTCCAGGGGATCTCCTGATCCAAGGATAGAACCAGCCTATCTTATGTCTCCTGCATTGGCAAACAGATTCTTTGCCACTGAGCCACCTGGGAAGCCCATTAATAGCTCTCTGTCTATTCAAAGGTTTTATTTCCTTTTAACTCAATTTTTGCAAATTATATTTTTCTCGTAATTGTTAAATTTCATTTAAGTTTTCACATTTATTGATGACATTTCACAGGTTTTCTCATTAAGAATCAAAATACTGAATTAAACAGATGGTGATGATACTAAATAGAGTGTAAATTTCTCTAAGACTGCAGTTTAAAGTGTTACATCTTATTAAAGTTAAATCAAGTGTTACATCTTATTAAAGTTAAATTAAGTACAAAAATAAAAATATTTTAAAATTATTTTTCTTCTGTTTGGAGGCATGCAGAATTATTTATCAGGAAAAGAAATATTGAGCCACAGTCTTTACCAGGATAGACAGCTTTTCTCTCAATTTTTTCCTCTTAAGCCAAGATATATGGAGCCTCATAAAATGAATTACAAGTCTATAATTTTTTAAAAGATACTTATTCACTTTCTAGCATAGGGCAAATATTGTGTTATAAGAGAAACATATTTAATCATGATAATGCCTTGTATTTCCTTTTTCATACTTTATCTCATTATATCCTTTCAGTTCAGTCCCTCAGTCCTATCCGACTCTTTGTGACCCCATGAACCGCAGCACGCCAGGCCTTCCTGTCCTTTAGCAGCTTTATATAGTTTTCGGCTTAAAAGTCACAAAGGTTAGTTGTAAACTCTAAAGTCATTTTGAGAAAGGACTCTGGAGAGTCTCCTGATAATAGTTTGCTTGAAAATACATGAGTTCATCCTTAATAGACTCAAACATTTAAGTCCCTACCTGACTTTTAAAGCCTAATTCTTTGGACTCTGGACTGGCTTATGTCTACTTGACTGTGTCAGTGGTCCAGAGTTATTCAAGGAAGAAATTAGAAATGAAACACTTGTGTATCCTGCTCAGATTATATTTGTGTGATCTTGAGAAAATGACTTAATGCTCCTTTACTTCCTCCTCTGTAAATCAAAGAGATTAGACAACATTGCTGATTTTTATTCCATCTGTTTTTATGGAAGCACTGTCACCTCTAACTCTGTTCCTAAGCACATGTTTGGAAACTCCCTCCCTTAGCCCTGTGCTGCATTGCATTTAACTACACTCATTTATTCATTCTCCATTTATTTTTAAAATCTTTTTATATGTTAGGCATTGGGATAAGTACTGGGGTTATAGAGGTAATAGATTTTAATTCTTGCCTTAGTTATGGTTTAATGTGGAAGTCTGGGCGGTATCAATATGCCTAGGGTATTATAGAAAATCAGATGAGTAAGATTATATGATGTGGGAATCTTTGGGAACAAGTGATAATATGAAATCTAATTTGAAGGGCTAGTAGGAATTAGAGAAAATGACAGAGAAAGAAGTTCCAGGCAGAGGGAACAGATTCTGCAAAGATTGGGAGGCTTGTAACCAAATAATGTCTTTGATTTCTTGAGAGAAAATGCATGTATGAGGGGAAGAGATGAGGCTAGAGACCTGTACAGGGGTCAGATTATAAAAGGTCTATAAGTCATGCTGAGGAATTACCATGTTGAGTATTTTTAGATTTCCAGAAGGATTTTATGAGGGGAGGAAAACATTAGGGTTTCATTTTAAAGATTCTTCTGGCTTCAGTGGAAACATGCGAAAGTGATTATGAAGCGTATTACAGATTAGGCTTGATTCAACACTTATTTCAACTCCCTTCTATTATATCTTTTCATAATGTGAAGTGAAAGTCACTCGTCATGTCCAACTCTTTGTGACCCATGGACTATACATGGAATTCCATGGAATTCTCTAGGCCAGAATACTGGAGTGAGTAGCCTTTCCTTTCTCCAGGGGATCTTCCCAATCCAGGGATCAAACCTGGGTCTCCCACATTGTAGACAGATTCTTTACCAGCTGAGCAACAAGGGAAGTTCTTTCATAATGTAAGAGCTGGAAATCCAAAGCGAACATTTTCCCAAACTCCCTTAATACATGACTTAGGGCCTGTACTAGGTACAGATGCATTCACACAAGAGTAAAAGCTAAACAAAACAAAACAAAAAAAACTGATATGAAGCTGAGTTTCGTGAGAGGCAGACTATGAAGATCCAGTTTGCTGGGGTGGAAAACTAGAGGAGGTGGCATAATTTTGGAACTTGAACTGTTGTTATTGGGAAAGTCTAACACCAGCCAACTGATCGAAACATGAATCCATCAAGTGGAGGTAAAGATAGAAACTCCTTGAGAGGCCCAGTTCTGTGCTGTGGTTAGTGAGGTCACCACATGGCCTGTTTTCACAGCTCACTCGCAATTCTATGAATAATTCATATCACTTAGTAATTCCTTTCTTCTTTAACCAGGTAAAGAAGATTCTGTTGTCTGGGACTATGAACCCTGACCAACTCGTAGGAGGGTAAATTAAAGAAGTTGCAGTAGAATTTAATAGATTGTAAAGATACAAAGCATGTTATGAGATTATTAGTTATTCTTTACGTGGGAATTTTTCTGTAGGTATAATGCTTATATATGCCCTTTTTAAGTTTAAACACATTGCCCAAGTAAAATGATCCCTACTGAGTCTTTGCCTGGGCTTAGAGATATGAACCGTATACAGGAGCTTGAACTTTATATTTCACCCTTCTACACAAAACTATAATGAGTTTCATATACCACATAAATCTTAAATATTTGTCTAGCTGAAGACAGAGAAGGCAATGGCACCCTACTCCAATACTCTTGCCTGGAATATCCCATGGACGGAGGAGCCTGGTAGGCTGCAGTCCATGGGGTTGCTAAGAGTCAGGCACGACTTCACTTTCAGTTTCACTTTTCACTTTTATGCGTTGGAGAAGGAAATGGCACCCCACTCCAGTGTTCTTGCCTGGAGAATCCCTGGGATGGGGGAGCCTGGTGGGCTGCAGTCTATGGGGTCGCACAGAGTCGGACATGACTGAAGCGACTTAGCAGCAGCAGCAGCAGCAGCAGCAACAGCTAGCGAAGAAGTCAACAAACTCAAAAGCAAGATAACAAAGTAGCTCTTTGGCAGTGTAGGAACAGACTCACAAATATAGTTAACAATAAATAAGCTTTAGTTCTATGTAAGTATTGAAAAAAAAAAAAATTATCTCCTACAAAATTGGTGCAGTGCCATAGTTACTGAATGATACTTATTTAACAATATTTACTGGCTCAATACATCACAGAGAACACAATATTTTTTTGTGTGTGGTTCATTTCAGACTAAACAATGGTATTAGTTACCTTCCTTGAAGATGAATGTGAACAGCATTCAGTGAGATTTAGTTTCTTAAAAAAAAAAACTTCTTGCAACCTGAGAGCTAGTTATTTATCACCTCAATGAATAATATTTTGGGGGGGAGACATTTTATGTAGGAAGGACTATTAGTAATAGGTAATTTCACGAACTAGGATATATAAGGATATTTCATGTCATGATAAGTTTCTTTGTTTTATAGGAAGGGAAATAAAAGTAATTCATTGTACAAAAAACTTCCCTACTATCTCTTACTCAGGATTCTTAGTGGGGGTCCTGCTTTAATTAGTTTAAAAAAAATGTAAATTTATTACCAAGAGTTATGTGGCTATATAAATCTCTAGGAGATTTAGCAGATTTGGAGGCTGAAAAGCCAGCAGATTGTTCAAATCATACCCTGCTACTGATGGGCAGGTGTGGCAGCTCACATCACTCAAGACCGGCTTCTTATGTTCCATTTCAAAGCAGATCAATGTCATATCATATTTACCTTGGATGAATGTACTCCCGTCAGCTCCTCCCTCTTCCTGTTAGTCTTGCCTTGAGCAGTTGACTGGTAGAACCCTCGGTCATTACCTGAGTCCAAGTTGTGAAGGCTCTGGGTAAACTGTTTTACCTGGAGGAGGCAGGACTTTAATGGTCGGAAATTCCCGTATATGTGAGGTTGTGTACAGGTTATGCAACCTCAACATGTGGCAGATATCCACTATACTATATCCTCTGACAAATCAGGAAGTCAATCACGGGCAAGGGAGTATATAATTCCCTCCCAATCTCTGGTCTGGTTTCATTCAGTCTTGCATTTAAAAAGCAGCTCAGGAGTGAGAAACTAGTGTAGAAATGGCAGTGGCCCTTGGATATTGGGCTGTCGATTGATTTTTACCTTCACGATTATGAATTTGTATGTCAAGTATAGATGTGCCCAATACATAATAGCCAAGATATAGAATATTTGAAAAAACAATGAACTTTGGCAGGAAGATCTTAAATTATTTCCAGATACAAGTATGTTTGTAAATGTCACCCTTTTACAACACCTCAAGGTGATCTAGGAAAAAAAGGTTGACTTTTGCTCTTTAATGAATGGATTTCATAAAAATTGAGGGATTTCAAGGGGAAAGCATCAACTCAACAGACCCAGTGTATATGGAAACTGTCTGGGAGTGATGGAAAGCAGTTATCCCAGGGAGGTGGTGGATGATATGGGGAGATGGCAATGACTGGAACTTTTTTCGGTGATATAGGTTCAAGGAGCAGTAATGTTAGTTTTCTTCAGGCTTCACTTGAGAAAAAAGTAATGGAAGGGGGATTAGGCTTTCTGTCCAGTTCAGTCACTTAGTCGTGTCCAACTCTTTGTGACCACATGGACTGCAGCATGTCAGGCTTTCCTGTCCATCACCAATTCCCGGAGCTTGGTCAAACTCATGTCCATCCAGTCGGTGATTCCATCCAACCAGGTCAGCTAAATGGGGTGAGAAATGGGTGTGGCAGTCCATAAGAAAGTGTGGAGACAGAATAGCAAGAAAGATGTGACCAGGGGACTCAAGACCTCAAGGATCAAGAGTCCCACTGACCAATTCCATATCGCCTTTATTGAGCTCTTGGTATGCTGGTGGTGTCTAGTTTTATAGATAACACATGGTTCCCATGCCCCCAGTCACATTCCAGGGTTAGTGTTCTTCTTTGTACCTTTATGTTATCTCCTAGTACCAAGGACATCACACAGCAGGGGTAGTGATCCTTGCAAGAACATCAGAGAACAATCAGTGTGTGCATAGGGAGCATTCTAACTTGAGCTGACCTGTTATTCCTAATCTGCACCTCCTGCCCTCCCACTGCTCATGCGGGTCTCACTGACCTTAGCTAATCAGCCCATGTACCCTGGTTACTTTAAACTGTATTTCCTGTTGTTTTCTCAAGGCTTCAGAAAGACATCTGGTTGTTTTCCCACAGTTCCCTTCTCCTCTTGCCTTCAATCTTTCCCAACATCACGGTCTTCTCAAATGAGTCAGCTCTTTGCATCAGTTGGCCAAAGTACTAGAGCTTCAGCTTCAGCGTCAGTCCTTCCAGTGAATATTCAGGAATGATTTTCTTTAGGATGGACTTGTTGGATCTCCTTGCAGTTCAAGGAGCTCTCAAGAGTCTTCTCCACCACTGCACATGGTTCAAAAGCATCAGTTCTTCAGTACTCAGCTTCCTTTTTAGTCCAACTCTCACATCCATACATGACTACTAGAAATACCATAGCTTTGACTAGATGGACCTTTGTTGGCAAAGTAATGTCTCTGCTTTTTAATATGCTGTCTAGGTTGGTCATAGCTTTACTTCTGAGGAGCAAGCAGGAAGTCAAGTTTTTTTTTTTTTTTTTTTGATTTATAAACTGGCTTTATTAAAATTAAGAACATCTGTTTATGATGTAGGATCAGTTAGGATACAAGTCAAGCAGAAGACTGGGAGAAGATAGTATCAATGCAAATGTCTGACAAAGAACTAAAGCTGAAAATATACAAAGAATTATTAAACATATAAAGACCAACAATTTAATAAAAATATTGGGCAAAATAGATGAAAAAAGTTATTCTTTTTTTTATTTTATTTTTAAACTTTACAATATTGTATTAGTTTTGCCAAATATCGAAATGAATCCACCACAGGTATACCTGTGTTCTCCATCCTGAACCCTCCTCCCTCCTCCCTCCCCATACCCTCCCTCTGGGTCATCCCAGTGCACCAGCCCCAAGCATCCACTATCATGCATCGAACCTGGACTGGCGACTCATTTCATACATGATATTATACATGTTTCAATGCCATTCTCCCAAATCATCCCACCCTCTCCCTCTCCCACAGAGTCCATAAGACTGATCTATATTTCAGTGTCTCTTTTGCTGTCTCGTACACAGGGTTATCGTTACCATCTTTCTAAATTCCATATATATGCATTAGTATACTGTATTGGTGTTTTTCTTTCTGGCTTATTTCATTCTGTATAATAGGTTCCAGTTTCATCCATCTCATTAGAACTGATTCAAATGTATTCTTTTTAATGGCTGAGTAATACTCCATTGTGTATATGTACCACAGCTTTCTTATCCATTCATCTGCTGATGGGCATCTAGGTTGCTTCCATGTCCTGGCTATTATAAACAGTGCTGCAATGAACATTGGGGTACACGTGTCTCTTTATCTTCTGGTTTCCTCAGTGTGTATGCCCAGCAGTGGGATTGCTGGATCATAAGACAGTTCTATTTCCAGTTTTTTAAGGAGTCTCCACACTGTTCTCCATAGTGGCTGTACTAGTTTGCATTCCCACCAAGAGTATAAGAGAGTTCCCTTTTCTCCACACCCTCTCCAGCATTTATTGCTTGTAGACTTGTGGATCGCAGCCATTCTGACTGGTGTGAAATGGTACCTCATAGTGGTTTTGATTTGCATTTCTCTGATAATGAGTGATGTTGACCATCTTTTCATGTGTTTGTTAGCCATCTGTATGTCTTCTTTGGAGAAATGTCTATTTAGTTCTTTGGCCCATTTTTTTATTGTGTCATTTATTTTTCTGGAGTTGAGCTGTAGGAGTTGCTTGTATATTTTTGAGATTAGTTGTTTGTCAGTTGCTTCATTTGCTATTATTTTCTCCCATTCTGAAGGCTGCCTTTTCACCTTGCTAACAGTTTCCTTTGATGTGCAGAAGCTTTTAAGTTTAATTAGGTCCCATTTGTTTATTTTTGCTTTTATTTCCAATATTCTGGGAGGTGGGTCATAGAGGATCCTGCTGTGATGTATGTCAGAGAGTGTTTTGCCTATGTTCTCCTCTAGGAGTTTTATAGTTTCTGGTCTTACATTGAGATCTTTAATCCATTTTGAGTTTATTTTTGTATATGGTGTTAGAAAGTGTTCTAGTTTCATTCTTTTACAAGTGGTTGACCAGTTTTCCCAGCACCACTTGTTAAAGAGATTGTCTTTAATCCATTGTATATTCTTGTCTCCTTTGTCAAAGATAAGGTGTCCATATGTATGTGGATTTATCTCTGGGCTTTCTATTTTGTTCCATTGATCAATATTTCTGTCTTTGTGCCAGTACCATACTGTCTTGATAACTGTGGCTTTGTAATACAGCGTGAAGTCAGGTAGGTTGATTCCTCCAGTTCCCTTCTTCTTTCTCAAGATAGCTTTGGCTATTCGAGGTTTTTTGCATTTCCATACAAATTGTGAAATTATTTGTTCTAGCTCTGTGAAGAATACTGTTGGTAGCTTGATAGGGATTGCATTGAATCTATAAATTGCTTTGGGTAGTATACTCATTTTCACTATATTGATTCTTCCAATCCATGAACATGGTATATTTCTCCATCTATTAGTGTCCTCTTTGATTTCTTTCACCAGTGTTTTATAGTTTTCTATATATAGGTCTTTAGTTTCTTTAGGTAGATATATTCCTAAGTATTTTATTCTTTCCATTGCAATGGTGAATGGAACTATTTCCTTAATTTCTCTTTCTGTTTTCTCATTATTAGTGTATAGGAATGCAAGGGATTTCTGTGTGTTGATTTTATATCCTGCAACTTTACTATAATCATTGATTAGTTCTAGTAATTTTCTGGTGGAGTCTTTAGGGTTTTCTATGTAGAGGATCATGTCATCTGCAAATAGTGAGAGTTTTACTTCTTCTTTTCCAATTTGGATTCCTTTTATTTCTTTTTCTGCTCCGATTGCTGTGGCCAAAACTATGTTGAATAGTAATGGTGAAAGTGGGCACCCTTGTCTTGTTCCTGACTTTAGAGGAAATGCTTTCAATTTTTCACCAATGAGGATTATGTTTGCTGTGGGTTTGTCATATATAGCTTTTATTATGTTGAGGTATGTTCCTTCTATTCCTGCTTTCTGGAGAGTTTTTATCATAAATGGATGTTGAATTTTGTCAAAGGCTTTCTCTGCATCTATTGAGATAATCATATGGTTTTTATTTTTCAATTTGTTAATGTGGTGTATTACATTGATTGATTTGCAGATATTGAAGAATCCTTGCATCCCTGGGATAAAGCCCACTTGGTCATGATCTTGGTCATGATCACTTGGTGTATGATCTTTTTAATGTGTTGTTGGATTCTGATTGCTGGAATTTTGTTAAGGATTTTTGCATCTATGTTCATCAGTGATATTGGCCTGTAGTTTTCTTTTTTTGTGGGATCTTTGTCAGGTTTTGGTATTAGGGTGATGGTGGCCTCATAGAATGAGTTTGGAAGTTTACCTTCCTCTGCAATTTTCTGGAAGAGTTTGAGCAGGATAGGTGTTAGCTCTTCTCTAAAATTTTGGTAGAATTCAGCTGTGAAGCCGTCTGGACCTGGGCTTTTGTTTGCTGGAAGATTTCTGATTACAATTTCTTTTTTTTTTTTTTTTTTTTTTACAGGTACCTGGGAGTTTTATTTTTTTTTAATTTTATTTTTTAAAAAATCACATGCTCCCCATCCTGAACCCTCCTCCCTCCCAACCTCCCCATACCATCCCCTGGGCCTTCCCAGCGCACCAGCCCCAAGCATCCAGCATCGACTGAACCTGGACTGGCATCTCGTTTCATACATGACATTTCACATGTTTCAATGACATTCTCCCAAATCTTCCCACCCTCTCCCACAGAGTCCATAAGACTGTTCTATACATCAGTGTCTCTTTTGCTGTCTCGTACACAGGGTTATCGTTACCATCTTTCTAAATTCCATATACATGCGTTAGTATACTGTATTTATGTTTTTCCTTCTGGCTTACTTCACTCTGTATAATAGTCTCCAGTTTCATCCACCTCATTAGAACTGATTCAAATGTATTCTTTTTTAATGGCTGAGTAATACTCCATTGTGTATATGTACCACAGCTTTCTTATCCATTCATCTGCTGATGGACATCTAGGTTGCTTCCATGTCCTGGCTATTATAAACAGTGCTGCGATGAACATTGGGGTACACGTGTCTCTTTCCCTTCTGGTTTCCTCAGTGTGTATGCCCAGCAGTGGGATTGCTGGATCATAAGGCAGTTCTATTTCCAGTTTTTAAGGAATCTCCCACACTGTTCTCCATAGTGGCTCTACTAATTTGCATTCCCACCAACAGTGTAAGAGGGTTCCCTTTTCTCCACACCCTCTCCAGCATTTATTATTTGTAGACTTTTGGATCAGATTCTGACTGGTGTGAAATGGTACCTCATAGTGGTTTTGATTTGCATTTCTCTGATAAAGAGTGATGTTGAACATCTTTTCAAGTGTTTGTTAGCCATCTGTATGTCTTCTTTGGAGAAATGTCTATTTAGATCTTTGGCCCATTTTTTGATTGGGTCATTTATTTTCTGGAGTTGAGCTGTAGGAGTTGCTTGTATATTTTTGAGATTAGTTGTTTGTCGGTTGCTTCATTTGCTATTATTTTCTCCCATTCTGAAGGCTGTCTTTTCACCTTGCTAATAGTTTCCTTTGATGTGCAGAAGCTTTTAAGTTTAATTAGGTCCCATTTGTTTATTTTTGCTTTTATTTCCAATATTCTGGGAGGTGGGTCATAGAGGATCCTGCTGTGATGTATGTCAGAGAGTGTTTTGCCTATGTTCTCCTCTAGGAGTTTTATAGTTTCTGGTCTTATGTTGAGATCTTTAATCCATTTTGAGTTTATTTTTGTATATGGTGTTAGAAAGTGTTCTATTTCATTCTTTTACAAGTGGTTGACCAGATTTCCCAGCACCACTTGTTAAAGAGATTGTCTTTAATCCACTGTATATTCTTGCCTCCTTTGTCAAAGATAAGGTGTCCATATGTGCGTGGATTTATCTCTGGGCTTTCTATTTTGTTCCATTGATCTATATTTCTGTCTTTGTGCCAGTACCATACTGTCTTGATAACTGTGGCTTTGTAGTAGAGCCTGAAGTCAGGTAGGTTGATTCCTCCAGTTCCATTTTTCTTTCTCAAGATCGCTTTGGCTATTCGAGGTTTTTTGTTTTTCCATACAAATTGTGAAATTATTTGTTCTAGCTCTGTGAAGAATACTGTTGGTAGCTTGATAGGGATTGCATTGAATCTATAAATTGCTTTGGGTAGTATACTCATTTTCACTATATTGATTCTTCCAATCCATGAACATGGTATATTTCTCCATCTATTAGTGTCCTCTTTGATTTCTTTCACCAGTGTTTTATAGTTTTCTATATATAGGTCTTTAGTTTCTTTAGGTAGATATATTCCTAAGTATTTTATTCTCTTCGTTGCAATGGTGAATGGAATTGTGTCCTTAATTTCTCTTTCTGTTTTCTCATTATTAGTGTATAGGAATGCAAGGGATTTCTGTGTGTTGATTTTATATCCTGCAACTTTACTATAATCATTGATTAGTTCTAGTAATTTTCTGGTGGAGTCTTTAGGGTTTTCTATGTAGAGGATCATGTCATCTGCAAATAGTGAGAGTTTTACTTCTTCTTTTCCAATTTGGATTCCTTTTATTTCTTTTTCTGCTCTGATTGCTGTAGCCAAAACTTCCAAAACTATGTTGAATAGTAATGGTGAAAGTGGGCACCCTTGTTTTGTTCCTGACTTTAGAGGAAATGCTTTCAATTTTTCACCATTGAGGATAATGTTTGCTGTGGGTTTGTCATATATAGCTTTTATTATGTTGAGGTATGTTCCTTCAATTTCCGTGCTTGTGATGGGTCTGTTAAGATTTTCTATTTCTTCCTGGTCCAGTTTTGGAAAGTTGTACTTTTCTAAGAATTTTTCCATTTCTTCCATGTTGTCCATTTTATTGGCATATAATTGTTGATAGTAGTCTCTTATGATCCTTTGTATTTCTGTGTTGTCTGTTGTGATCTCTCCATTTTCATTTCTAATTTTATTGATTTGATTTTTCTCCCTTTGTTTCTTGATGAGTCTGGCTAATGGTTTGTCAATTTTATTTATCCTTTCAAAGAACCAGCTTTTGGCTTTGTTGATTTTTGCTATGGTCTCTTTTGTATTTATTTCTGCCCTAATTTTTATGTTTTCTTTCCTTCTACTAACCCTGGGGTTCTTCATTTCTTCCTTTTCTAGTTGCTTTAGGTGTAGGGTTAGGTTATTTATTTGACTTTTTTTCTTGTTTCTTGAGGTATGCCTGTATTGCTATGAACTTTCCCCTTAGGACTGCTTTTACAGTGTCCCACAGGTTTTGGGTTGTTGTGTTTTCATTTTCATTAGTTTCTATGCAAATTTTGATTTCTTTTTTGATTTCTTCTGTGATTTGTTGGTTATTCAGCAGCGTGTTGTTCAGCCTCCATATGTTGGAATTTTAAATAGTTTTTCTCCTGTAATTGAGATCTAATCTTATTGCATTGTGGTCAGAAAAGATGCTTGGAATGATTTCTGCTTTTTTGAATTTACCAAGGCTAGATTTATGGCCCAGGATGTGATCTATCCTGGAGAAAGTTCCATGTGCGCTTGAGAAAAAGGTGAAATTCATTGTTTTGGGATGAAATGTCCTATAGATATCAATTAGGTCTAACTGTTCTATTGTATCCTTTAACGTTTGTGTTTCCTTGTTAATTTTCTGTTTGGTTGATCTATCCATAGGTGTGAGTGGGGTGTTAAAGTCTCCCACTATTATTGTGTTATTGTTGATTTCTCCTTTCATACTTGTTAGCATTTGTCTTACATATTGCAGCGCTCCCATGTTGGCTGCATATATATTTATAATTGTTATATCTTCTTCTTGGATTGATCCTTTGATCATTATGTAGTGACCATCTTTGTCTCTTTTCACACCCTTTGTTTTAAAGTCTATTTTATCTGATATAAGTATTGCTACTCCTGCTTTCTTTTGGTCCCTATTTGCATGGAAAATCTTTTTCCAGCCCTTCACTTTCAGTCTGTATGTGCCTCCTGTTTTGAGGTGGGTCTCTTGTAGACAATATATGTAGGGGTCTTGTTTTTGTATCCATTCAGCCAGTCTTTGTCTTTTGGTTGGGGCATTCAACCCATTTACGTTTAAGGTAATTACTGAAAAGTATGATCCCATTGCCATTTACTTTATTGTTTTGGGTTCAGATTTATACACCATTTTTGTGTTTCCTGTCTAGAGAATATCCTTTACTATTTGTTGGAGAGCTGGTTTGGTGGTGCAGAATTCTCTCAGCTTTTGCTTGTCTGAAAAGCTTTTGATTTCTCCTTCATACTTGAATGAAATCCTTGCTGGGTACAATAATCTGGGCTGTAGGTTATTTTCTTTCATCATTTTAAGTATGTCTTGCCATTCCCTCCTGGCTTGAAGAGTTTCTATTGAAAGATCAGCTGTTATCCTTATGGGAATTCCCTTGTATGTTATTTGTTGTTTTTCCCTTGCTGCTTTTAATATTTGTTCTTTGTGTTTGATCTTTGTTAATTTGATTAATATGTGTCTTGGGGTGTTTCGCCTTGGGTTTATCCTGTTTGGGACTCTCTGGGTTTCCTGGACTTGGGTGATTATTTCCTTCCCCATTTTAGGGAAGTTTTCAACTATTATCTCTTCAAGTATTTTCTCATGGTCTTTCTTTTTGTCTTCTTCTTCTGGGACCCCTATGATTCAAATGTTGTAGCATTTAATATTGTCCTGGAGGTCTCTGAGATTGTCCTCATTTCTTTTGATTTGTTTTTCTTTTATCCTCTCTGATTCATTTATTTCTACCATTCTATCTTCTGATTCACTAATCCTATCTTCTGCCTCTGTTATTCTACTATTTGTTGCCTCCAGAGTGTTTTTAATTTCATTTATTGCATTATTCATTATATATTGACTTTCTTTTATTTCTTCTAGGTCCTTGTTAAACCTTTCTTGCATCTTCTCAATCTTTGTCTCCAGGCTATTTATCTGTGATTCCATTTTGATTTCAAGATTTTGGATCAATATCACTATCATTATTCGGAATTCTTTATCAGGTAGATTCCCTATCTCTTCCTCTTTTGTTTGGTTTGGTGGGCATTTATCCTGTTCCTTTATCTGCTGGATATTCCTCTGTCTCTTCGTCTTGTTTAAATTGCTGAGTTTGGGGTGTCCTTTCTGTATTCTGGCAGTTTGTGGAGTTCTCTTTATTGTGGTGTTTCCTTGGTCTGTGTGGGTTTGTACAGGTGGCTTGTCAAGGTTTCTTGGTTAGGGAAGCTTGTGTCAGTGTTCTGGTGGGTGGAGCTGTATTTCTTCTCTCTGGAGTGCAATGAAATGTCCAGTATTGAGTTATGGGATGTCTATGGTTTGGGGGTGACTTTGGGCTGCCTGTATCTTGGAGCTCAGGCTGTGTTCCTTGCTGCTGGAGAATTTGCTTTGTATGTCTTGCCCTGAAACTTGTTTCACCCAGAGAGGTTTACAGCGTTATATGGAGAAGAAAAGAGTGAGGAGGGAGTTAGAGGTGACGCGAATGAGACGAGGTGGAATCAATAGAGGAGAGAGTGGGCTATTCAGTAATCTCTTCCTTATGTGCACTCCACAACTGGACCGCTCAGAGTTGTTCACAGAGTTATACAGAGAAGAGAAGAAGGAGGAAGGTGGCAGAGGTGGCCAGGAGGATAAATGGGGCGAATGAAAAGGAGGGAGACAGATCCAGCCAGTAATCAGTTCCCTAAGTGTTCTCCACCGTCTGGAACACACAGAAATTCACAGAGTTGGGTAGAGTAGAGAGGGGTTAGGGAGGAGACACAGGCGACCTGGTGGAGAAAAAGGGAAGTCCAAAGGGAGAGAGAGCAGTTAAGCCAGTAATCTCACTCCTAGGGAAAAATGGGTACTGAAGATTGGGTTCTTAAAGGTACAAAATTGGTAACAAATACATAAAAGCAAAAATTAAAAATCTAGAGTAGAGTTTGGAATTTCAAAAATACGATGTTAAAGAAAAGAAGAAGGAAAAGAAAGAGAGAAAAAATGAACAAACAAATACAAACAAGGTCGCGAAAATTATAAAGAAAATATAGGTACAAAATTGATAACTAATACCAAAAAGCAAAAGTTAAAAATCTAGAGTAGAGTTTGGAATTTCAAAAATACAATGTTAAAAAAAGAAGAAGAAAAAGAAAGAGAGAGAAAAAAACAAACAATAACAAACAAAGTCGCATAAATTATAAAAAAAAATACAGATACAAAATTGATAACAAATACCAAAAAGCATAAATTAAAAATCTAGAGTAGAATTTGGAATTTCAGATATACAATGTTATTTAAAAGAAGAAGAGAAAGAAACAGAGAAAAAAAAAAAAAAAAAAAAAAAAAGGGTCACAGAAATTATATATATATAAAAAAAAAACTATAGGTACAAAATTGATAACAAATACCAAAAAGCTAAAATTAAAAATCTAGAGTAAAAAAAAAAAAAATAGAGTAGAGTTTGGAATTTCAAAAATACAATGTTAACGAAAAGAAGGAAAAAAAAAAGGTCAAAAAATTATTAAAAAATATATATATATGAAGTTTAATTTAAAAAATAGGGTCTTCTTTTTTTTTTTTGCAAAAGCAATTAGTTATAAAAGTGGAAATTAAAGGAATAATAGAGGACTTAAAAATTTTTTTAATTAAAAAATAATTAAAAAAAAAAAAAGAATGATCGTACAAATAGTAAAAATATATCTAGGACTTTCTCCAGTTTTGTTGTGAGTATTGTGGGTTCAGTTCATTTTTGGCTAGTTCCTTGGTCCGACTTATATTTCTCAAGATCTATAGGCCCCTTCCTATGTAGTTGGTACTAACCACAGGGTTTTAATCTATTGCCTGTAGCTTCCAAGGCAGTTCCCTCTGTTATAGCTTCTTCTGTTTGCTGGTCTCTTCAGTGTCTGGTTTCCACCCTGACACAAAGGTGACGGTGGAGGACACTTTTTTTTTTTTTTATTAGGCTCAAATTGTTCAGTCGCGCTGAGGGGAGGTAGGGAGGGATGCTGCAAACAAATAACACTGGCGTGTGCTCGAAGTGCCTCAGCCACACTGGGTCTACCCCCTGTTCACAGCGCGTGTAGCCTCTCTGCTCACACTGCTCAGACTCTAGGTTGCTCCGCCGGGAACCATCCGCGGCCGGCCCTGGGCTGCCTGTACGTCCCAGGTCCAAGCCACTCAGGTTCAGGCACTCAGGTAGTCCTCAGAGGCGCAGACTCGGTTGGGCCTGCATTTTGTGCCCTTCCCAGATCTGAGCAGCTCAGGTGATGAGGTTTTTGGCACGCGCGATTGCTGCGACTTATCGCCTCCCCGCCGCTTGGTCATCTAGGTGTGCACCGGCACACCTTCTCAGGCAGATGTTGACCGTCCAGACCCCCAAGAAGTTTTAGTTAGCAAAGAAGCCTGCTTACAGTTTTATAGATAATGTCTCTCTGGGGCTGCAATTGCCCCCCTTCCGGCTCTGGCTGCCTATCACCGGAGGGGGATGGTCTGCTGCCAGCTATCTCTGTTTAGTCCTTTGTTCTGTGCACGGGCCTGGCGGTGTCATAGGTTAGGGCTGGCTTTTCGCGCAGTAGATATCCCACAGTCTGGTTTGCTAGCCCAAATTATTTCGCTCAGATAGCGCTCGGGGTATTCAGGCCAGATTCTTGCGGGATGCAGCCCGCGCCGTGCCTCCCTGCCCAGCCCCCTCTTGCTAATGGCGGATGCAGGCGTCTACGCTGCTTCTCCACTGGGGGAGTTACCGTAGGGCTCTCAATGTGCGGGTTTTAATTGTTTGTTTATTTTTCCTCCGTTATGTTGCCCTCTGTGCTTCCAAGGCTCGGCACAGATTCGGCAGTGAGAAGGTTTCCTGGTGTTTGGAAACTTCTCTCTTTTTAAGACTCCCTTCCCGGGACGGAACTCTGTCCCTCCCTCTTTTGTCCCTTTTTTTTGTCTTTTATATTTTTTCCTACCTCCTTTCGAAGACTTGGGTTGCTTTTCTGGGTGCCTGATGTCCTCTGCCAGCATTCAGAAGTTGTTTTGTGGAATTTACTCAGCGTTCAAATGTTCTTTTGATGAATTTGTGGGGAAGAAAGTGTTTTCCCTATCCTACTCCTCCGCCATCTTAGCTCCTCCTCCAGGAAGTCAAGTTTAGTTTCATGGCTGCAGTCACCATCTGCAGTGATTTGGAGCCCAAGAAAATAAAGTCTGTCACTGTTTCTATTGTTTCCCCATCTATTTGTCATGAAGTGATGAGACCGGATGCCATGATCTTAGATTTCTGAATATTGAGTTTTAAGCCAGCTTTTTCACTCTCGTCTTTCTTTCACTTTCCTCAAGAGGGCTCTTTAGTTCTTCACTCTCTGCCATAAAGAAGGTGTCATCTACATATCTGAAGTTACTGATATTTCTTCCAGAAATCTTGATTCTAGCTTGTGCTTCATCTGGCCTGGCATTTCACATGATGTACATACAGCCTTGACATACTCCTTTCCTGATTTGGAACCAGTCTGTTGTTCCATGTCTGGTTCTAACTGTTGCTTCTTGACCAGCATACAGATTTCTCAGGAGGCAGGTCAGGTGGTCTGGTATTCCCATCTCTTTAAGAATTTTCCAGTTTGTTGTGATCCACACAGTCAAAGGCTTTGTCATAGTCCATAAAACATAAAGTAGATGTTTTTCTGGAACTCTCTTGCTTTTTCTATGATCCAGCGGATGTTGGCAATTTCATCTCTGATTCCTCTGCATTTTCTAAATCCAGCTGGAACATCTGGAAGTTCTTGCCTTGAGAACCCCATGAACAGAAGGGTTTCTAATTGCAAACAAAAGAGGCCACATCTGGATGGATCTGAGAGAAGAGATATCTATTGGAAACATGTATTTGGTAGCTTACAGAAGAATCAGGCTTGGGGAGTAGTGATGAATCAAGGAATTTAGGGTGTCTGAAAATACCCAAATTCATATCTCAGAAAAGTCTGGTGGAATGCCACTGGTGCCATCATGGGGTAACTCTTGCCATCATCCATGGAATCTTAACTCTGCAATCATCCTTTGAGCAACCAGCTGGGCCTGCAACTTACACAGCTCCCTCAGGATTCCAAGCCTTCAGTGGAAGTTCCTACTGGCATAGTTGAAGATACAGTCTCTGCTAATAGCTGCAAAAGACATTTCATGTTTTTTATGTCAGAGTAGTGAGACCTTGTCTCTTAAGAAAAGATCTACAAAGGGAAACTCCTTCCCCCAGGTAGGAAAGATAATCAGACTGTTAAAAGTAATAGTGTCAACTTTGACAAATATCCACAATTTGGGGGTCAACAGCCCTCTGCTGTGGGGAATAATATCATATATTCAAACTTCATACAATCTTCATGGGTTCAGTTTGACTCAGGGAGGAGAAAGGACATATGCATTAGAGCCTATCTAAGGAGGAAGAAAGCAATGGCACCCCACTCCAGTACTCTTGCCTGGAAAATCCCATGGATGGAGGAGCCTGGTAGGCTGCAGTCCATAGGGTCGCGAAGAGTAGGACACAACTGAGCGACATCACTTTCACTTTCCACTTTCATGCATTGGAGAAGGAAATGGCAACCCACTCCAGTGTTCTTACCTGGAGAATCCCGGGAAAGGGGGAGCCTGGTGGGCTTTATGTCATAGAGTCGGACATGACTAAAGCGACTTAGCAGCAGCAGCAGCAGCAAAGAGGAAGAGGCATCCTGTCCATAGCAGTGTAGATGGCTAAAGGACCTGGAAAAGTAGGTCGTAATTGCAGCTGTGGGAGAGGTGACTGGGAGAAGTGTAAGGGTGACAGCAGTAGGGGAAGAGTGGCCAAAGGATCTTTTTTTAAAATTAATTTTTATTGGAGTATAATCAATTTATAATGTGTTAGTTTCAGGTGTATAGCAGAGTAAATCAGTTGTACATATAGCCACTCATTTTTAGATTCCATTTCCATATAGGTCATTAGAGAGTATTGAGTAGAGTTACCCATGCTATACAGTACATTCTTATTAATTTCCTAGTTTATATATGTGAAGTGAGTGAAGTAGCTCAGTCGTGTCCACCTCTTTGCGACCCCATGGACTGTAGCCTACCAGGCTCTTCCCTCCATGGGATTCTCCAGGCAAGAATACTGGAGTGGATTGCCATTTCCTTCTCCAGAGGATCTTCCCAGCTCAGGTATCAAACCCGGGTCTCCTGCATTGCAGGCAGATGCTTTAACCTCTGAGCCACCAGGGATTCCCTATTTTATATATAGTGGTGTGTATATGTCAGTCCCAATTTCCCAATTTATCCTTCCTCCCCTTCCCCATGGCAACCATAAGTTTATTTTCGATATCTGTGACTCTGTTGTTTTTAAAATAGGTTCAATTGTACTATTTTTTTTTTTTTAGATTTCCCTTTTAAGCAATATCATATGATATTTGTCCTTCTCTGTGTGATTTGTACCATTCAGTATAACAAGCTCTAGGTCCATCCATATGGCTTCAAGGGACATTATTTTATTCTTTTTAGTGGCTGAGTAAAATTCCAGTGTGTGTATGTATAACATCTTCTTTATCTGTTCCTCCATCAATGGACATTTAGATTTCTTCCATGTCTTGGCTATTGTAAACAGTGCTTCAGTGAACACTGGGGTACCTATCTTTTCAAATTATGGTTTTCTCTAGATATATGCCCAAGAGTGGGATTGCTGGATCATTGGTAGTCATGGGCTCATGGAACAGGTTTAGCCCTGAGATGAGCTACAGAGCTTCTTAGTGGTATCCTCAGTCTTTAACAACAGTGCAGCTGGCTCAAAGAAAGGAGCATAAAGGAGGCAGGGATTTTAGACTGATGCTGGCTATGGGTTTTGTTGCCAATGTTGAGTTACCCAAACTCTGTTGATTATCTTTCCCAGGGCCAGTCGCCAGGCATGTTATCAATATAGCTTTATTCATTTTTCTTAAAGCATAATGGCTCTATGATGTTTGTTAAAATTATACATTCCATTATAAAAAATCAAACAATATAGAAAAGTCCATGACAAAAATAAATTTTTCTCTCAATTTCACCATCTGGAAAAAATCATTAACATTTGGTGAATATTTTGTGAATATTGCATATTTGGCTATATAAGTAGAAATAATTTTAGGAAAATGGGATCACATACTAAACATTTGATTTAAAAATAAAATATTAAATTTGATACTTAAATTAAACTGAAGAAATAGTAATTAAGAGAATTTTTTTTTCAATTTCTAAGTCATTTAATTTCCAACTCATTTAATTGATTTCCTGAATTGGTATATACGAATGGGTACTATACAAATCAATGTAACAGGAGCCACCCCTGTCACCTGGGGCGATCCTCTGCCCAGCTAACTCAGGTGCCCTCCCTCCAGATTTGGTCCAGCATGTGAAATGAGTGACAGCTTACAGCCCCCTCCCCACTCTTGAACAATTTCCAGAAGAGTTCAGTTAGGGTGGAGAGAGCCTCTGGAGTCCAGAGGCTGACTAGGTTAGGGAAAGTGATTAGTGTTTTGGGGCCTCCCCCAAAGAAAAGGTGTCCAGCATATTCATGGTTCCTTCTTTTGCCTCAAAAAGCAACATTTATTCAAAGAAAAAAAATGGTGAGATGTCCGGGCCTTGGGTCCCTTCCTCCCCCTTCTTGCTGCTCCTTGGTCCCCCAAAGGTCGATTCCTGGCTGGGGCTAGATAGTAGAACAGCTGCTGTCAGATGTGGTCAGCTACACTGAGGGCCAGCTCTTCATTAGAGGTGTTGCAGAAGTTGTCTCCAAGGCCTGTCATCATGTTAATAGCCACACTATCACAACCAAAACGTTCACCATGACTGATCATATGGACGCAATTTTTACTGTTGGTGGGAAGGTCATAGTTTATGACTAAGGAAGCCTGCTGCACATTGATACCTGTAGCCAGTAGGTCAATGGTAATCAATACTCTGCTAGAGCCAGAGGGGAACTCCCTCATGATTACATCTCATTTTTTGGTTCATATCTCTGCTCATGGCAGAGACAGTGAAGTCTCAGGTTTGCATCTTCTTAGTGAACCAGTGGGCCTTCCTTCAGGTGTTGAAGATGACAGCCTGTGTAATGGTCAAGGTTTTGTTTAAGTCACACAGTGAGTCTGATTTCCACTTCTCTCATTCCACATTGATGTGGAATTGGTGGATACCCTCCAGTGTCAACTCTTCTTTCTTGACAAGAATTTGAATTGAATCCCTCATGAACTTGGTCACTTCAAGCACACTGGAAGGCATTGTAGCTGACAGCAGAACCACCTGGGTTTTGCTATTAAGCTTTTGGAATATGTCATAGATCTTCTGGTCCTTAATCATTTCATCAACTTCATCTCTTATAAATATCTTGATGTGTTTGAGAGAAAGGTGTCTCTGGTTAAGCATATCAAACCTATGGCCTAGGGTACCCACAGTGAAATGAGAGCTTCTACTTGTAACTTCTGCCCCTCAGCACACACATTAGTACTCGCAGTGGGTGTACGCCCAATGGAGGCATGGCAGGGGGCACCCATATAATTTCCTAATGCTGTGACTTCCTTCTGTATCTGTTGAGCCAACTCTGAATGGCTGCTAGGACCAAGGCCTGGTGGTCTTTAGATCCAATTCATTCTGTTGCAGAATTGATATGGCAAAGGTTGCCATTTTACCAATCCCAGATTGGGCTTGAGCAGTCACATCATAGTCCTTGATAAAATGAAGAATTGTTCAGAGCTGGATGGCAGAAGGTGTCTCAAAACCATAGGTGTAGATGTCATGGAGGAGGCACTCAGAGAGGTTCATGTCATCAAAGTTGTCACCAATCTCTTGTTACTCTTGATGATGCCTTATGGCTTCATCCCAAATGGGGCTATTTTCTCTGATTGGGAATCTTGATGTGCAGACCTGATCCTTACTGAATTAATTAGCAAACTTCAGATCTATCTTTTTTCACTCATAAAAATTTGGGGAGTGAATTTTTTGACATCATGTTATTGTTCAGTTGCCAAGTTGTGTCTGACTCTTCAAGACCCCCTGATCTGCAGCATGCCAGGCTTCCCTGTCTCTCACCATATTCCAGAGTTTGCCCAAGCTAATGTCCATTGAATTAGTGATGCCATCTAACCATCTCATCCTCTGTTGCCCTATTCTCCTTCTGCCTTCAATCTTTCCCAGCATCAGAGTATTTTCCAGTGAGTCGGCTGTTCACATCAGGTGGCTGAAGTATTGAAGCTCCAGTTTCAGTGTCAGTCCTTCCAATGAGTATTCAGGGTTGATTTATTTCAAGATTGATTTTCTTGCTGTCCAAGGGACTCTTAAGTCTTCTCCAGCACCACAGTTTGAAAGCATCAGTTCTTCAGTACTCTACCTTATTTATGGTCCAGCTCTCTCTGTACATGACTACTGAAAGACCACAGCCTTGCCTATATGGACCTTTGTTGGCAAAGTGATGTCTTTGCTTTCTAACACACCATCTAGGTTGTCATAGATTTCCTGTCAAGCAGCAATCATCTTATAATTCATATGACATCATATAATACTGTAAAATGATAAATTTTTATAAATCTATTTTTAATTGACAATAGGTATAATAAAGCTTAATGCAATTTTATAAATGAATAAAACCATACAACTACAACCTAAATCAAAATTTAAAACATTCTCAGCCTCCCAATCAGTATTCTGCTTCCAAAGGTTACCATATTTTGATTTGTGTCACCAAGGATTAATTTTGCTTGTCTTTGAACTGCATGTAAATGAAATATTCTTTTGTGTCTGGTTTCTTTTGCACATTGTTAATGTCTCTGAGATTCATGCATGCTGTTGAATGTAGCAGTAATTCAGTCTTTTTCATAATTGTATATAAGTTTCAGTATATAACATTACAATTAGTTTACTCATTCTACTACTGGTGGACATTGAGGTTGTTTCTAGATTTGTCTGTTATGCATAAAGCTGCTATGAATATTTTATGTTGTTTGACACACACCTAAGAGTGGAAGTGCTGGATCATGTTCAGATTTAGCAGATACTGACAGTTTTATGAGATGGCTGTACCACTTTACATTCCCATTAGTTCCATTTGCTCTATGTCTTTGCAAATATTTGGTAATAAAAAAAAATCATCCTAGTGGGATGTAGTTTTATCACATTGCATTTTCAGTTTGCATTTCTTATGACCAAAGATGAGCATCTTTTCATGTGCTTATTGGAAATATGAATGTCCTTTTCTTCTGAAGTGCCTTTTCAAGTCTTTACTTATTGTTAAAAATATGAATTGTTCCCCCCTCCTTTTTTTTTCCTTTTTAGATGGTTCGTGTACTCTGAATATGTCTTTTGACAGATAGTTAAATTCAGATGTCTTTTTCACATAACTTTTTAAAATGTCATCTTCATAGAATTTTATAGGAACCTGGGATTTAAGCATCTCATTTTACAGTTAAGAAAATAAACCCAACAAGTCTAGTTGATTTGTTCAAGGTGCCATAGAAGGCTAAAGATAAGAGTTACATTTCTCTCATTTTTAAAAATTCTAATACTCTGCCTAGCCTAAAAATTAAAAGTGAATAATTTAATCAACAGTCAAAGTTTTCACAGCATAGTCTATTCCACAGGTATTTGGATTTGTTTTCATTTATTAGTCCAAATCTTTCTTATCAAATTTACTGTTAATACTCTTAAAGTGAAAGCAGAGAGATCTTTATATTCTCCCACAGCACTGTGTGTCATTGCTTTCTTCTTAATGCCAGCTTGAGACTGAATGATTTAACTTCTATGCCCAAAGATAAGGTGAGGTCATTTACAGATTAGGTTAAAATGGAGGCATGATATTCAAGGATTTAGTAATTATTCCTTGGAGTCTAATCGCACAATTTCAAGGTTGGATATTGCTTAAAATAAGCCTTTCAAAGGTCACTTTAAAAAGCAATACAGTAAAACTTTCCAGCAAAAAATTTTCAACTAAAGTAAAAACTAAAAACAAAACAAAAGTCACTATTTAAAAGTATATGGGCTTGCATTTCTCTAATTAAAATGTCTGTTTTTTTTTTTTTTTTTAATTGAGCTGCATTTGCTGCTTGTATATTTTGGAGATAAATCCTTTGTCAGTTGCTTCATTTTCAGATATTTTCTCCTACTCTGAAGGCTGTCTTTGCATCTTGTTTATGGTTTCTTTTGCTGTGCAAAAGTTTTTAAGTTTAATTAGGTCCTGTTTGTTTTTATTACCATTACTCCAGGAGGTGGGTCAAAAAAGATCTTGCTGCAATTTATGTCAAAGAGTGTACTACCTATGTTTTCCACTAAGAGCTTTATAGTTTCTGGCCTTACATTTAAGTTTTTAATCCATTTTGAACTTATTTTTGTGTATGGTGTTAGGAAGTCTTCTATTTCATTCTTTTACATATAGATGTCCAGTTTTCCCAGCACCATTTATTCAAGAGGCTCTATTTTCTCCATTGTATATTCTTGCCTCCTTTGTCAAAGGTAAGGTGTCCATAGGTGTGGGTTTATTTCTAGTCTATCTATCCTGTTCCATTGATTTATATTTCTGTTTTTGTGCCAGTACCACACCATCTTGATTATTGTAGCTTTGTAGTATAGTCTGAAGTCAGGAAGGCTCATTCCATTTTTCTTTCTCAAGATTGCTTTGGCTATTCAGGGTCTTTTGTGTTCTCATTAAAATTATAAAATTTTTATTTGATTTCTGTGAAAAATTCCATTGGTAATTTGATAGGAATTGCATTAAATCTATAGATTGCTTTAGGTAGTATAATTATTTTCACAATATTAATTCTTCCAATCCAAAGACATGGTATATCTCTTCATCTCTTTGTGTTGTCTTTGATTTCTTTCACTGTTTCCTGCATACAGATCTTTTTTCTCCTTAGGTATATTTATTTCTAAGTATTTTATTCTTTTTGATGTGTTGAATGGGATTATTCCTTAATTTCTCTTTTTGATTTGTTGCTGTTAGTGTATAGGAATGCAAGAGATTTCTATGTATTAATTTTGTATCCTGTGACTTTATTGAATTCATTGGTTAGCTCTAGTAGTTTTCTGATGCCATCTTTAGAATTTTCTGTATATAGTATCATGTCATCTGCAAACAGTAATAGTTATACTTCTTCTTTTCCAATCTGGATTCCTTTTATTTCTTTTTCTTCTCTGATTGCCATGAACTTCCAGAACTATGGACTTCCAGAACTATGCCAAATAATAATGGTGAGAGTGAGCAGCCTTGTCTTGTTTGTGATCTTAGAGGAAATACTTTCAGGTTTTTACCATTAAGAATAATTTTCAATGTGAGTTTGTCATATATGGCCTTTATTATGTTGAGGTAAGTTCCTTCTATGCTCAATTTTTTGAGAGCTAAATGGGTGTTGAATTTTGTCAAAAGATTTGCTGCATTCTATTGAAATTATCATATTTTTTATCTTTCAATTTGTTAGTATGGTTTTATCACATTGATTTATTTGCATATATTAAAGATTCCTTGCATCATTGGTGTAATCTCCACTTAATCATGACAAATCTACAAACAATAAATGCTGGAGAAGATGTCGAGAAACAGGATCCTTCTTGTACTGTTGATGGGAATGTAGACTGATACAACTGCTGTAGAAAACAGTATGGAGGTTCCTTAAGAAACTTTGAATAAAACTACCATATGACCCAGCATTCCCACTACAGGTCATATACCCTGAGAAAATCATAATTCAAAAAGACACATGTACCCCAGTGTTCATTGCAGCACTATTTACAATAACCAGGACATGGAAGCAACCTAAATGTCCATTGGCAGATAAATGGATAAATAATACGTTGGGCATATAACAGGGAAATGCTACTCAGCCATGAAAAAGAATGATATTGGGTCATTTGTAGTGTTGTGGATGAACCTAGAGTCTGTCATACAGACTCAGGTTCATATGTCAGAAAGAAAACAGCAAATATTGTATATTATCAAATACATATGGAATCTAGAAAAATGGTACAAATAAACCTATTTGCAGGACAGAAATATAGACTTGTGGACACAGCAGAGGGAAGGAGAGGGTGGGAAAAATTGAAATAATAGCACTGACATCTGTATACTACTATTTGTGAAATGGATAACTAGTGGGAAGCTGTGGTATAGCACAGGGGGCTCAGTTCAGTGCTCTGTTATGATGTAGAGGAGTGGGATGGTGGGGCTGGGAGGAAGGCTTGAGTGGGAGGGGACAGAAGTTTAAGCCGGTTTTAGAAAAGGCAGAGGAACCAGAGATCAAATTGCCAACATCTGCTGGATCATTGAAAAAGCAAGAAAGTTTGAGAAAAACATCTATTTCTGCTTTATTGACTATGCCAAAGCCTTTGACTGTGTGGATCTCAATAAACTGTGGAAAATTCTGAAAGAGATGGGAATACCAGACCACCTGACCTGCATCTTGAAAAACCTGTATACAGGTCAGGAAGCAACAGTTAGAACTGGACATGGAACAACAGACTGGTTCCAAATAGGAAAAGGAGTACGTCAAGGCTGTATATTGTCACCCTGCTTATTTAACTTATATGCAGAGTACATCATGAGAAACACTGGGCTGGATGAAGCACAAGGTGGAATCAAGATTGCCGGGAGAAATATCAATAACGTCAGATATGCAGATGACACCACCCTTATGGCAGAAAGTGAAGAGGAACTAAAGAGCCTCTTGATGAAAGTGAAAGAGGAGAGTGAAAAAGTTGGCTTAAAGCTCAACATTCAGAAAACGAAGATCATGGCATCTGGTCCCATCACTTCATGGCAAATAGATGGGGAAACAGTGGAAACAGTGTCTGACTTTATTTTTCTGGGCCCCAAAATCACTGCAGATGGTGACTGCAGCCATGAAATTAAAAGATGCTTGCTCCTTGAAAGGAAAGTTATGACCAACTTAGATAGCATATTAAGAAGTAGAGACATTACTTTGCCAACAAAGGTCCGTCTAGTCAAGGCTATGGTTTTTCCAGTAGTCATATATGGATGTGAGAGTTGGACTGTGAAGAAAGCTGAGCACCAAAGAATTGATGCTTTTGAACTGTGGTGTTGGAGAGACTCTTGCAGAGTCCCTTGGACTGCAAGGAGATCCAACCAGTCCATCCTAAAGGAGATCAGTCCTGGGTGTTTATGGAGGGACTGATGTTGAAGATGAAACTCCAATACTTTGGCCACCTGATGCAAAGAGCTGACTCATTTGAAAAGACCCTGATGCTGGGAAAGATTGAGGGCAGGAGGAGAAGGGTATGGCAGAGGACGAGATGGCTGGATGGCATCACTGACTCAATGGACATGAGTTTGAGTGAACTCTGGGAGTTGGTGATGGGCAGGGAGGCCTGGCATGCTGTGGTTCATGGAGTCGCAAAGAGTCGGACATGACTGAGTGACTGAACTGAACTGAACTGATGGCTGATTCATGTTGTTGTACAGGAGAAACTAACACAACATTGTAAAGCATTATACTCCAATTTAAACAAATTTTTAAAGTTTATGGGTTGACTAATTTTGTCTTGTGTAAATTTTCTGGAGATAGCTTCCTACAGATATTCAAATAAAATGTGAAATATGTAGTAATTTAGAAGGAAATGAAGATTACATACTGTGGAAACTGTTCAGTGGTTCTAGTGATTAGGAAGGCAATGCTATCAAGTTTGCATGTTAAGAGCTTGAATAAATGGTTTTGTGCAGTGTAAGGATAGGGAAAATTTTTTTAATTTTTTATTATAAATTTAATATAAATATTATATAATATAAATATAATATAAATATAAATATAAAATTTAAATTTTAAAATTGCCATGTTTATTGTTATTTTACATGATTTTTACATCATACACCTGATTCACTGGAAAAGACCCTGATGCTGGGAAAGATTGAAGGCAGGAGAAGGGGGAGGACAGAGGATGAGATGGTTAGATGACATCACTGACTCAATGGACATGAATTTGAGCAAGCTCCAGGAGTTGGCGATGGACAGGGAGGCCTGGCGTGCTGCGGTCCACGGGGTCACAAAGAGTTGGACATGACTAAGCAACTGAACTGAATTGACACAAGTAATTTAAAATACATATATAACTAAATGAACAAATTCTACTTTTATGGAGTGATTTTACTGTTTCATCTACAGTCCTAAAATGTTATATTATCAAGGGAGCCAAACTTTTTTATTTGTAGGGTCTTCTTACTGGGAAGTGGAGATCATTTTACATTGGGTGTAATTTACTGCTTGAGTGTATTTGCTTCTTTTGTCCTTTTTGTGCTTTCCAGAGCCCAGAGAAACATGTTCTAATACTGACACAGTTTTGAATTGCCACTCCATGTTTTGGCAATAAGACAGTGTGTTGTTTTAAATTGGAAAATGTAATAAAACTGATCAAAATATGATCTTGCTTTTATTATTACCACATGCTGACAATTCTAAACGGTATCAGTGGTAAATGCTCTTCTTTACCCGAGGCTGTTCTTTTTCACTGATCCCATCCACCTCCTCCCCAGCCACCATCATGTCATTGGTTCCTTTTAAGTTTTTAAAGGATCAAAAGAAATTTCTGGTAACAAAAAGGAGAAAATGACAATAACCTTAGTTTCTCATAGGATCAAATTTTGCCAGACTGGAACCTTTGAGTAGACAAGTATTCAGTTGCAGAAAAAACATTGGCCTTGGAGTTAGGAGGTTAGGAAACCTGTTTCTGTCACTAATTAGGTCATGTATAAACCAATTCACCATTTCTGCCTTACTAATTTTTATTTTTCTAGGAAAAGAAGCGATAAGGAGGGCTGAACCTGATACTTCTAAACTGACTTCCAGCTGTTAGCTTCTGAACACTGATAGAGGATGCACGGCAGACAAAACACAGCTTGTAGTCCCACTGTCCCTGACTAATGTGATCTTAAGCAACTCAACTGACCTTAATTTTGTAAGTTAAAGTCCAAGCTGCTCTGTCTACCTTAGAAGGCACTTTTTCTGTTTCATCTTTCACACCGCAATTTTTTTTTTTTTTTTTGTACTTGTCCGGTAAATCTGATTTTAAAAAGTTTCTGCAACTGTGCCTTTATATTAGTTCTAGCCACTTGTATTCCTTCAGATAAGAAGAGAAAATCAGGTGATTTTTATATAGCAAATTTTAGAATATATTCTGATACAAAGTAGGTATGTTGAAGTAGGTACCTTTGGATGAATGGTTTTATAATTTTTTAAAGCTCTTTCCACATTTTATCATTTTATATTTCCTTAAAATTCTGTCTCCTCTCATCACCTAAACAGCCCACAATCCATGACAACTATTAGATCATTATCAGGAAAGTATGTGGATAAGTCCACCAATCTTTGTATACATTTTGTGGCTATTTTAATTTAGATCATTTGACATGTGTTGTCTATGGAACCCTCTCAGTTCAGTTCAGTTCAGTCACTCAGTCATGTCCAACTCTTTGCGACCCCATGAATTGCAGCACGCCAGGCCTCCCTGTCCTTCACCAACTTCCGGAGTTCACTCAGACTCATGTCCATCGAGTCAGTGATGCCATCCAGCCATCTCTTCCTCTGTCGTTCCCTTCTCCTCCTGCCCCCAGTCCCTCCCAGCATCAGAGTCTTTTCCAATGAGTCAACTCTTCGCATGAGGTGGCCAAAGTACTGGAGTTCCAGCTTTAGCATCATTCCTTGCAAAGAACACCCAGGGCTGATCTCCTTTAGGATGGACAGGTTGGATCTCCTTGCAGTCCAAGGGACTCTCAAGAGTCTTCTCCAACACCACAGTTCAAAAGCATCAATTCTTCAGCGCTCAGCTTTCTTCACAGTCCAACTCTCACATCCATACATGACCACTAGAAAACCATAGACTTGACTAGATGGACTTTTGTTAGCAAAGTAATGTCTCTGCTTTTGAATATGCTATCTAGGTTGGTCATAACTTTCCTTCCAAGGAGTAAGCGTCTTTTAGTTTCATGGCTGCAGTCACCATCTGCAGTGATTTTGGAGCCCCCCAAAATAAAGTCTGACACTGTTTCCACTGTTTCCCCCTCTCATGAGCCTTTAAAATTTTCAGTTAGGGACAGAAGTTTTGGATAGCTTAGCACAAAGGATATGTCTTGGGTCTTTATTTATATTATCTGATGAGCAAATACCAAAGTTACATAAATCCCACAAGGATGAAGGTGAAGGCAAAATATTTTAAGCCAAAAAGGAGACCATACCATATGATGAATGAGAGCATAACTTCTGACTAGAGAGCTATGTCTCAGGTCCAGTTCCTTCTGGACCTTAGTTTCCTCAACTATAAAGTGAGGGAATAAGAATTCTTACTTAAAAGGATTTTCCTGAGCATTAATTAAGAAGAAAAGCATTTAGAGCCATGTTGGGCATTTAGTATGTACTCAACATGTACTAGCCATTTTTGATATTATAGGTCACCCCTGGATAGCCTTGTGTAATAGATATAAACGTGCGTGATGTTAGAGGGATGTAAAGATTTTCCATTAGAGAACAATAGAGCAAGACACATTGGGTATTGCAGATTTGAATCACAAATTCTTGCCTCTTAGAAAGTCCCTGTCATACATTGTACTAAATTCTCCTGTCTATATTTCTGTATTCTAATCATTTCTTTACCTAATTAGTATTCTACCTTCAAGACTCACATCAGAGATTAAATCCTTTGAAATACTTCCAGTTCCTATCTTCCTCAAGACTGTTTTTCTGATTTTAACACACTAGACTGTGAGTTTTTTCATGTTAGGTTGTTTTTTCATGTTAGGTTAGTTTTTTCATGCTAGGTTGCTTCAGTCGTGTCTGACTCTGTGCAACCCTAGGGACTGTAGCTCACCATGGGCTCCTCTGTCCATGGGATTCTCCAGGCAAGAATACTGGAGTGGGTTGCCATTCCCTTCTCCAGGGGACCTTCTTGACCTAGGAATTGAACCCGCATCTCTTAAGTCTCCTGCGCTGGCAGAAGGGTTCTTCACCACTAGCGCCACCTGGGAAGCCCTTTCATGTGCTCTGATGGCCTCAAAGTCACACCTTCTTCATTGCCATCTTCATCTTTGTTGTTGTTGTTGTTGGTGGTGTCCGACTCTGCCACCCTACAAACTGCAGCGTGCTAGGCTTCTCTGTCCTTCACTATCTCTTGGAGTTTGCTCAAACTCATGTCCACTGAGTCAGTGATGCCATCCAACCATCTCATCCTCTGTTGCCCCTTTTCCTCCTGCCCTCAATCTTTCCCAGCATCAGGGTCTTTTCCAGTGAGTCAACTCTTTGCTTCAAAGTATTGGAGCTTCAGCTTCAGCATCAGTCCTTCCAGTGAATATTCAGGGTTGATTTCTTATGGGACTGATGGATAAGATCTCCTTGCTGTCCAAGGGACTCTTGAGAGTCTTCTCCAGCAACACAATTTGAAAACATCAATTCTTTGGTGTTCAACCTTCTTTATGGTCCAGTTCTAACATCAGTACATGACTACTGGAGAAACCATAGCCTTGACTATACGGACCTTTGTTGGCAAGTTGATATCTCTTCTTTTTAGTATGCTGTCTAGGGTTGTTATAGCTTTTCTTCCAAGGAGCAAGCGTCTTTTAATTTCATGGCTGCAGTCATCATCTGCAGTGATTTTGGAGCCCAAGAAAATGAAATCTGACACTGTTTCCATTTAACTAAAAAAAATATTAACTGAGCATAAAATTTGTATTAGATGTGAGAAATGCTGGGATAAAATGGTCACAAGATCTCTGTCCTCATGAGAGTTAACTAGAATGAAAGGTGAGCTGAGGAGTGGAGTTAAAAGACAGTAGATTTATGGAAGCTATGTCACAACAATGAGGAACAAACCAGAGGTGAGAATTGGTCAAAAGAAAAGGAAGACTCGGCTATTAACCATTCTAAGACTTACAGGAAAGAGAGAAAATGATTGCTTGATGGAAAAGTAATATCTGAGGGAAATTTTTCAGTTTATATTTGTTGAATTGTTTGCTTTTTTAAATGGAGAGACAAGCATATTTCTTGGCTGAGGGAAATATCCAGAGGGAAAGCAGAAAAGAGAGGGCAAGAACAAATTGGGGACTTGAGATCAAGAACACAAGAGGATCATCAGCCTTGAAACAGGGCCCCTTTCAAGCAGAATGGAGAGAGGACACAAGGAGAATGTTAGTTAAACTTTGAGACAAAGAAAAGAGAAATCCAGAGAGTTCACACTGGATGTATGGCATCTAGCTACTCTGAAAAGCAGAAAGGGCAAGGATCAGGCATGGGTTTGAAGAAACCTCCACAAGGAACAGTCACTGAGCCATGGCCTCACGGTCACAGAGATGGGAGAGGTCAGGTTGTGAAGTGGAGCAAGTGGGTACATAAATTATAGCTTGAAAATTAAAAAAAAAAAAAGTGTAAGAAATGTGCATTTCATAGATACACTTGAAATAGTTATATTCTAGATTCCAAACAGTGAGAAAATGCAGATCTGCCAGTTGACTTATTGAAATGGAAATACCCTTCCTGAAGCCAGTGAACAAAATCAAAACATGATTAAGTGGTTGACAGTGGCCATGGGTGGCAATCACAGAGTACAGGCTCCAGAGAACAAATTGGCTTCTCTTAAATGTCGGGTTATAATCAAGCGGGAAGTGGACTGTGGTGCGATGTAGCCCTAGAACAAACAGGCTTCACTTGGTGGGGAGTTTTTGTGGAAGGGAGCCCCTCCAGCTTGGCCAGCTCACAATTCTTTCCTGCAGAAAAGGAATTCCCTCTCTTCCTCTTCTTTCTGTGTAACCTCAAGCAGTTCAAATTTGGATATCTTATTTGTGTGTCAGAATGATGCTGAACCCCCAGAGATGGGCATAAAGGTTTAGGGGGCATTTTTTGCCAGGTCCCGGCTCAGTGCTACTCACTTTTTTCTCAACAGGTGAATGGGGAGCTGAGGGGGTTGTTCCTTGGGGCTCACCTTGTAATTGGTAGGGTCCCTGTGCACTGTCCTTCCTTTTATGAGGTAGGCTTAAGTTTTCTCCTCTCCCTCTTCTGTCTCTGAAATTGATTGGCTCAATAAGCCAGGGCTGGCTTTTCAGAATCCACCATCTTCAGTTGGAAGAAGAGAACACAGGAAACCATAATAAGGTCTCCAGGACTAAGCTGTAGCCTTCAGCTGTCGGGTGTCAGCAGAGAGCTGTATCTTGATTGATTGTGGGGAGAGGGGTCATTTGATTTCCCATTTGGCTACTGTTTCTTGCATCTTTCTCTCTTTGTTGGGAATTGTGTGGAAAGAAGTGGAGTAAGGGATAGTTGTCACTGGGTCTGATGAGAAGGTTGAGAAGAGAGAAGTGGCCCTATCTTTCTGAGGTCAGGAGTTGAAGGAAAGCACTTTCTGGAGAGACTGCCATTAGTACAGAGGGAAGCAGAAGAGAAAGTGAAAAGAGAAAGAGACAGCTCTTCAAGGACACTGTTTTGAATGTCTGTTCTTACTGTGCTTGAATGTAGACAAATTCCTGGATTTTCCATTACATAAGCATGTTCCTACTTTGTTTTTTATTTCTTTCCGTAATTTGAGTTGGCTTTCTGTCACTTATCTGGAAAGAGTCCTGAATAAAACAGGAGGTGATTAGTGAGGCTGAATCTAGGCATGTTCAGGATCCCTACTGCAACACGACTTTCTAAAATCATCAGAAGTTCACTCGCATGAGTACACAAGCCCTTTTTCTTTACATGAACATAGACATTAACTTAAAAATAAACTAGAACTTTCTGAAAAGGACAGCTCTAGTGCACGGGAGCTAGTGCTTGAAGAAATGGATGGAATCCCTTCCCCTGTTGAGCTTTTGAGAATAAGCATAGGCACTCCGGGGGTGGTTTAAATGCTATCCTGTCTAGAAGCAGAAGGGAGAATGGAGGAGGTCATCCCATCCCAGCAGTGCAGCTGTTTCACACTGCTTTGTCAGAAACAAGGAGGGCTAGTTTAGACCATGTTGAGGGTAAACTGCTACTGACCACCTCCTGTGCTCCCATTTTTATTCTTCCCTCTGAGTTTTAAATTCAGATACAATAAAAACCCAAGGCAAGAAACACAAATACCATATGATATTACTTAAGTGTGGAATCTAAAATATGACACAAATGATGGCTCAGATGGTAAAGAATCCACCTGCAATGCAAGAGACCTGGGTTTGATCCCTGGGTTGGGAAGATCCCCTGGAGGAGGGCATGGCAACCCACTCCAGTATTCTTGTCTGGAGAATCCCTGTGGACAGAGGAACCTGGCAGGCTACAGTCCATGGGGTCGCACAGAGTCAGACATGACTGAGCAACTAAGCACATGCAAGCACAAACTAGAAACAGACTCACAGACACAGAGAACAGACTTGTGGTTGTCAAGGAGTGGGGAGTTTGAATGGTAATTTGGGACCAGCAGATGCAACTATTATACACAGAATAGATAAACAACAAGGTCCTATTTTATGGCACAAGGAACTATATGTTTTTTTCAATATCCTGTGATAAACCATAGTGAGAAAGAATATATGTATAACTGAATCATTTTGCTGTATGTCAGAAATTAACTAAACCTTGTAAATCAACTGTAATTCAATAAAAACACCTCCTGAACCCCCCATAAACCCAAGGCAAAATACTTATTGAGCACTTAAAATAGGTCAGCTATGTTACACTTTTAGAACTACAATGGGTTTGGGAGTTTATGGGTTTTCTAGGGGCTCAGATAGTAAAGAATCTGCCTGTAATGTGGGAAACCCGGGTTTGATCCCTGGGTTGGGAAGATCCCCTGGAAAGGAATGGCAACCCACTCCCTTATTCTTGCCTGGAGAATTCCATGGACAAAGGGGCCTGACAGACTGCAGACCATGGGATCGCAAAGAGTTGGACATGACTGAGAGACTTTCACACTGAGAGTTTATCTATTCCAGTGTCCTTCATTTATTTATTTATTTAAATTTTATTTTATTTTTAAACTTTACAATATTGTATTAGTTTTGCCAAACATCAAAATGAATCCGCCACAGGTATACCCGTGCTCCCCATCCTGAACCCTCCTCCCTCCTCCCTCCCCATACCCTCCCTCTGGGTCATCCCAGTGCACCGGCCCCAAACATCCAGTATCATGCATCGAACCTGGACTGGCAACTCGTTTCATACATGATATTATACATGTTTCAATGCCATTCTCCCAAATCTCCCTACCCTCTCCCTCTCCCACAGAGTCCATAAGACTGATCTATACATCAGTGTCTCTTTTGCTGTCTCGTACACAGGGTTATCGTTACCATCTTTCTAAATTCCATATATATGTGTTAGTATACTGTATTGGTGTTTTTCTTTCTGGCTTACTTCACTGTGTATAATAGGTTCCAGTTTCATCCACCTCATTAGAACTGATTCAAATGTATTCTTTTTAATGGCTGAGTAATACTCCATTGTGTATATGTACCACAGCTTTCTTATCCATTCATCTGCTGATGGGCATCTAGGTTGCTTCCATGGGACCTAATTAAACTTAAAAGCTTCTGCACAACAAAGGAAACTATTAGCAAGGTGAAGGCAGCCTTCTGAATGGGAGAAAATAATAGCAAATGAAGCAACCGACAAACAACTAATCTCAAAAATATACAAGCAACTCCTACAGCTCAACTGCAGAAAAATAAATGACCCAATCAAAAAATGGGCCAAAGAACTAAATAGACATTTCTCCAAAGAAGACATACAGATGGCTAACAAACACATGAAAAGATGCTCAACATCACTTATTATCAGAGAAATGCAAGTCAAAACCACTATGAGGTACCATTTCACGCCAGTCAGAATGGCTGCAATCCAAAAGTCTACAAGCAATAAATGCTGGAGAGGGTGTGGAGAAAAGGGAACCCTCTTACACTGTTGGTGGGAATGCAAACTAGTAGAGCCACTATGGAGAACAGTGTGGAGATTCCTTAAAAAACTGGAAATAGAACTGTCTTATGATCCAGCAACCCCACTGCTGGGCATACACACTGAGGAAACCAGAAGGGAAAGAGACACGTGTACCCCAGTGTCCTTCATTTAAAGTTGAGATAACTGAGATTCAGAAGAGCAAATGGTCTAGCCCAAAATGGGATAGTTAGTAAATAACAAAGCTGGGATTCAAACCCAGACTTTCTGACTCCAAATTTGTAGGTTTACATTATAATGTGTTCTTTCTCAAAGAACTATTGGAAGAAATTAGATCCTTTTAGACTTCAGGGGGTTACTGATGGTGGTGTGTGAAATATAGAGTGAAATGGAAGTATATAGCTCTATTTATGACATATTCAATGGGCTCTAGCTAATGCAGCTATCAATAACTGTCTGGTAATCAAAACACAGGAAGAACTCAAGCACAAATACTGCATAAGCATACCTCATCAGAAATGTGTATCCTGAAATTTTATTTAGAAAGGGCAAAACATGTTTTCAAAATTAAATCACTCTCTTGATTTCCTGGGGAGCAAAATTTCACATACATAGTCCCACTTTAATAATGCTTCATAATAAGAGATTATGTTTTTCTTTGTACTACTATAACTTTCTTTGTTTCCATATGAGAGTCTTACAAAAACATAACATAGAAGGATGAAATGGGAAATTCAGTATTCAGAGATCTTAAGAGGTAGCCAAATGGGTAATTTCGCTATCTAAAATAAAGCCAGGGGCTGGTAATAATCAAGTAAAACTCCTGAGATTAAAAAAAAAAAAATTATTTCGTGTGTGCCTGTGTATGATTTCTATGACCTTAAAAGGTTTAGGGCTGTTAAACTCTACTGTCGCAAGTTGCATCTGAAAAATGAGAGGGGAGATGCCAGAGAGTCTCTTCTGTTTAGATGTTATGTAGTATCCCCCTTTCCTGTTTTCAGATTTGAGATCAAGAGAGGTTGTTCCTTTCTCGAAGTTTCCATGGCTGCTAAGTGACTGGGCCGTGGATCTGAGGCTGTGAATTAGAGGTCATCTGACTCCCAGTCATGTCTCCTAGTCACTTCTCTGGACCTCTTGCTCAGTTTAGTATTCCAGTAATAGTTGTGTGGCTTCTATTTTTTTTTCTCCTTGATTTTTTTCTTCAAAGCCTTCCAACACAGGAGATAATCCTCTGCCTCCAATTATGGTCTTCTGTGAAAAGTACTGTACTTACTTGTGAATACTGTACTTGGGCTATGAATAAGTATTCCTGCCCACCATGTTCCAGGCTCTGAGCTAGCTGTTGTCCATGCCAGGACTAAACCATACTCAGTCCTACCCACGTAAGGTTTATAATCCAGTGGGGGCCACAGATGATAAATAAGTGTCTGAGAATGTTTTATTACAAATTGTACTATGTCCTATGAAGTAAAACACAAGGTGTTTTGAGAGGTAGGGAGAGGATAGGGAAACTTAAATTACTTGGGGGAAGAAAGGAAAGGGCTTTGAGGAAATAATACCTATGGTGTGATCTGAAAGTTACGTATCAGTATCAGTTCAGTCACTCAGTTGTGTCCGACTCTGTGTGATGCCTTGTACTGCAGCACGCCAGGCCTCCCTGTCCATCACAACTCCTGGAGCTTGCTCAAACTGATGCCAAGTCAGTGATGCCATCTAACCTCCTCCGTGGTCCCCTTCTCTTCCTCCCTTCAATCTTTCCCAGCATCAGGGTCTTTTCCAATGAGTCAGTTTTTCACATCAGGTGGCCAAAGTATTGGAGCTTCAGCTTTGACATCAGTCCATCCAATGAATATTCAGGACTGATTTCCTTTAGGATTGGCTGGTTTGATCACCTTGCAGTCCAAGGGACTCTCAAGAGTCTTCTCCAACACACAGTTCAAAAGCATCAATTCTTTGGTGCTCAGCTCAGTTGCATAGGATCCAGCTAAAAGAAGTAATGGGGTGAAGTGTTGTAGTTGGAAGTTGCAACATGTGTGGGAAACTCACAAGATTGGGGAGAGCTAGGTATGTTGAGAGATGGAAGGGCAGCCTTGTCTTTAGGCTTTATTTGGTACTGATAAGGGAAAAAAATGAAGTGGAATAAAGGAGATGGGTATGCCGGGAGCCGGCATATTGCATATTGAGTGCATATTGCATATTGCATATTGAGTGCAGCACTTTCCACAGCATCATCTTTCAGGATCTGGAATAGCTCAACTGGAATTCTATCACTGCCGGGAGCCAGCGTGAGGAGATCCACCCATGACAAAGGTCATGAGGAAGGAGGCTCGGCATACGCAAGGGCGGGATCGAGCCTCAGGAGACCCCTGGAAATTCTCGAGCATCTACCCCCAAAACCAGAGTCTGCCTACTTTCTGGTTTGTGCTTTCACCTACACCTCTGACTTTACGGGGGGCTGTCCCCCACTACCTCTCTCTGAAAAAAGAGTTAGCTTACAGCTCCAGTTAATAATTCCTGGGTGTAACAGTGTTTCAACCTACAAACTCCTTTGGAAATCCTCTAGCCTGCCTGAATAGGTTTTTCTGGCCACATGTGATTGTTCAGAGCCTCCCAACTGTGAGAGGCAGGAGATGTTCTAAACTGTCTAAACACAAATTCCTTTGAGTAGTTAAAAGACTGATTAGAAATTGTATTGGTGAAAGGTTTTTTCACTTATTGGGCCAATGTTTGCTGCTAAGTCTCCATACTCCTTACCTACTGTGTCCTTGGCAGTGTATTGATTGATATAATGGGTGTATAGAAATGTAAGTAGTAGCCTCAATGTTTGTAACCTTGGACCCTTGAGTTAATTCTTTTCTTGACTGAGCCCACCTCACCTTTGCACTATAGGAATGCAGCTTTGTCCAATGCTTTTTTGGAGGCTGGTGCCTGACTTTGGAATAATCACCTTTAGAGAAAGGTAAGTTTCTTAAAATGTTAACAGGCCTCCTGGCCAGAAGATGATGTAAATCACCTGAACTTTTGCATATGATAAGTTTGAAAGCCTGGCTTCGATTAGGACCAGGAACTGCTGTCCTTACATGACTCCACCCCTTCCCCCATTATCCTCTATGCACAACTTAAGGTATAAAAAACTACTTTGGAAAATAAATTGCGGGCCTTGTTCACCGAAACTTGGTCTCCCCATGTCCTTCTTTCTCTCACCCTCTGGCTGAATTATTCAGCCTCTTTTCTCCACTGAATTTCCTCACTGAGCTATCCTTATGTCAGCCTCTTTTCTTCACTGAATTTTCCTACTGAGCTATCCTTATTCTACTACTCTTTATATCTTTGATAAATATTTAAATAAATAGGTCGCCTATGCCGTCTCTCCTTCGAATACCCTGGATCAGCCGGGGCTGGACCCCCGGCATGGGTAGAATTCAGAATAGGCTTTTTGTTTTGTTATTCAGAGATGAATCATTTGCCAACTCCTTTTTGATTAAATTTATTCTTTTATTTAGTTCAATTCAGTTATTTAAACACTACATTGATCTTAGAAAGATATAAGGTATCTTTCTTGTTAGAACATCAAAGTCTTCACAGCATTTTTAATTTTTCTGTGAGATTATTACATGAAGAGAGACATATTCCTGCTTTGTTGACTTTTGACTGTGTGGCCCATGCATTGAACACAGCCTGACTTCTGGATTTTCTTTTAGTTGGTTTATTTTACTGCATTTTGCCTTCAACTCAAAATCTACTCAATTGTTTCAAATTTTTGGGTTTATATGGAAGTCACAGTATGGAAAATAAAGTCAGGAAGCCATAGAAATTTAGTGAAAGAACAAAGAAATTATTATTTGATCTGTGAGTGTCTTGCTTTAAAATTTTCTAAGAAATATTTAATTTTAGTTCAGTTTGATGTTAAATAATTGGAACAGAAGAAATCAATGTATTTTTCTACTTATTGTTATAACTGTAACAACTTTCTTGGGTTGTGCTTTTGATTTCTTTGACTATTACGTACTTAGTGGGGTTAAGACAGAAAGTGTCTTAGGAGCTGGGGCACATGTGTAGTCCTGGAGTCCATCTGTATTCTCTGAGCATAGAATCTTAGTGATAAACTTACTGGCTGGGAGGTTTTAGTTGGAAATAAGGGGAGGAAAATAGGTTTGTTTCTTTTATAGGATTCAGACAGAGAGAAATGACTGGAGCAAAACACATAACTAAGCTAACAGACCTCTTTCATCAGTAATCTTGAGTGGTTCTTAGTGAGTGAAGTGAAGTCGCTCAGTCGTGTCTGACTCTTGGCGACCCCATGGACTGTAGCATACCAGGCTCCTCTGTCCATGGGATTTTCCAGGCAAAGGTACTGGAGTGGGTTGCCATTTCCTTCTTCAGAGGATCTTCCCCACCCGGGGATCAAACCTGGGTCTCCCACATTGCAGGCAGATGCTTTACTGTCTGAGCCACCAGGGAAGCCCTATCAGTGTTCAGAAATCTTACTTCATTTCCATTGTCAGTTCACTTTTCTTTTCTCCAAGACAAAATACATTTCACAGTTTCTCCATTCATCAAGGCTTTACTATTTCAAAGTCCTTCTTTATTCTCATTTAAAGACTTGGCTTTTTATTCTGCTGAAAAAATAGTAGAAAGCAAGAGAGAACCTGTTTTTCCACCACAGCCTACCAGTGTCCACAACCATGTATTCCACTTCATATTTAAAATGGAAAAACTGTTTATGTTCCTAAAACCAGCCCTGCAGTTATACACTGGATTTTATCCCCTTTTTGCCTATGCAGGGAGGTTGAGCTTGTAAATATATCTTCCTTCTCTATCAGCTACTTCTTTGTTTTTTAGGATCATTCCCATCATTATATGGACAGGCTGCAATTTTCCGCCCTTAAAAAATAATCCTCCTTTGATCATAAATGTCTCCTCAAATTACCACTCATATTCTTTGCAATTTTGCAAAGCAGGAAGGCATTCATCACCTGCATGGTTCTAATAGGCATGGATTTCAGTTTCCACAGTTTAGTTGAATAATACCAGTCCCTCAACAGCAAGATTCAAGTTTCAGTTACCATAGTATGTTAGCTACTAGGAGTGATGGATGCGTGGGTGCAGGAGGGCCGAGAGGAGCTACTCCATGTTCAAGGTCAGGAGGGGCGACCTTGTCCAAGGTAAGGAGCAGCAGCTGTGCTTTGCTGGAGCAGCTGTGAAGAGATACCCCACGTCCAAGAGAAACCCAAGTAAGATGGTAGATGTTGCAAGAGGGCATCAGAGGGCAGACACACTGAAACCATAATCATAGGAAACCAGCCAATCTGATCACATGGACCACAGCCTTGTCTAACTCAATGAAACTAAGCCATGCTGTGTGGGGCCACCCAAGATGGACGGGTCATGGTGGAGAAGTCTGACAGAATGTGGTGCACTGGAGAAGAGAATGGCAAACCACTTCAATATTCTTACCTTGAGAACCCCATAAACTGTATGAAAAGGCAAAATGATAGGATACTGAAAGAGGAACTCCCCAGGTTGGTAGGTGCCCAATATGCTACTGGAGATCAGTGGAGAAATAACTCCAGAAAGAATGAAGGGATGGAGCCAAAGCAAAAAGAATACCCAGCTGTGGATGTGACTGGTGATAGAAGTAAGGTCCGATGCTGTAAAGGCAATATTGTGTAGGAACCTGGACTGTTAGATCCAAGAATCAAGGCAAATTGGAAGTGGCCAAACAGGAGATGAAAAGAGTGAATGTCGACATTCTAGGAATCAGCGAACTCAAATGGACTTGAATGGGTAAATTTAACGCAGATGACCATTATATCTACTACTGTGGGCAGGAATCCCTTAGAAGAAATGGAGTAGCCATCATGGTCAACAAAAGAGTCCAAAATGGAGTACTTGGATGCAATCTCAAAAACGACAGAATGATCTCTGTTCATTTTCAAGGCAAACCATTCAATATCATGGTGATCCAAGCCTATGCCCCAACCAGTAATGCTGAAGAAGCTGAAGTTGAACAGGTCTATGAAGACCTACAAGACATTTTAGAACTAACACCCCAAAAAGATGCCCTTTTCATTATAGGGGACTGGAGTGCAAAAGTAGGAAGTCAAGAAACACCTGGAGTAACAGGCAAATTTGGCCTTGGAATATGGAATGAAGCAGGGCAAAGCTTATAAAGTTTTGCCAAGAGAACGCACTGATCATAGCAAACACCCTCTTCCAACAACACAAGAGAAGACTCTACACATGGACATCACCAGTTGGTCAACACTGAAATCAGATTTATTATATTCTTTGCAGCCAAAGATGGAGAATCTGTACAGTAAGCAAAAACAAGACCGGCAGCTGACTGTGGCTCAGACCATGAACTCCTTATTGCCAAATTCAGACTTAAATTGAAGAAAGTAGGGAAAATCACTAGACCATTCAGGTATAACCTAAATCAAATCCCTTATGATTATACAGTGGAAGTGAGAAATAGATTTAAGGGACTAGATCTGATAGACAGAGTGACTGATGAACTATGGATGGAGGTTTGTGACATTGTAAAGGAGACAGGGATCAAGACCATCCCCATGGAAAAGAAATGAAAAAAGCAAAATGGCTGTCTGAGGAGGCATTAGAAAAAGCTGTGAAAAGAAGAGAAGCAAAAAAACAAAGGAGAAAAGGAAAGATATAAGCATCTGAATGCAGAGTTCCAAAGAATAGCAAGAAGAGATAAGAAAGCCTTCACCAACAATCAGTGCAAAGAAATAGAGGAAAACAACAGAATGGGAAATACTAGAGATCTCTTCAAGAAAATTAGAGATACCAAGGGAACATTTCATGCAAAAATGGGCTTGATAAAGGACAGAAATGGTATGGACCTAATAGAAGCAGAAGATATTAAGAAGAGGTGGCAAGAATACACAGAACTGTACAAAAGAGATCTTCATGACTCAGATAATCACAGTGGTATGATCACTCACCTACAGCCAGACATCCTGGAGTCCAAAGTCCAGTGGGCCTTAGGAATCATCACTACAAACAAAGCTAGTGGAGGTGATGAAATTCCAGTTGAGCTATTTCAAATCCTGAAAGATGATGCTGTGAAAGTGCTACACTTAATATTCCAGCAAATTTGGAAAACTCTGAAGTGGCCACAGGACTGGAAAAGGTCAGTTTGCATTCCAATCCCAAAGAAAGTCAACGCCAAAGAATGCTCAAACTACCGCACAATTGCACTCATCTCACACACTAGTAAAGTAATGCTCAAAATTCTCCAAGCCAGGCTTCAGCAATACGTGAACCACGAACTTCCTGATGTTCAAGCTGCTTTTAGAAAAGGCAGAGGAACCAGAGATCAAATTGCCAACATCTGCTGGATCATCGAAAAAGCAAGAGAGTTCCAGAAAAACATCTATTTCTGTTTTATTGACTATGCCAAAGCCTTTGACTGTGTGGATCACAATAAACTGTGGAAAATTCTGAAGGAGACGGGAATACCAGACCACTTGACCCGCCTATTGAGAAATTTGTATGCAAGTAAGGAAGCAACAGTTAGAACTGGACATGGAACAACAGACTGGTTCCAAATAGGAAAAGGAGTATGTCAAGGCAGTATATTGTCACCCTGCTTATTTAATTTATATATAGAGTACACCATGAGAAACGCTGGGCTGAAGGAAGCACAAGCTGGAATCGAGATTGCCAGGAGAAATATCAATAACCTCAGATATGCAGATGACACCACCCTTATCACAGAAAGTGAAGAGGAACTAAAAAGCCTTTTGATGAAAGTGAAAGGAGAGTGAAAAATTTGGCTTAAAGCTCAACATTCAGAAAATGAAGATCATAGCATCTGGTCCTATCACTTCATGGCAAATAGATGGAGAACAGTGGAGACAGTGTCAGACTTTATTTTTTGGGCTCCAAAATCACTGCAGATGGTGATTGCAGCCATGAAATTAAAAGACGCTTACTCCTTGGAAGGAAAGTTATGACCAACCTAGATAGCATATTCAAAAGCAGAGACATTACTTTGCCAACAAAGGTCTGTCTAGTCAAGGCTACGGTTTTTCCAGTGGTCATGTATGGATGTGTGAGTTGGACTGTGAAGAAAGCTGAGCACCAAAGAATTGATGCTTTTGAACTGTGGTGTTGGAGAAGACTCTTGCGAGTGCCTTGGACTGTAAGGAGATCCAACCAGTCCATCCTAAAGGAAATCAGTCCTGAGTGTTCATTGGAAGGACTGATGCTAAGGCTGAAACTCCAGTACTTTGGCCACCTCACGCGAAGAGTTGACTCATTGGAAAAGACCCTGATGCTGGAAGGGATTGGGGGCAGGAGGAGAAGGTGATGACAGAGGATGAGATGGCTGGATGGCATCACGGACTCAATGGACATGAGTCTGTGTAAACTCCTGAAGTTGGTGATGGACAGGGAGCCTGGCGTGCTGCAGTCCATGGGGTCACAAAGAGTTGGACATGACTGAGTGACTTAACTGAACTGAGTATGTTAGCTGAATGATGGCACAAGTACAAATTCAGCTGCCATCTTTTCAGGTCACAAATCACTATGTAAATAACAGTCATACATCCTGATCAGTGAGTAGTCATCACATTTCTTTGAAAGGCACATCTGATACTCAGTTCACACACAGACAACAAAGTTGTCTGGCCTTTGAGTAATAAACCCATGTGAGATGTTTTACAGAAATGGATACTCTCATCTGGAAATTGGCCAATGAAAATGAAATTGCATCAAAGAAAGAAGTGTCAGTACTGGAAGTATAAGTCAAATTGGACATTGGTGGAAATATAGAAGAAATAGCTGACGAAATTACTGAAACTTTTTCTTTAAGAGCCTTGAGATACATATCTAGAGCAAGTCAGTAAAGGTGAACTTAGAAATATAAACGAGCAAAGTGGTTGTGAATGAAGATGTCCCAGATGAAGTAATGCTGTCAGACACTTCACATTAAAGGAACTCGTGGAGATACATTGAAAGCACAAAAAGTAAAATACTGGAAGATGACCCAAACTTAGAAAGGAGTACGACAATTTGCATGGAAATGATGCTTGCTCCATATAGTAGGTTTGAACAAACTCCAGGAGATAGCGAAGGACAGGGAAATCTGGTGTGCTGCAGTCCACGGTGTCCTAAAGAGTTGGACACGACACAGTGACTGAACAACAACATGATGTGTGAAAGCAAGGGTTGATCAATCTATTCTTGATAATTTTTTTTACAAAGAAATACAAAACTTTAACTACCTCAATGTTTCCAGTATTTTAAAATACATTGTACTATATAAATGTTAGCCTACAATTGGTATGTTTATAACTATCAACAGAAGAGTTTTTAATGTTTTGAAAAAGATTTTTAAAGGGCATGGAACAATCCTAATTTTCCTCATGATTATTAAGATCACTTTGCATGGTTTCAGCTTGTATGCTCATTTCTATGGTTGTGCATTACTATGCAAAGTGAAAACTGCCTGTGTTGCCCTTAGACAGGGACAAGTGGAGAGCCTGCACTTCAGAGGGTCCTGACTCATCTTTCTCCACCCATGCTGTTTGTCATTGCTCCTTCTCTGCTAGTCCATGCTCTGGATACTTGGGACCCCAGAATTCACTTCCCCAATGACACTGTACAAAATGACACTATACAAAAAAGATCTTCATGACCCAGATAATCACAATGATGTGATCACTCACTTAGAGCCACACATCCTGGAATGCAAAGTCAAGTGGGCCTTAGAAAACATCACTACGAACAAAGCTTGTGGAGGTGATGGGAGTCACCTCCCATCACAAAGAGTCAGACACGACTGAGCGACTGCACTAAACTGAGTGACACTGATTCTGCTTCTGTGATCTTCTTCCTAATATCTAGACACAACCCATGTGCACACCCTAAAGGGTGAAAAGTTAGTTGCTCAGTTGTGTCTGACTCTTTGTGACCCCATGGACTGTATGCAGCTTGCCAGTCTCCTCTGTCCATGGAATTCTTTAGGCAAGAATGTTGGAGTGGGTTGCCATTCCCTTCTCCAGGGGATCTTCCCGACCAAGAGATCGAACCTGGGTCTCCTGCATTGCAGGGAAATTCTTTACTCTCTGAGCCACCATGGATACCCATGTACACACTGGAGGTGGTCAAAAGATAGTTCTATGCAAGAGGTGGACCAGTCTTGAGTGAGCTGCCTGGGGTGTCCACATGCATTTGTGTGGAGAAGTGGAAACAAGAGGGTGGGGGACAAAAGTCCTGGGACTTCCATTTGCACTCCGGCTCTTACCAAAGAAATGTTGGGGCAAGCCAGCTTCCTGGTAAAACGCCTCAGAAACAAATTCCATGCTCTCTGCCTCTACTTTAACTACCCTTATTCTTTTTTTTTTTTTTTTAAACTTTTTTTCTGTCAGACTTTCATTCCCACAACTGAAACTGTTCTTATAACATTCAAAGATCTCCATGTTGTCAAATGGTTTGTTCTTCATCCTCAATTCTCCTGCTCTCTGAGGAGAAGGTGACATTGGTGGAACATTTCCTCCTCTTTTGAAATGCTTTCTTCACTTGGCTTCATAAAAGGCAATCTTCTAGATACTTTGGCTTCAGAGACTTGGTCTCTCTTGGTTATTTTCTTAGTTTGTTTACTCTGTTGGTTCTTGGCTTTCTCTGCTTGTCCCTGTTGATTTCTGACCTGCTTCATGTTGCTGTGTCCCAAGCCTTTATCCTTGGATTCATTTTCTCTGTTATTTCCTTGGTGGTCTTATCTAATCTCATAGCTTTCAGTTTTATCTAGCTGCTCACAACTCCAAAATTTATAGTTACAATTTATATCTTACTTCTCCTAGGAACAACTGACTCATCCACCTAATTGTTTATTCTCTATACCCAGTTGGATATTTGGGATAAAAATGTTAATAATGTCCCATTAGGAATCTTGGCTCTGTCTTCAAAAGTCCAAAATAGGACTTTTAAAAAATTACTTTCATAGCTGTGACCTTAGTCCAAGCTAAATTTTCTCAATTGGTTCTTGCAATAGGCCCTCAACTGTTTCCAACCTTGGAAGGAGTTTCATCATGCTATGCAAAGTGGCATTTAAAAAATTCTGAATCTGGTCTTGTCACTCTCCTCAAAACCTGCAGTGGCACCCTTACCTCAATAAAATCCAAGGCCTTACTTTATCTTCTATAAAAGGCTTACATTTCCTATTCTCAGGACTATCCCAGCAGCATCTCCTACAGTTTCTCCCTTTTATAACTGAGCCAAAGTCAGACTAACATGTCTGTTCTGTGAATAGGCCCAACATCTGCAATCTCAAGGTCTGCATGCTGCTGCTAAGTCATATCAGTCATGTCCGACTCTGTGCGACCCCAGAGATGACAGCCCACCAGGTTCCCCCGTCCCTGGGATTCTCCAGGCAAGAACACTGGAGTGGGTTGCCATTTCCTTCTCCAATGCATGAAAGTGAAGTCGCTCAGTCGTGTCCAATTCTTAGCGACCCCATGGACTGCAGCCTACCAGGCTCCTCTGTCCATGGGATTTTTCCAGGCAAGAGTACTGGAGTGGGGTGCCATTGCCTTCTCCACAAGGTCTGCATAGAAAGATCCATTACCAAAACTCCAAAATGTCAATGGCATTTAAGCACAACCAGAGTTTATTTCTCTTGAAGTTCATGGTTTTATGTGGTTTGGTAATGGAGAAGAGTAGGGAGCCCTGACTTCATTCCACACTGTCATTTGGGACACAGGCTCCTTCCATCCTGCTGCTCTCTTGACACCTCCAAGCCCAGGTCCTTAGAGTGTTCTCTGTTCAGCTGAAGGATAGGAAAAATCATAGAAGATTGTGAAAGGGGCCTGCAGAGAAGATTCAGTAGGTTAGAATTTGATCCTGTGGTCCCACCTAAACTGAAGGGGAGGTTGGAAATATAAATTAATGTAGGAAGAAATGTGAATTTCAATTAGTACATTATCCTTAGTGCTTATGATAGGGCTTGGCACATTACAGACACCAAATAAATATTTGTTGGATGAATAAGAGTGGACTTGGGAACAATGGCAGGCTGAATCTTTAGTTAGAGTCTGAGTGGGCCCTGATGCTAGGGTCAATTCATTTGGAGGCTGGTATTAGGAATATTTTGCCATACCTTAAATTTTGTTCTACCTTAAAATATTTATATATAATAAGACATTATTTCTTTTATATTACATGGTAGATGAAATTGACCTTTTTAATTTAAAGGACCATCTGTCTTTACAGACTAAAAATCTCATATTGCTAAGCATTTTTCTCTCTCCTACAATTTTATGGTGAGTGGACTCACTCTACAACTGAGACCTTGAATATAAAAGGAGAAGAACTTTTTATTTCTTCTCTACCTAATCTTTATACCCATTTCACCTCTCTTTATATTTGTTTGCATCAGATTTAAAAGCCCAAGTTAATGTAATTTTTATTCATGTAAAACCTTGGAAGGTAAAAAGTATCATTGGACACATGTTTATGAATCACAATGTTTTTCTCAATGAATTTTGATATATTAATACATACACCTTCTCATACATCCCAAATTCAGAACTACTGCAACCCATTCAAAGTGATTAGCTCTGTTAATAGGACAAATCTGATACAAGTAAACAAGCAACACAACCAAATATTTTTCAAAGCTCCTTAATAAATTTTAAAATATTTTTGCAAGTTTTTCTGCCTACTTATTGCTGAATATCATTTAAATAATTGGCTTTCTGCCAGCATCATGGTGTTTTATGTATGTAGGGCTATTCCTATTGGCATCATATAGTCTTTCTTCTTGTTTGATTTATTTATTTATTTTTTCTAATTTTATTTTATTTTTAAACTTTACATAATTGTATTAGTTTTGCCAAATATCAAAATGAATCCGCCACAGGTATACATGTGTTCCCCATCCCAAACCCTCCTCCCTCCTCCCTCCCCATACCATCCCTCTAGGCCGTCCCAGTGCACCAGCCCCAAGCATCCAGCATCATGCATCGAACCTGGACTGGCAACTCGTTTCCTACATGATATTTTACATGTTTCATTGCCATTCTCCCAAATCTTCCCACCCTCTCCCTCTCCCACAGAGACCATAAGACTGTTCTATATACATCAGTGTCTCTTTTGCTGTCTCGTACACTGGGTTATTGTTACCATCTTTCTAAATTCCATATATATGCGTTAGTATACTGTATTTATGTTTTTCCTTCTGGCTTACTTCACTCTGTATAATAGGCTCCAGTTTCATCCACCTCATTAGAACTGATTCAAATGTATTCTTTTTAATGGCTGAGTAATACTCCATTGTGTATATGTACCACTGCTTTCTTATCCATTCATCTGCTGATGGACATCTAGGTTGCTTCCATGTCCTGGCTATTATAAACAGTGCTGCGATGAACATTGGGGTACACGTGTCTCTTTCCCTTCTGGTTTCCTCAGTGTGTATGCCCAGCAGTGGGGTTGCTGGATCATAAGGCAGTTCTATTTCCAGTTTTTTAAGGAATCTCCACACTGTTCTCCATAGTGGCTGTACTAGTTTGCATTCCCACCAACAGTGTAAGAGGGTTCCCTTTTCTCCACACCCTCTCCAGCATTTATTATTTGTAGACTTTTGGATCGCAGCCATTCTGACTGGTGTGAAATGGTACCTCATAGTGGTGTTTGAGTTAAAAATGTAGGTTCTCAGCAGTCCTGTAAATCTTTGTTCTTTTTATGTTCTTCCACATCCTCTCCCCTATCGCTGCTGTCACTGCTTTGGCTTAGTGCTTTATTTTCTCTCTCTTGAGTTTCCACAGTAGCCTTGCTCTCCACACCTCTGGTCTGTTCCATTTCCAATTTGAGCTACTAGAGTATTTTTTTCTCAAGTGCAAAGAAAGGTCAAATGGAATCCAAAAATTAAAGCACTGATGTCAGAGATAGAAATGCCAGACAAGAGGTCCAGAGATACAAGAATGTCCATTGTATTCTTTGTCCCTAATAATAGAACTCCAAGTGTGAATTGGGCTTTTTTTTTTTTTGTCAGAATGAATATATACTTCAACCTCCTTTGGAACTAAGAGTGGTCATTAAGTTTGATCTAGAAACTTGTAAGTGGAAAAATTCTATAGAAGTTCAGGAAAGGCTGCTTAAAGGCAGCTGACTCAGCTGAGAGATGTTGCTTTTATCCTCTCCTTTCTCCTCCTGTTACTTATTAGCAGTGTATTCAGCCATTTTGGGCCAAAATTACTCTTAATGATGGAAGCTAAGTGTTGAGGATGGCTGAACAGAAAAATAGGACACTGATTTCCTGATGTCACCATGAAATCACCATTTCAGCTCCAGGTTTCTTTTATATGATAGAGAATTAACATTAAAAATTTTGTTTGGGTTTTTTTTTTTCCTGATATATTCAGAAAACATAATATTAACCAGTTCATCATGGAATGAATAATGTGAGCCTTTGAGTTTGAGGAGATGGCTAGAAGGCCAGACTAAGGTGTCATATAGGTAGTTGGAAATAGTGGAGTAGGGGACAGGTAAGAAAATAGAGAGGTTCAGAGTTATCTCTTTAACAAACATCGCTTGAGCCTTTACTCTGTACCAAGCTCTAAGTCCTAAAATAAACATACTAACAGTATTAATATGAATTATTCCCTACCAATAAGTAGTTTCCGGTTTAGTAGGAGAAATATAGGTATCTAAAGATATTTGGATTGCATTGTGATCGGAGATCAAATAAGGGACAAAATGAAAACAAGTTTAATTTCATTAGGATGTTAGGGAAGGCTTTTGTATGGTCATTAACCATGTCAGGTTGTAAATTTCATTGTTTCCCTATTTTCCAGGAAATAATGGGACCAGATGCCATGATCTTATTTTCTGAATATTGAGTTTTAAGCCAACATTTTCACTCTCTTCTTTCACTTGCATCAAGAGGCTCTTCAGTTGTTCTTTGCTTTCTGACATAAGGGTGGTGCCATTTGTATATCTGAGGTTATTGATATTTCTTCCAGCAATCTTGATTCCAGCTTGTGCTTCATCCAGCCCAGTGTTTCTCATGATGTACTCTGCATAGAAGTTAAATAAGCAGGGTGACAATATGCAGCCTTGACATACTTCTTTCCTGATTTGGAACCAGTCTGTTGTTCCATGTCCAGTTCTAACTATTGCTTCCTGACCTACATACAGATTTCTGAAGAGGCAGGTCAGGTGGTCCGGTATTCCCTCTCTTGAAAACTTTTCCACAGTTTGTTGTGATCCACACAGTCAAAGATTTTGGCATAGTCAATAAAGTAGAAATAGATGTTTTTCTGGAACTCTCTTGCTTTTTTGATGATCCAGATGATCCAGTAGATGCTGGCAATTTGATCTCTGGTTCCTCTGCCTTTTCTAAATCTAGTTTGAACATTTGGCAGTTCATGGTTCACATACTGTTGAAGCCTGGCTTGGAGAATTTTGAGCATTACTTTGCTAGCATGTGAGATGAGTGCAATTGTGCAGTAGTTTGAGCATTCTTTGGCATTACTTTTCTTTGGGATTGGAATGAAAACTGACCTTTTCCAATCCTCTGGCCACTGCTGAGTATTCCAGATTGCTGGCATATTGAGTGTAGCACTTTCACAGCATCATCTTTTAGGATTTGAATCACCTCCACTAGCTTTGTTCATAGTGATGCTTCCAAAGGCCCACTTGACTTCACATTCCAGGAGGTCTGGCTCTAGGTGAGTGATCACACCATTATGATTATCTGGGTCATGAAGATCTTTTTTGTATAGTTCTTCTGTGTATTCTTGCCACCTCTTCTTAATATCTTCTGCTTCTCTTAGGTCCATACCATTTCTGTCCTTTATTGTGCTCATCTTTGTGTGAAATATTCTCTTGGTATCTCTAGTTTTCTTGAAGTGTTGCTTTTGAACTGTGGTGTTGAAGAAGACTCTTGAGAGTCCCTTGGACAGCAAGGAGATCCAACAAGTTCATCCTAAAGAAAATCACTTTTGAATATTCATTGGAAGGACTGATGCTGACGCTGAAACTCCAATACTTTGGCCACTTGATGCAAAGAACTGACTCATTTGAAAAGACCCTGATGCTGGGAAAGATTGAAGGCAGGAGGAGAAGGGAACAACAGAGGATGAGATGGTAGGATGGCATCACTGACTCAGTAAACATGAGTTTGAGTAAACTTCGGGAGTTGATGATGGATAGGGAGGCCTGGTGTGCTGCAGTCCATGGGGTCACAAAGAGTTGGACATGACTGAGTGACTGAACTGAACTGAACTGTTGTAAATTCATTCGGACATTTGAAAATCTCCATCTTACTTCTCAGCAGCATTTAATATTTAAAACCTTTTTAGCATAATGTTGTGATAGTTTCATGTGGACATCAAAAGGACTCAGCCATACATATACTTGTATCCATTCTCCTCCAAATTCCCCTCCCATCCAAGCTGCCACATAACATTGAGTATAGTTCCATGTGTTATTCAGTAGGTTCTTGTTGGCTATCCATTTAAAATATATCAGTATGTACATGTCTATCCCAAACTCTCTAACTATCCCTTCTCTCCATCTTTCCCCAAGCCACCATAAACTTATTCTAGAAGTCTGTGAGTCTGTTTATATTTTATATGAGTTCATTTATATAATTTTTTTTTAGATTCCACATATAAGGGATGTCATACAGTATTTCTTCTTCTCTGTCTGACTTAACTCAGTATGACACTGTTTAAATTCATCCTTGTCACTGCAATAGGCACTATTTCATCCTTTCTAGTGGCTGAGTAATATTCCATCATATATATGTAACACATCTTCTTTATCCATTACTCTGCTGATGGACATTTAAGTTGCTTCCATGACTTGGTTACCATAAACAGCACTGAAATCAATATTGGTGTGCATGTATCCTTTCAGATCATGTTTTTTTCCCCAGATACATGCCCAGGAGTGGGATTGTGGGATCATATGGGAGCTCTACATTTAGTTTTTTTGGAACCTTCATACTTCTCTCCATAGTGTCTGTACCAATTTACATTCCCACTAACAGTGGAGGAGGGCTCCCTTCTCTTCACACCCTCTCCAGCATTTACTGTTTGTGGATGTTTTTGATAATAGCCATTCTGGCTTGTGTGAGATGATATCTCATTGTAGTTTTGATTTGCATTTCTCTAATAATTAGCAGTGTTGAACATCTTTCCATATGCCTATTGGCCATCTGTATGTCTTCTTTGGAGGAATGTCTATATGGGTCTTCTGCCCATTTTTTGAGGGGGTTTTTTGTCTTGATGCTATTAAGCATAATGAACTGTTTGTAAGTTTTGGATACTAATCCCTTATCAGTTGTATCATTTGCAGATATTTTCTCCATATCTGTGGGTTGTCTTTTCATTTTGTTTACTGTTTCCTTTGCTGTGCAAAAGCTTTTGAGTGACTTAGCAGCAGCAGATCCCATTTGTTTGTTTTTCTTTTCATTATTTTAGAAGATGGATCAGAAAATATATTGCTGTGATTTAAGTCAGAGAGATTACATAAGAGATTTATGTCAGAAATTTAAATCAAATCAAAATGGCAGAGTAGAAGGACATGTGCTCATCTTCTCCTGCGAGAAGTCCAAAATTACAACTTGCTGCTGAACAACCATCGACAGGAGAATGTTGGATCCCAACCAAAAAAAGATACCCCACATCCGAGGGCAAGGGAGAAGCCCCAGCAAGATGGTAGGACAGTTGAAATCACATTTAGAATCAAACCTTATACCTACCAGAGATGCACAGAGGGCTCAAACAAAACCTTGTTCGTACCAGGAGACCCCACAGAGACTGAGTCAGACACGCCTTTGAGTGTTTGAGTGTCTCCTGTAGAGGTAGGGGTCACCAGTGGCCTGCCTCAGAGGCAGGGCTTCTGGGTGCAGCAGTCCTCGGTGTGGCTAAGCCCTCTTGGAAGAGGTTGCCATTAACCCTACCATAGAATTGCTGAGCAGATGACCCACAAACTGTGTACAATCATACCAAATAAATTCTCACACTGTTAAGAAAGTTCTGGGACCCACAACAGATTTCCCAACCTGGCAATCTGGAAAAGGGACTGAGAATGCCTAGGGAATTTGACTTTGGAGCCCAGTGGGATTTGACTACAGAACTTACACAGAACTAGGGAAACAGAGTCTTGGAGGGCACAAGCAAAATCTTGTGCACACCAGGACCCAGGAGAAAGGAGCAGTGACCCCAAAAGAGACTGACCCAAACTTTCCTCTCAGTGTCCAGACTCCTGGCGGAGGCGTGGATTGGCAGTGGCCTGCTACAGGGTCAGGGGCACTGAGTGTGGTAGGGCATGCAGGGGACCTTTAGAAGGAGGGCATCATTATCATCATTACCTCCACCATAGTTTGGCCTTAGGGAGGGAACACAGCCCCACCCAACAGCAGAAAATTGGATTAAAGATTTACTGAGCTTGGCCCCGCCCATCAAAACAAGACCCAGTTTCCCCCACAGTCAATTTCTCAAGCTTCCATAAGCCTCTTATCCTTACCCATCAGAGGGCAGACAGAATGAAAACCACAGTCACAGAAAACTAACCAAACTGATAACATGGACCACGGCCTTGACTAACTCAATAAAACTATGAGCTATTCTGTGTAGGGCCACCCAAGACAGATGGGTCATGGTAGAGAGTTATGACAAAACACGGTCCTCTGGAGAAAGGAATGGGAAACCACTTCAGTATTCTTACCTTGAGAACCCCACAAACAGTGTGAAAAGGCAAAAAGACAGGACATTGAAAGATGAACTCTCCTGGTCAGTAGGTGCCCAATATGCTACTGGAAATCAGTGGAGAAATAAAACCAGAAAGAATGAAGAGACAGAGCCAAGTAAAAACAATACCCAGTTGTGGATGTGACTGGTAATGGAAGTAAAGTCTGATGCTATAAGAGTGATATTGCATAGGAACCTGGAATATTAGGTCCATGAATCAAGGCAAATTGGAAGTGGTCAGAAAGGAGATGGCAAGAGTAAACATTGACATTTTAGGAATCAGTGAGCTAAAATGGACTGGAATGGGTGAATTTAACTCAGATGAAGATTGTATCTACTACTATGGGCAAGAATCCCTTAGAAGAAATGGAGTAGCCCTCAGAGTCAACAAAAGAGTCCAAGATGCAGTACTTGGGTGCAATCTCAAAAAGAACAGAATGTAACAAAACAAAAATACAAACCCAATCGTCAGCAGACAGGATTACCACCTCACTCAGCCTTGCTCATCAGAGGAAAAACAAACAAACAGAAACTCAGCACAAATATCACCTTTTACAAAGCTTACACAAACCACTGGACTAACCTTTGGAGGGCACAAACCAAAAGGAAAAAAGAATTCAACCTTGAAGCCTGGGAAAAGGAGACATCAAACACAATAAGTTAAAAAAAAAAATAATGAAGGGCAGAGAAATATGACACAAGTGAAGGAACAAAGTAGAAACACATAAGTCCAAATAAAAAAGGGGAAATAAGGAAACTACCTGAAAAAGAATTCAGAATAATGACAGTAAGGATGATAAAAAACATTGATACAAAATAGAGAAAATGCAAGAGTCAGTAACAAAGACCTATAAGAATTAAAGAATAAACATAGAGACAACACAATTACTGAAATTAAAAATACTATAGAAGGAATCAATAGCAGAATATCTGAAGTAGAAGGACGAATCAGTGAACTGGAAGATAAAATGGTGGGAATAACTTCTGAAGAGCAGAATAAAGTAAAAAAGAATGAAAAGAACTGAGGATAGTCTCAGAAACCTTTGGGACAATATCAAACACAGCAACATTTGAATTATAGGGGTCCCAGAAGAAGAAGGGAAAAATGAAGGGTATGAGAAAATTTTTGGAGAGATTATAGTTGAAAATTTCCCCAACATGGAAAAGAATTTAGTCAATCAAATCCAAGATTGCAGATGACATGATACTGTACATAGAAAACTCTAAAAATAGTATCAGAACATTGCTAGAGCTAATCAGTGAATTTAACAAAGTCACAGGATACAAAATCAATACACAGAAATCACTTGCATTTGTATACACTAACAATGAAAAAGCAGAAAGAGAAATTAAAGAATCAATCCCATTCATATTGAAACAAAAAGAATAAAATATCTAGGAATAAACTTTCCTAAGGAGAAAAAAGAACTGTACACAGAAAATTATAAGACACTGATGAAAGAAATAAAAGATGACATAAACAGATGGAGAGATATTCCATGTTCCTGGATAGCAAGAAACAATATTGTGAAAATGACTATACTACCAAATGCAATCTACAGATTCAGTGTGGTCCATATCAAATTATCAATGTCATTTTTCACAGAACTAGAACAAAAATTTTCAGTTCTTATGGAAAAATAAAAGACCCCGAATAGACAAAGCAATCTTGAGAAAGAAGAATGGAGCTGGAGGAATCAACCTTCCTGATTTCAGGTTATACTACAAAGCTACTTCATCAAGACAGTGTGGTACTGGCACAAAAACAGAAATATATACCAATGGAACAAGATAGAAAGCCCAGAAATAAACCCATGCACCTGTGGGTACCTTATTTTTGACAAAGGAGGCAAGAATATACAATGGGGCAAAGACAGCCACTTCAATAAATGGTGCTGGGAAAACTGAACAGCTACACGAAAAACAATAAATTAGAGCACTTCCTAATACCATACACAAAGATAAAATGGATTAAAGACCTAAATATAAGACCAGAAACTATAAAACTTTTAGAGGAAAACATAGGCAGAACACTCGATGACATAAGTCAAAGCAAGATCCTCTATGACCCACCTCCTAAAGTAATGGAAATAATAACAAAAGTAAACAAGTGGGACCTGATTAAACTTAAAAGCTTTTTCACAGCAAAGGAAACTATAAATAAAGCGAAAAGACAACTCTCAGAATGGGAGAAAATAACAGCAAATGAAACAACTGACAAAGGATTAATTTCCAAAATATACAATCAGCTCACACAACTCAATGCCAGAAAAACAAACAACCCAATCAAAAAGTGGGAAGAAGACCTAAACAGACATTTCTCCAAAGAAGACATACAGATAGATGACAAACACATGAAAAGATGCTCAACATTATTCATTATTAGAGAAATGCAAATCAAACCTACAATGATATATCACCTCACATTGGTCAGAATGTCCATCATCAAAATGTCTACAAACAATAAATGCTGGAAAGGGTGTGGAGAAAAAGGAAATGCTCTTGAATTGTTGGTGGGAATGTAAATTGATACAGCCACTATGGAAGATGGTATGGAGATTCCTTTTAAAAAAAAAAAACTAGGAATAAAACCACCATATGACCCAAAAATCCCACTCCTAGGCATATACCCTGAGGAAACAAAAATTGAAAAAGACACATGTATCCCATTGTTCGTTGCAGCACTATTTACAATAGCTAGAACATGGGGGCAACTTAGATGTCCATTGACAGATGAATGGATAAAGATGTTGTGGTACATATATACAACGGAATATTACTCAGCCATAAAAAGGAATGCATCTGAGTCTATTCTCTTCAGGTAGATGAACCTATTATACAGAGTGAAGTGAGTCAGAAAGAGAGAGATAAATATTGTATTCTAATGCATTTATATGGAATCTAGAAAAATGGTACTGAAGAATTTATTTGCAGGGCAGCAATGGAGAAACAGACATAGAGAATAGAGTTGTCGACATGTGGAGAGGGGAGGAGAAGGTGAGATGTATGGAAAGAGTAACATGTAAACTTACATTACCATATGTAAAATAGATAGTCAATGGTAATTTATTATATGCCTCAGGACACTCAAACAGGGGCTCTGTATCAATCTAGAGGGGTGAGATGGGGTGGAAGATGGGAGGGAGTTTCAAAAGGTTTGACAGAGAACAACAAAATTCGGTAAAGCAATTATTCTTCAATAAAAAAAAATTACTAAAAAAAAAAAAAAGAAGAAGAGAAGTGAAAGCCAAAGGAGAGAGAAAAAGATATACCCATTTGAATGCAGAGTTCCAAAGAATAGCAAGGATAGATAAGAAAGCCTTCCTCAAGAATCAATGCACAGAAATAGAGGGAAAAAATATAATGGGAAAGACTAGAGATCTCTTCAGGAAAATTAGAGATACTAAGAGAACATTTCATGCAAAGATGGGCACAATAAAGGACAGAAATGGTATGGACCTAAGAGAAGCAGAAGATATTAAGAAGAGGTGGCAAGAATACATAGAAGAACTATACAAAAAAGATCTTCATGACCCAGATAATCACGATAGTGTGATCACTCACCTAGAGCCAGGCATGCTGGAATGTGAAGTCAAGTGGGCCTTTGGAAGCATCACTATGAACAAAGCTAGAGGAGGTGATTCAAATCCTAAAAGATGATGCTGTGAAAGTGCTATACTCAATATGCCAGCAATCTGGAATACTCAGCAGTGGCCAGAGGATTGGAAAAGGTCAGTTTTCATTCCAATCCCAAAGAAGAGGAATGCCAAAGAATGCTCAAACTACTGCACAATTGCACTCATCTCACATGCTAGCAAAGTAATGCTCAAAATTCTCGAAGCCAGGCTTCAGCAGTACGTGAATTGTGAACTTCCAGATGTTCAAGCTAGTTTTAGAAAAGGCAGAGGAACCAGAGATCAAATTGCCAACATCTGCTGGATCACAGAAAAAGCAAGAGAGTTCCAGAAAAACATCTACTTCTGATTTATTGATTATGCCAAAACCTTTGACTGTGTGGAAAATTCTTAAAGAGATGGGAATACCAGACCACCTGAGGGGCCTCCTGAGAAATTTGTATGTAGGTCAAGAAACAAGAGTTAGACCTGGACATGGAGCAACAGACTGGCTCCAAATCAGGAAAGGAGTACATCAAGGCTGAATATTGTCACCTTGCTTATTTAACTTATATGCAGAGTATATCACCCCAAATTCTGGGCTGGATGAAGTACAAGCTGGAATCAAGATTGCCAGGAGAAATATCAATAACCTCAGATATGCAGATGATACCACCTTAATGGCCAGAAAGTGAAGAGGAACTAATAAGCCTCTTGATGAAAGTGAAAAAGGACAGTGAAAAAGTTGGCTCAAAACTCAACATTCAAAAAGTAAGATCATGGCATCTGGTCCTATCACTTCATGGCAAATAGATGGGGAAACAGTGGAAAGAGTGAGAGACTTTATTTTTTGGGGCTCTGCAATCTCCTCAGACGGTGTTTGCAGCCATGAAATTAAAAGACGCTTGCTCTTTGGAAGAGACACTATGACCAACCTAGATAGCATATTAAAAAGCAGAGACATTACTTTGCTGACAAAAGTCCATCCAGTCAAAGTTCTGGTTTTTCCAGTGGTCATGTATGGACGTGAGAGTTGGACTATAAAAAAAGTTGACTGCTGAAGAACTGATGCTTGTTACCTGTGGTATTGGAGAAGACTCTTGAGAGTCACTGGAACTCCAAGGAGACTCAAAAGGGTTGACTTGATCCAATCAATTCTAAAGGAATTCAGTCCTGAATATTCATTGGAAGGACTGATGCTGAAGCTGAAACTCCAAATCTTTGGCCACCTGATGCGAAGAACTGACTCATTAGAAAAGACCCTGATGCTGGGAAAGGTTGAAGACAGGAGGAGAAGGGGACAACAGAGGATGAGATGGTTGGGTGGCATCACCGACTCAATGGACATGAGTTTGAGCAAGCTCTGGGAATTGGTGATAGGGAAGCAGTGTTGCAATCCATGGGGTAGCAAAGAGTTGGACAAGTCTGATTACTGAACTGTCTGACTTGGCTAATTTTAAGCATAAAAGACTCATGAGAATTCAGCCTATGCTTTCTGAAAGGAAATTTCTTTCTGGGAGGATGATTTTTTTGTTTTTCAATTGCCACACAAATTTTTGAAAGCTTTCATTCATATTCTTGGAAGTCATCAAAAAAATGTAGAAGTTGCCTCTAGAGCTGTACAGAGATTTCGCATACTTTGTCTTCAGTCTTTAGCTTATACTTTTAAAAATAGTCCATGAAGAGAATCTGTTTGTTTTTGTAAAAAGCATAAAACACTCAAACCTAAATTCCTCTGTGATCACTTCAACCGCCTCACCAAGGTAAGTGCCTTGTTGTAGGAGGTACTTTTGCTTCCCTGGCAGAGCTAGTTAAAGAACCCAAGTCTCTTCTCATTAATGCAGTACTACTTCAACCAGTTCACTGTAATGATCAAGAACATTGTCTCTCCTGTAATGTTTCTATACATATCATTGTTTCCATTTCAGGCCTCATTCAGTACAAAGGTTGCTCTCCCAGTGCTCTGAAGCCATGATTATAGTTGCTTTAGTTGATCCAAACGTCAGTTGAATTCATAATAGCTCCTAAGCCATAAACTGGTCTCTGGGTATCCCTACATTCATTGACTGGTGAGTCATCTACATTTATATTGACTACAGGATGATTGTTCCCTCACAGGGCAGGTAACTGCTTCCATATTTTGCCCTGGGCTACCCCTATGAGTCTGATTTAGGGCCAGAGTGAGGAAACTATGTGTCCTGTCAATCATCCTGAGAGATGGCCCAGGGCAAATGTACTAGCGGTAGCTCTGGGGAAACTAAGCCGTGTGGCAGGCTTGCACCAGCCCAGGTACATCCATAACTGGAGGCATTTCAGCAGCTGGCTAGGGATGACAGTGGGGAAATTAGAGACCAGAAGATCTCAGGAAATATGTTCCAATATAAGTCAAGGTGCTGCTTATTAAGCAACCAGAATGTGTGTGGCTGCCATTTCTCTCTTACTTACCAGCTCTCTCTCTTCATCATGGTGATTAATAATCAACCTTTGGGAACTGGGCTTCCCTGGTGGCCCAGATGGTAAAGAATCGGTCTTCAATAGAGGAGACCTGGGTTTGATCTCTGGGTAGAAAGATCCCCTGGAGAAGAAAATGGCTACCCACTCCAGTATTCTTGCCTAGAGAATTCCATGGGCAGAGGATGTTGGTGGGTTACAGTCCATGGAGTCCTAAAGAGTTGAACACAACTGAGTGTTCACACTTTGGGAAATGCCCCTGCACTGGGCACTGGGCTTCCTGCCTTGGTTACTCACACTATAGACACAACTGCTGAGCCCAGCCAGAGAAAAACACCAACATGGGTTGTTCACTGGGGACAATATTCCCTCCAATCACAGAAGTGTGCTACTCCCTATTTAATTCATTGATTACCATCTAAAACTTGAATGGTGATCATGGGTGTGGAGTGGCTAAAAAGTGCTAGAGATAATGGATTTGTTCATGACAGAAATATAATGTGATTAATTCATATTTCTAGAGTGGCTTTTTAGCAGTGGTTTCCTAACCTGACCAATACTCCAAATTATGAGAAGCTTAAGTACAAAAATTTTGTACTTAAGTTCAAGTACAGAAAGTTCAAGTTCAAGACCTTCTAGAAGTAATACCTAAAAAAAGATGTCCTTTTCATTGTAGGAGACTGAAATGCAAAAGTAGGAAGTCAAGAGATACCTGGAGTAACAGGCAAATTTGGCCTTAAAGTACAAAATGAAGCAGGTCAAAGGCTAACAGAGTTTTGCAAAGAGAACACACTGGTCATAGCAAACACCCTCTTCTAAAAACACAAGAGAAGACTATACATGGACATCACCAGATGGTCAATACTGAAATCAGACTGATTATATTCTTTGCAGCCAAAGATGGAGAAGCTCTATACAGCCAGCAAAAATAAGACCGGGAGCTGACTGTGGCTCATATCATGAACCCTTTATTGTTAAATTCAGACTTAAATTGAAGAAAGTAGGGAAAACCATTAGACCATTCAGATGACCTAAATCAAATCCATTATGATTATATAGTGGAAGTGACAAATAGATTCAAGGGATTAGATCTGATAGAGTGCCTGAAGAACTATGGATGAGGGTTTGTGGCAGTGATCAAGACCATCCCCAAGCAAAAGAAATGCAAAGAGGCAAAATGGTTGCCTGAGGAAGCCTTACAAATAGCTGAGAAAAGAAGAGAAGCTAAAGGCAAAGGAGAAAAGGAAAGATACACCCATCTGAATGCAGAGTTCCAAAAAATAGCAAGGAGAGATAAAAAAAGCCTTCCTAAGTGATCAATGCAAAGAAATAGAGGAAAATAATAGAACGAGAAAGGCTAGAGATCTCTTCAAGAAAATTAGAGATATCAAGGGAACATTTCATGCCAAGATGGGCTTGATAAAGGACAGAAATGGTATGGACATAACAGAAGAAGAAGATATTAAGAAGAGGTGGCATGAATACACAGAAGAACTATACAAAAAAGATCCTCAGGACCCAGATAACCATGATGGTGTGATTACTGACCTAGAGCCAAACATCCTGGAACATGAATTCAAGTGGGCTTTAGGAAGCATCACTACAAACATAGCTAACGAGGTGATAGAATTCCAGTTGAGCTATTTCAAATCCTAAAAGATGATGCTGTGAAAGTGCTATACTCAATATGCCAGCAAATCTGGAATACTCAGCAGTGGCCACAGGACTGGAAAAGGTCAGTTTGCATTCCAATCCCAAAGAAAGGCAATGCCAAAGAATGCTCAAACTACTGCACAATTGCACTCATCTCACATGCAAGCAAAGTAATGCTTAAAATTCTCCAAGCCAGGGATCAGCAGTACGTGAACTGTGAACTTCCAGATGTTCAAACTGGACTTAGAAAAGACAGAGGAACCAGAGATCAAATTTCCAACATCCACTGGATCATTGTAAAAGCAATGAGTTCCAGAAAAACATCTACTTCTGCTTTATTGACTATGCTAAAGCCTTTGACTGTGTGGATCACAACAAACTGGAAAATTCTTAAAAAAATACCAAACCACCTGACCTGCCTCCTGAGAAATCTGTAAGCAGATCAAGAAGCAACAGTTAGAACTGGACATGGAACAACAGACTGGTTCCAAATTGGGAAAGGAGTACGTTGAGGCTGCATATTGTCACCCTGCTTATTTAACTTCTATGCAGAGTACGTCATGTGAAATTCCAGGCTGGAGGAAGCACAAGCTGCAGTCAAGATTGTCAGGAGAAATATCAATAACCTCAGATATGCAGATGACACCACCCTTATGGCAGGCAGTGAAGAAGATCTAAAGAGCCTCTTGGTGAAAGTGACAGAGGAGAGTGAAAAAGTTGGCTTAAAACTCAACATTCAGAAAACTAAGGTCATGGCATCCGGTCCCATCACTTCATGGCAAATAGTTGGGGAAACAATGGAAACAGTGAGAGATTTTTTTGGGCTCCAAAATCACTGCAGATGGTGACTGTAGCCATAAAATTAAAAGACTCTTACTCCTTGGAAGAAAACCTATGACCAACTTCGACAGCATATTAAAAAGCAGAGACATTACTTTGCCAACAAAGGTCCATCTAATCAAAGCTATGGTTTTTCCAGTAGTCTTGTATGAATGTGAGAGTTGGACTATAGAGCACAGAAGAATTGATGCTTTTGAACTATGCTGTTGAAGAAGACTCTTGAGAGTCCCTTGGACTGCAAACTCTAAACTGAAGTACAAAACTTTAGATTCAATTCTTCTTGGCTGGGGATGGAGAATCTTTGAATTTCTCTTTGGAAACACTGTTTTATGGGAATGGATACAGTCTCCAGTATAAATAAAATGAAGAAGAACTATCAAGTTTTTAGGCATGGCAATGGTGGGTCTCTACCAGAGCTAGTATTAATAAACTTATTCTTTGTTTTATTATAGATTTTAAAAAGTTTGAAATGTTTACATGATCCTAAAACTTACATAGCCCTTCTTATGTTTCATAGCTTTTATAGCTAATTTTTTATACCTTTGACAGTTTCAGATGGGTCTAATATTTCAGATTTCCCTTTAGAACCTCAGTAAGTTCTTTGGAACACTATGGGTGTTCTTGGGACACAGGTTCATTTTCTTCCTGAACTTCTTTCATCACTAAGCTTGATGGGAAATGGATGAGGGGATGAGAAATACTAGAACCTTCATCTGAGATCCGGGCAAACTAAATGAATGGCAACCAGAGATTGGGGAGAGAAGTTAAAGAAGGCAGGGCAGGAAGACAGGCAGAGGAAGAGGAAATAAATGGATGAGATTTGGAAGGGAAAGGAGACTTTCTTCATAATGGTTACTTCATGACATTGATTTCTTATCAATACAATTACTATAAAGAACCTTGTGAGCACACAAATGAAACTCTATGCTCTAGTGGTTTGAAGAACCTTCTTTGTGCCCTGGTAGGAATCTAATAGACCCCACTCCAGTACTCTTGCCTGGAAAAATCCCATAGATGGAGGAGCTCGGTAGGCTGCAGTCCATGGGATCGCGAAGAGTTGGATCTACTGAGCAACTTCGCTTTCACTTTTCACTGTCATGCATTGGAGAATGCAATGGCAACCCACTCCAGTGTTCTTGCCTGGAGAATCCCAGGGACAGGGGAGCCTGGTGGGCTGCTGTCTATGGGGTCACACAGAGTCGGACACGACTGAAGCGACTTAGCAGCAGCAGCAGGAATCTAATGGAAAAGTTGTCAAAGTGGCAGCATTGGCTACTCCTGTGAGATCCATCTCTGGCCATCCACAGAGGGTGCCATTTCTTACTTTCTGCCTCTGAAGCACCTGTGAAACAGGAGCAGCCATCTTAGTTGAAAGTGGTTCTTTGGGAGCCTTCCCAACCCCTCGCCTGGCATGAGTCATCTCTGTTTTATGCTTACATGGCTGTACTTCTAATAGCAGCATCTGTCACAGTTTATTGTAATTATGTTTGAATAGCAAGATAATATTTTAAGTTTAATCCATTTTCTCCATTATTCTTTTCAGTTTTTATATTCAAATTCCAGCTGGCTTTATGTTCAGGGCTAGAGGAGGGATGTGTCAGGGAGGAAAGCAGGAGCAAAGCACTATCTTCCATGACTGTTTCTCCCTGAAGCTTAAACCCCACTATAGGAGAAGAATCTCAGGTGCAGACAGAATCTCTTGGCCTGGAACACAAAATGAAGGCTTTCCTAGAGTTTAGAAAATACTGGCTTCCAGCTGGGAGGTGAAAGACGAGGTCAACACTGGGACCTGTGGGTCTCGAGTGGCCGGAATATGTGCCCTGCTTCCCTGGCAGAGCCCTTGAGGAAAAAGCCTGGGGAAGTGGCCAAATTGTGAATCTATGAGCTGACAGTATGAAAGGAGTGTTGAAATAAAAAATTCAGAACTGGAACCACTCTTCTCAGAGTGCAAAGCACCTCTCTGCAGCTGGTATAGAGGCTCCTCTCTTACACATCAGGACCATGGAGGCTTTAAAAACTCATTGGTAGGACCAGGCTAACTGGTCAGACTGAGGTCAGGTTGTACTGCCTCCAATAAAAAATGAACACTTTTGTTGGCACGTGTTTTATGCTAGGGATGCTGTAATAGAGAACCACAAGCTGTGGGGCTTAAACAACAGAACTTTGTCTTTTAGTTCTGGAGGATAAGAGTCTGAGATCAAAGTATTGCCAAAGTTGGTTCCTTCTAAGGTTGGTGAAGAAATCTGTTCTGTGCCTGTTTCTGGTGTTTTGGTGGCAACTTTTGGCATTCCTTATCTTTTAAATATATCTCCCTTATCTCTGCCTTCACCTCCACATGGCTGTCTGCTTCTATGCATATCTTTGTGTCCCAGTTCAGTTCAGTCACTCAGTCGTGTCCCACTCTTTGAGACCCCATGAATTGCAGCACGCCAGGCCTCCGTGTCCGTCACCAACTCCTGAAGTTCAGCCAAACTCAGTGCATTGAGTCGGTGATGCCATCCAGCCATCTCATCCTCTGTCATCCCCTTCTCCTCCTACTCCCAATCCCTCCCAGCATCAGGGTCTTTTCCAATGAGTCAACTCTTCGCATGAGGTGGCCAAAGTATTGGAGTTTCAGCCTCAGCATCAGTCCTTCCAATGAACACCCAGGACAGATCTCCTATAGGATGGACTGGTGGATCTCTTTGCAGTCCAAGGGACTTGCAAGAGTCTTCTCCAGCACCACAGTTCAAAAGCATCAATTCTTTAGTGCTCAGCCTTCTTCACAGTCCAACTCTCACATCCATACATAACCACTGGAAAAACCATAGCCTTGACTAAACGGACCTTTGTTGGCAAAGTAATGTCTCTGTTTTTGAATATGCTGTCTAGGTTGGTCATAACTTTCCTTCCAAGGAGTAAGCATCTTTCAATTTTATGGCTGCAGTCAACATCTGCAGTGATTTTGGAGCCCAGAAAAATAAAGTCTGACACTGTTTCCACTGTTTCCCCATCTATTTCCCATGAAGTGATGGGACTGGATCCCATGATCTTAGTTTTCTGAATGTTGAGCTTTAAGCCAACTTTTTCACTCTCCTCTTTCACTTTCATCAAGAGGCTTTTGAGTTCCTCTTCACTTTCTGCCATAAGGGTGGTGTCATCTGCATATCTGAGGTTATTGATTTTTCTCCCGGCAATCTTGATTCCAGCTTGTGCTTCTTCCAGTCCAGCATTTCTCATGATGTACTCTGCATAGAAGTTAAATAAGCAGGGTGACAATATACAGCCTTGATGAACTCCTTTTCCTACTTGGAACCAGTCTGTTGTTCCATGTCCGGTTCTAACTGTTGCTTCCTGACCTGCATATACGTTTCTCAAGAGGCAGGTCAGGTGGTCTGGTATTCCCGTCTCTTTCAGAATTTCCTACAGTTTATTGTGATCCACACAGTCAAAGGTTTTGACATAGTCAATAAAGCAGAAATAGATGTTTTTCTGGAACTCTCTTGCTTTTACTATGATCCAGCGGATGTTAGCAATTTGATCTCTGGTTCCTCTGCCTTTTCTAAAACCAGCTTGAACACCTGGAAGTTCACGGTTCACATACTGCTGAAGCCTGGCTTGGAGAATTTTGAGCATTACTTTACTAGCGTGTGAGATGAGTGCAGTTGTGCGGTAGTTTGAGCATTCTTTGGCATTGCCTTTCTTTGGGATCGGAATGAAAACTGACCTTTTCCAGTCCTGTGGCCACTGCCGAGTTTTCCAAATTTGCTGGCATATTGAGTGCAGCACTTTCACAGCATCATCTTTCAGGATTTGAAATAGCTCAACTGGAATTCCATCACCTCCACTAGCTTTGTTCGTAGTGATGCTTTCCAAGGCCCACTTGACTTCACATTCCAGGATGTCTAGCTCTAGGTGAGTGATCACACCATCGTGATTATCTGGTCCATGAAGATCTTTTTTGTACAGTTCTACTGTGTATTCTTGCCACCTCTTCTTAATATCTTCTGCTTCTGTTAGGTCCATACCATTTCTGTCCTCTATCGAGCCCATCTTTGCATGAAATGTTCCTTTGGTATCTCTGATTTTCTTGAAGAGATCTCTAGTCTTTCCCATTCTGTTGTTTTCCTCTATTTCTTTGCATTGATTGCTGAGGAAGACTTTCTTATCTCTCCTTGCTATTCTTTGGAACTCTGTATTCAGATGCTTATATTTTTCCTTTTCTCCTTTGCTTATCACTCCTCTTCTTTTCACAGCTATTTGTAAGGCTTCCTCAGACAGCCATTTTGCTTTTTTGCATTTCTTTTTCTTGGAGATGGTCTGTCTCTGTACAATGTCACTAACCTCCATCCATAGTTCATCAGGCAGTCTATCTATCAGATCTAGTCCCTTAAACCTATTTCTCACTTTCACTGTATAATCATAGGGATTTGATTTAGGTCACACCTCAATGGTCTAGTGGTTTTCCCTACCTTCTTCAATTTAAGTCTGAATTTGGCAATAAGGAGTTCATGATCTGAGCCACAGTCAGCTCCCAGTCTTGATTTTGCTGACTGTATATAGCTTCTCCATCTTTGTATCTAAATGTCTCTTTTTATGAAGGCACCAGTCGAATTGCATCAGGGGCAACCTCATGACCTCATGATAACTTGATAACTTCTGTGAAGATCTGCCGGGGGCCGGCGAGAGGTGCTCCACTCATGACAAAGGTCATGAGGAAGGAGGATCAGCATATGCAAAGGCGGGATCGAGCCTCAGGAGAGCCCCTGGATATTATCGAGCATCTACCCCCAAAAAACCAGAGTCTGCCTACTTTATTGCTTTGTGCTCTCACCTCTGACTTTACTGGGGGCTGTCCCCCCCCACCATCTCGCTCTATCTGACCAAGAGTTAACTTACAGCTCCAGTTAATAAAGTTCCTGGGCAATTAGGAGTGTTTAAATCCAAACCCCTCAGATAGCTCTCTAACTCGCCTGACAAGTTTACCTGGACTCCTACAGCTATGCATACGATTGTTTACAGTCTCTCAGCCTCGAGGGGCACGGGAAGCTTAAGATATTCAAATAGCTTAGAGCCTCTCAGAGAGTTAGAAACTGTCAGAATAAAACTAGTAAAAGATTTCATTGATGAGCCAATGCTTGCTGCCAAGTTTCCACATCCCCTGTATTGTATCCTTGAATGTGTATTAATTAATATAGTTGGTATGTAGAAAAAATAAGTAGTGGCCTTAGTGTTAGCAACTGTAGACCCTTAAGGTAATAAATTCTTTCCTTTGTTGTAAACCCATTTCACCTCTGCCCTGTAGGAATGCAATTTTATCTAACACCTTCGGAAGATGGCGCCAAACCTTAAAATAATTACTCTTAGAGAAAATAAGTCTTAAGGTTGACAAACCTTTGTCAAGAGTCATAAAATGTTAATAGGCCTTCTGGCCAGAAGATGATGTAAATCACCTAAACCATTTATATATGATAAATTTGCAGGAAAGAAACCCTGGTTTTTGATAAGGATCAAAGACTGCTGACTTTACATCCCCTATTATCCTCTATGTGTAACTTAGGGTATAAAAACCCCTGTTGAAAATAAAGCTACGGGCCTTGCTCACCAAAGCTTGGTCTCCCCACGTCATTCTTCTCCTTAACTTCCAGCTGAGTCTCCGTCTGGGGTGTGGAGGTCCTCTGCGACCATTTATTTGCCTGGGCTTCTAAGACCCACTTGAGAAGGTGTCCAAGGTGGGGCACCTTCTGCTATTCAAGAGGGCACCTGTGGCTTCCATGGTCAGAGCTAACCTGGTGTCACAGGTTATATTGATTTTCCGTGTAAACCAAGCTACTCAGCCTCTTTTCTCCACTGAATTTTCCTACTGAGCTATCCTCATTCTATTACTCTTTATATCTTTGATGAATATTTAAATAGTCGCCGACGCCGTCTCTCCTTCGAATACCCTGGATCAGCCAGGGCTGGACCCCAGCCAAGACCCTATTTCCAAATATGGTCCAAATAACCCAACCTCTAACAATAGGTGAACTTGCTAGTAAGGAAACCAAATAATGTTCTTTTTGCTGGTTGAAGACCCATTTCACTTTCATTTAAGGATGTAGATCATCAATGAAAAGAGGAAAATATGCATTACTTCTGATGATCTGACAGAATAATGTCTTCAAGGTTCAGGGAAGAACTGAGGTAAAGGATGGGAACAGAAATTTTTCTTCTTGTGATGAGGTGAGAATTTCCCTGGATAGAGAGAGGGGATTGATCAAAGGACTTGAAAAAACTGGGCTAGTTGGAAAGAAGAGGAAATTAAAGATAGAGGAGGGATGAGACGGGGATTGGAAAGAGAAACAGCTACCTGGGATACCCTTTCTGAGTCTTGGCGTGTTATAAAGGAAATATTAAGTTAAATAAAAGTATAACTTCTCTTCATCCTGACTTTGTGTGAGTTTGCTCTTCTGAGATGAGTCCTTTGGTTAAGTGCTTTGTGTGCCTTTGTCATAGTCCTGGGTGTCCTGCTCTGTGGGAGACCAAAAGCAGGAAGTCTGTGGGGACTTCTTCAATTATCCTGCATGGACTCTACAGGAGGTAGCCTCCTTGGTCCTCCCTGGAATCACCAGGGCTGTGGGCATAGACAAGAGAACCACAGGCCACCACTGCAAAGCAGATACACTCAGTCTGAGCTCCTTCAGGAGATCACAGACCACCTTTCAGGACCATAAAGGAGATGCCCTGTGCAGTGTGACAGGTGAATGTTCAAACATTTATTAATTCCCTTGAGGAATCAGAGAGAGAGAACTTATGAACCTTGATATTTTGACTTCAGATGAAATTTGAACCTTTTGAAGTTTGTCATTCTTTCTTGAGGGAAAGGAAAGGAGATGAGGAAGTTCTTCAAACATTTATGACAAAAATCTTCAAGACATCTAAAAGCTTTCATGAAACAATATTTGATGACTTAAATGTAAGTGCACTGTAAGCTTGTAGTTTGAAAACATTTTAATTTTCAAAAACTAAGTAGAAGAGAAAATTCGGAATGTGGGAGAGAAGGTAATAAAGTTAGAGGAGACAGAAAATGATTTAGATAGATTTTGAATTTGTTTTTCTTGTTTTTTCCATGTGTTGTCAATATGTTTTTCAGAACTCATCATTTGCTTTATTCCTTTTTTTAAATCATTTTAAAATAAAAACCTTGTGCTTGGTTTGTGTAATGTATGCATGTATATATGTCTTTAGCTCAGCAACAACTTTAAAAATAGTAATTCACTTTCTGCATGTGGGCACTGAATGAATATTGCAGAGAGTGTTTACAATCAGCATCTTTATTTTCAAGATCCAGGACATTTACAAAGTGCAAGACCTGTGTGTTTCTACACATTACAGCATTAAAAATAAAGCTTGAAAAGGAAATTTTAAACATTTTCTATCCCCTTCTTTGGCCTATAGGTCAAAGGTTACTCTGTAGAGGAGGCTCTTGAGAGCAGCAGCCTGTTTATTCATTTTTGCATCCCTGGACCTTAGCGCAGTGCTTGGAATGAGTAGTCCATCAGAATATAATTGTCAAATGAATCAAAACCCTCGGTAGGTTTTCAAGGTACTCTAAGAATTAAAATGTTTATTTTTGTTAGTTTTTTTAATGTATTATTAGTGTGAAAAGTGTTATAAACCTATTGTAGTACAGTACTATGTAGCTGATTGTGTTAGTTGGGTACCTAAGCTAAATTTGTTGTACTTAATGAATACGTTCTTGAAATCGAACTGACTCATATGTACATATATGAGTACTGTAGAGAATATATATAATATAATATAATTATAATTATAACAATATATTATAACACATTATATATTTTATATATATAATTAATATATATTATATGTTATAATATATAATATATCCCTGAAAAATGACAAAGAAAACACAACAACTCAAAACCTATGGGATGCAGCAAAAACAATTCTAAGAGGGACGTTTGTAGCAAAACAATATATATAATATATATTTATTGTGTAATATATAATTTATTATATTATAAGAATATATAATATAAATATATAATATGAGATATATATATGAGATTATATAGTCTCATTATTATCCTTTGTATTTCTATATTGCTACATTGTAGAAATTCTACATTCTACATTCTCTCTCTATATATATAATTCTATACATTCTACATCCTATATATATGTAATAGAAATTCTACATTCTGTATATATATAATAAATATATATTATATATGAGATATATATATATATGAGGTTATATAGTCTCATTATTATCCTTTGTATTTCTACATTTCTACGCTTCTACATTGTATTTCTATATTGTTGTAACCTCTCTTTATCATTTCTAGTTTTGTTGATTTCAATATTCTTTTTTTTAAATTAATAAGCCTGGCTAAAGGTTTGCCAATTTTGTTTGTCTTCTCAAAGAACCAGCTTTTAGTTTTATTATATTTACTATTGTTTCTTTCATTTTTTTCCATTTATGATTTCTTTCCATCTGCCATCTTTGGGAGTTTTTTGTTCTTCTTTTTCCATTTGTTTAGGTGTAAAGTTAGGTTTTCTATTAGATGTTTTTCTTGTTTCATGAGGTAGGATTGTTTTGCTACAAACATCCCTCTTAGAACTGCTTTTGCTGCATCTCATAGATTTTGAGTTGTTCTGTTTTCTTCGTCATGTTTCTGGGATTTTTTTTTTTTTTTTAATGTCTCTTTTGATTTCTTCAGTAACCTGTTCATTATTTAGAAACATATTGTTTAATCTCCCTGTGTTTGTGTTTTTTACATTTTTTTTCTTGTAATTGATATCTAGTATCATAGTGTTGTGGTCAGAAAAGATGCTTGATACAATTTCAGTTTTCTTAAATTGACTGAGGCTTGATTCATAACCCAAGATGTGGTCTATCCTGGAGAATATTCCATGTGCACTTGAGAAGAAGGTGTATTCTTCTGCATTTGGATGCAATATCCTGAAGATAGCAGTGAAATTCACTAATGTGTCATTTAAGACTTGTGTTTCCTCACTAGATTTTCTGTTTTGATGATCTGTCCATTGGTGTAAGTGGAGTATTAAAGTCCCCTACTATTATTGCATTACTGTCAATTTCTCCTTTTATAGCCATTGATTTTGTCTTATGTATTGATGTGCTGCTATTATGGGTGCATAAATATTTACAATTGTTATGTCTTCCTCTTGGATTGATCCCTTGATCATTATGTAGTGTCTTCCTTATCTCTGTAATATTCTTTATTTTAAGGTCTATTTTATTTGATATGAGAATTCCTACTCCAGCTTAATTCTGATTTTCATTTCCATGGAATTACTTTTCCATTCTTTCACTTTCAGTCTATATGTGTGTCTTTAGGTCTGAAGTGGGTTTCTTGTAGACAGCATATATTTGGGTCTTGTTTTCATATACATTCAGCCAGTCTGTGTCTTTTGGAGCATTTAATCCATTTCCATTTAAAGTACTTATTGATATATATGTTCCTATTGCCATTTTCTTAATTGTTTGGAGTTTGCTCTTGTAGATCTTTTTCTTCTCTTGTATTTTCTGACAATATGAGTCCCTTTAACATTTGTTGTAAAGCTGGTTTGGTGGTACTAAATTCTCTTAACTTTTGCTTGTCTGTAAAGCTTTTGATTTCTCCATTAATTCTCGATGAGATCCTTGCTGAGTAGAGTAATCTTGGTTGTAGATTTTTCCCATTCAGTGCTTTAAATATATCCTGCCACTCCCTTGTCTGGAAGTTTCTGTTGAAAGATCAGGTGTTAAACATATGGGGTTTCCCTTGTATTCCCCCACCCTTGTTTGTTACTTATTGCTTTTCCTTTGCTGCTTTTAATATTCTTTCTTTGTGTTTAATCTTTGATAGTTTGATTAGTATGTATCTTGGGGTGTTTCTCCTTGGGCTTCTCCTGTATGGGATTCTTTGTGCTTCTTGACTATTTCCTTTCCCATGTTGGGGAAAATTTTCAGCTATAATCTCTTAAAAATTTTTCTCATACCCTTTCTTTTTCTCTTCCTCTTCTGGGACCCCTATAATTCAAACGTTGATGCATTTAATATTATCCCAGAGGCCTCTGAGACTGTTTTCAGTTCTTTTCAATCTTTTTCCTTTATTCTACTCTTCAGCAGTTATTTCCACCATTCTATCTTCCAGCTCACTTATCCATTCTTCTGCCTCAGATATCATTCTTCTGCCTCTCACAGAGGATGAGATAGTTGGATGGCATCACCAACTCAATGGATAAGAGTTTGAGTAAGGAGATAGTGAAGGACAGAAAAGCCTGGTGTGCTGCAGTCCACAGGGTCACAGAGTTGAACATGACTGAGCAACTGATCAGCAAAAGGGCTCTTTCTAGCCTGTGGCAGCTCTGCCCCAGAGAGGATTAAGCATGGTGGTGGCACAGCTGCTTGGGTTGCAGGGACCCTGGTGGTGCCAAGTGCAGGGACACCAACTGCCTCAGCTGCAGGAGCTATGGCCCCATCACAGTCTTCCTAGCCTCACAGTGGCCAATGAGAAGGCCTCTTTGGCTGGTCCTTCTCTGTTGCTTCGCCTGTTCAGGCCCTTAAAGGGGCCACCTGGCTGGGGTCCTATTCTGTTGTTTGACGTGTCAGGCACTTAAAGGGCCAAACTCTCTATTGTCCAGCTGCCCGTGCTGGTGTGTGGGGAGAGAGAGGCTACAGTCATGGCTCCACCATCTACACATGACTCAGCAGAATTGCCTTGCCTCCATGGCTGCTTGTTTTTCATCCATAAGTATTTCCCACCACAATCTTCACTCTCCTGTCCCCTTGGGAGGCACAGTCGGCACAATCAACACAGTCACCAGCAGCCCTTACCCTGGGGTTGCTCCACAATCCCTATGTTCCAGCTCCCAGCTGCTGTGCCTTGCAGGGGACCCACATCGCTGTCTGGGGTACATACAACTGTACATATGACTGTGGCAAGGATTTTCTGTATGATTCTCATTCCATTTAGACTGTCACAGATCCGCTGCTTCACTCTCAGCCTCAAATGTTTCTCCTCTGTCCCTAACAATTGCCCTGATGTGGGGATCACACCCCTGCTTCAGTTCCTCTACCCACCAAGGGCAGGTCTAGTCCTCCTAACTCTCCTCGTTTCCCCACTACTTCCTTCATCCTGTCAAGTTTTGCGTGGTTCTACATATTCTTTTCTGGTGGTCAGGTTCTCCTGCCTGCTCTCATTTGGTGTTCTGCAAGCACGTCTGTGTCTGACAGTGTATTCCTGATGTTTCCATGGACAAAAACTACTCCAAGTCTATCTACTCCCACGCCATCCTGTTCTCTCTCCATCCTTTCTTTCTTCATTTAACTCAACTCTCTTTGTAGGTTTCTATACAGTAGGTGAAACAACCACATCTCACAGTCTGAAGGAATGACCTTATACAGGTGGTGAACCTTGTTATTCAACCCTGTCCTAGCTCTTTTTGGTCTCTAAAACCTTTGTGCTCATCCAAGCAGCCTATTATACTTTTAATAGCCTTGGTAGTTGAGGATATGCCAAGACATGTCAGTATCCCTAAGGGAAGTATTTCAGCACCTAGATTCAAGGTATTCAGAAGCCGGATCCTCAGGCAGCAGTTTTTAAAAGAATGCAAATATATACAATCCTATGTGACCTAAAGAGTAACCTTTGCTGGCCAGAGAATCTGGCTGTGTTCCCTAGGTGGCAGTCTCAAAAATTAGGAGCTCCAGACAAGTGTATAAGTTCTTTCCTGTGAGATACCAGTGAGCTAGAGCAAGTCAGGACAGAGCACCAAAATGGTGTCCACAGCCCATGTTTCTTAAAAGAAGTTCCTCAGTCCATAAGATGTGTGCCAACTCTGAAAAGGAAAAACAACAAAGCCGAAAGTAAATACTAGACTAGAGCAGAAATAAATAAAATAGAGACTAAAAAGACAATAGAAAAGGTCAATAAGACTAAGAGTTGGTTTTTCAAGAAAATAAAGTAAATTGATAAGTCTTTAGCTAGACTTACCAAGACCAAGAGAAAAAGACAGATAGAGTTAAAAAAAATCAGAAATGAAAGAAGGAATGTTACAACTGATAACACCTAATTACAAAGGATCATAAAAGACTGAACTCTGAACAATTATGCACCAACATATTGTACAATCTAGAAGAAACAGATAAATTCCTAGAAACATACAATCTCCAAAGACTCAATCATGATGAAATAGAACATATCAACAGATTTATTACAGGTAAAGATTAAATTAGTAATAAAAAGATTTCCCAATGGACAAAAGTCCAGGACCAGAGCTCTTCATTGTGAATTCTAGTGAATATTCAAAGAATAATATGAATACTTCCCAAATTGTTCCAAAAATTTAAAGAGAAAAATCTTCCAAACTTCTCCAAGAAAAATGAAAATTATAGGCTAGTAAGTCTGATTAACATAAATGAAAAAATCCACAACAAAATATTAGCAAATCAAATTCAAAAATACATTAAAAGGGTCATACACATGATAAATAGGATTTATTCCACATCTACAAATCAGTCAGTGTGATATACCACATTATTAAAATGAAAGATAAAAATCATTTGGTCATATAAACAGATGCAGAGAAAGCATATAACAAAATTCACCATCCATTTATTATAAGAAAAAAACCTTGCAAAAAAGTGGACATAGAGGAAACATACCTTAACATAATAAAGGCCATATATAACAAGCCCAGAACTAATATCATACTCAACTATGAAAAACTGAAATCCTTTAAGATTGGATGCCCACTCTTCCCACTTTTATTCAATATAGTATTGGAAATCCTAGCCAGACCAATTAGTAAAAGTAAATTAAAAGCATTCAAACTGAAAAGGAATAAGTTAAACTGTAACTATTTGCACATGATATGATATTATATATTGTTGTTCAGTCACTCAGTCATGTCTGACTCTACTGCAGCATGCCTGGCTTCCTTGTCCTTCATTACCTCCCGGAGTTTGCTCAAACTCATGTCCATTGAGTTGGTGATGCTGTCTAACCATCCCATCCTCTGTTACCTCTTTCTCCTTTTGCCTTCAATCTTTCCCAGCATCAGTGTCTTTTCCAATGAGTCAGCTCTTCGCATCAGGTGGCAAAGTGTTGGAGCCACCTGATGGAGGCTTCAGCGTCAGCTGAAGTATTGGAGCTTTGGCTTCAGCATCAGTCCTTCCAACTAATATTGAGGATTGATTTCATAGAATTGGCTGGTTTGATCTCCTTGAAATCCTAGGGACTCTTAAGAGTCTTTTCCAGCACCACAGCTGGAAAGCATCAATTTTTCAGTGCTCAGCCATCGTTATGTTCCAACTCTCACATATGTACATGACTACTGGAAAAACCATAGGTCTGACATATAGGCCTTTATTGGCAAAGTGATGACTCTGCTTTTTAATACAACATATAGGTTTGTCATAGGTTTTTTTCCCAAGGAGCAAATGTCTTTTAATTTCATGGCTTCAGTCACTGTCCACAGTGATTTTGAAGCCAAGAAAATAAAGTCTGACACTTTATTTCCCCCGATCTATTTGCCATGAAGTGATGGGACCAGATGCCATGATCTTCATTTTTTGAATATTGAGTTTTAAGCTAACCTGTTCATTCTCCTCTTTCAGCTTCATTAAGAGGCTCTTTAGGATCTCCTTGCTTTCTACCATTAGGGTGGTGTCATTTGCATATCTGACGTTATTGACATTTCTTCTAGCAATCTTGATTCCAGCTTGTGATTCTTTCAGCCCAGCATTTCACATGATGTACTCTGCATATGAGGGCTTCCCTCATAGCTCAGTTGGTAAAAAATCCACCTACAATACAGAAGACCCCAGTTCGATTCCTGGGTCTGGAAGATCCGCTGGAGAAGGGATAGGCTACTCACTTCAGTATTCTTGGGCTTCTGTTGTGGCTCAGCTGGTAAAGAATCTGCCTGCAATGCAGGAGACCTGGGTTCAATCCCTGGGTTGCAAAGATCCCTTGGAGAAGGGAAAGGCTACCCACTCCAGTATTCTAGCCTGGAGAATTCCATGGACTTTATAGTCCATGGGGTCGCAGAGTCGAACACAATTGAGAGACTTTCACTTTCACTGCAGTACAGAGCTTTAACATACTCCTTGCCCATTTTGAACTGGTCAGTTGTTCCATGTTTGGTTCTAACTCTTGCTTCTTGAGCTGCATACAGGTTTCTCAGGAGGCAGGTAAGGTGGTCTGGTATTCCCATCTCTTCAAGAATTTTCCACAGTTTGTTGTAATCCACATAGTCAAAGGCTTTAGCATAGTCAATGAATTAGAAATATATATATATATATTTTTCTGAAATTGCCTTGCTTTCTCTATGATCCAGCAAATATTGGCAATTTGATCTCTGGCTCCTCTGCCTTTTCCAGATCTAGCTTGTACATCTGGAAGTTCTTGGTTCACATATTGTTGAAGCATAGCTTAAACATTTAGAGCAGTACCTTGCTACCTTGTGAAATGAGCTCAAAATGGGTGGTAATTTGAACATTCGTTGTCACTGCCCTTCTTTGGGATTGGGATAAAAACTGAGATTTTCCAGACCTGTGGCCATTGCTGAGTTTTCCAAATTTGCTGGTGTATTGAGTACAGTGCTTTAATAACATTGACTTTTAGGATTAGAAATAGCTCAGCTGGAATTCCACCACCTCCATGAGCTTTGCTTGTAGTAATGCTTCCTAAGGTCCACTTGACTTCACACTCCAGGAGATCTGGCTCTAGGTGAGTGATCACACCATCATGGTTTTTTTCAGGTCATTAAGACCTGTTTTATATAGTTATTCAGTGTATTCTTGCCACCTCTTCTTAATCTCTTCTGCCTCTGTTAGATCCTTGCTGTTTCTGTACTTTATTGTGCCCATGTTTGCATGAAGTGTTCCCTTAGAGTCACTAATTTTCTTGAAGTGATCTCTAGTCTTTCCCATTCTATTTTTCCCTATGTTTCTTTGCATTGTTCACCTAAGAAGGCTTTCTTATCTCTCATTGCTACTGTTTGGATCTCTGCATTCAGTTGGTATATCTTTCTCTTTCTATTTTGCCTTTCACTTCTGTTCTTTCCTCATTTATGTGTAAAGCCTCCTCAGACAACCATTTTCCCTTCTTTTTCTTAGGGATTTCCTAGGGATGCATTTTTATTTTTCTTAGGGATGGTTTTAGGTAACACCTCCATCCATGGGATTTTCCAGGCAAGAGTACTGGAGTGGGGTGCCATTGCCTTGTCTATCCTATACACAGTTGTGCATTTTCTTTTTTTCTTAGGTGATCCATTTCTTTTTTTAGGGATGGTTTTAGTTAACACCTCCTGTACACAGTTATGACCCTCTTCCATAGTTCCTCAGGTACACTATCAGATCTAATCCCTTGTATGTATTTGTCACTTCTACTGTATAATCATAAGGGATTTGGTTTAGGTCATACCTGAATAACCTAGTGGTTTTTTCCTGCTTTCTTCAATTTAAGTTTGAATTTTGCAATAAGTAGCTTATAATCTGAGCCACAGTAAGCTCCAGGTCTTGTTTTGCTGACTGTATAGAGCTCATCCATCTGCAAGGAATATAATCAATCTCATGTCAGTATTGAGAATCTGGGGTCCATGTGTAGTCTCTTTTGTTGCTGGAAGAGTGTGTTTGCTATGTCCAGTGCACTCTCTTGACAAAACTCTGTTAGACTTTGCTCTGCTTCATTTTGTACTCCAAGGCCGAACTTGCCCATTTCTCCAGGTATCTCTTGACTTCCTACTTTTGCATTCCAATTTGCTTTGATGAAAAGGGTATCTTTTTTTGGTGTTGGTTCTAGAAGGTTTTGTAGGTCTTCATAGAACTGTTCAACTTCAGCTTCTTTGGCATAATGCTTGGGCCATAGACTTGGGTTACAGTGATGTTGAACGGTTTGTCTTGTAAAGGAACTGAGATCATTCTATTGTTTTTGAGATCGCACCAAGTACTGCATTTTGGACTCTTGTTGACTGTGAGAGCTATTCCATTTCTTCTAAGGAACTCTTGCCCACAGTAGTATATATAAAGGTCATTTGAATTAAATTCACCCATTCCTATTCATTTTAGTTCACTAATTCCTAATGTCAATTTTCATTCTTGTCATCTCCTGTTTGACCACATCCAATTTACCTTGATTCATGGACCTAACATTCCAGGTTCCTATGCAATATCGTTTTTCACAGCATCAGACTTTACTTTTACCATCAGACACATCCACAGCTGGGCTTCATTTCTGCTTTGGCTCAATTTCTTTGTTCTTTCTGGAGCTATTTCTCTATACTTCCCCAGTAGCATATTGGATACCTACCAACCTGGGGCGCTCATCTTCTGGTGTCATATCTTTTTGCCTTTTTGTACTGTTCACGGGGTTTTAAAGGCAACTTTACTGAAGTGGCTTGCCATTCCCTTCTCCAGTGGACCACATTTTGTCAGAACTCTCCACCATGACCCATTCATCTTGGGTGCCCCTGCATGGCATGGCTTATAGTTTCATTGAGTTACACAAGGCTGTGGTCCATGCAATCATTTTGGTTAGTTTTCTTTTTGGAGGCCATGGGATTGTAGTTCTTGCTTCTTCCTTCTTCCCATTGAAGGTGAGGATAAGAGGCTTGTGCAAGCAAGCTTCCTGATGGGAGGGTCTGGCTGTGGGGAAAACTGGATCTAGCTCTGGTGGACATGGCCATGCTCAGTAAATTATTAATCCTATTTTCTGCTGATGGGTGGGGCTGTGATCCCTCTTTGATTTATTGTTTGGCCTGAGTCAGTCCAGTCTTGAAGTCTTCAGTCTCTATGGTAGGGCTACAAGCTCTATGGTAGGGCTAATGGTGACTTTCTCCAAGAGAACTTATCCCAACAAGCTGTGCCTCCCAGGACTGCTGCTGCCAGTGCCCCGATCCTGCATCAGGCCACTGTCAACCCACTCCTCTGCAGGAGACCCACAAACACTCACAGGCAGGTCTGGCTCAGTCTCCTGTGGGAAAAGATATTCTGTTCATTAAATTGTGTTGGAAAAACTGGACAGCTGTGTGCAAAAGAATGGAATTCATCTACTATCTTCCATTATATTGAAAATATATTGAAATGAATCAAAGACTTGAACATAAGACCTGAAACCATAAAACTCCTAGAAGAAAATACAAACCATAAACTCCTTGACAGAGGTCTTAGATATGATTTTTTGAATTTGACACCAAAAGCAAAAGCCACAAAAATAAATAAGTAGAATCATATCATTATAAAAGTCTTTTGTACAAAAAAGAAAATGATCAACAAAATGAGAAGACAACCTATTAAACGAGAGAATATCATATATCTAATAAGGGACTAATGCTAATACTAAGTCACTTCAGTCGTGTTCGACTCTGTGCGACCCCATAGACGGCAGCCCACCAGGCTCCCCCGTCCCTGGGATTCTCCAGGCAAGAACACTGGAGTGGGCTGCCATTTCCTTCTCCAACGCATGAAAGTGAAAAGTGAAAGTGCAGTTGCTCAGTCGTGTCTGACTCTTAGCGACCCCATGGATTGCAGCCTAACAGGCTCCTCCGTCCATGGGATTTTCCAAGCAAGAGTACTGGAGTGGGGTGCCATTACCTTCTCCGAATAAGGGACTAAAATGTACGAAAAACTCATACAACTCAATAACAAAAATAAAGAAGCAAATGAAAAAATCTCCAACAATACAATTAAAAATGGGTAGAAGATCTAAGCAGAACTTTTCCCAAAGAAAACATAATACATGGTTAATTTTATTAATATTATAAACATTATATATATTATATATCATATAATATATAATATATTATACATATTATTATAATTATTATATATTATATTAATGTTATTATATAATTATAAATAAATAATTATAAGAATATTATAATTGTATTATATATTATAATATATATGATATATAATTATATATTATATATGAAATATAATTATATATTAATATAATATATATGGTATACATATTATATGTTATATTATATATTATATGTTATAATATATATAATATACATATATTATATAATTATATTATTATTTAATATATATTATATATATTATAATATACTATATATAGTATGTTAATGAATTAGTATTATTGAATGAATACTTAATTATTGAATGAGTTAATGAATATAGTGTTATAATGAATTATAATATATTATAATATTATAATTATATATGATATATATTATATTAATATAATTATAATATATATAATATATGATATATTAATTATATATTATACATTATATAATTAATATTATATGTAATTAATATATTATAATATATTATATATGATATATTAAATATATGATATATATAACATATATTATATATAACATATATATAACATATAATATACATATACATATAAATTATATATAATTAATAATATATATATTAGATATATTAGATATATAACATATACCATATATAACTTATATGTTATATATAATATATAAATATATATAAATATTTTAAAATATATATATAATTATATCTAATATATATGTTATATATATTATGTATTAGATATAATATATGTTATATATAATATATAATATATATTGTATAATACTAATATAATTATATAATATATGTATATTATATATATTATAACATATACTATATTTAGAATATTATATATATAGTATATAATATTGAGACTGAGTTTTTATATATAATATATAATATATAATTAATATATATATTAAAAATGTAATTATATAAAATTATAAAAATATAAAATAATATAAAAACATAATTAATATATTGTATTAAAAATATAACTTTCAGGAAGTAAAACATGGTATAATGATTATCTTTTTCTATCTGAAGATGTCTTTTTCCCTTAATTTTTGATCTAAGCTTTAGTTCTTTTTTTAATTTCTCCAAGGGAAAAGGAAATCTTGAAGAGACTGGTCAAGAAAGGTGCACATAAATTGTAACTGAGTTTTTTTTTTTTTTATGTGGGTGTGTCTGGGCTAATACTGTGATGTAAAGTGTATTTTAGAGTTTTGCATTTTCTTATCAAACTTGTTTTCAAAGTCCATCAGCAGATGAATGGATAAGAAAGCAGTGGTACATATACACAATGAAGTATTACTCTGCCATTAAAAAGAATACATTTGAATCAGTGCTAATGAGGTGGATGAAACTGGAGCCTATTATACAGAATGAAATAAGCCAGAAAGAAAAACACCAAGACAGTATACTAATGCATATATATGGAATTTAGAAAGATGGTAACAATAACCCTGTATCAGATCAGATCAGATCAGTCGCTCAGTCGTGTCTGACTCTTTGCAATCCCATGAATTGCAGCACACCAGGCCTCCCTGTCCATCACCAACTCCCGGAGTTCACTCAGACTCATGTCCATCAAGCCAGTGATGCCATCCAGCCATCTCATCCTCTGTCGTCCCCTTCTCCTCCTGCTCCCAATCCCTCCCAGCATCAGAGTCTTTTCCAATGAGTCAACTCTTTGCATGAGGTGGCCAAAGTACTGGAGTTTCAGCTTTAGCATCATTCCTTCCAAAGAAATCCCAGGGCTGATCTCCTTCAGAATGGACTGGTTGGATCTCCTTGCAGTCCAAGGGACTCTCAAGAGTCTTCTCCAACACCACAGTTCAAAAGCATCAATTCTTCAGCGCTCAGCCTTCTTCACAGTCCAACTCTCACATCCATACATGACCACAGGAAAAACCATAGCCTTGACTAGACGGACCTTTGTTGGCAAAGTAATGTCTCTGCTTTTGAATATGCTATCTAGGTTGGTCATAACTTTCCTTCCAAGGAGTAAGCGTCTTTTAATTTCATGGCTGCAGTCACCATCTGTAGTGATTTTGGAGCCCAGAAAAATAAAATCTGACACTGTTTCCCCATCTACCTCCCATGAAGCGGTGGGACCAGGTGCCATGATCCTCATTTTCTGAGTGTTGAGCTTTAAGCCAACTTTTTCACTCTCCACTTTCACTTTCATCAAGAGGCTTTTGAGTTCCTCTTCACTTTCTGCCATAAGGGTGGTGTCATCTGCATATCTGAGGTTATTGATATTTCTCCCAGCAATCTTGATTCCAGCTTGTGTTTCTTCCAGTCCAGCGTTTCTCATGATGTACTCTGCAGATAAGTTAAATAAACAGGGTGACAATATACAGCCTTGACGAACTCCTTTTCCTATTTGGAACCAGTCTGTTGTTCCATGTCCAGTTCTAACTGTTGCTTCCTGACCTGCATACAAATTTCTCAAGAGGCAGATCAGATGGTCTGGTATTCCCATCACTTTCAGAATTTTCCACAGTTTATTGTGATCCACACAGTCAAAGGCTTTAGCATAGTCAATAAAGCAGAAATAGATGTTTTTCTAGAACTCTCTTGCTTTTTCTACGATCCAGCGGATGTTGGCAATTTGATCTCTGGTTCCTCTGCCTTTTCTAAATCCAGCTTGAACATCAGGAAGTTCACGGTTCACATATTGCTGAAGTCTGGCTTGGAGAATTTTGAGCATTACTTTCCTAGCATGTGAGATGAGTGCAATTGTGCGGTAGTTTGAGCATTCTTTGGCATTGCCTTTCTTTGGGATCGGAATAAAAAATGACCTTTTCCAGTACTGTGGCCACTGCTGAGTTTTCCAAATTTGCTGGCATATTGAGTGTAGCACTTTCACAGCATCATCTTTTACGATTTGGAATAGCTCAATTGGAATTCCATCACCTCCACTAGCTTTGTTTGTAGTGATTTTTTCTAAGGCCCACTTGATTTCACTTTCCAGGATGTCTGGCTCTAGGTGAGTGATCACACCATCGTGATTATCTGGTCCATGAAGATCTTTTTTTGTACAGTTGCAAAAGAGACACTGATGTATAGAACAGTCTTTTGGACTCTGTGGGAGAAGGAGAGGGTGGGATGATTTGGGAGAATGACATTGAAATATGTATAATATCACATACGAAACGAGTTGCCTGTCCGGGTTTGATGCATGATACTGGATGCTTGGGGCTGGTGCACTGGGATGACCCAGAGGGATGGTATGGGGAGGGAGGAGGGAGGAGGGTTCAGGATGAGGAACACATGTATACTTGTGGCAGATTCATTTTGATATATGGCAAAACCAATACAATATTGTAAAGTTATATAAAATTAAATTAAAAAAGAATTTACTTGTTGTAGAACAGCATTTGTTTGTCTAGCAGGTTAGCTATGCAAAGGAACTCTGACTTGTTATTTCAAAGGATGGAAATAAATAGAAATAACCTTAAAAAAATAAATACAAAGTATTTTTAGTGAACCCAAGCTTGCAGCCATTTAGCTTATGAAAAGAGCAAAGTTGCTGTCTTTGCCCTTTCCTTTACCTCAGTGTTGGACAGCAGTTCTGAAGAGTGAAAGAAGAAACCTGAAGAATCACATATTATGGGTTATGGATAGCAAGTTGAGAGTTCATTAATGAGAATTTCCTGGACAACAGCACTAGGAATTTATCTTGATATACATGCACATGCCTGCATCACTCTGTCTTTACTCAGCACTCACCCTTCTGTGTCTAAGTCTTTTCTTTTCTTATACTGTTGTTTAGCTGCTAAGTCACATCCGACTCTTTGCAACTCCTTGGACTGCAGCATGCCAAGCCTTCCTGTTCCTTACTATCTCCCTAAGTTTGCTCAGACTCACATCCACTGAGTCGTTAATGCTATTCAGCCATCTCATCCTCTGCCCCCTCCCCGCTCCTTCCCTCAATCTTTCTCAGCATCAGTGTCTTTTCCAATGAGTCAGTTTTTTGCATCAGGTCGCCAAAGTATTGGAGCTTCAGCATCAGTCCTTCCAATGAATATTCAGGGTTGATTTCCTTTAGGATTTACTGGTTTGATCTCCTTGCAGTCCAAGGGACTCTCAAGAGTCTTCTCTAACATAATTGGAAAGCATCAATTTTTTGTTGCTCAGTCATCTTTATGGTCCAGCTCTCACAATCTGTACATGACTACTGGAAAGACCATAGCTTTGACTATATGGACTTTTTTTGGCAGTGATGTCTCTGCTTTTTAATACGCTGTCTAGGTTTGTCATAGCTTTACTTCCAAGAAACAAGCATCTTCTAATTTCATGGCTACAGTCACCATCCAGTGATTGTGGAGCCCAAGAAGAGAAAAATCTGTCACTGCTTCTACTATTCCCCCTTCTATTTGCCATGAAGTGATGGGACCAGATGCCATGATCTTTATTTTTTGAATGTTGAGTTTTAAGCCAGCTTTTTCACCCTCTTCTTTCACCCTCTTCAAGAGGATCTTTAGTTCCTCTTCCCTTTCTGCCATTAGAGTGATATTATCTAACATATCTGATATTGTTGATATTTCACCTAGCAATCTTAATTCCAGCTTGTAACTCATCTAGCCCAATATTTCACATGATGCAGACTTTATATAAGTTAAATAAACAGAGTGACAATATACAGCCTTGTCGTACTCCTTTCCCAATTTTGAACCAGTCAGTTGTTCATGTAACGTTCTAATTGTTGCCTCTTGATTCATATAAAGGTTTCTCAGAAGATAGGTAAGATGGCCTAGTATTCCCACGTCTTTAAGAATTTTCCACAGATTTTTTTGTGATCCACACATCAAAGGCTTTAGTCAATGAAGCAGAAGTCAATGTTTTTCTGGAATTTCCTCGCTTTCTCTATGATCCAATGAACGTTGGCAATTTGATCATTGCTTCTTATGCCTTTTCTAAACCCAGTTTGTACATCTGGAAGTTCTTGATTCAAGTACTGCTGAAGCCCAGCTTGAAGAATTTTGAGCATGACCTTACTAGCATGGGAAATTAGTGCAATTGTGCAGTAGTGTGAGCATTCTTTAGCACTGTACTTCTTTGAGATTGGGATGAAAACTCACCTTTTCCAGATATTTGGCCACTGATGAGTTTTCCAAATTTGCTGGCATATTGAATGCAACACTTTAACAGCATCATCTTTAGTATTTGAAATAGCTCAGCTGGAATTCCATCACCTCCACTAGCTTTGTTTATAGTAATGATTCCTAAGGCCCACTTGATTTCACTCTCCAGGATGTCTGGATTTAGGTGAGTGATCACGCCATCATGATTATCTCAGTTATGAAGATCTTTTTTGTACAGTTCTTCTTTGTATTCTTGCCACCTCTTCTTAATTTCTTCTGCCTCTGTTAGATCCATACCATTTCTGTCCTTTATCAAGCCCATCCTTGCATGAAATGTTCCTTTGATATCTCTAATTTTCTTGGTGAGATCTTTATTCTTTCTCATTCTATTGTTTTCCTCTATTTCTTTGCCTTGTTCATTGAAGATGGCCTTCTTATCTCTCCTTGCTATTCTCTGGAATTGTGCATCCAGTTGAGTATATCTTTACCTTTCTCCCTTGCTTTTTGCTTCTCTTCTTTCTTCAGCCATTTGTAAAGCCTCCTCAGACAACTGCTTTGCCTTCTTGCATTTCTTCTTTTTTGGTATGATTTTGGTCACTGTCTCCTATACACTATTACAGATTTCTGTCCATACTTGTTTAGGCACTCTGTATACCAGATCTAATCCATTGAATCTATTCGTAACTTTCACTGTTTAATCATAAGGGATTTAGTTTAGGTCACCTGAATGGCCTAGTGGTTTTTCCCACTTTTGTTAGTTTAAGCCTGAATTTTGCAATAAGGAGCTGATGATCTGAGACACAGTCAGTGCCAGGTCTTGTTTGTGCTGACTGTATAAACCTTCTCCAGCTTTGGCTGCAAAGAATATAATCAATCTGATTTCACTCTTGATCATTTGGTGATTTCCATATGTAGAAACATTGTGTTGTTAGAAAAGGGTGTTTGATATGACCATTGCATTCTCTTGGCAAAACTCTTTTAACTGTTGCCCTGCCAGTTTGTACTCTAAAGCCAAACTTGCTTGTTTCTCCAAGTACCTCTTGACTTCCTATTTGCATTCCAGTCCCCTAAGATGAAAAGGCCTTCTTCTTCTTCTTCTTCTTCTTCTTTTTTGTGTTAGATCTAGAAGGTCTTATAGCTCTTCATGGAACAGATCAATATCAGCTTCTTTGACATCAGTGGTTGGGGCATAGACTTGGATTACTGCGATGCTGAATAGTTTGTCTTGGAAACAAACCAAGATCATTCTGTTGCTTTTCAGATTGCCCCCAAGTTGATTATAAGGGCTACTCCATTTTTTCTTTGAGATTCTTGCCCACAGTAGTAGGTATAATGGTCACCCAAATTAAATTCACCCATTCCTATCCATTTAGTTCACTGATTCCTAAGATGTCAATGTTTACTCTTGCCATCTTCTGCCTGACTGTGTCTAGTTCACCTTGATTCATGGACCTAACATTCCAGGTTCCTAAATAAGACTTCCAGGTTCCTAAATAAATCTAAATAAATCTTCACAGCATCAGATTTTACTTTCAGCACAAGACATATCCACAACTGAGCATCATTTCTTCTTTGGCCCAGCTGCTTCATTCTTTCTGGAGCTATTAGTAATTGCCCTCCACTCTTCCCTATTAGCGTATTAGACTCCTTTTGACCTGGGGTCTCATCTTCCATTGTCATATGTTTTTACCTTTTTATACTGTTCATGGGGTTCTCGCAGCAAGAAATACTGGAATGGTTTGCCATTCTCTCCTCCAATGGGCCATATTTTATCAGAAGTCTCCACCATGACCCTTTTTTGGGGCCCCACACAGCATGGCTCATAACTTCATTGAGTTACCCAAGCCCCTTCTCCATGACAAGGCAGTGATCCATAAAGGGGTTCCTTTTCTTATAAGGACACTTAGAAGGATGAGGGCTCACCTTAATCCAATATGACCTCAGCTCCTCTTGATTACATCTATAAAGACCCTAGCTCCAAATAAAGTTACAAGTATGAAGGATTAGGACTTAAACATATATCTTGGGGAAACCCAGTTCAATCCACAAGAGGCAAATAGAGTGTGTTGGTGTTGGTACTGAAAAAGAAGCAACTAGCAGCCTGCAGGAAGGAGGGACAATCTTTCAGAGAAGGTGATACAGGAGCCAGATCTTGAAAGATAGGCAGGTATCTGCTATCTGCCATCTAAAGAGCAAAGGGGAGGTCATTTACACAGATATCAAAGCATATGCTATAACATAGGCACACTATGGGAATGACAACTTTTGTATAGTGAAGCATAAGGCATGCAGTGTCAAAGCTTTGGGGAAAGAAACCAGACGTGCAGACTGACACCAGCTTGTAAAGGACTCTTACAGCTTTGCCCAAGAATTGGTCTTCATCCTGAAGAAAATGGGAATCTGTCGAGGCTTAGATGTAGGCAAGGAGTGAAATCTGATTTGTGTTTGAGAGATGTCTTTGTGCTGCTGTGAGGATGGATAGCAGGATGCAGGAAGAAGTTTAGGACACTCCCTTGGTTTTGTCACACGAGTGTATGTTTCTCGGTTCTTTGTCTCATCACAACAAAGATTTGGAGTGATGGACATTAAAGCCCCCTCGGTGTGTCACAGCTCTCAGGTCTTGGATAGATCATGTTATAGCTCTCAGGTCTTGAAAGGACCATGTTATAGCTCTTAGACAAATCAGTGTTACAGCTCAGTGTTACAGCTCTATTTTATTTAGAAGATAGCAGGAAAATCCATCTTCGAGGCGTGAGTCCATGAGGATCCAAAGACACAAGGAGAAGAGTGCCCCAGCACGTGGGAGAGAGAGAGAGAGAGCTAGCTTTGGCTCCTCTATTTATATGTTTATCTCTCCCTGGGCCGGTCCTATGTAAATTGGGCCAGGCAGGAGTGTTGTTTGTTTTACCTGAGGTCCTCACTCCGGTCCTTGGACCTTCTTTTGTTCTATTTTCAAGGGCTTTTCCCTTCCTTGTCTTTTAGCCACTGCCATTTTGGACTCCTTTTCTCTATTCTACCTACCTAACAGTTTCATGGCTGTTGTAATTGTCCAGGTAAGAGGGAATCAGGGCACAGGCTAAGGAGGTGGACAAGGAAGAGGGCAGAAAAGAGGAAGACTTTGGAGGCAGAGTTGATTAGACTTAATGAGGAAGGAATAATTTGCTGAGTTTTCTAGATTAGGAAACCAAGTAGATGGTGAGATCAGTATCTATGACAGAGACAGAGAAAGGAGGGATTTTGGTGAAAAGACAGTGGGTCAGTTTTGATCATGTTGAATTTGAAGGACTGGTGGACATCCACGTGGAGTTGTCAGGTATGAATCTGCATCAGTGTCAGGGTCTGGAGCTCTTAGTCTGGAAATAACTGAGAATTGTCCTGAGAATATTATATTGCTGATGAAGACTTTGGGCCTTCATCTGGGGGAAATGCATAGAATGTATAGGCTTCCTTTTAGTGTTCCCATCTGATCTTTTGACTGGGTGCAAATTTTGTTAATGGAAGTGAGAAGGTAACTGGTTTGTAAGGTTGGCACACACCAAGCATCTTCTGTTCAGCCAAAAGCAGTTTTAAAATTTGGGGTCATGGGTAGCCCTAGGACTCAGTGGAGAATCTGACTTTGGCTTCTGTGCCTTGTGAAGGGTGTTTTGTAAAAAAAAAAAAAAAAAAAATTCTTGGATCTTTGTTACACTCCCTTGATTATAGAAATATGTTTTAAGTGTTGTGGTCCTTTGAGGAACCACCCCAGTAGGAGTGATAAGGCAAGGGACCAACTTAAAAATTTCCCAAAACACTTCACATGAGATTTTATCTGCATACTTTTCTAAAAATATCATTGTCATGAATTTTTGGTGAGTAACAAAACTTCATAAGTTTGGCATATAAAGGATTGTTTCCGTTCTTGAGATCAAACATGCCGGGGAGCCCTTGAGAGCTCAGCTAGATTTAAGATTTTCAAACTATGCCCTGGGGAAGCTAACATTCTGCAGGGGAATATGTAAAGGAGAAGGCCGAGTTTTAGAAAATCTGCATGATTTTTCTTTTACCCAGAATCATTTAATTATCCTCTCTTCTTTCTCTAAATGTGTTCATTTATTTACAGGTAACCTTTTTATTTATGGATCCATAGCTTTGTTTATGGAGAAGGAGATGGCAACCCACTCCAGTGTTCTTGCCTGGAGAATCCCAGGGACAGTGGAGCCTGGTGGACTGCCTGCTGTCTATGGGGTTGCACAAAGTCAGACACGACTGAAGTGACTTAGCAGCAGCAGCAGCAGCTTTGTTTATTCCCTTCCTCCCATCCCATGGGTGTCCTTCAGCCCTTCTTTTCGCCTCTACCTGGCTGCTTCTGCAATTGCCTGCAGTTTTCTTGGGGCCTAAGGCATAGTGTTCTCATTAAAAAACAATCATCAGGTGCTAAAGATAGCTGTTAAAGGCAAATAACATGCTTGAAGGATGCTTGAAGCTTCCTCTATAATGTGATTAGAGGAATTTAACAACAGCTTTGATAAAGGTAGGGTTTTTGAAGAGAAAATGGGCAGCTGAGGGCTTTGATATCTGCTGGAAGATGTGCAGTTCATTTATGTGGAGTGAATCATGACTATTAGAAGTACTGGCCAGCTTGTCTAGTTCTCAAAGTTTTTAAGTATGAAAGTTTTAGAATGTGAAACATAGCTTGCCCTCAGAATATAAAGATGGGATTTTGACAAAAGCAACTTATAGGCAACTAGTTCCTGGGTGTGACTGTATGAGATGTAGGTGACCCAAATGAAAAAACGCATCCATGCATGTTTCTGTATTAAATCCATTTCTTTCTAAACTAAATATACTATCCACTAGTCACTAATTTTACAGTTTTCTAAATTACTTTTCCTGTCTGGTGTGCATATTTCAGATCAGTTATTTGTGAGTGGGAACATTTAACAGTGAACTTCCTTTTTTTATTCCTGCCATTCCCTTCTGAAAGTAAGACTACTGGACTTGGGAGAGCAGAATTCTGTTTCCTTTTTGGCTGTGGTTGTTCTTGTTTCCTTTAGATGGAACAGACCACTGCTTGCCTTTAGGCATTTTCACATATGCTGCTGCTGCTGCTGAATTGCTTCAGTCCTGTCCGGCTGAAGCCGGATGGCAGCCCACCAGGCTCCACTGTCCCTGGGATTCTCCAGGCAAGAACACTGGAGTGGGTTGCCATTTCCTTCTCCAATGCATGAAAGTGAAAAGTGAAAGTGAAGTTTCTCAGTCGTGTCCGACTCTTAGCTACCCCATGGACTGCAGCCTACCAGGCTCCTCCATCCATGGGATTCTCCAGGCAAGAGTACTGGAGTGGGTTGCCATTGCCTTCTTCGATTTTTATATATTCTGCCCTATTTATAGGATCTCAGCTTTGAAATGGGGCTTGTGCTGTAGGAGGAAGAACATGGGTGTTGGAAACATGGTTTGGTTGAAAATTGTCTTTTCTATTCTGTTTAATGGGCAGGAAAGCAAATTTTCCCAAGCCTCTATTTCTGTCTGTAACATGAGGTAGAGCAATCCTGAGCTCAAAAGGGTTGTATTTACCTCCCAGCACAGTTCAGCGTGGAATCTTTGAAGGTTATTTTTAAGGCTAGCTTTAATAAAACACCCACAATATGCTTCTGTTTGTATTTGAAAATTATATTAGTGCTTCATTTCTGAAAGGATATGTTTAGCCCTTGATGGAACTCAAGGACTTTCCTTTCCTTGGCTCTTACCACTTCCACACAAAAAAGTTGGAAGTCAATAAGGGAAATGAGCTTTATTTCACAAGGAGGAGAGGAGTCACTCAAGTTCAAGCAGTCTAATGGGGCCACATTTTCAAAGGCAGATATGTCAGAGGGGCTGAAGTCCTGTGTGGGGATAATGTTTCTCTTCTCTTTGTGTCCTTCCGTCTGGAAGAATAAGGAACAATGGGAGAAGGAAGCCTCCTTCTCTCTGTTTAAAGTCCCTGCTTAACCTCTTACCTTGGTCTAGGAAGACCTGGAATAGGTGGGTTAAGAATGCATCAACTACTCTTTCAGTCTTTGTTCCCATCTGCTGTTCTCTAGTTTGGGAATAGATTTTCCATGTGATATACCACCCTGTGTGTAAGATCTCAGGCTTAGTTGGAGTCAGCCGGGGAAACCAACAAAGCATGTTTCACACTCTAAGATCTCCATGTAGACTGGTCTAGTTTATTGGACTTGTGTGCTGGGCTTTGGGACCAAAACCCCCAGCTCTGTGATTGGGAATTTTTTGTTTCATTTGTGCAACTTTCTAAGTTGCATTTTCTAACTGTTTGTAAGCTAGTCAGATGCTGCTTCTCCCACTACAATCTTACAAAGTATACACTTGACTATGCTTTCTTAGAAAGGATAGATTGGAGTAAACTTCCACATTTTCTTTATAAGTATAATAATTTATTTCCTGAAGCACACATTTGCTAGATTTGAGGTGAATTTCTGTGGAGCAGGATGAAGCTAACTCACCCACGAGGGGCTGGAAGACAGGACTGGAACTATACTTATATTATTTTGAGTCAGTTAACTAGTTATAGATGATCTGGATGCATATAAGTATGTACAAGGTGGGTGTCCTGGTGAAGGAGAGATTCACTTAGCCATCAACTTATCCTATCCAGTTATTTTGGCTGTTAAGATAACAAAAATATTCTTTTTTAGTAAAGATACTGATGGGAACACAGTATCATAGGTTGGCTTGTGTTCTGTAGTCATGTCTCCAAACCTTTGCCTAACCCATATGCACACACACATTCCCAAACCTTTAGGTAGGTTAGGTTCCTCGTTATTTGAGAAAATCCACCCTCCACTGGGTCCCTCTCTCTGCCTGCTGTCCCTGGAGTGCAGTTATAACAGCCTTTCTCCATGTCTGCTCTCCGGATTGACAGAAAGATACTTTCACCAGAAAGGAATCCTAAATTTCTTAAATCCCTATATAAAATTTCAGCAATGTGTAACTCAGTGTGCTGTGCATACCTGGCTACTTTAAGATGCCAGAAACATGAAAACATGACCTTAGACACCCCCACATTTATGAGGCATAAGACTTAAGTTTTGAGTGCAACATGAGAGATGGCAGACTAGCATTGTAGGCTGTCTGAAGTAGATGGAATAAATCTACTTACTCTTTAACATGAAACCCTGCCAATGCTGTGCTTCAGTTTAGCCATTTCCTTCTCTAGGAATCAATACTCATTTGATGCCTCTTTTGTGGAAGCATCCAATCTGGATTGTATTCCTCTAAAAGCAGTAGTTTGCAAACTTGCATACAAATGTTACCACTTGGAGAGCTTTATGAACTCCTGATACCCAGATTGCACTCCAGACCCACCACTATTTATCATCATCTTCACAGTGGCAGGAAGCTGACATCAGTAATTTTTAAAGCTCGCAGGTGATTCCAACGTACAGTCAAGGTGGAGAAGCATTTCTGCAAAGACCCTATAGCTTAAAAATATTCTCCTTAAATGTTATTACCTGAGGTAGGTATAGCACATATACTGATCACACATAAAATAGATAAACCATTACTATTTTATTTTCTTTTATTTGAACCTCATGCTTTTAAGATGAAAACTACACTAACATAAAGTTTAAAATCTCTAGCATATAACTATATAATATATATACATGAAATGTAACATGTTTTAAACTATAGTTTAAAAAAATGAGCACCCACAGTCAACCTATCAACTAGACTATTACCAGCTCCATTAAAACAAAATATTTTTTTCCTCAATTCTAATCTTTCTTCCCTCATGAATTTGATGGTCATAATTTCTTTGCTTTTTCAAGTATAATTATACTACATCTGCATGTATCATTAAACAATATAGTTTGTTTGCTTTGAAGCTTTATGAAGATCATATTATGCTGTATATAGTAGTTTCAACTTGCTTTACTCTCAATATTATATTGCTAAATTCCAGAAAAGCATCTATTTCTGCTTTATTGACTATGCCAAAGCCTTTGACTGTGTGGATCACAATAAACTGTGGAAAATTCTGAAAGATATGGGAATACCAGACCACCTGATCTGCCTCTTGAGAAATTTGTATGCAGGTCAGGAAGCAACAGTTAGAACTGGAAATGGAACAACAGACTGGATCCAAATAGGAAAAGGAGTTCGTCAAGGCTGTATATTGTCACCCTGTTTATTTAACTTCTATGCAGAGTACATCATGAGAAACGCTGGACTGGAAGAAACACAAGCTGGAATCAAGATTGCCGGGAGAAATATCAATAGCCTCAGATATGCAGATGACACCACCCTTATGGCAGAAAGTGAGGAGGAACTAAAAAGCCTCTTGATGAAAGTGAAAGTGGAGAGTGAAAAAGTTGGCTTAAAGCTCAACATTCAGAAAACAAAGATCATGGGATCCAGTCCCATCACTTCATGGGAAATAGATGGGGAAACAGTGGAAACAGTGTCAGACTTTATTTTTCTGAGCTCCAAAATCACTACAGATGGTGACTGCAGCCATGAAATTAAAAGATGCTTACTCCTTGGAAGGAAAGTTATGAACAACCTAGATAGCATATTCAAAAGCAGAGACATTACTTTGCCAACAAAGGTTTGTCTAGTCAAGGCTATGGTTTTTCTTATGGTCATGTATGGATGTGAGAGTTGGACTATGAAGAAGGCTGAGCACCAAAGAATTGATGCTTTTGAACTGTGGTGTTGGAGAAGACTCTTGAGAGTCCCTTGGACTGCAAGGAGATCCAACCAGTCCATTCTGAAGGAGATCAGCCCTGGGATTTCTTTGGAAGGAATGATGCTAAAGCTGAAACTCCAGTACTTTGGCCACCTCATGCGAAGAATTGACTCATTGGAAAAGACTCTGATGCTGGGAGGGATTGGGGGCAGGAGGAGAAGGGGACAACAGAGGATGAGATGGCTGGATGGCATCACTGACTTGCTGGACGTGAGTCTGAGTGAACTCAGGGAGTTGGTGATGGACACAGAGGCCTGGCGTGCTGCTATTCATGGGGTTGCAAAGAGTCGGACATAACTGAGTGACTGATCTGATCTGAAGAATCATCTATGTAGCTGTAATTCATTCACTTACTACTATTGTGAGAATTCATTTTTCCCTGTGTATGTACATAACTGGATATAGACCTGGCTACAGTTTTCCTATTTTCACATTTTTTTGAATTTGCTAATGACAGTGCTTTGGACCTATAGCCTAGTACAGTTTCTCTGCCTAAAGTATGGGAGCAGATACTATGGGTTGGCATGTTTTTCATTTATCTTCCTTTTATTTACTTTTATTCATCTGCCTTCTTATTTAGCAGAGCCTAAAAAGAGAACAGTTGTATTTCCTAGGTTTCCTTGCAGCCAAGAGTTCTGGAATGGATTTCTCTGTCAAATATACTCACAGGAGTCTTCAATTCACAACTGATGTCAGGGAGAGATATTTTATTGACAGCTCTTAGCAGAGGCCACCCCACTTTTCTGGAGGTGGCAGCATCTCACCTTGGCATGTGCTTTCTTGTGGTAGGTGGTGGTGTGGTTCTGGAGCTGGTAGCTGGCCTCCTGAGTACTTGCAAAGTGGTTCTTGCTGTGTCAGTTCAGTTTTGTGCTATCACTTTCCATTCCTGGAAGCTGAGCCTATAATCTTATTCTTCTATAGCTCAATGATTATATAAGCCATTTATTCCATTCAGCTCAGTTGCTCAGTCGTGTCTGACTCTTTGTGACCCCCTGGACTGCAGCACACCAGGCCTCTCTGTCCATCACCAACTCCTGGAGCTTGCTCAAACACATGTCCATTGAGTCGGTGATGACATCCAACCATCTCATCCTTTGTTGTCCCCTTCTCCTCCTGCCTTTTATTAATCAGAATCAATTCTTTGTCCTTAAGCAATTCCAGTGTGATTTTAACTCTTTCTATTGGTATTCTCACAGAGCCAGCATCAATACTGAGCATGGTACAGGCCACAGACTCTCAAGGAAATGTGAATATACAACTTGTTTCTAATCTGGTTATATTTGAAGTCTTTAAAGATATCACTAGGACCAGAGGATGGAACCAGAGAAGGCAATGGCACCCCACTCCAGTACTCTTGCCTGGAAAATCCCATGGACGGAGGACCCTGGTGGGCTGCAGTCCAAGGGGGTCGCTAAGAGTCGGACACGACTGAGAGACTTCACTTTCACTTTTCATTTTTATGCACTGGAAAAGGAAATGGCAACCCACTCCAGTGTTCTTTTTTTTTTTTTCCTGAAAATTTTTTTAAATTTATTTTTATTTTTAAACTTTACAATATTGTATTAGTTTTGCCAAATATCGAAATGAATCTGCCACAGGTATACCTGTGTTCCCCATCCTGAACCCTCCTCCCTCCTCCCTCCCCATAACCTCCCAGTGTTCTTGCCTGGAGAATCCCAGGGACAGAGGAGCCTGGTGGGCTGCCATCTGTGAGGTCACACAGAGTCAGACACGAGTGAAGCGACTTAGCGGCAGCAGTAGCAGCAGCAGAGGATGGAACACCAAAACTATTGCATATCATGGTAAAATATGTACTTGAACACCTGGAATGAAGTGTGTATTGAAAACAAATAGTTTTGTTAGGACAAATTGTTTCTAAGATGAAATACTATGGCAAGAAGGTGGAATATAAAGACTATAGGTGGGCTGCATATATCTAACTGTACTAGAGAGCTTAAAAAAATAGCAAGACTAAGGTTTTAAATTCAAGACAGGATCTCAAGTGCTAGAGAGCCTCCACTGCTGCACAGAAGGTATCTCTGATCCCTTTTAAATCTCTTTTAGAGCCAACATATCCCTAAGCCAGATGCTGAATCTAATATTACATTTTGTTGAATTAATGTGTAGGTTGAATTTATACTTTGCCAGTTCTCTTAAGGGGAAGTTAAGATATCGATGGGGAAAATGTAAGAGCCCAAGAACCAGAAGATGAATATTTTGTAAATTCAGATGTATTTAAGTGCCCCAAACTTTCCAACCCCACCAAGTCTCCTTGATGCAGACAAATCATCCTCCTTCATTGGTTAAGTTGTTCTAGTTCCTAAAGAACTTTAAGGACCTCACTTGTGCCAGCTGCCTTGAAATGAGATGCAGTTCCATGTCATAGCCCACACATGCCACTTTGCATTGCTACTTGACCTATAACTGGAGTCCAAGTCAAGTATGCCTCAAGGGGCAAGTACAGGGTAAACCATATGAGTAGAGGCTTAGACTCAAGAGAATTATATATATTATATTAGCAATATGCATATTTAGTATTCTTGCCTGGGAAATCCCATGGACAGAGTAGCATGGTGAGCTACATCCCATGAGGTCACAAAGAGTTGGACACAACTGAGCGACTAACACACACATATGTTACTAATGTTTGTGGGCAGAGCCCTGAGTGTGTGTGTGAGAATGTATTCCAAAAGCAGCAGACTGCATTCATTGAACAGAAGTCTGCTTGAATCATCAGTATATTGAAGTCCTGGTCTCGCACTGATTCACATGTTCATGATTCACATATTCCCCCTTGAATAAAGGGGAAGTGGGATTAAAAGTTCTTGTGATGATACTTCAAGTACATAAAGCACTCCTCGCCTTTCTCAAGGACAGCTGAAGCCACTGACTGATGTAACTACATCCTGAGAAAAGGAAAATATCTACAACTTTTGGGGGCTTATTAGGGATTGAGTACATCTTGAGAAACGCTGGACTGGAAGAAACACAAGTTGGAATCAAGATTGCCGGGAGAAACAGAAATAACCTCAGATATGAAGATGACACCACCCTTATGGCAGAAAGTGAAGAGGAACTCAAAAGCCTCTTGATGAAAGTAAAAGTGGAGAGTGAAAAAGTTGGCTTAAAGCTCAACATTCAGAAAACGAAGATCATGGCATCTGGTCCACTTCATGGGAAATAGATGGGGAAACAGTGGAAACAGTGTCAGACTTTATTTTTCTGGGCTCCAAAAACACTGCAGATGGTGATTGCAGCCATGAAATTAAAAGACGCTTACTCCTTGGAAGGAAAGTTATGACCAACCTAGATAGCATATTGAAAAGCAGAGACATTACTTTGCCAACAAAGGTTCGTCTAGTCAAGGCTCTGGTTTTTCCTGTGGTCATGTATGGATGTGAGAGTTGGACTATGAAGAAGGCTGAGCACCAAAGAATTGATGCTTTTGAACTGTGGTGTTGGAGAAGACTCTTGAGAGTCCCTTGGACTGCAAGGAGATCCAACCAGTCCATTCTGAAGGAGATCAGCCCTGGGATTTCTTTGGAAGGAATGATGCTAAAGCTGAAACTCCAGTACTTTGGCCACCTCATGCAAAGAGTTGACTCATTGGAAAAGACTCTGATGCTGGGAGGGACTGGGGGCAAGAGGAGAAGGGGACGACAGAGGATGAGATGGCTAGATGGCATCACTGACTTGATGGATGTGAGTCTGAGTGAACTCCGGGAGTTGGTAATGGACAGGGAGACTTGGCTTGCTGCGATTCATGGGGTCACAAAGAGTCGGACACGACTGAGTGACTGATCTGATCTGATCTGATCTAGGGACTGAGAATATCACTGTAGTCCATTGGTGGTGGGGACTTGAGTGGGTCAGGTGATTAAAACATTTTGGCTTGGTTGTTTTTCATGGAGGACTGAGTAGATTTGTGATGCTAGAATAATTTCCCAGTGTCTGGGATGTGTGACTGGATCAGACAGATGCAACAACCACAGAATTCCTTCCATTTGCTTTCTTATTCATGCAGCAAGGTTTATTTTGATTGAACTTATTGAAAACCTCTGAAATTACCCTCACCTACCAAAACAGTAAAACAATTCCCAAACTCAGGGAGATTCACAGAAAATTAGTGTCACCATAAAGGTTACAAGAGTGGTTATTTTTATAGCATGTGCATTTAGTTTGCCTTTTTGCCTTGTGCAGAATAAATTTGGATCCTGGAAAATTATAATACATTGTTATAAACCTAATCATGTGGTGATTATGATGGTATCTGCTGTTTCAGTTGACATCTCTCACAAGAACAAGTCAATATGACTCCTGACACTTACAGACAACTATTAATCTGGCAGAACCCCCTTTTTTTTTTCCTTCTATTTTAATAAGTAGAGAATAGGTATTTTGGTTTTTCTTAGCAGGGGCCAAGGTATACCTTCATTATTCCTCAGAGCCATGTCAATTCTCAATTCTTAGTCACTATTTGATTTGCAATGGCCTTAGTATCTCAGATATCTTAGTATCTCAAAAATGTAATGCTTATCCACCATCTTGATGAAATTATGCTGCTTGGACTTGATGATTGGTAAGTAGTAAGAATATTCTGCTTTCCCTCATAGCTCAGTCGGTAAAGAATCTGTTTGCAATGCAGGAGACCCAGGTTTGATTCCTGAGTTGGGAAGATCTCCTGGAGAAGGAAATGGCAACCCATTCAAGTATTCTTGCCTGGAGTATCCCATGGACAGAAGAGCCTGGCAGGCTGATCTTTGGGGTTGCAAGAGTCGGAAAAGACTGAGCGACTAAGCACACACACAAGAATATTTTATGCTCCAATAAAACACTTGTCAGAGTGGGAATATATTAGTGAAAATTTATGAACCTTCTACATCAGGAAATGTCAGAGCCAGCTGTGATATCTTCTCCAAAGCAAAAAGGAAATTTCTGCATCTCTAATCTCCCATCACTGAGAAATAAATCCAAAGCTTTTTGGTTCTCTATGGATATTTTAAGCAACATCTGACATGTTTGGGTGTACTGCTTATCTAGTTATGAAATTATCTCTGAAGTTTCCAATTTGAATGGCATATAGAATAAGAGAAGTCTCTTCAGGTTGTTTATGTTGCTGTGGAAGACACTGGCTGCTTAATCTTGACAATGCAGTGCGTTCCATGATCTTGGCATGTTTGTGGCAGCTCACATTGCTTTCTTGGGTCTGAGCATGCCCTAAAAGAAGTCTGGCAGTGAAGGCCCCTAGGTATTTTGAGCAAATATATGCCATATTAGTTAAATTATGATTTTCTTTTTGAGAAACCAGAACCTCCTATCATGAATGCTCAAGTAACTAGGAGAACAAAACTGCCCATTACAAAATGGGAATTATTTTATTCATGAGGCCTTATATTTGGTGTGCTTGGCAGTGCTCTATCACCAAGAGGAGGCATCAAGATGTGATCTGAGCAGGACTCAGGCACAAATTAGGTGCATGATCTTGTAGTTCATACTCTCAGGGCACCAACTACTTCTGTATTTTTTTCTCACCCTTAGCCTATACCTACAGCCCATGTAGAGTTCTACATGACCAGTAGGCTAGCAAAAACCATTTAAGCATGGTTTTTGGGTGGTTACATCTGCTAAAGTAAGCTGTTACAATGTTACAGCCCCACTTAGGAGTAGCTCTGAAAAATACTAGAGAAAAGAAAATCCTCTCTCTCATTGGGTTGAACGTTAAGGAATATATCTGATTATTTGTTTTGCCTGGAGGGAGAGCTGTGCAGAAGTGTGAATGCATTCCAGTTTGGGAGCTCAGAATAATGCTTTAGTAGAAAGAATAAAATTGGAAGATTTGCAACAAAGAGAACTGAGGAAAAGTATGATATGGATAAAACTTTCATAGTCACAGCACGGAAGAACTTGCTTGGCCCAAATGAATGTTTACCAAATATTCCTCTGCAAAGGAAAAGAAAAATCAGTAGAGACATAGTAGATCTGAATTGCACTATTGGTGACTTTGATCTTAATAATAATTATAAAACACTGGTTAATAACTGCAAAATACACATTCTTCTGAACTGTACATGGTTAATTATACAAGAAAGACTGTATTCTAGGCAATAAAGTAAGTCTCAACCAATTTAAAAGAATTGACATTGTATATAGAATACTTTCTGACCATTTTGAAATCAGATAAAATATCAACAACATTAAAGTACCTTGGGAAACATCACCCAATACATGGAAATTAAATAACATGCTTCTAAGTAATCTATTAATCAAGGAAGGAATCAAGGGAAACTAGAAAATATTTTAGACAATCTATGAATCTAGGTAATAAAAACATCAAAATTTGTGGGATATAGTAACAGTAGTGCTTAGAAGAAAATTTATATTTCTAAATGCTTATATTAGAAATGAAAAAAGGCCTAAAATCCAGTGACCTAACTTCCAGTTTAAGAAACTACAAAAAGAAGAGCAAAGTAAATCCATTGTAAGTAAAAACAAAAGAAATAATAATAAATGCAAAAATCACTGAGATAGAAAGAAAGCAACAGAAAAAGCCAAAATCTGGTTCTTTTAAAAGTTCAATGAAATTGAGAAACCCCTAGTAGATTGATTGAGAGAGAAAGAAGAAAGGAGGGGAGTAAGGAAGATGAGAGGAAGAGCCAAAATTATCAATACCTGGGTTGAAAGAAAAGTTTCACATTAGAATTTACAAAATCAATTGGTGAAGAATTAACACTAAAATAGCATACATTCTTGATATTCAATACATGTGGCTTTATTTAGTTCTTTAATATGTGCTTAGTCGCTCAGTCATGTCTGACTCTTTGTGACCCCATGGATTGCAGCCTGCCAGACTCCTCTGTCCATGGGATTCTCCAGGCCAAAATTCTGGAGTGGGTTGCCATTTCCTTCTCCAAGGGATCTTCCCAACCCAGGAATTGAATCCAGGTCTCCTGCATTGCAGGTGGATTCTTTATCATCTGAGCCACTAGAGAAGCCCCAGTTCTTTAATATATCTCAATAAATATTCCAAATTTTCTCTAGATACCTTTATTATATATAGATATCTTTATCTTGTTTTTGTTTGTAAATATCTTTACTTGTTTGTGTTTGTTGCTGATATATATAAATATAAATAATTTTGTGTATTTATTTTAAAGGTAGCTATGTTGCTAAATCCTTTTATTAATTCTAAGAATCTGACATAGATTTAAAAATTTTCCTACTTGTTACTCAATGTGTATTTCATGAGCCAGTGTTAGTTCCTGAACTGTTTGTTACTGGTCTGCAATGAGATAAGAAGTTGAGAGTAGGAGGTTAGAAATGTTCATAGTAATTTGATAGGGTAATTATATATTTGCATAATCTAACAAGAGATAGCAAGAGTGAACATCAACATTTTAGCAATCAGTGAACTCAAATGGACTGGAATTGGTGAATTTAATTCAGATGACCATTATGTCTACTACTGTGGGCAAGAATCCCTTAGAAGAAATGGGATAGTCCATCATAGTCAACAAAAAGAGTCTGAAATGCAGTGCTTGGGTGCAATCTCAAAAATGACAGAATGATCTCTGTTTGTTTCCAAGGCAAACCATTAAATATCATAGTAATCCAAGTCTATGCCCCAACCAGTAATGCTGAAGAAGCTGAAATTGAACGGTTCTATGAAGACCTACAAGACCTTCTAGAACTAACACCAAAAAAATCATTTTTTTTGGTAATGAAAATACTTTTCATCATAGGGGACTGGAATGCAAATGTAGGAAGTCAAGAGATACCCGGAGTAACAGGCAAATTTAGTCTCAGAGTGCAAAATGAAGGAGGTCAAAGGCTAATAGAGTTTTACCAAGAGAATGCACTGGTCATAGCAAACACCCCCTTCCAACAACACAAGAGAAGACTCTACACATGGACATCACCAGATGATCAATACATAAATCATATTGATTATATTCTTTGCAGCCAAACATGGTTGAAGCTCTATACGGTCAGCAAAAACAAGACTGGGAGCTGACTGTGACTCAGAAAATGAACTCCTTATTGCAAAATTCAGACTTATATTGAAGAAAATAGGGGGAAACCACTAGACCATTCAGGTAAGACCTAAATCAAATCCCTTATGATTATACAGTGGAAGTGAGAAATAGATTCAAAGGATTAGATCTGATAGACAGAGTGCCTGAAGAACTATGGATGAGGAGGCAGTGATCAAGACCATCCACAAGAAAAAGAAATGAAAAAAGGAAAAATGATGGCCTGAGGAAGCTTTACAAATAGCTGAGAAAAGAAGAGAAGCAAAAGGCAAAGGAGAAAAGGAAAGATATACCCATTTGAATGCAGAATTCCAAAGAATAGCAAGAAGAGATAAGAAAGCCTTACTCAGAGATTAAAGTGAAGTGAAGTCGTTCAGTAGTGTCCAACTCTTTGTGACCCCATGAACTGTAGCCTACCAGGCTCATCCATCCATGGGATTTTCCAGGTAAGAATACTGGAGTGGGCTGCCATTTCCTTCTCCAGGGGATCTTTCAGACCCAGGGATCAAACAGCAGTCTCCTGTATTGCAGACAGATGATTTACCATCTGAGCCAAAGGAAAACAATAGAATGGGAAAGACTAGAGATCTCTTCAAGAAAACCAGAGACACCAAGGGAATATTTCATGCAAAGATGGGCTCAGAAAGGACAGAAATGGTATGGATGTAACAGAAGCAGAAGATATTAAGAAAAGATGGCAAGAATACATAGAAGAACTATACAAGAAAGATCTTCATGACCTAGATAACCCCGATGGTGTGATCACTCATCTAGAGCTAGACATCCTGGAATGAGAAGTCAAATGGGCTTTAGGAAGCATCACTATGAACAAAGCTAGTGAAGGTGATGGAATTCCAGCTGAGCTATTTAAAATCTTAAAAGATGATGCTGTGAAAGTGTTGCACTCAATATGCCAGCAAATTTGGAAAACTCAGCAATGGCCACAGGACTGGAAAATGTCAGTTTTCATTCCAATCCCAAAGAAAGGCAATGCCAAAGAATGCTCAAACTACCACACAATTGCACACATCTCACACGCTAGTAAAGTAATGCTCAAAATTCTCCAAGCCAGCTTCAGCTATATGTGAACCGTGAACTTCCAGATATTTAAGCTGGTTTTAGAAAAGGCAGAGGAACCAGAGATCAAATTGACAATATCCACTGGATCTTCGAAAAAGCAAGAGAGTTCCAGAAAAACATCTATTTCTGCTTTATTGACTATGCCAAAGCTTTTGACTGTGTGGATCACAATAAACAGGAAAAATCTGAAATAGATGGGAATACCAGACCACCTGACCTGCCTCCTGAGAAACCTATCCACAGATTAGGAAGCAACAGTTAGAACTGGACATGAAACAACAGACTGGTTCCAAATAGGAAAAGGAGTATGTTGAGGCTGTATATTGTCTCCCTGCTTACTTAATTTATATGCAGAGTACATCATGAGAAATGCTGGGCTGGAAGAAGCACAAGCTGGAATCAAGATTGCTGGGAGAAATATCAATAACCTCAGATATGCAGATGACACCACCATTATGGTAGAAAGTAAAGAAGAAATAAAGAATCTCTTGATAAAAGTGAAACAGGAGAGTGAAAAGTTGGCTTAAAACTCAACATTCAGAAAACGAAGATCATGGCATCTGGTCCCATCACTTCATGGGAAATAGATGGGGAAACAATGGAAACAGTGACAGACTTTATTTTCTTGGGCTCCCAAATCACTGCAGATGGTGACTGCAGCCTTGAAATCAAAAGACTCTTGCTCCTTGGAAGAAAAGTTATGACCAACCTAGACAGCATATTAAAAAGAAGAGACATTATTTTGCCAACAAAGGTCCATCTAATAAAATCTATGGTTTTTCCACTAGTCATGTATGGATGGGAGAGTTGATTAAAGAAAGAAAGCTGAGCACTGAAGAATTGATGCTTCTAAACTGTGGTGTTGGAGAAGACTCTTGTGAATCCCTTGGACTGAAAGGAGATCTAATAAGCCCATTCTAAAGGATATCAGTCCTGAATATTCATTGGAAGGACTGATGCTGAAGCTGAAGCTCCAAGACTTTGGCCACCTGATGTGAATAACTGACTCATTGGAAAAGACTCTGAGGATGGGAAAGATTGAAGGCAGGAGGAGAAGGGGATGACAGAGGATGAGATGGCTGGATGGCATCACTGACTCAATGGACTTGAGTTTGAGCAAGCTCTGGGTGTTGGTGATGGATAGGGAAGCCTGGCGTGCTACAGCCCATGGGGTCACAAAGAGTCTGACACAACTGAGTGACTGAACTGAACTGACTGAGAATCTAACAATAAAAATTTTGGTTTGTATTTTTTTGTCTTTATTTTTCCTTCTCTATTTTATTTTACAAAAATCAGTCTATGTAGGTCAGGGGAAAAAGCTTATTCTTTTTGGAATAATGGAATGGAAAAATCTGAAAAACACTGATGTGTAGTGTTATCATCTGAAAGTAATGAGGATTTTGTTCTTTCCTTTCTTACTTAGTAGGTTTGGGCTGTTACAACAAAATAGACTGGTGGCTAATAAACAATAGACCTTTATTCCTCACAATTTTGGAGGCTGGAAGTCTGAGATCAGGGTGCTAGCAAGTCAGCTTGCTTCTTTGGCCTGATTGAGTTTGAAAACTGTGATGACCCTAAAGCCTTGGAAATAGGATATCCTGGTGGCTCAGATGGTAAAGAATCTGCTTGCAATGCAGGAGACCCAGGTTCAATCCCTTCATCGGGAAGATCCCCTGGAGAAGAGAATGGCTACCCACTCCAGTATTCTTAACTGGAGAATTCCATGAACAGAGGAGCCTGGCAGGCTACTGTCCATGGAGTCACAAAGAGTTGGACATGACTGAGGGACTTTCAGTTTCAATAATGACATATGGTGACAGACATTTACTTTACTTGTTATATGTAAATGCAAGACTTTGGAAAATCAGCTGGCCATTCTGTGTGTGTTTTACATTTTATTGGAGTATAGTTGGTTTATAATTTTATATTTCTTTCAGTTATACAGGAAAGTGATTCAGTTATACATATATTCATTCTTTTTTGGATTCTTTTTTCATCTAGGTTATTACATAATACTGAGTAGAGTTCCCTACACTCTACAGTAGCTGTACTAAACAGTACTATTCAGTAGCTGCTGTGTTTTAATAGGAATAAAGAATGTACAACTGTGAGGTGGACTGGATATTTCTGACAGTGCTTAAAATGGGCTAACAGTTTTAAATTCTTTGCTAATGAGATAGTCAGAGGACCAGGGTACAATTATTGACATCAAAAAAATCTTTATCTTTTGTAGTTCTAGGACTGGTATAGCCAGAAAACAGATATGAGTCTGACTTTGAATGCTGATAAATTACAGGCTTGTCAGGACTCTAATGTAAGAGTTAGAACACTGCTATGAAAAGGGAAGGGACACAGCAACTAGAATGGAGACATTTAGCTGGAATCAGGTAGCTTAAGTGTCTGGAGATTTTAAATTCCACGAGCTTTTGTTGCCAAGTGGTTCTCTCAACAGAGCATTTCACGCTGTGGCAGCTTGCTGTATCAGAGCAAGCAAGCAAGAAGGCAACAGAACTGTCAGCGTGAGAGAGCATTAGCCAGTTGTAAGTCACAGTCTTTTGTATCCTTATCATGAAAGTGACATCCCCCACTACTGCTATATTCTCCTCTTTATAAGTAAGTCACTAGGTTCAGCCCACTTTTATGGGGGAGAGGCAGTCACAGGATGTGACAGTCAACAGGTAGGGATCCCTGAGAGTCATGTCAGAAGTTGCCTACTGCACAAGTGTCTATACAAAATGTATACAGAATTTCATATAAAATTTTATGCAAAATCCAAAAGGAAACTATACATTATTAAGGCTTGTTAATTTACTTGATGAGATTATGAAAGTAAGCACAAAATTAAGGATAGTCATAACTTTTGAGGTGGAAGGAAGAGTGATGATGCCTTTCTAAAAGGTAAAAAGGGACTCCAACTTTATCTGTGATTGTATTTGTCACATTTTATTTCTTTCCCTGTGAAGTAAATAATGAGTAATTTAGTATGTTATTTTTAAACTTTTTGTATATATATTTCATAATAAAAATTTAAGGAGAGATAAAATTCTCTCTTTCTTTGCCCCACACGATCATTTTGTGGGGAGGCATTCACTTACGATAGATGCCAACATTCTGTTGAAATCTAAGGTGCTCGGTCTCTCCTGTTAATTTTCCTTCTCATATCCCTATCTCTTGTGCCTTTCTGCCATTAGTCTAGGAGAATGTTGTTGCAATAAAACTAGCAAAATTCAGTTTATAGAATTGTTCAGACTCTTTTCCCTTCTGAATTGAGCTTGATAAATTGGCTCAGAAACTTTCTTAGTGTATGGGTACCATATCATCAAGAGAACCTCCTACGATCTTCATTGTTCATTGTTGTTCAGCTGCTAAATCATGTCTGACTCTTTGAGACCCCGTGGACTGCAGCACTCCAGGCTTCCTTGTCCTTCACTACCTCCCGAAGTTTGCTCAAACTCATGTCTGTTGAGTTGATGATGCCATCCAACCATCTCATCCTCTTGTTTCCCCCTTTTCCTCCTGCCCTCAATCTTACCCAACATCAGTCTTTTCCAATGCATCAGCTCTTCACATCAAGTGGGCAAAGTAATGGAGCTTCAGCATCAGTCCTTCCAATGAATATTCAGGACTGATTTCCTTTAGGATTGACTTGTTGGATCTCCTTGCTGTCCAAGGGAATCTCAGAGTCTTCTCCAACACCACAGTTTGAAAACATCAATTCTTCTGTGCTCATCCTTATTTCTGGTCCAATTCTCACATCCATACATGACTACTGGAAAAACCATAGCTTTGACTATATGGACCTTTGTCAGCAAAGTGATGTCCCTGCTTTGTAATATGCTGTCTAGGTTTGTCATATCTTTTCTTCCAAGAAGCAAGTATCTTTTAATTTCATAGCTGCAGTCACCATCCTCAGTGATTTTGGAGCCCAAGAAAATAAAATCTGCCACTGTTTCCATTTTTTCCATCTATTTGTCAGGAAGTGGTAGAACCGGACACCATTATCTTAGTTTTTTGAATGTTGAGTTTTAAGCCAGCTTTTTCACTCTCTACTTTCACTTTCAACAAGAGACTCTTAAGTTCCTCTTCACTTTTTGCCATTAGGGTGGTATGATCTGCATTTCTGAGGTTGTTGATATTTCTCCTTGCTATCTTGATTCCAGCTTGTGATTCAACCAGCCTGACATTTTGCATGATGTACTCTGCATATAAGTTAAATACACAGGGTAACAATATGCAGCCTTGATTAATCCTTTCCCAATTTTGAACCAGTCCATTGTTCATGTCTGGTTCTAACTGTTTCTTCTTGACCTACATGTAGGTTTCTCACATTGGCCTGCTAATAGTTTATGCCTTAACGTATATACCTTTAGAAAATTAAGACAAGGTAGAGGTGCCTTCTGGAAGTCATAAAACTATTATTATATTGGCTATCCATGTGCTGAAGAACAAAGAATGTAGGTTTTGGGTCAAACAGGTATGAGCTTGAAATTTTTTAAATCAGTATTTGCTATGTGATCTTGCATGTTTTGCCTAATTTCTCAAAACTTCTATTTTCTTTTATGTGAAGTGAGGAAAAAAGTAACAGTTTTATAGGTGTGATGTGAAGAATAAATCATGTGTAGAGTGCATGTGTTCTCAACTCCTCAGTCATGTCCGACTCTGCAACCCCATGGACTATAGCCCAACAGGCTCCTCTGTCCATGGAATTGTTCAGGCAAGAATACAGAGTGGCTTGCCATTCCCTATGCCAGGGAATCTTCCCGACCCAGGCATCAAAGCTGCATCTCTTGTGTCTCCTGACTTGTCAGGTGGATTCTTTACCATTGTAAAGAAGTGGGAAGCCGCTGTGTAAAATGGTAAAGCCCCTTCTTTACCACTGTGAAGAAGGGTACCTAGTGCATTACAGATATCTGATAATTGTTGATCATATTTTATACTATTTGATTCTCCAGTTTTTTTTTTCAGATCAACATGAAATGTAAAAATTATTCTAAAGTTTAATTTATGACTAAATAATTTCCACAGATTTTAGAGGTGCTTGCAAGAAAAGTTGTTTACATCCAGGGAATCAGTATTTTATGGATTTTTTTTTCTTCTGGGAAACATTTTAAGCAAACTTCTTTTTTTTTTTTTTAAATACATACAATTTTATTTGTCAGTTGTACATCAATGAAGCTGAACAAGTTAAAAACAAAATAAATGCAATGCAAACTGCTTTTAATTCTTTAATTCAGAAGAGAATTTGTTAATTCTCCTATAGCATCTATCTTAAAGAAAAGAATTTTCTAACTGAATCTTGGTACTCTTCCAAGATGTATTAGGTTGTGGTGGTAGGAGTAGGCCAACAGGTAGAAAGTGACAGAATAAAAATTAAAAGAGAACATCTGTCCTGTTTTCATAATGGCTTATATATTTATTCCATTAATATCTGATGTTCTGACCTGAAGGCTTCTTTGTAAAGCTTACAGCTCATTATGAGTATCATACATTCTCAGTGTGTGTATCTTTGTTTATACTGCATGGTGTAATAAAATAAGATTTAAGAAGGCATCTCAAAGATACACCATGCCACAAGGCAAAAAGAAGAGTGAAATTGGGGTGCAAGCTTAAGGAAGAGGAGGCCAGAAGTAAGGTTAGTTTCAAAGGCACATTCTAAGTTACTGAGATGGGTTCAATAGGCAGGGCACATGAACAGTTCTTGGTTCTTGCCTTTTATTGCCTTAGAGTTATTCTTTTTAAAGAGATAAATGTGCTCTAATTTATGACATCCATAACATAGTAGTAATAATCACTGTGGCCCAAGGAAAATACAGCTCTTCTGAATACAGAGAGCCATGGAGTGATTTCCTAATCTCTGCAGTAACCCACCTAGTAAAAATATCTTCTTAGTCTGGCACTTGTCCCAGCCTTTTGATATATATTGTTTTCTGGAGTTTTAAATACCAACTTTTTTGTCAGTTTTAATGTAGAATTTTTAAAAAATGTGTATTTTAGCATCCTTGAAGTTGGAAAGTATTGCTCAATCTGTGGCATTTTAGGTTCAATGTAGTATGCTATTTCATTTGGACTGTTTTAACTCAGATACCCAGGAGGTATCTTGTTATGTATAAACCTGGTCTTTCACTATGTGCAAAGACTCCATGTTTAAAAATGTTTAATTAAGACAAAGAAATCATCTGATGTACATTCTTCACAGGCATGTCATGTTAAATTCAAGTTTCAAAAATTTCCCTAGATATAATTTCTATTTTGTCTCTGAGTTTCTGAATGCATATTATATATTTACCTGTGCTCATTGCTTGCTTGGGGTAATATTAAATTTAGTTGACATTTCTAAGGCCACAGAGAAGAGAACTGTCTGGGACCATACTGCATAGGAGCCTTGTTTGGAATTTACAAGAAACATGCAGGTAATTGAGAGTAGTTATAAAAGAGAAATGAAACTTCAGTTATTATACCAGTGTGTTTTATGTCCTCCTCTAGAGGTAAATTGACAGTAATTTTTCTATGACTGGTACTGCCCTAATATATTATTTGAAGAAATTTATTAGTAAGTTTTCTAAAAGATTCATCTGAAACAGTGGAGCCAACAAGCTAAATTTATTAATAGAAGTAGGGTCAGAATGTTCTGATCTTATTAAACTTCTATTGCTACTTTCAAAGATCCCTTTTGATTGAAAAAGAGTGCAGGCTAGGGGAAGAGTACTCTGAACATGATTTGAAATTTTATTGGACAGAGATGACTTTTTCTCTGTGTTACCAATGTCATTTATTAAAAACAACATAAATACATTCTTACAGCACCGAACAACTACAAAAGAAAGTAAAACTACTGCAAGATGAATTGCATTTTATGGTAAACTATTGCTTGAGGGATTGCAAAAAGGAGGGTTTTTGTTGTTGTTACATCAGTAGCAGAGTTACTGATGTTTTCTATGGCTAGTTCTTTTTGCAATTAGATTTAGCAGCCATGTAATATATTAATACATATGTATAGCCACATATGGGCTTCCCTGGTGGTTCAGATGGTAAAGGATCCACCTGCAAGGTGGGAGACCTGGGTTCAATCCCTGGGTTGGGAAGATCCCTTGGAGAAGGGAACGGCTACCCACTCCAGTATTCTGGCCTGGAAAATTCCATGGACAAAGGGGCCTGGTGGGCTACAGTCCATGGGGTCTCAAAGAGTCGTACATGATCTAGCGACTTTCACTTATAACCACATATATATCCATATATATATTCACACATACAGAATGAGTCTTCATTTAAGTGTACATTTGTTAGATTATTCAACTATTTAAAGGTTGAAAGTATACAAAATAATAAACCTCATGAATGTTTAATAGTAATGGACAATAACTAGATTGGAGAGCTGGAAACAACAAATGAAAAGGCTTAAAAGGAAGAAATTCTAAAATAAGAGTCTATATTGTTGTAGAGTATAGCTAAGCACCGGTCTGTATTTCTATAGTTTGTTGTAGCCAAAACCTGTCTCTGAATTAAGACAATCTGGCTTGAATCCTTGTTTTACTAGTTATTACCTGTGTGCTTTCTGAGAAAGTTTTTTAACGTTTCTATACCACCATTCTTCATAAATAAGGTAGGAATGTTAACAGTAGTTCCTTGTTGAAATTTTTATGGTAATCAAATGAGTTTATACATATAAAGTATTTAATTAGAATAGTGAATATAAGTACTAAATAATGTGTAAGCTATTGCTGCTGCTTTGAGATGTCAATTGTTGACATATGTTTATGTTAAAATATCAGAAATCAGCCTTTATAAACATGTAGGAATAGAGAAAGATAATCACGTCATGTTGGATTTTACAAGAAACAAAATGTGCAATATTTAAGTTAAAGGAAGGTAAAGGTCATCTAGTTTACCCCCTTATTTTTTACAGATAAAGAAACAGATGTTTGTGGGATAAAGTGTTTCCTCTAATATCATACGCCAGACTAGTAGGTTACCATTTTCTTCTCCAGGGGATCTTCCCAACCTAGGGATTGAACCTGGGTCTATCTGCATTGCAGCCATATTCTTTACCATCTGAGTCAACAGGAAGTCTCACAGGAAATTCTAGAACCAAATCTGATGCTCTTTTCAAGATGCTAGGTGGCATAACTTAGGTGTCACTGTGGCATATTTCAAACGAAGACTGAATGTGTGAGGTCACCATTCAAAATCTGGAATGAAAACCAAAGCTGAACTTATTTCTAACTTAAGTAAGGAAAAACTAGACTGAGTAGTCAAAGGCTCATTAAGCAAAGTGAAGTGCTGGTTTTATATAGGGTTTAGGGGAAGGATTTGTTCAAATGTATATCGATTTCCAGGAAAGAAGTGGGTTAAATCAGTCTGAGAGACACGGTTGGGTTGCTTCCACAAGACAATGTGTTGATAGTGTACTGACCTTAGCCTTAGAAGCATGTTTTCTAGGGTAAGTCGTCTGCTAACTGGCTGACTTTTGGTGTCATTGGTCGGTTGACTTTCAGAGGCATGTTCACTGAAGCAAGTTGTCACTGATCTATTAGGTTAAACTAGCTGTGCTGGTTATTACCATGGCTGTAAAACAATCAATCTTTCATTAGGAGTGTGACACTGCTTTTTGTTTTTAAAGCAATATTCTAGCAGAAAAATTGTTCAGGATGATGAATAATTATGTAGATGATTTAAAGTTGTTTCATATCATATAGAAGCATCATATATATTTTTTTAAGCCAAGATAAATATACAAAAAAGAGGGACACTTAGAGTAAGGAAGACACAGTGTTTCCTCACAAGAGCCAGAGCTTAGCAAAGTCCACTTTTCTTCCCCTTCTGTGGGTCCATTAAACAGAAGGGAGCAAATGGAGACTCTTTTCTTCCCAGTTTGAGAGCTTGGAAACCTTAATTACTCCATGTAAGAGCCTTTTCAACATTCCCATTGAGTACACACTCCTCTGCTGGCCTCTCTTAGGTATCCTACCTCCACTTTGAGGGCTCCATCACTGTCTCTAAATCCTGTTCTTCATTACCCAATCCTGAGCCACAATATCTGTTTGATGAATCAAGCCACATTCCATAAGGGCACACACAAATATATCTGCCTACTCCTGAAGTTTTCCTCCTGTCCTGATCCTCCTAACATTTAATAAGATATCAAACCAAATGTGTCATCACCATTAAAAATACACATAAGCAAGGGAAAGGGACTTCTGGTCCTCTTTCTTCCACAACTTTATCATCTGAAGGGTAAGGCCAACAAATGTATGACTTCTTGTATCAAGAAATGGACTTAGTGATTCATGATCCTTCAGTTAAGTTCAGTTCAGTCGCTCGGTCATGTCTGACTCTTTGAGATCCTGTGGACTACAGAACGCCAGGCCTCCCTGTCCATCACCAACTCCAGGAGTTTACTCAAACTCATGTCCATTGAGTCAGTGATGCCATCCTACTATCTCATCCTCTGTTGTCCCCTTCTGCCCCTGCCCTCAATCTTTCCCAGCATCAGGGTCTTTTCAAATGAGTCAGCTCTTCACATCAGGTGGCCCAAGTATTGGAGTTTCAGCCTCAACATCAGTCCTTCCAATGAATATTCAGGACTGATTTCCTTTAGGATGGACTGATTGGATCTCCTTGGAGTCCAAGGAATGCTCAAGAGTCTTTTCCAACACCACAGTTCAAAAGCATCAATTCTTCAGTGCTCAGCTTTCTTTATAGTCCAACTCTCACATCCATACATGACTACTGGAAAAACCATAGCCTTGACTGGATGGACCTTTGTTGGCAAAGTAATGTCTCTGCTTTTCAATATGCTGTCTAGGTTTGTCATAACTTTCCTTTCAAGGAGTAAGTGTCTTTTAATTTCATGGCTGCAGTCACCATCTGCAGTGATTTTGGAGCCCAGAAAAAGAAAGTCAGCCACTATTTCCACTGTTTCCCCATCTATTTCCCATGAAGTGATGGGACCAGATGCCATGATCTTAGTTTTCCAAACATTGAGCTTTAAACCAATTTTTTCACTCTCTTCTTTCACTTTCATCAGAGGCTTTTTAGTTCGTCTTCACTTTCTGTCATAAGGGTGGTGTCATCTGCATATCTGAGGTTAGTGATATTTCTCCCGGCAATCTTGATTCCAGCTTGTGCTTCTTTCAGTCCAGTGTTTCTCATTATGTACACTGCATAGAAGTTAAATAAGCAGGGTGATAATATACAGCCTTGACATACTCCTTTTCCTATTTGGAAACAATCTGTTGTTCCATGTCCAATTCTAACTGTTGCTTCCTGACCTGCATATAGGTTTCTCAAGAAGCAGGTCAGGTGGTCTGATATTCCCATCTCTTGAAGAATTTTCCACAGTTTATTGTGATCCACACAGCCAAAGGCTTTGGCATAGTTAATAAAGCAGAAATAGGTGTTTTTCTGGAACTCTCTTGCTCCTTGGTCAATGCATTTAATCTGTTGCCTGTTGTAACTACAACCGCACTACATCCTCATCATAACAAGACCCTTAAGTTGGACTTATGATGGCTCTCACTGGAGAAATGAAAGAAAAAGTTTTTCATTGGACTGCCTGCCTCATCTGGGATAGTACAAATAAATCTTTATTGCTGGGGCTTTGATCTGGCTACTCTGCATGTGGATTTATAATGAAGTTCAGAAGATTTAACTTATAGTTTAGAGGGTTTAAGTAGTTAAAGTATCTCAAGCTTCTGGTAGCCAGGAACTCTCTTCCCTTCTTTGAGGCACAAACCGAGGGGCAAGACAGGGACAAAACATATCAGTAATTGCAGACACGCAGTAGATGATTAGCATCACAGAGTCAGCATCTCAATCTTTATTTTTAAAAATAGACTGAGTGGAGACAAATGTTTGGGTGACTGACGATGAGCTTGAGAGAAACTATTTGTTGAAGGGAAGGTCAGGGTTGGAAGTTAGAACACATAGGTTGCTGGGTACAAGCACTTGAGGAATGCAACCCAGGGATGGACAACATGGAAGATGTGAAAGCTTATTCTGATGGCTTCCTACTTTACTTTTGTATCCCTCAGTGTCTGTCATAGAGTAGACTCTTAGTAAATGCTTTTGGGATTAAGGAGTTAATTGTGACAAGATTAGAGACTGGCTCCTTTGTTAGAGCATTGCACCCCAGGCTTTTAAGGAAGACTAGGAAGATTTTGGGAGAAGGCAATGGCACCCCACTCCAGCACTCTTGCCTGGAAAATCCCAGGGATGGAGGAGCCTGCTAGGCTGCAGTCCATGGGGTCACTAAGAGTCGGACACAACTGAGCAACTTCACTTTCACTTTTCACTATCATGCATTGGAGAAGGAAATGGCAACCCACTCCAGTGTTCTTGCCTGGAGAATCCCAGAGACAGAGGAGCCTGGTTGGGCTGCCTTCTATGGGGTCACACAGAGTCAGACACGACTGAAGCGACTTAGCTGCAGCAGGAAGATATTGACTTGTCTACTCTTTATCAGGCATATCTGGACATCTTGATCTCTCAGCTCTGAAAGATGTTGGCTGTGTCTGACCTCGCTGTTGCGGAGATGTGATGGAATGAAAACAGAGCACCCTGAAGTACAGAAACCCCAGAATCATATCCTGGCAGCTTCCAGAGCTCTGTAGCGCGTTGCCATTTCCTTTTCCAATGCATGAAAGTGAAAAGGGAAAGTAAAGTCGCTCAGTCATGCCCGACTCTTAGCGAACCCATGGACTGCAGCCTACCAGGCTCCTCTGTCCATGGGATTTTCCAGGCAAGAGTACTGGAGTGGGGTGCCATTGCCTCTTCCGATATTAATAGAATGGTAGCCCCAAATGTTACCAAAGATGGAGCCATTTCTGAAGACTCTGTCAGCGCAGGGTACATAAGAGCATTACCTCATCTGTCTAGATATTTAGGTTATATATGTTCCATAGTGATAGGCAGCATTTTTGTTTGTCAAGGTTTGTGGATAAAGAAGAGAATGAAACACTGATCTATTGTAACAAATATTTTATTAATATCTTAAAATGCTTAGGGTTTCTTTGCAGATAAAGTTTAAAATCCTTCTATTTTGCTTCCACTGGAAATTAACAATCATCAGAGATTTGGAAGGAAAGTAGAAGTATGTAACTGTCATTTTGAATTCCAAGCACCTAAAAAATGTCTACCTTGAGAGAGCCAGCTCTTTCTTCTAATAGTGTTTTCTGAGATAGTACAGTTGACCCATTAACAACAAGGATTTGAACTGTGTGGATCCACTTATATGCAGGTTAAAAAAATGCATATGGGTTTCCCACGTGGCTCAGTGGTAAAAGAATCCTCCTGCCAAGGCAGGAGTTGCAGGAGACACCAGTTCTATCCCTGGGTTCAGAAGATCCCCTGGAGAAGGAAATGGCAACCCACTCCAGTATTCTTGTCTGGAGAACCCCATGGACAGAGGGGCCTGGTGGCCTATAGTCCTTGGGGTTGAAAAGAGTCAGGCAGGACTGAGCACACATGTGTATCATAGTACTACAAAGTTGGCAGTTGGTTGAACTGTGGATGTGGAACCATTGACACGGAGGGACAACTGTACAGATATGCAATTATCTGGGGTATTTTGTGTTATTGTGGTTTACTTACATTGCACTTCAAAATATTGTGTTTTGTTGTTGTTTTACAATTTGAAGCTTTATGGAAACTCTGTTTTGTCAGATGATGGTTAGCATATTAAGCAATGAAACATTGTAAAATTAGGGTATTTACATCGATTTTTACATATTCATTCATTTACTTTTGGCTGCGCAGTGTCTCTGTTGCTGCACTCAGGCTTGCTCTGGTTGCAGTGAGTGGGGTCTGCCCTCCAGTTGCAGTGTGCAGGCTTCTCTTGTTGCAGGGAACAGGCTCTAGGATGCTCAGGCTCAGTACTTGTGGCATGTGAGCTTAGCTGCCCTGTGGCATGTGGGATCTTCCTGTACCAGGGGACCCGTTTCTCCTGCATTGGCAGGTGGATGCTTAACCACTGGACCCCCAGGGAAGCCCTTATGTTGTTTTTTAAGACACAGTGCTACTACATACTTAATAGACTAAAGTGTAAACATAACGTTTATATGTACTGGGAAACCAAAAAAATTTGTACAACTCTCATTATGAATGTTTGATAGAATATAAATTAGTGTGGCCACCATATAAATAGTATGGAGTTTCCTCAAAACATTAGAGCTGCCATACGAACCAGCAGTTCTACTTTGAGGTATTAACCTGAAGAAATGAAAACAGTAACTCAAAAAGATATTTGCACCCATATGTTCATTACAGCATTATTTATAATAGCCAAGATATGGGAACAATGTGTGTATCCATCAATGCATAAATGAATAAAGAAATCATGTGTATATATATGTAGACAGTGGAATATTATTCAGCCATAAAAATGAATGAAATCTTATAATTTCCAGCAATATGGATAGACCTGAAGGCAGTATGCTAAGCAAAAAAGTTAAAGACAAATACTGTATTATCTTTTTTATATATGAAATATAAAACAAAAAAACAAGTCATAGATGCAGTTAACAGATTGGTGGTTTCCAGAGATAGAAGGGGAAGGGTAGGAGAAATGGGTGGAGTATAAATTTATTTTAAAATGTTTTTAAAAAGAATAAGACATTCTCCTAGACAACTACCATAAAATTACTGCCCTTAAATGACTAAAGTAGTTAGTAATTAGTACTTTCATCATAAAATCTAGCATTCAGTTCATATTCACAAAAAAAAAAAAAGAAGAAAATCTCATGTGGTCAGCTTTCTATGCAATTATAGACAGAGTAGGCAGAGCAATTGCCTTGTCTGTCTCTCTTTAGTTTCCTAATATGTAAATTGAGAGGGTTAGCTGGAATGTGTGGTACTTTCTGGCTTTATGATTCCATGATGTTACTTGAGGTTAGGAGGGTTTAAAAGTAAAACAGTATAACAAAACAAACAAATCAAACCTCCTTGACTTAATGGTTCCCTAGCTCCCTCAAGCTCCTGAGGCATTTCTGTGCTCCCCTGAGTGGCAGTGCTTCTAACATGAGTGGTCTGTAGGGCAGTTTTCATTCCATTGAAAGTGCTTGTGGTTTTCAATGATTCCCAGGATGATATTGCCGTAGTCCCCCGACTGCCTCCTAGCATGCTCTTCTTGAAATGTGCTCTTCTCTTGGCTTCCGTGGAACCATTTTCTCCTTTCTGGATTTTCTCCTACCTCACTAGATGATTCTTCTGTTTTTGTTGTTCTTTTGATTCTTTTTCTACTCAATCTGGGAAAGTTAGAGGATCCCAAAGTCCTGGTCCTCTTCACTAACCACACTCTATTTTTAAGTGTGTCTTTTATTTATACGGCTTTAAATGCTATTTATATTTTGATGGGTTTCAAAACAATAACCATTGCTGACTCCTCCACTTAAATTCAAATACATGGTTAACAGATATTTCCAAACTCAACATAGCCAAAACAGAACTTGTAGTTGTCCACCTCAAAACCCATCCTCCCTTAGCGTTCCTTGGTTTAGCAAGTGGCACTACAGTTGTTGAAGCTGAGCATTTAAGACCTATCCATAATTCCCCTGTGTTCCTCAAACTTGAGATATCATCTGTTTCAGCTACATATTGCTACATAACAAACTACAACAAACATAGGGGCTTAAAAAACAGTGGTTTATTGGTTTTCACAATTCTGTGGGCTGGGAGATTATCTTGCTAGGTTTATTTGCACTCATGTGGCTCATTCAGCTGACAAGCTGGCTGGATTGCAAGGACCATGAAGGTTTTATTCACCTGTCTGGCAGTTGATGTTGTTAGTTGGAGTGCTTGACTCTTTTCCACATGATTCTTTGTTCAATAACAAGCTAAATACATTTTCTTATAAAAGTGCCTCATCACAACATTTCAAGAGAGCAAAACCTTAAGCTGCAATATCTCTTAATGCCTAGCTTTAAGATTTGCATGAAGTCACTTCTTCCCCAATTTACTGGTCAATCAAGTTATAAAGCAACCAGATTCAAGAGGGTAGATAGATTTCATCTCTGGGTGGGAGAAGAAATTCACCTTGCTTAGTGGAAGTAAAAACAAACAAACAAACAAAAAAATGGGACCTAAAAAGTTTAAAGCCTTTGCCCATCAAGGGAAACTGTAAACAAGATGAAAAGATAACCTTCAGAATGGGAGAAAATAATTGCCAATGAAGCAACTGACAAAGGGTTAAACTCCAAAATATATAAGTAGCTCATACAGCTCAATATCAGAAAAACAAACAACCCAATCAAAAAATGGGGAGAGGGTCTAAACAGACCAAAAGACATGCAGATGGCCAATAAACACATAGAAAGATGCTCAATATCACTAATTATAAGAGAAATGCAAATCAAAACTACAATGAGGTACCTCATACCTGTCAGAGTGACATCATCAAAAAATCTTCAAACAATAAATGCTGGACAGGATGTGCAGAAAAGGGAGTCCTCCTGTGCTGTTGGTGGGAATGTAAACTGACACAGCCACTATGGAGAACAGTATGGAGTCCTTAAAAAATCCTAGGAATAAATCTACCATATGGCCCAGCAACCCCACTACTGGGCATACACTCTGGGAAAACTACAACTCTAAAAGACATGTATACCCCAGTGTTCACTGAAGCAATATTTACAATAGGCAGGACATGGAAGCAACCTAGGTGTCCACAGATAGATGAATGGTTAAAGAAGGTGTGGAACGTTTATTGCATTTATTATGGAATATTGTTTGGCCACAGAAAGGAATGAATTTGAGTTAGTTGTAGTGAGGTAGATGAACCTAGAACCTCTTATACAGAGTGAAGTAAGTCAGAGAAAAACAAGTACTGTATATTAATGCATGTACATGGAATATAGAAAAATGGTACTGATAAAGCTAGCAGAAAACAGACTTGTGGATCAAGTGGGAGAAGATGAGGGTTGGATGAATTGAGAAAGTAGCATTGACCTGTATACATTATCATGTGTAAAATAGTTAGTGGAAGGTTGCTAAATAACACAGGGAGCCCAGCCTGGTGCTCTATGATGACCTACAAGGGTGGGGTTGAGGGAGGAGAGGGAGGCCCAGGAACAAAGGGAGATATATATATATATATATATATATATATATATATATATAATCATGACTGATTCACATTGTTGTATGGCAGAAACCAACACAAAATTGTAAAGCAATTTTCCACCAATTAAAAAAATAAATAAAAGACTAGCAAAAATTAAAACAAAAGAAATTCACCTTGCAAGGGATCATATATATTGGGATGGAAGAAATTTGTGTCAGCTAATTTATCACCCATCTATATAATCCTGTGAGTTCTAATTTCAAAATATATCCTAAATATAACTGTAGTTGATATTACTGTGTGGGTCCACTTATATAACACCTAAATTTGTTTTCAATAGTTAATGATACAGGAGTATATAAGTGGTTTGAATACTATGTAAATGCAATCCAGTGCTATATAATTGGATTGAATCAATAGATACAGAACCACAGATACAGAGAAACCATGTAAAAGGAGGTTAGTAATTATAAAAATTGTATGTAAATTTTTGGCTGTGCAGAGGGTTTCAGCACCTCTAACTTCCACTTTGTTCAAGGGTCAGCTGCCCTGCTCCTGACCCCCTGTGCTCAACTTGTCCATGACAGTAATATCTGGCCTGCCTCAGTAGCTCTCAACAGCTCACCCTGCTTAACTCCTACTGGCTACCCTCTTGCTAGTACAAACAGCATAAAATTCCAGTTAATCAAGATGAATAAGCTCTAAAGATCTGCTGTATAGTGTTGTGTACACCCCTACATCCCTTCACATACACACACACATAGCAGCCAGAATGATCTTTTAAAATGCAAAGAAAATTATTAGCTCCTTCTGTGAAAACACTTTAATAGCTTTTCACTGTTACTAGAGTAAGATCTAAAGTTTGAAGACAACTTAGGGGGTACTTTACAATTCAGCTTCCACTTAACACTCTGAATTATTTCCTTTCACTGTCCTTGATCACAATGCTCCTGAAAATTCAGTTGATATTCAGTGGAAAGGGCACATTGTCTTTTTTTTTTTTTTCCCTGTTTTTATAATTTTTAAACATGTTGAAAATTTTTTTTTTCAATCTTTGGCTCTTTGTCTTGAATATCTGCACCCAAACAATTACTTGTCTGACTCATTCAGATCTCACCCAGCTCAAACAGCTCTGCAGACAGGCCCTTCTTCAACCTCCATAATTTAGCAATTATGTTCTCTAGCTGCCACGGTTTTTTAAAAATTGTATTTTATTGTGATAAGAACACTTAGCATAAGCTCTATCTTCTTCTTTTTTTTTAATTTATTTTAAATTTTTAAAAGAAAATCCATCCTGAACCCTCCTCCCTCCTCCCTCCCCATACCATCCCTCTGGGTCGTCCCAGTGCACCAGTCCCAAGCATCCAGCATCGTGCATTGAACCTGGACTGGCATCTCGTTTCATACATGACCTTTCACATGTTTCAATGCCATTCTCCCAAATCTTACCACCCTCTCCCTCTCCCACAGAGTCCATAAGCCTGTTCTATACATCAGTGTCTCTTTTGCTGTCTCGTATACAGGGTTATTGTTAGCATCTTTCTAAATTCCATATATATGCGTTAGTATACTGTATTGGTGTTTGTCCTTCTGGCTTACTTCACTCTGTATAATAGGCTCCAGTTTCATCCACCTCATTAGAACTGATTCAAATGTATTCTTTTTAATGGCTGAGTAATACTCCATTGTGTATATGTACCACTGCTTCCTTATCCATTCATCTGCTGATGGACATCTAGGTTGCTTCCATGTCCTGACTATTATAAACAGTGCTGCAATGAACATTGGGGTACACGTGTCTCTTTCCCTTCTGGTTTCCTCAGTGTGTATGCCCAGCAGTGGGATTGCTGGATCATAAGGCAGTTCTATTTCCAGTTTTTTAAGGAATCTCCACACTGTTCTCCATAGTGGCTGTACTAGTTTGCATTCCCACCAACAGTGTAAGAGGGTTCCCTTTTCTCCACACCCTCTCCAGCATTTATTATTTGTAGACTTTTGGATTGCAGCCATTCTGACTGGTGTGGAATGGTATCTCATAGTGGTTTTGATTTGCATTTCTCTGATAAGGAGTGATGTTGAGCATCTTTTCATGTGTTTGTTAGCCATCTGTATGTCTTCTTTGGAGAAATGTCTATTTAGATCTTTGGCCCATTTTTTGATTGGGTCATTTATTTTTCTGGAGTTGAGCTGGAGGAGTTGCTTGTATATTTTTGAGATTAGTTGTTTGTCGGTTGCTTCATTTGCTATTATTTTCTCCCATTCTGAAGGCTGTCTTTTCACCTTGCTAATAGTTTCCTTTGATGTGCAGAAGCTTTTAAGTGTAATTAGGTCCCATTTGTTTATTTTTGCTTTTATTTCCAATATTCTGGGAGGTGGGTCATAGAGGATCCTGCTGTGATGTATGTCAGAGAGTGTTTTGCCTATGTTCTCCTCTAGGAGTTTTATAGTTTCTGGTCTTACGTTGAGATCTTTAATCCATTTTGAGTTTATTTTTGTATATGGTGTTAGAAAGTGTTCTAGTTTCATTCTTTTTACAAGTGGTTGACCAGATTTCCCAGCACCACTTGTTAAAGAGATTGTCTTTAATCCATTGTATATTCTTGCCTCCTTTGTCAAAGATAAGGTGTCCATATGTGCGTGGATTTATCTCTGGGCTTTCTATTTTGTTCCATTGATCTATATTTCTGTCTTTGTGCCAGTACCATACTGTCTTGATAACTGTGGCTTTGTAGTAGAGCCTGAAGTCAGGTAGGTTAATTCCTCCAGTTCCATTCTTCTTTCTCAAGATCGCTTTGGCTATTCGAGGTTTTTTGTATTTCCATACAAATTGTGAAATTATTTGTTCTAGCTCTGTGAAGAATACTGTTGGTAGCTTGATAGGGATTGCATTGAATCTATATCTATATCTATAAATCTATATCTATATTGAATCTATATTGAAGCTCTATCTTCTTAACAAAGTTTTAATGCAGTATTGTTGACTATGAACACAATGCTATATGGCACATCTTTAGAACTTATTCATCTTAACTAACTGAAATTTTCTGCTCCTTGATTAGTAACTCCCATTTCCCTGTCTCCCTTACCCTCTGGAAGTCACTAGTCCACTCTTTGATTATATAAACTTGACAATTTAGGTTCCTTATATAAGAAGAATTATGCAGTATTTGTTTATATATTATTGGTTTATTTCACTTAGTATAGTGTCCTCAGGTTCATCCATGTTTTTGCACATAATGCAGTTTCCTTCTGATTTCCCTTCAGAATTAAGGCAAATCATATTCCATTGTAATGTATGTGTCATACTTTACGTATCCATCTATTGATGGACATTTAGGCTGTTTCCACATCCTGGCTATTGTGCTGCAATGAACATGAAATATTAATGTATCTATGAGATTCTTCCTGATTTTAATTATTTAAAAAAATTTTTTTTGAAGTACAGTTGATTTACAATGTTGTAAATCAACTGTAGTTTCAGGAGTACACCAAAGTGAATTTGTTATTCAAATATAAATATAAATAACCACTCTTTTTTAGATTGTTTTCATTGTGGAGTATTGAGTATGGTTCTCAGTGCTATGGATCCATTATTAGTTACCTATTTTGTATACTGTAGTGTATGTATGTACATTTCAATTCCCTGATTCCTCTCTCCCTCCCTCCCTCCCTCCCTCCACCCACTTTGCCAGTTAGTAACCATAACTTTGTTTTCTACATCCGTGACTCTATTTTTGTTGTGTAAATAAGTTAATCTGTTGTTGTTGTTCAGTTGCTAAGTTGTGCCCAATTCTTTGTGACCCCATGGACTACAGCACCCCAGGCTTCCCTGTCCTTCCCTATCTCCCAGAGTGTGCTCAGACTCATGTCCTTTAAGTTGATAATGCCATCAACCATCCTGTCTTCTGTGGTCCCCTTCTCCTCCTGCCCACAGTGTTTTCCAGTATCAGGGTCTTTTCCAGTGCGTTGGCTCTTTGCGTCAGGTGGCTAAAGTATTGGAGCTTCAGCTTCACCATCAGTCCTTCCAATGAATGTTAGGGTTGATTTTCTTTAGGATTGATTTGTTTGATCTCTTTTGCTGTCCAAAGGACTCTCAAGAGTATTCTCCAGTACCACAATTTGAAAGCATTGATTATTTGGCACTCAGCCTTCTTTATGGTCCAACTCTCACATTCGTTCAACTGGAAAAACCATAGCTTTGACTATATGGACCTTTGTCAGCAAAGTGATGTCTCTGCTTTTAATATGCTAAATTTCTCATAGCTTTTCTTCCAAGGAGTAAGTGTATTTTAATTTCATGGCTATAGTCACTATCCACAGTCATTCTGGAGCCCCCCAAAATAAAGTCTATTACTGTTTCCATTTCCCTTCCATCTATTTGTCATGAAGTGATGGGACCAGATGCTATGATCTTGTTTTTTTTTTTTTTTTTAATATTGATTTTAAGCCATATTTTTCACTCTTCTCTTTCACTCTTATCAAGAGCCTTTTTAGTTCCTCTTTGCTTTCTGCCATTATGGTGGTGTCATCTACATATATGAGGTTTTTGGCAGTCTTGATTCCAGCTTGTGATTCATCCAGGCTGGCATTTTTCACAATGTGCTCTGCATACAAGTTGAATAAGCAGGGTGACAAGATACATTCTTGACATACTCCTTTCCCAATTTGAAATCAGTCCATTGTTCCATGTCAGGTTCTAACTGTTGCTTCTTGACCTGCATATAGGTTTCTCAGGAGGCAGGAAAAGTGGTCTTGTATCCCCATCTCTTTAAGAATTTTCCACAGTTTGTTGTGATCCACACAGTCAAATGCTTTAGTGTAGTCAATGAAGCAGAAGTAGATATTTTCTGGAATTTCCTTAGTTTTTCTATGGTCCAGTGGATGCTGGCAATTTGATCTCTGTTCCTCTGCCTTTTCTAAATCCAGCTTGTACATCTGGAAGTTCTTAGTTCATGTACTGTTGAAATGTAGCTTGATGGGAGAATTACCTTGCTAGCATGTGAAATGAGTACAATTGTGCAGTAGTTTGAGCATTCTTTGGCATTGCCCTTCTTTGGGATTGGAATGAAAATTGACCTTTTCCAGTACTGTGGCCACTGCTGAGTTTTCCAAATTTGCTGGCATATTGAGTGTAGCACTTTAACAGCATCATCTTTCAGGATTTGTAATAGCTCAACTGGAATTCCATCACTTCCAAGAGCTTTGTTTGTAGTAATGCTTCCTAATGCCTATTTGACTTCACACTTCAGGATATCTGGCTCTAGGTGAGTGATCACACCATCATGGTTATCCGGGTCATTCAGACTTTTTTTTTTTTTTTAACACTTATGTGTATTCTTGCCACCTCTTCTTTATCTCTTCTGCTTCTGATAGGTCCATACCATTTCTGTCCTTTATTGTGCCATCCTTGCATGAAATTCATACTTGGTATCTCTAATGCTCTTGAAGAGATCTCTAGTCTTTCCCATTCTATTGTTTTCCTCTCTTTCTTTACATTGTTCACTTAAGAAGGCTTTCTTATCTCTCACTACTCCTCTTGGGAACTCTTCATTCAGATGGATATGTCTTTACTTTTCTCCTTCACCTTTCACTTCTCTTCTTTTCTCAGCTGTTTGTAATGCGCAGGCAAGCATTTTGCCTTGTTGAATTTTTTTTTCTTGAGGATGGTTTTGGTCACCAACTCCTGTACAGTGTTTTGAACCTCTATCCATAGTCCTTCAGGCACTCTGTGTATAAGATCTAATCCCTTTTCATCCACCTCCTATATACAGAGTGAAGTAAGCCAGAAAGAAAACACCAATACAGTATACTAATGCATATATATGGAATTTAGAAAGATGCTAACAATAACCCTGTGTACGAGACAGCAAAAGAGACACTGATGTATAGAACAGTCTTATGGACTCTGTTGCAGAGGGAGAGGGTGGGAAGATTTGGGAGAATGGCATTGAAACATGTAGAATATCATGTATGAAATGAGTTGCCAGTCCAGGTTCGATGCACAATACTGGATGCTTGGGGCTAGTGCACTGGGACGACCCAGAGGGATGGTATGGGGAGGGAGGAGGGAGGAGGGTTCAGGATGGGGAACACATGTATACCTGTGGTGGATTTGTTTTGATATTTGGCAAAACTAATACAATATGTAAAGTTTAAAAATAAAATAAAATTAAAAAAAAAAAAGATCTAATCCCTTGAATCTATTTGTTCATTTGTATAATTTAAAAAATTCTTTTGACTACATACCCAGATATAGGACTGTTAGATCAAATGATAGTTCTGTTTTTAGTTTTTTAGGACCCTCCACAGCATTTTCCATGGTGACTACACCATTTTGCATTCTCAACAGGAGTGTGCTAATGTCCTAATTTATCCACCTTCTTCCCAGCACTTGTTTTTTTTTTTTTTTTTTTTTTTATAATAGCCATCTAAATAGGTGTGAGGTGACATCTCATTGTGTCTTTGACTTTAATTTCCCTGATTATTACTGATGTTTTTAGTTGTAGGAGACTCTTTGCAGCCCTGTGGCTTGCAGCACACCAGGCCTTCTTGTCCTTCACAACCTCCCAGACTTTGCTCAAACTCATGTCCACTGAATCGGTGATGTCCTCCAACCATCTCATCCTCTGCCGTCCCCTTCTCTTCCTGCCTTCAATCTTTCCCAGGATCAGGGTCTTTTCCAATGAGTCAGCTCTTCACATCAGGTGGCTAAAGTATTGGAACTTCAGCTTCAGCATCAGACCTTCCAATGAATGTGCACGGTTGATCTCCTTTAGGATGGACTGGTTTGATCTTGCAGTTCAAGGGACTCTCAGGAGTCTTCTCCAACACCACAGTTCAAAAGCATCAATTCTTCACCATTTGTAAGTTTTCTTTGAAGAAATGCTTATTCAAGTCCTTAGCCCATTTTAAAATTGGTTACTGAATTTTTTCTTTTTTTTAGTTTTATAGGAGTTAGTATATATTTTGGTGAGTAATCTATTGTTGCATATATGGTTTGCAAATATTTTCTCCTATTCCATATGTTACCATTTGGTTGTTTGCTTTGCTGTAGAGAAGCTTTTTAGTTTAATGTAGTCCAACTTTCTTATTTTTGTTTTTGTTGCCTCATCTTTCAGTGCCATATCCCAGAAATTATTGTTTAGACTAGTGTCATGAAGCATTTCCTCTTTTCTTCTCGAAATTGTTATAGTTTTGGATCTCATATTTAAGCCTTTAATACATTTTAAGTTGATTTTTGCATATGATATAAAGGTCCAGTTTCACTGTTTTGTACATGGATATCCATTTTATGCAACAGTTTGTTGAAGATGCTATCCTTTCTCCACTGTATTTTATCAGAACCCTTGTCAAAGATCTGTTGACTATATATGTGTGTGTTTATTTCTGAGCTCTCTATTCTGTTCCATCGGTCTATATGTTTGTCTTATGCAAGATAATGTTCTGATTACTGAAACTGTACAATATATTTAAAATCAGGAGATGTGATGTCTCCAGCTTTTCTCTTCTTTCTCAAGATTGCTTGAGCTATTAGTGTTCTTTTGTGGTTCCATATAAATTTACAAATTTTTAACAATTTCTATAAAAAACACCATTGGGATTTTGATATAGATTATTCTGGGTAGTATGGACATTTAAAAAATATTGTCTTTCAACCCATGGCCACAGACTATTGTTCCATTTGTTTGTGTTTTCCTTAATTTCTTCCATTAATAGTTTGTACTTTTCAGCATACAGTTCTCACCCCTCCCCAGTCAAGTTTATTCCTAAGAGTTTTATTCTTTTTAGTGTCATTGTAAGTGGGATTATTTTCCTAATTTATTTTCCAGATAGTTTTTCTAGTATATAGCAGACCAACTGATTTTTGTATATTGATTATGTGTCCTACAATAGTACTGAATTTATCTTTTAGTTCTAAGAGTTTTAGATGTAGTTTTCAGGGTTTCCTACATATAAGATTATTTCAACTGCAAACATAAAAGATTTTACTTTTCCTTTCTGATTTGAGTGCCTTTTACTGCTTTTCCTTGCCTACTTGATCTGGCTTGGACTTCTAGTACTATGTTGAATAGAAGTGCTGAGAGTAGGCATTCTAGCCTGGTTTCTAATCTTAGGCAAAAAGCTTTCAGTTTTCACTGTTCAGTATGTTACCTATGGGATTTTTGTATATATACTCTATTTTGTTCAGGCACTTTCCATCTATTTCTAGCTTATTGAGAGTTTTTATTTTTAAAGGGTGTTGAATTTTGTCAAATGCTTTTTCTGCATCTATTGAGATGACTGTGTGATTTTAATCTTCTATTCTTTTAATGTAACATATCACATTCATTAATTTTCATATGTTGAAACATCCTTGCATCCCAGAGATAAATTCCTTTTGATCATGATATATGATCCTTCTAATACACTGTTAAACTCAATTTGCTAGTATTTTGTTAAGGATTTTTGCATCTGTGTTCATCCATAAAACATACAAAATAAAAATACATCCCATTTGTGCATCTCAATCATGCACAAATGGGATGTATTTTTTTTTCCTAGTGGTGTCTTTGTCTAGCTCTTGTATCAGCATAATGTGGGCCTCAAAATTATTTTGGAAGTATTCCTTTCTCTTCAGTTTTTGAGAAGAAACTGAAAATGATCAACATTAACTAATCTTTAAATATTTGATCAAAATTACAGCAAAACCATCTGATTTTAGGTTTTTATTTGGTTGTAAGTTTGTAATTACCAATGCAATCTCTAAATTAGTAACAGATCTGTTCAATTTTCTGTTTCTTAATAAATTAGTGTGATCAGATTATATGTTTCTAGTAATTTGTCTATTTATTCAAGGTTATCCAGTTTGTTAACAGGTAATTTGCTGTAAAGTTTTGTTCCTTTAGTCTTGAGATATTTTCTATTTCTCTTGTTGATTTCTTCTCTGACTATATGATTATTTAAGAGTATGTTGTTTAATTTTCACATATTTGTGGATTTTCCAGTTTTACTTCTGGAAAGTTATTGATTTCTAGTTTCAGCTGCTGCAGTAAAAAAGATACATGATGTGATTTCAGTCTTCTTAAGTTTGTTGAGATTCTTTGGGACCTAAACTGTGATCTATCCCACAAAAAGATCTAACAGACTTAAGAATGGGTATTCCATTACCATTTGGTACAATGTTCTGTGTATATCTCTTGGTCCATTGGTAGATAGTATTGGCCAAGTGCTCTGTTTCCTTATAATCATCTATCTGTGTAGTCTATTTACAGTTAACAGTGGGATACTGAAGCCTCCTACTATCTATGTATTGATGTCTATTTCTCCCCTTAGTTCTGTCACTGCTTGCTTTATATATTTAGATGCTCTGATGTTGGGTGCATATATAATTGTGTAAAAGATTTCTGGGATTGAATAATATATATCATTTAAAATATATATGTATTATATATATTATAATATATTATATATTATAAAATATGTAATTATATTATATATTATATTATTTTATATATTTATAATGAATATATATAATATATTATTATATAATTATATAATATATTATATATTATATATATAATATATTTATATATTATATATGTATATATTATATAATCATATATAATATATAATAAAATATATATAATATATATAATATAATATATTTGACATATATAATATATATAATATATAGTATAGTATATAATCATATAATAATATATATTATATATTGTATATGCTTATTATATTATATATATTATTTACATATTATTATGTATTATATCAGAAAGGCAATGGCACCCCACTCCAGTACTCTTGCCTGGAAAATCCCATGGATGGAGGAGCCTGGTAGGCTGCAGTCCATGGGGTCGCTAAGAGTCGGGCATGACTGAGTGACTTCACTCTCACTTTTCACTTTCACACATTGGAGAAGGAAATGGCAACCCATTCCAGTATTCTTGCCTGGGGAATCACAGGGACGGAGGAGCCTGGTGGGCTGCCATGTATGGGGTTGCACAGAGTCGAACATGACTGAGGTGACTTAGTGGTAGCATATATTATATAAAATATATATTATATTTTATTTATATTTATTAATACATATTATATTACATAATATATAATATATTATAATATATACTATGTTATTATATAATATATTATGTAATATAATATATAATATATATTTTTATACATATCATATTATATATATAATATATGTATATTATATTTTATATATAATATTATATATAAAATATATATTATATATTTATTTATTATATATTTATTTATATATATTATATACACTTTAAATATTTATTTATATTTTTATTTTATGTATTCATATATATATTTATATATATATACTATATTTATATATATTATTTATATATACATATAAATTATATATATAATATAATATTATATAATATATAAATATTATTTATATAATATATATTATGTATTATATATATAATATCCATATATATTTATATACTTTATATATAATATATTATATATATTATATACAATATATAAATATATAAAATTATATTTATATATAATATATATAATTATATTATATACATAATAATATATAATATAAATATTATTATAATTTTTATAATATATAAATATATATAAACATGTAAATATATATTTATCATATATTCATATTATATATTTATATATGAATATATATATAATTTATAATATAATAATTAGTATAATAGATACAATAAAATATATTATATATATTATATAATATAATAATACATAATATATATATAATATATAATGTATATATATTATATGATATTAATATTATATTAATACAATGTATATTTAATGTATATATTAATTATATACATTATATATTAATGTATATATTATATATTATTAATATATCAAAATTATATTAATATAATGTATGTATATAAAATATATAATATATATATTATATATATATATTATATGTGATATCATATAAATATATATAATATAATATAAAGAATATATATAATATGTAATATATATTATTAGATGATATATTATATTTTATAGTAAATTATAATATATATAATATTTAATATATATAATATACATCATATTAATATATAGTTATATATAATATATTATGATATAATATATTATATATATATTACTATATACTTATATAATAATATATTAATACATATAATATGTATTAATATTTAATATAATATTATAATATGCTATTTAGGTTGATCGTAACTTTTCTTCCAAGGAGTAAACGTCTTTTAATTTCATGGCTGCAATCACCATCTGCAGTGATTTTGAAGTCCAAAGAAATAAAGTCTGACACTGTTTCCACTGTTCCCCCATCTATTTCCCATGAAGTGATGGGACCAGATGCCATGATTTTCATTTTCTGAATGTTGAGCTTTAAGCCAACTTTTTCACTCTCCTCTTTCACTTTCATCAAGAGGGTTTTTAGTTCCTCTTCCTTTCTGCCATAAGGGTGGTGTCATCTGCATATCCAAGGTTATTGATATTTCTCTCAACAATCTTGATTCCAGCTTGTGCTTCTTCCAGCCCAGTGTTTCTCATGACGTACTCTGCATAGAAGTTAAATAAGCAGGGTGACAATATACAGCCTTGACGTACTCCTTTTCCTATTTGGAACCAGTGTGTTGTTCCATGTCCAGTTCTAACTGTTGCTTCCTGACCTGCATACAAATTTCTCAAGAGGCAGGTCAGGTGGTCTGGTATTCCCATCTCTTTCAGAATTTTCCACAGTTTATTGTGATCCACACAGTCAAAGGCTTTGGCATAGTCAATAAAGCAGAAATAGATGTTTTTCTGGAAATCTCTTGCTTTTTCCATGATCCAGCAGATGTTGGCAATGTGATCTCTGGTTCCTCTGCCTTTTCTAAAGCCAGCTTGAACTTCTGGAAGTTCATGGTTGACGTTTTGTTGAAGCCTGGCTTGGAGAATTTTGAGCATTACTTTACTAGTAGATAAAGTAATGTGAGATGAGTGCAATTGTGCAGTAGTTTGAGCATTCTTTGGCATTGCCTTTCTTTAGGGTTGGAATGAAAACTGACACTATCCTTGCCCATAGTAAAACTTCAATAAATACTTAACCGGTAAATTAATTAGTTGGTGTTAGGTTACAATCACATCTTTGCATTGTAAAATCAAGATAATTTTTATGCCCTCAATGGAAATGGCACAGTCTCATACATGGAATGATGGTGAAGATAGGTTCTGACCATTCTTTTTCAAACATATTCAAATCCATTTAGCTTCTCTGTACCTTGTGATTTGGGTTGTATAATATTAAGTTTGAAGCCTTCCTTTCTCTATTTCAAAGGAATGATGTTAGGGTAAAATAAAACCATTTTTGTAAATCTCTTAAAGCTTACTATAAGCCAGACACTAGGTAAGTACTTTTCATCTGCTTCAGTAATGATTAGTTAGAAAAATTTTCTACAGTTTGATAGATTGTCCTAGGGAGCATGGGTTACAGTAATTTGCTTATCCTGGGTGAAATAAATTCAGGTAATAGGTATAAATGTCCTTTATATCAATATCTTATGTCAAATGTCTAATATTCCTCCCAAATTTCTCTGTATCATTGCTAAGTGCTTTAAGGAAGATAACTCCTTTACCATATAATTGGGGGAAATTTCAGTGAAAAATAGAATATTGTGTTTAGTTATTACTTAAAATTTATTTTATTTTTAAAATACCTTTTTCATTTTTAAAAAAGATACACAGTTTTCTATTCTTACTGAATTGGGAATATATTACCTAAATTATACTAATTGATCTGTATGCCATTGTACTAAATATTTTTTGTTATTGTTATGCTTAACAACTCTGAAAAGTAGGTGCTTTTTATTAATTTATTTTTTTATTGAAGGATAATTGCTTTACAGAATTTTGTTTTTTTCTGTCAAGGCTCAACATGAATCAGCCATAGGTACACATATATTTCCTCCCATCCCTCTAGATTGATATAGAGCCCCTGTTTGTTTTGTGAGCCATACAGAAAATTCCTATCAGCTATCTATTTTATGTATGGTAATATAAGTTTCCATGTTACTCTTTCCATACATCTCACCCTCTCCTCTGCTCTCCCCATGTACATAAGCCTGTTTTCTATCTGTTTCTCCATTGCTGCCCAGTAAATAAATTATTTAGTACCATTTTTCTAGATTCTGTATATATGTATTAGAATACAGTATTTATCTTTCTCTTTCTGACTCACTTCACTTGGTATAATAGGTTCTAGATTCACCCACCTCATCAGAACTGACTCAAATGCATTCCTTTTATGGCTGAGTAATATTCCATTGTGCATATGTACCATGTCTTGTTTATGCATTCATCTGTCAATTGACGACTAGGTTGCTTCCATGTTCTAGCTATTGTAAACAGTGCTATAATGAACAAAGGGATACATGTATCTTTTTCAATTTTGGTTTCCTCAGGGTATATGCCTAGGAGTGGGATTGCTGGGTCATATGGTGATGTATTCCTTGATTTTTAAGGAATCTCCATACCATCTTCCAAAAGTGACTGTATCAATTTACATTCCCACCAAGAGTGCAAGAGGGTTACTTTTTCTCCACACCCTTTCCAGCATTTATTGTTTGTAGACTTTTTGATGATGGCCCTTCTTTGTTTACTTCTTGGAAGGAAAGTTATGACCAACCTAGACAGCATATTAAAAAACAGAGACATTACTTTGCCAACAAAAGTCCATCTAGTCAAGGCTATGGTTTTTCCAGTAGTCATGTATGGATGTGAGAGTTGGACTTTAAAAAAAAGCTGAGCACTGAAGAATTGATGCTTTTGAACTGCAGTGTTGGAGGAGAAACTTGAGAGTCCCTTGGACTGCAAGGATTCCCAACCAGTCCATCCTAAAGGAGATCAGTCCTGGGTGTTCATTGAAAGGACTGATGTTGAAGCTGAAACTACAATACTTTGGCTACCTGGTGTGACGAGCACACTCATTGGAAAAGACCCCACTGCTGGGAAAGATAGAAGGCAGGAGGAGAAGGGGACAACAGAGGATGAGATGGTTGGATGGCATCACTGACTCTATGGATATGAGAACATGAGTTTGAGTAAGCTCCAGGAGTTGGTGATGGACAGCGAGGCTTGGCATGCTGTGGTCCATGGGGTTGCAAAAAGTCGGAAACAACTGAGTGACTGAACTGAACTGATTCTGATCAGTGTGGGGTGATGTAGTTTTGATTTGTGTTTCTCTAATAATGAGCGATCTTGAGCATCTTTTCATGTGCTTGTTAGCATCTGTATGTCTTCTTTGGAGATATGTCTGTTTAGGTCTTTTTCCCACTTTTTGACTGGGTTGGTTGTTTTTCTGGCATTGAGTTGTGTGAGCTGCTTGTATATTTTGGAAATTAATCCTTTGTCAGTTGTTTTACTTGCTATTATTTTCTCCCATTCTGAGGGTTGTCTTGACAAGTAGATGCTTTTTATTAAACTCATTCTATGTAAGAGACAGCTGAGGTTTTGACTGGTAAACTAACTTGCCCAGGGTCACACAGTACATAATAGAGTTGGAGTTTAAATCCAAGTTGGTCTGACTTCCTGCAGGGGTTAATAATCTGCCCCCTGTTTCTTTGGCTAAGCCATGAGAAAAACATCATGGGAAAAGAATAAAAGCAAAATATAGCAATACAGTCTAATCTAAACAAAAGTACATCAGTTTGATTATTGGGGTCATCATGCCCTGCTAAGCTAAGTAAAAACATAGTGTGGACCTTGGAACATCAGGTCAGCACAAGTTCAGAACGCTGCTTGTGCACACACTGAGATGTTTTTCCAAAGCATATGCAGGTCTATGACCTCCAGCTGGGTGGTATCCCTTGTACAAGAAAATAACAAAGACAGTTTAAAGTAATCAATAAAATGGGAGATGTGACAGGGGACACAGGAGGCTGATTTTATCATAGCACAACAGATACTTTCCGCATGCCACAACACTAAATAAAAGTGATGTGGCTCTGAGGAGCAGGGCTTTTGATCCAAGAGGTCTTGAGTCCTCCGGTCCCATCTTTAAAACTTTAATTCTGTCTCCAGTTTCTTTTGCCCAAATTGTGCATTGACCACTTTTGACCCCTACCTGCTATGCAGGCCATAGCAACTTACCATATCTTAGGACACAAGGCCCAATGCTGGCAGGATTTCAGCAGAAAAGATGAAGCCTATGGATAGCATAAAGAAAGTAGCAGGTACTGTGGCCAAACTAGAGGGCAAAAGTCATTGTCAAAATGTATTCCAATTTAAACCGTACAGCGATAACAACAAGAAAAAATCCAGAATGGAAGACAACATGATAGAAAATAGGCCACCTTCCCAGAAACCTAACAGACTGGAAACTCTGTGAGGTCACCACTGTATTCAGCAGACATGTCACAGGTGCTCTGCAGATATTTGTTGAATAAATGACTTCAGAGCCTGCCCTGCTAACTGCTATACACTATTGCTTATTCAATTCCTGGATAAGTTCAACATCCTCTTGCTTCAGTCTATGAGAAATACTTTTGCTACTTATTTGTGAGGTAAATTGCCTATCATTATGTCTTTCTGTGAATTCTAGCTATTTGTAAAAGAACAAAATAATCCCAAACACTAATGTTAGGTTCCAAAAAAGACAGCACTCAGCTGTGTTATAATTGAATAGCAGTTACAGAAACAAGATACCCTTCAGGCAGAAATGAAAACCTGTATTTGTTGTCAGTGGAGCTGATACTGAACAGGGTTCTTGGCCTTCCCCAATCAATAAGAATTGACTAGAGGCCAGACAAGAAATTCAGGCAAGGCTTTACTGGGGCTCCTGGGCCTGCTACAGGAGGGAGTGAAAACAAGTAACAGGTTCCCTTGCCTGCTCCTTGAAAGGGGTCAAGCTCACTCTTTGTATGGGGTGAAGGTAGGGGTGCGCCCAGGGGCCGGGCTGGACAGGTGGCTCAGGTGGTTTCCCTGCCTCTTTGTGATGTTGGTCCTGGGGGCATGCGCAGTACCTGACCTGCTTTTGCGCCCAGTTTTTGGCTCCTGGCTCTTCAGAAATGGCAGTTCATTTTTGTTTTTGTCTTTCTGTATCTTTTGGTCCTGAATTTGCCCCAACTGTGCCTGAATGCAGTTATTTTCTAGTCCCATATAGTTTCTTTGTATGTTGTAGCTTGAGCAGAGGGGCAGGTGTCGCAGTACTGCGGCAAAGGGTCCAAGGTCCCAGGACTGCCTCACATTTTTGGCTTCTTTCCTTTTTATCCATTTTCAAATAGCAACATCACTAATATAAAGGTGATGTGTTGATTTACACAAAGAAATCAAAGCTTGATTATTGAGGGTAAACAATTTAAATGAAATGATTTATGCCACTTGCCAAAAGATACAATGTAATAATTTTTAGCAAAAAATATTAATGGTCTTTGCTATAGCAGAATTGAACACTCTTGACAACTTTCTATTATGTGCTTCATTCTTCGAAACAGTGTTCATATAGATTTTCCAATAAATTTTGCTGATGTAGCAATGAGTTATATACTAAGCATCTATAATGTTTATCCAGGTCAACGTGGGAAATTTAAGCCATACAGTTAATGGGCTAATGTAATTTCTGTTTGATTTTATATTCATTATTGGAGTCAGAAAAAAAAAACTTTTATCAACTTTTTTTAATCCCCAAATGAAATTTCAAATTCAAATCAATAACTCAAAATGACAAAAGTTTTTGCAAAAAGGAAAGAATAGATTGTTGAGAGCTATATTATTGTTCAAGCTGACTTTAAGGCATTATTTAGGTGACTTTTACCAGAATACTTTAAATATGAATCAGTATATCATCAATTTTGAATAATTCACCCTTAACCCTGAAATATTAAGTGATATTATAAGGGGAGGATAATGTCAAGGTTGAGTATTCTCTATTAAGCCTGAAGAGCTTTACTCAGGCATTGAGTGCTAGGAATATCAGCTAGAAAACATAAGTTGGAAACAGATTTGCATAAACATTTAAAAGTATATGTGATTTAAATAATCTCTAATATTGTATAATTATGTATTTCAATATCTTTTCCTAGTACTCAATATTTACATCTCAAATTTTAAAATATATGACTTCTAATTCAAAATACTTAAAGTTATAATTGCAATTTAGAGTTTTAATATCTGACTGTGTTTCAGGGTGGCAGTTTAGGCTCATAATTAACCCAGCCCCTTAACCCAAATCTCTGAATCCCCATTCAAAGGATACCAAAAAGGAACAAGGGGCTTCAGATTAAGATGACAGATTGAACACATGCATTTAATGTTGATTTCATCCTTTTGAAAACTTCCTTTAATTAATTAATATTCAAGAGGTTTAACATGATAAAAAGGAAGTAACAGGAAAGGAGAACAATATAATAAATTGTGGGATGTTAAAAGGCAGATATACAAATAATAGGTGATTCAGCAGACCCAGGAAACTGAAGACCACGTGAGAGCCAGTCCAAGAATCCTTTGCAGAATCCTCAAGAAGCCCAGGAAAGTACCAGATACCTCTGAAATTAGAGATATGATTTGGAGTCTGAAATAAGGAGGCCTGAGTGAAAGCTGTTTAAGAGGCTTGGCATGTGCATAGTTTCATCTCCTTTTCTGAGCTTTAAGTGGAGACTTTCACTCTGGCAATTCATGTGTTTCAGTTCTGGAAGGAATCTTCTCAGATTATTTTCATAATGATTTCACTCATTGTTTTTCTATTTTCTCTTTCTGGAACTTCTAGATTCCTGCACTCACTACATGACAACTGTTAGTGGTCAGTGAGCAACTAACACTTTCATTTTGGGTTTCCCTGGTGGCTGAGATAGTGAAGAATCTTCCTGAATTGCAGGAGACCCGGATTTGATCCTTGGGTTGAGAAGATCCCCTGGAAAAGGGAATGGCAACCCATTTCAGTATTCTTGCCTGGAGGATTCCATGGACAGAGGAGCCTGGTGGGCTATAGTCCATGGGGTTGCAGAGTTGGACACAACTGAGTGACTGAACTGAACTGATTCTGATCAGTGTGAGATGATATCTCATTGTAGTTTTGATTTGTGTTTCTCTAATAATGAGAGATGTTGAGCATCTTTTCATGTGGTTGTTAGCCATCGGTGTTTGGAAGCATAGTACAAAATAGCCGTATTAGGAGAAAGTCCTTGGGAAAATGGCCAAGGGCCAGAAGTACCTGGCTTTGTGTACTGCGGACAGAAAAACATCTCCTGCCTTTGGTTATGCTCAGCACCAAGATTTAATAATAAATAGGGATGTTACTTGAGAAAACGGGTTGTGGGATAAGCACATGAGTCACTTAGACAGCGCTGTCCTTGAAATATTTTTACTCATTATGTGTTAACCCCATAAGCGCTCTGCTGGCCGTATACTTTAAGCTCTTCGTTCTTGCTTCTATAAAAAGGCTTGACTGCAGAAATAAACTTGTCAGTCCTTGCCAGAGACTGTCCGAGTGTCATTCTTTCAGATTCGTTGCTTCCAAGTCCGGGGGAGAAAATCCCCAACAATCTGTATGTCTTCTTTGGAGATATGTCTGTTTAGGTCTTTTTCCCACTTTTTGACTGGGTTGGCTGTTTTTCTGGCATTGAGTTGTGTGGACTGCTTGTATATTTTGGAAATTAATCCTTTGTCAGTTGTTTCACTTGCTATTATTTTCTCCCATTCTGAGGGTTGTCTTGACAAGTAGATGCTTTTTATTAAACTCATTCTATGTAAGAGACAGCTGAGGTTTTGGGCTCAAAACCTCAAGGGTAAACTAACTTGCCCAGGGTCACACAGTACATAATAGAGTTGGAGTTTAAATCCAAGTTGGTCTGACTTCCTGCAGGGGTTAATAATCTGCCCCCTGTTTCTTTGGCTAAGCCATGAGAAAAACATCATGGGAAAAGAATAAAAGCAAAATATAGCAATACAGTCTAATCTAAACAAAAGTACATCAGTTTGATTATTGGGGTCATCATGCCCTGCTAAGCTAAGTAAAAACATAGTGTGGACCTTGGAACATCAGGTCAGCACAAGTTCAGAACGCTGCTTGTGCACACACTGAGATGTTTTTCCAAAGCATATGCAGGTCTATGACCTCCAGCTGGGTGATACCCCTTGTACAAGAAAATAACAAAGACAGTTTAAAGTAATCAATAAAATGGGAGATGTGACAGGGGACACAGGAGGCTGATTTTATCATAGCACAACAGATACTTTCCGCATGCCACAACACTAAATAAAAGTGATGTGGCTCTGTGGAACAGGGCTTTTGATCCAATAAGTCTTGAGTCCTCTGGGCCATCTTTAAAACTTTAATTCTGTCTCCAGTTTCTTTTGCCCAAATTGTGCATTGACCACTTTTGACCCCTACCTGCTATGTTGGCCACAACAACTTACCAGATCTTAGGATACAAGGCCCAATGCTGGCAGGATTTTAGCAGAAAAGATGAAGCCCACGGATAGCATAAAGAAAGTAGCAGGTACTGTGGCCAAACTAGAGGGCAAAAGTCATTGTCAAAATTTATTCCAATTTAAATCATACAGCAATAACAACAAGAAAAAATCCGGAATAGAACACAACACGATAGAAAATAGGCCACCTTCCCAGACCTAACAGACTGGAAACTCTGTGAGGTCACCACTGTATTCAGCAGACACGTCACAGGTGCTCTGCAGATATTTGTTGAATAAATGACTTCAGAGCCTGCCCTGCTAACTGCTATACACTATTGCTTATTCAATTCCTGGATAAGTTCAACATCCTCTTGCTTCAGTCTATGAGAAATACTTTTGCTACTTATTTGTGAGGTAAATTGCCTATCATTATGTCTTTCTGTGAATTCTAGCTATTTGTAAAAGAACAAAATAATCCCAAACACTAATGTTAGGTTCCAAAAAAGACAGCACTCAGCTGTGTTATAATTGAATAGCAGTTACAGAAACAAGATACCCTTCAGGCAGAAATGAAAACCTGTATTTGTTGTCAGTGGAGCTGATACTGAACAGGGTTCTTGGCCTTCCCCAATCAATAAGAATTGACTAGAGGCCAGACAAGAAATTCAGGCAAGGCTTTACTGGGGCTCCTGGGCCTGCTACAGGAGGGAGTGAAAACAAGTAACAGGTTCCCTTGCCTGCTCCTTGAAAGGGGTCAAGCTCACTCTTTGTATGGGGTGAAGGTAGGGGTGCGCCCAGGGGCCGGGCTGGACAGGTGGCTCAGGTGGTTTCCCTGCCTCTTTGTGATGTTGGTCCTGGGGGCATGCGCAGTACCTGACCTGCTTTTGCGCCCAGTTTTTGGCTCCTGGCTCTTCAGAAATGGCAGTTCATTTTTGTTTTTGTCTTTCTGTATCTTTTGGTCCTGAATTTGCCCCAACTGTGCCTGAATGCAGTTATTTTCTAGTCCCATATAGTTTCTTTGTATGTTGTAGCTTGAGCAGAGGGGCAGGTGTTGCAGTACTGCGGCAAAGGGTCCAAGGTCCCAGGACTGCCTCACAACATTTTGGCTTCTTTCCTTTTTATCTATTTTCAAATAGCAACATCACTAATATAAAGGTGATGTGTTGATTTACACAAAGAAATCAAAGCTTGATTATTGAGGGTAAATAATTTAAATGAAATGATTTATGCCACTTGCCAAAAGATACAATGTAATAATTTTTAGCAAAGACTATTACTGGTCTTTACTATAGCGGGATTGAACACTCTTGACAACTTTCTATTATGTGCTTCATTCTTTGAAGCAGTGTTCATATAGATTTTCCAATAAATTTTGCTGATGTAGCAATGAGTTATATACTAAGCATCTATAATGTGACTGTCATCTATCCAGGTCAACATGGGAAATTTAAGCCATACAGTTAATGGGCTAATGTAATTTCTGTTTGATTTTATATTCATTATTGGAGTCAGAAAAAAAAAAATTTATCAACTTTTTTAAATCCCCAAATGAAATTTCAAATTCAAATCAATAACTCAAAAATGACAAAAGTTTTTACAAAAAGGAAAGAATAGATTGTTGAGAGCTATATTATTGTTCAAGCTGACTTTAAGGCATTATTTAGGTGACTTTTACCAGAATACTTTAAATATGAATCAGTATATTCATCAATTTTGAATAATTCACCCTTAATCCTGAAATATATTCTAAGTGATATTACAAGGGGAGGATAATGTCAAGGTTGAGTATTCTCTATTAAGCCTGAAGAGCTTTATTCAGGCATTGAGTGCTAGGAATATCAGCTAGAAAACATAAGTTGGAAACAGATTTGCATAAACATTTAAAAGTATATGTGATTTAAATAATCTCTAATATTGTATAATTATATATTTCAATATCTTTTCATATTACTCAGTATTTACATCTCAAATTTTAAAATATATGACTTCCAATTCAAAATACTTAAAGTTATAATTGCAATTTAGAGTTTTAATATCTGATTGTGTTTCAGGGTGGCAGTTTAGGCTCATAATTAACCCAGCCCCTTTCCCCAAATCTCTGAATCCCTATTCAAAGGATACCAAAAAGGAATGAGGGGCTTCAGATTAAGATGACAGATTGAACACATGCATTTAATATTGATTTCATCCTTTTGAAACCTCCTTATATTTACTAAAATTAATTTTCAAGAGGCTTAACATGATAAGAAAGAAAGTAACAGGAAAGGAGAAAAATACAATAAATTGCGGGATATTAAAAGGCAGATATGCAAATAATAGGTGATTCAGCAGACCCAAGAAACTGAAGACCACGTGACAGCCAGTCCAAGAATCCTCTGCAGAATCCTCAAGAGGCATAGGAAAGTACCAGGTAGCTCTGAAATTAGAGGTACGATTTGGAGTCTGAAATAAGAAGGCCTGAGTGAAAGCTGTTTAAGAGGCTTGGCACGTGCATAGTTTCATCTCCTTTTTGGACTTTAAGTGGAGACTTTCACTCTGGCAATTCATGTGTTTCATTTCTGGAAGGAATCTTCTCAGATTATTTTCATAACGATTTCACTCATTGCTTTTCTATTTTCTCTTTCTGGAACTTCTAGATTCCTGCACTCACTACGTGACAACTGTTTGTTAGTGTTCAGTGAGCAACTATCACTTTCATTTTGGGCTTCCCTGGTGGCTGAGATGGTGAAGAATCTTCCTGAATTGCAGGAGACCCGGATTTGATCCTTAGGTTGAGAAGATCCCCTGGAAAAGGGAATGGCAACCCATTTCAGTATTCTTGCCTGGAGGATTCCATGGACAGAGGAGCCTGGTGGGCTATAGTCCATGGGGTTGCAGAGTTGGACCTGACTGAGTGACTAAGTCTTTCACTACACACTGCTAGGCAACTGCCCTTGGCCCACACTGACAGAAGTGTGGAGTTTTACTCTTGAGAGAGAGTAAAAATGAGGCCTTCTAAATGGAGAGAAAAGAAGGATTAATCAACCTTTTAGGCATAACAAAAGCTGAATAATGAGATACTGCTCTACTCCTGGAAAGTTAGGAGCCAGATTCTTACCATCTGGTAGTGGGAATAGAAAGCTCTTCTCATGGGAATTTGACCATCTCTAAAGAAAAGATATACTTAATAAGATACTGTGTTTTTTAAAAATTGAAAATTTGTGGCATCAAGCAAGTCTTTTAGCACGATGCTTCCAAGTAGAATTTTCTAAACTTCATATTTATGTGTCACATTTTGGTACTTCTTGCAATATTTAGAACTTTATTATTATTACATTTGTCATAGTGACCTGATCAGTGATCTTTGGTGTTATGAATGTAACTTACTGAAGGCTTAGATGATGGTTAGGAATTTTTAGCAATAAAAAATTAAGGTATGTAAATTTTTAATACATAATGCTATTGCACACTTACTAGAGTACAGTATAGTATAAACATAACGTTTATATGTACTAGGAAATCAAAACGTTTGTGTGACTGGCTTTATTGTGACATTCACTTTATTGCAGTCACCTGAAGTAAAAATGGCACTATCTCCAAGGTACGCAGTAGTCAGATTTTTTTTAAAAAAAAAAAGATATTTCATGTGAAAAACAAGAAAAAAATGAAATAAGACAGAAAATTCAGAGAACAAAAAGAGCTTGTGGTGACTAAAAACACAGTAGAAATGAATAAAAGGTTAAAAGATTATGGTTAGGATATCTTTAAGAAATGAGGTTTAAAAAAGACAACCAGTGGGTTAAATTAGGCATACAGGAAAATTAGAAACCTATCTAGGAATCTAGGGTAATAGAGGTTCTAGAAAGAGAATAGAAAAAAAAAATGAATAAAATCATTAAAAACTAATTCTAGAATTACTCCAACTGGAACACATGAATTACTTGGGTGAGAGTCTCTAATGAAAGTCCAGAATAGTAAATGAAAGAACTATACCCAAACCAAGCCTTATGGTTGTATCATATGAGAATACTGGGGACAAAATATATAAATTTCCAGATTGAAAAAAACAAGTCACATACAAAAGACAAGAAGTCAAACTGATGTAGTTATCTCAACAGAAACACTGGCAGCTCACAAGCAAACTTCTAAAAATATACTATCCCCAACACAAAATTATACAACCAAGCAAACTATTATAAAATATAAGGGTAAAATACAGACATTTCCATAAATGCAAGCTCTCAAAAAATGTATCTTTCAAGTATCCTTTATTAAATGCTAGAGGAGGATGTACTCTCTAAATAAGAAAGTAAACCAAGAAAGGATATCTAGTGTTAAATGACAAACATTCAACTGAGTAAATCTGAGGACCAAATGGGTTTTACTCAGTCATTCATGTATTGGGTAGCATCACATCCAGCAAACACAAATGAGATGCAGAGAGCTCTGGAAAGGCAAGGTTTTTAAAGGCAGAGAGGGGTGGCATGAAGGAGTCATTAAGGAAAAAAGATTTTTTTTCAGTCAAGACCACCTTCCTTTGGGGGAAAAAGGGGCACATTTGGTAGATTTCATCACTGGTAAATTCCAGGCTGATCAGTTAAAATTATACTCCTGGGGAAGATTGAACTGCAATTCAGTTCAGTTCACTTGCTCGATGGTGTCAGACTCTTTGCGACCCCATGAACTGCAGCACGCCAGGCTTTCCTGTCCATCACCAACTCCTGGAGTTTACTCAAACTCACGCCCATCAAGTCGGTGATGCCATCTAACCATCTCATCCTCTGTCGTCCCCTTCTCCTGCCTTCAATCTTTCCCAGCATCAGGGTCTTTTCCAATGAGTAAGCTCTTGGTATCAGGTGGCCAAAATATTGGAACTTCAGCTTTATCATCAGTCCTTCCAAAGAATATTCAGCACTGATTTCCTTAAGGATGGACTGGTTTGATCTCCTTGCAGTCCAAAGGACTGGAAAGGCTAGGTACGAAATTGCAATTATCTAGGTATAAAATCTTGGTTTGATGATGTGGGTAATGCAAGTGACTCCATTCTCTGATCCTTGCTACAAGGCTGTTTTATATTAGTATTTTCTTCCATTTTTATTGAGATCTAATTGACATATAGCAGTCTAAATATATAGCATAATGATTTCACTTATGTAATAAAAAGATTACCACAATAAATTTAGTGAACTTCCCTCAGTTCATATAGATATAAATACATAGAGAAAAAAGGTTAGATTTGTGATAAGAACTCAAAATTTACTCTCTTAAATTTCATATATAACATACAGCAGTATTATATTTATCATGTTGTACATTAAATCCCTAATACTGATTTATCTTCAGATTGGGAGTTTGTACCTTTTGACTACTTTGCCCCACCTCTAACTGTAAACCAGATCCCCCCACTTTATTTTTAGATGAATCTATTTCTTTCTTTTTGAAGCTTAATTGACCTATAACACTATGTTGGTTCCTGGTACACAGCACAGTGATTTGATATTTCTTTACATTTCAAAGTGATCATAAGTCTAGTTGTAATCTGTTCCCATACAAAGATATTACATAATTATTGACTCTATTCCTACACTACCCATTTCACACTTGTGACTCAATTTATTTTTAACTAAAATTTTGTACCTTATCTCTATCACCTATTTTTCTCTTCCTCCACCTCCTCTTCCCTTTGGGACCTGATCTCTGTATCAATGACTCTGTTTTTGTCTAGTTATCTTTATTCATTTGGGGTTTGTTTTTTGGATTCCACATAAATGAAATCATACAGCATTTGTCTTTCTCTAACTTATTTCACTTAGTGTAATACTCTCTAGGTCATATCTATGCTATTGCAAGTGATGATATTTCATTCTTTTTTATGGCAGAGTAAATTCCATTTACATATGTGTTTGTATGTAGGTGTGTGTGTGTGTTTATAGATGTATAAAACATTTATTACATAATTTTAATCCATTCATTACTTGATGAGCACTTAAATTGCTTTCATAACTTTGCTATGATAAATAATGTTGCAAAAACATAGGGGTGCATATATTTTTTTCAAGTTAGTATTTTTGTTTTTTCAGATAGATACCTAGGAGTCAAATTGTTAGATCATATGTTAATTCTATATTTAGTTTTTTGAGGCATCTCCATACTGGTTTCCATAGTTGCTGCATCAGTTAACATTTCCAGCAGCAGTGCATGAGAGTCCCTTTTCTCCAAATCCTCACTAATATTTGTTATCCATTGTCTTTTTGAAGATAACCATTCTGACAGGTGCCAGGGATATCTCACTGTGGCTTTGGTTTGTATTTTCCTGATGTTTAGTGATGTTGAGAATCTTTCATGTGCCTGTTGGGCAATCTGTATGGTCTTCAGAAAAATGTCTATTCAGTTCCTCTACCCAATTTAAATTGGGTTATTTGTTTTCTGATGTTGAGTTTTTTGTATATTTTAGATATTAACTCCCTGTTGAATATATCATTTTCAGTTACCCTCTCCCATTCAGTAGGTTGTCTTTTGTTTTGTTGATAGCTTCCTTTGGTATGAAAAAATTTTATAGTTTGATGTAGTACAATTTGCTTATTTTGATTTTGTTTCTCTTCCCTGAGGAGACAGACAAACAAATATTACTAAGGCTGATATCAAAGAACATACTGTCTATGTTTTCTTTTAGGAGTTTAATGCTGTCAAGCCTTGATGTAAGTTTTTAATCCAGTTTGAGTCTATTTTTGTATACAGTGTGATGAAATAGTTCAGTTTGATTCTTTGTATGTAGCTGTCCAGTTTTCCCAATATCATTTATTTAAGAGACTGTCCTTTCCCATTGTATATCCTTTCTTTTTTGTCATAGGTTAATTAGCCATGTAAGTGTGAATTTATTTCTGTACTCTATATTCTGTTCCACTGATCTGTGAGTGTTTTTATGCCAGTACCATACTGTTTCAATAAATATAGCTTTGTAATATGGATTGAAATCAGAGAGTGTGATTTCTCCAGTTTTGTTTTTCTTTCTTAAGATTGTTTTGGCTATTTATATTTCCATACAAATTTTAGAATTATTTGGTTCTGAGGAAAATGCCATTGATCTTTTTACTGTGGTTGTATTGAAGCTGTAAATTGCCTTTAGTAGTGTGGTCATTTAACAGTATTGATTCTTCCATTGCAAGAGTATAACATCTTTCCATCTGTTTGAGTCATCTTTAGTTTTTCTTCAAAATCTGGTTTTCTGACTACAGGTTTTGTATCTTTTTCATACAATTATAAGTGGGGTTGCTTTCTGAATTTCTCTCTCTGATACTCCATTGTTAGTGTGTAGAAACACCAGATTTATGTATGTATTTTTTTTATCCTGCATCTTTACTAAATTTATTGAGTTCTTGTAGTTTTTTGGTAATGTCCTTGGGATTTTCTATGAAACAGTATGTCACCTGCAATCAGTGACCGTTTTACGTCTCCCTTTCTGATTTGGATTCCTTTCATCTCTTGTCTAATGGCTGTGTCTATGACTTCCAATAGTATGTTGAAGAAAAGTGGTTGGATTAGGGATCCTTGTCCTATTCTACATCTTTCAGGAAATGCTTTCAGCTTTTCACCGCTGAGTATGATGTTAGCTTCATGAGAAATAGATGGGAAAACAGTGGAAACAGTGTCAGACTTTATTTTTCTGGGCTCCAAAATCACTGCAGATGGTGATTGCAGCCATGAAATTCAAAGACGCTTACTCCTTGGAAGGAAACTTATGACCAACCTAGGTAGCATATTCAAAAGCAGAGACATTACTTTGCCAACAAAGGTCTGTTTAGTCAAGGCTATGGTTTTTCCAGTGGTCATGTTTGGATGTGAGAGTTGGACTGTGAAGAAAGCTGAGCACTGAAGAATTGATGCTTTTGAACTGTGGTGTTGGAGAAGACTCTTGAGAGTCCCTTGGACTGCAAGGAGATCCAACCAGTCCATCCTAAAGGACATTAGTCCTGGGTGTTCATTGGAAGGAATGATGTCAAAGCTGAAATGCCAATATTTTGGCCACCTAATGTGAAGAGCTGACTCATTGGAAAAGACTCTGATGCTGCAAAAGATTGAAGGCGGGAGAAAAAGGGGATGACAGAGGATGAGATGGTTGCATGGCATCACCGACTCAATGGACATGGGTTTGGGTGGACTCCGGGAGTTGGTGATGGACAGGGAGGCCTGGTCAGACACGACTGGGCAACTGAACTGAACTGAACTGATGATGTTAGCTGTAAGCTTTGGGCTTGTCATATATGGCCTTTATTTGTCTATTTAGTTTAATTGAAGTATAGTTGATTCATAATGTTTTGCATGTACAGCAAAATGATTCAGTTATATATATATATATATATATAAAATATATATTCTTTCCATATTCTGTTCCATTATATGTTAGTAAAAGATATTGTATATAGTTCCCTGTGTTATACAGGATATCCTTGTTGTTTATCTATTTTATATATGGTGTGTGTGTGTGTGTGTGTGTGTGTGTGTATGCGTGTGTGCTCAGCTGTGTCTGACTCTTTGTGATCCCATGGACTGCAGCCTGCAAGGTTCCTCTGTCCATGGGATTTTCCTGGCAAGAATACTGGAGTAGGTTACCATTTCCTCCTCCAGGGTGTCTTCCTAACCCAGGGATTGAACATGCATCTCCTGCATTGCAGGCAGTTCTTTACCACTGAGCCACTGGGGAAGCCCCTATTTTATATATAGTAGTGTGTATCTGTTAATCCCAAATTCAAAGTTTATCCCTCCCCCTCTTTCCACTTTTGGTAATTAACTCTTTGTGACCTCGGACTGTGGCCCACCAGACTCCTCTGTCCATGAAATTTTCTAGGCAAGGATACTGGAGTGGGTTGCCATTTCCTATTCCAGGGGATCTTCCTGACCTAGAGATCAAACTCATATCTTTTGCATCTCCTGAATTGGCAGGTGGATTCTTTACCACTCGTGCCACCTGGAAAGCCCTTTAGATCAGATCAGTCGCTCAGTCGTGTCTGACTCTTTGCAACCCCATGAATCGCAGCACGCCAGGCCTCCCTGTCCATCACCAACTCCCGGAATTCACTGAGACTCATGTCCATCGAGTCAGTGATGCCATCCAGCCGTCTCATCCTCTGTTGTCCCCTTCTCCTCCTGCCCCCAATCCCTCCCAGCATCAGAGTCTTTTCCAATGAGTCAACTCTTCACATGAGGTGGCCAAAGTACTGGAGTTTCAGCTTTAGCATCATTCCTTCCAAAGAAATCCCAGGGCTGATCTTCTTCAGAATGGACTGGTTGGATCTCCTTGTAGTCCAAGGGACTCTCAAGAGTCTTCTCCAACACCACAGTTCAAAAGCATCAATTCTTTGGCGCTCAGCCTTCTTCACAGTCCAACTCTCACATCCATACATGACCACAGGAAAAACCATAGCCTTGACTAGACGACCCTTTGTTGGCAAAGTAATGTCTCTGCTTTTGAATATGCTATCTAGGTTGGTCATAAGTTTCCTTCCAAGGAGTAAGCGTCTTTTAATTTCATGGCTGCAGTCACCATCTGCAGTGATTTTGGAGCCCAGAAAAATAAAGTCTGACACAGTTTCCACTGTTTCCCCATCTATTTCCCATGAAGTGATGGGACCAGGTGCCATGATCTTCGTTTTCTGAATGTTGAGCTTTAAGCCAACTTTTTCACTCTCCAGTTCACTTTCATCAAGAGGCTTTTTAGTTCCTCTTCACTTTCTGCCCCTTATGTAGCCGTTAATCCCACAGGCTTCCCTGGTGGTTCAGATGATAAAGAGACCACCTGCAATTTGAGAGACCTGGGTTTGATCCCTAGGTTGGGGAAAATCCAGGTTTATCCCTCTCCCTCTTTCCACTTTGGTAAATACAGGTTTATTTTCTATGTCTTAGAAATAACACTATTTCTGTTTTATAAGTAAATCCATTTGTATTGGGATTTTTTAATATTCTGAATATAAGTGATATGATATTTTTCTCTCTCTGTCTGACTTTATTCACTTAGTATGATAATCTCTAGGACCAGCCATGTTTGTTTAAATGGCATTACTTCATCCTTTTTTATATCTGAGTAATAAACTATTGTATATAGATACCACATTTTCTTTATCCATTCATCTGTCAATGGATACTTAGATTGCCTTTCATATCTTGGCTGTTGTAATTAGTGCTGCTATGGATGTTGAAATGCATGTTTCTTTTTAAATTATGGTTTTCTCTCTGTGTATGTCCAGAAGTGAGATTGGAGGATCACACGGCAACTCTATTTTTATCTTTTATTGTGTTGTTTTCCATAGTGGCTTTACAAATTTGCATTCCCACCAGCAGTGTAGAAGGTTCCCTTTTCTCCACAGCCTCTCCATCATTTATTGTTTGTAATCTTTTTGATGATGGTCATTTTGACCAGCATGAGGTAATACTTTATTGTGGTTTTTGTTTCTATTTCTATAATATTTAGCAATCTTGAGCATCTTTCTGTTGGCCATCTGTATGTCTTCTTGTAGAAATGTCTATTTATATCGTCTCCCCAATTTGATTTTTTTTTTTTTTTGGTAATATCGAGCTGTTTGAGCTGCTTGTATATTTCAGAAATCTGTCAGTAGTATATTCACAAATATTTGTCTTATTCCATAGTTTGTCTTTTCATTTTGTTTATGGTTTTCTTTGCTGTGCAAAAGCTTTTAAATTTAATTAGATCCCATTTGCTTATTTTTGTTTTTGTTTCCATTACTGTAGGGGATGGATTCAAGAACATATTGCTGTGATTTAAATCAAAGATTGTCCAGCTGATACTTTCCTCTAGGAGTTTTATAGTATCTGTTCTTACATTTAGATCTTTAATACATTTTGAGTTTATGGTACTACAGTGTTCTAGTTGCACTCTTTTACATGTAGTTGTCCAGTTTTCCCAACACCACTTATTGAAGAGATTGTCTTTTCTTCATTGTATAGTTGTATATTCTTTGTCATAAGTTAATTGACCGTAGGTGCATGGGTTTATTTCTGGGCTTTCTATGTTTTTCATTGATCTATACTTCTGTTTTTGAGCCAGTATCATACTATTTTGATCACTGTAGCATTTTAGTATAGTCTGAAGTCAGTAAGTGTTATTCTTTCAGATCTGTTTTTCTTCCTCAAGATTTTATATGCTGCTTGAGGTCTTCTGTGTTTTCAAGCAAATTTTTAAATTTTTGTTTCAGTTCTGTGAAAAAATGTGATTGGTAATTTGATAGGAATTGCATTGATTTATACGTTGCCTTTCTTAGTATGGTCATTTTAAAACTATTGATTCCTTTAATCTAAGAATGTGGTATATTTTTCATTCCATTTATGTCATCTTCCATTTCTTCTATCAGAATTTTATACTCTTCAGAGTGCAAGTCTTTTGCATCCTTAGGTAAGTTTATCCCTAGGTATTTTATTCTATTTGATGTGATGGCAAATATCTATTTATGGTATTTCATTTTAGGCTATATAAATGAAGCATATATCTGTATATTAATTTTGCATCCTACAACTTTACTGAATTCATTGATGAGCTCTAGTAGTTTTCTGGTAGTGTCTTTAGAATTTTCTATGTACACTATCATGCCAATTGCAAATGGCTGTTTTAATTCTTCCTTTCCAATTTGGATTCCTCTTATTTCCTTTTCTTCTCTGATTGCTGTGACTAGGACTCTCAAAACTATGTTGAACAAAAGTAGTGAGAGTAGGCCATTTGTCTGCTCTTGATCTTGGAGTATTTTCAACATTTCACCATTGATTATATCATTAGCTGTAGGTTTGTCATACATAGCCTTTATATTGAGATATGTTTTGTCTATGCTCACTTTCAGGAAAGTTTTTTTTTTTTTATCATAAATGGATGCTGAATTTTATAAAAAAAATTTGTTGCATCTATTGAGATGTTCATATGGTTATTGTTCTTTAATTTGTCTATGTAATTATCATATTGATTAACTTGAGGATACTGACAAATCTTTGAATCCCTGGGATAAATCCCACTTGATCATTGTGTATAATCATACACAATGTATGACTTTAATGTATTGTTGGAATCAGTTTGCTAGTATTTTGCTGAAGATTTATTTTTTAATTTATATTCATCAGTGATAGAGGCTTATGATGTTCCTTTTTTGTGATATTTTTGTCTGGTTTTGGTATCAGGGTGATTGCAGTGTCATAAAATAAGTTTTGAAGTGTTCCTTCCTCTGCAATTTTTGGGAATACTTTGAGAAGGATAGGCATGAACACTTCTCTAAATTTTTGGTAGATTTCACCTCTGTGAAGTGGCCCTGGACTTCTGGCTATTGGGATTTTTAAAATTCCTGCTTGAATTTCATTACTGGTATTCTGTTCATGTTTTATGTTTCTTCCTAATTCAGTCTAGGGTGATGGTACTGTCTAAGAATTTGTCCATTTTTTCTAGGTTGTCCATTTTATTGGAATATTGTTGCCCATAGTAATCTATTGATCCTTTATATGTCTGTGATGTAGGCTGTAGCTTCTTCTTTTCATTTCTGATTTTATTAATTTGAGTCCTCTTCCCTTTCCCTCTCAATTTCTCTTTTTATGGCTATTAATATTTGTCTTATTTATTGACTGATCCTATATTGGGTATATTGTTGTTTAGTCACTAAGTCGTGTCCAACATTTTGCGATCTGCAGCATGCCAGCCTTCTCTGTCCTTCACTATCCCCTGGAGTTGGCTTAAACCCATGTCCATTGAGTAGGTGATGCCATCCAACTATCTTATCCTCTGTCAGCCCCTTCTCCTCTTGCCCTCAGTCCTTCACAACATCAAGGTCTTTTCCAATGAGTCGGCTCTTCACACTAGGTGACTGAAGTATTGAAGCTTCAGCTTCAGCATCAGTCCTTCCAATGAATATTCAGGGCTGATTTCCTTTAATAGGAGAAGGAAATGGCAATCCACTCCAGTACTATTGCCTGGAAAATCCCATGGACAGAGGAGCCTGGTAGGCTACAGTCCATGGGGTCACAGAGAGTTGGACACAACTGAGCAACTTCACGTTCCTTTAATATTGACTGATTTGATTTCCTTGCTGCCTAAGGGATTGTCAAGAGTCTTCTCCAGCACCACAATTAGAAAGCATCAATTCTTTGGTGCACAGCCTTCTCTATGGTCCAATTTGCACATCTGTACATGACTACTGGAAAACCATAACTTGGACTAGACAGACCTCTGTCAGCAAAGTGATGTCTCTGCTGTTTAATATGCTGTCTAGGTTTGTCAAACCTTTCCTTCCCAGGAGCAAGTGTCTCCATGGCTACAGTCACCATATGCAGTGATTTTGGAGCCCAAGAAAATGAAATCTGTCACCGTTTCCACTTTTACCCCATATATTTGCCATAAAGTGATGGGACCGGATACCATGATCTTCATTTTTGAATGTTGTTTTTAGCCAGCTTTTAACTCTCCTCTTTAACCCTCATCAAGAGACTCTTTAGTTTCTCTTCACTTTCTGTCATTGGAGTGGCATCATCTGCCTTTCTGAGGTTGTTGGTATTTCTCCCGGTAACCTCAATTGATTCATATGTATTTACAATTGTTAATACAATTGAATGCGTTAATCCCTGGTCACTATGTAATGTCCTTCCATGACTATTTTAACACTCTTTATTTTAAAGTTGATTTTGCCTGACATGAGTGTGGCTACTCCAACTTTTTGTTGATTTCCATTTGCATGGTGTAACTTTTCCATCCATTCACTTTTCCATCCATTCGCTTTCAGTATGTATGTGTCTCTAGATCTGAAGTCGGTTTCTTAGTTCAGTTCAGTTCAGTTCAGTTCAGTCACTCACTCGTATATGACTCTTTGTGACCTCATGAATCTCAGCATGCCATGCTTCCCTGTCCATCAGCAACTCCCGGAGTTCACCCAAACTCATCTGCATCGAGTTGGTGATGCCATTCAGCCATCTCATGCTCTGTCGTCCTCTTCTCCTCCTGCCCCCAATCCCTCCCAGCATCTGGGACTTTTCCAATGAGTCAACTCTTTGCATGAGGTGGCCAAAGTACTGGAGTTTCAGTTTTAGCATCAGTCCTTCCAATGAACACTCAGGACTGGTCTCCTTTAGGATGGACTGGTTTGATCTCCTTGCAGTACAAGGGATGCGCAAGAGTCTTCTCCAGCACCACAGTTCAAAAGCATCAATTCCTCAGCACTCAGCTTTCTTCACAGTCCAACTCTCACATCCATACATGACCACTGGAAAAACCACAAACTTGACTAGATGGACCTTTATTGGCGAAGTAATATATCTGCTTTTTAATATGCTATCTAGGTTGGTCATAACTTTCCTGCCAAGGAGTAAGCATCTTTTAATTTCATGGCTGCAGTCACCATCTGCAGCGATTTTGGAGCCCCTGCAAAAAATGTCTGACACTGTTTCCCCATCTATTTCCCATGAGTGATGGAACCAGATGCCATGATCTTATTCTGAATGTTGTGCTTTAAGTCAACTTTTCACTCTCTTCTTTCACTTTCATCAGAGGCTTTTTAGTTCCTCTTCACTTTCTGCCATAAGGGTGGTGTCAACTGCATATCTGAGGTTATTGATATTTCTTCCGGCAATCTTGATTCCAGCTTGTGCTTCTTCCAGGCCATGGTTTCTCATGATGTAATCTGTATAGAAGTTAAATAAGCAGGATGACAAAACACAGCCTTGATGTACTCCTTTTCCTATTTGGAACCAGCCTGTTGTTCCATGTCCAGTTCTAACTGTTGCTTCCTGACCTGCATATAGGTTTCTCAAGAGGCAGGCCAGGTGGTCTGGCATTCCCATCTCTTTCAGAATTTTCCATAGTTTATTGTGGTCCACAGAGTCACGGGCTTTTGTATAGTCAATAAAGCAGAAATAGATGTTTTTCTGGAATTCTCTTGCTTTTACAATGATCCAGCAGGATGTTGGCAATTTGATCTCTTGTTCCTCTGCCTTTTCTAAAACCAGCTTGAACATCTGGAAGTTCCCAGTTCACATATTGATGAAGCCTGGCTAGGAGAATTTTGAGCATTATTTTGCTAGCGTTGTGGGATGAGTGCAATTGTGCGGTAGTTTGAACATTCTTTGGCATTGCCTTTCTTTGGCATTGGAATGAAAACTGACCTTTTCCAGTCCTGTGGCCACTGCTGAGTTTTCCAAATTTGCTGGCATATTGAGTGCAGCACTTTCACAGCATCATCTTTCAGGATTTGAAATAGCTCAACTGGAATGCCATCACCTCCACCAGCTTTGTTCGTAGTGATGCTTTCTAAGGCCCACTTGACTTCACATTCCAGGATGTCTGGCTCTAGGTCAGTGATCACACCATTGTGATTATCTGGGTCGTGAAGATTTTTTTGTACAGTTCTTCTGTGTATTCTTGCCACCTCTTCTTAATATCTTCTGCTTCTGTTAGGTCCATACCATTTCTGTCCTTTATCGAGCCCATCTTTGCATGAAGTGTTCCCTTGGTATCTCTAACATTCTTGAAGAGATCTCTAGTCTTCCCCATTCTGTTATTTTTCTCTATTTCTTTGCATTGATCACTTAGGAAGGCTTTTTTATCTCTCCTTGCTATTCTTTGGAACTCTGCATTCAAATGGGAATATCTTTCCTTTTCTCCTTTTCGTTTTGCTTCTCTTCTTTTCACAGCTATTTGTAAGGCCTCCTCAGACAGCCATTTTGCTTTTTCCATTTATTTTCCATGGAGATGGTCTTGTCTCCTGTACAGTGTCACGAACCTCCGTCCATAGTTCATCAGGTACTCTGTCTATCAGACCTAGTCCCTTAAATCGTTTTCTCACTCTGTATAATCATAAGGGATTTGATTTAGGTCACACCTGAATGGTCTAGTGGTTTTCACTACTTTCTTCAATTTAAGTCTGAATTTGGCAATAAGGAGTTCATGATCTGAGCCACAGTCAGCTCCCTGTCTTGTTTTTGCTGATTGTATAGAGCTTCTCCATCTTTGGCTGCAAAGAATATAATCAATCTGATTTCGGTGTTGATGATCTGGTGATGTCTATGTATAGAGTCTTCTCTTGTGTTGTTGGAAGAGGGTGTTTGCTATGACCAGTGCATTTTCTTGGCAAAACTCTATTAGTCTTTGCCCTGCTTCATTCCATATTCCAAGGCCAAATTTGCCTGTTACTCCAGGTATTTCTTGACTTCCTAGTTTTGCATTCCAGTCCCCTATAATGAAAAGGACATCTTTTTTGGGTGTTAGTTCTAAAAGGTCTTCATAGAACCGTTCAACTTCAGATTCTTCAGCGTTACTGGTTGGAGCATAGACTTGGATCACTGTGATATTGAATGGTTTGCCTTGGAAACGAACAGAGATCATTCTGTTGTTTTTGAGATTGCATCCAAGTACTGCATTTCGGACTCTTTTGTTGACCATGATGGCCACTCCATTTCTTCTAAGGGATTCCTGCCCACAATAGTAGATATAATGATCATCTGAGTTAAATTCACCCATTCCAGTCCATTTTAGCTCGCTGATTCCTAGAATGTTGACACTCACTCTTGCCATCTCCTTTTTGACCACTTCCAATTTGCCTTGATTCATGGACCTAACATTCCAGGTTCCTATGCAATATTGCTCTTTACAGCATTGGACCTTGATTCTATCACCAGTCACATCCACAACCGGGTGTTGTTTTTGCTTTGGCTCCATCCCTTCATTCTTTCTGAAGTTATTTCTCCACTGACCTCCAGTAGCATATTGGGCACCTACCGACCTGGGGAATTCCTCTTTCATTATCCTATCATTTTGCCTTTTCATACTGTTCATGGGGTTCTCCAGGCAAGAATACTGGAGTGGTTTGCCATTCCCTTCTCCAGTGGACCACATTCTATCAGACCTCTCCACCATGACCCATCCATCTTGGCTGGCCCCATATGGCATGGCTTAGTTTCATTGAGTTAAACAAGGCTGTGGTTCATGATCAGATTGGCTAGTTTTCTGTGATTATGGTTTCAGTGTGTCTGCATTCTGATGCCCTCTTGCAACACCTACCATCTCACTTGGGTTTCTCTTATCGTTGAAATGGGGGTATCTCTTCATGGCTGCTCCAACAAAGTGCAGCCACTGCTCCTTACCTTGGATGAGGTCACCCCTCCTTACCTTGAACGTGGGTCTCTTATAGATTGCACAAATACAGGTCTTATTTTGTTTGCATTCAGCCAACCTTTGTCTTTTGGTTGGAATTTTGTCCACTTACATTTAAGGAATTGTCAGTATGTATTTCTTATTTCCATTTTCTTAATTGTTTGGATTTGTTTTAGCAGGTCTTTCCTTCTCCTCTTGTTCTCTTATGATTTAATGAGTATATTTAGTGTTATGTCTGGACTCTTTTCTCTTATTTGTGTATATATCTATTATAGATTTTTGGTTTGAAGTTACCTTGATGTTTTTGCATAGTAGTCTTTTGCATATACATACATGCGATTGTTTTATACTGAGCCTCTATACCCCAGACACTGCTAGGCAATTGGCATACATCAGCAAGCAAAGCAGACAAAGATATGTGTGCCTCTGTTCAGGCTAATGTACTATTGTTGGGGAGAGGAAAACAATAAGCAGAAAGCAAGCAAACTCTGTAATGGATTACAAGGCATTTGGTGCTCTGGAAAAATAAAACTCCATGGTTGTAAAAGAGGATTGAGTGTAAGGGGTAGGAGGTAGCATCTGGTTGAATATTATGCAGGATCATCTAGGCTGGCTTCATGGAGAAGGCAAAAATTTGAGTAATGAATTGAAGGACGTGAGGATTTGGCCAAATAGATATTTGAGACAAGTGATATTAAATGACATAATAGCTAGAGCAAGGCCTTAAGATGGAAGCTTGTCTAGTGTTTTGGTATGTTCAAGGACTTGCAGAAAGACCAGTATAAAATGAGTTACTAAGTATTTTGAGGATGTCAGGAAAACAAAGAAGAAGGAAACTTTGTGAACCATTGTAAAGACTTTGGCTTTTACCCTATGCAAAATGGGAAGCCATTGGAAGATTCTGGGCAGAGAAATAACATGATTTGACTTAAACTTTAAAAGGACCACACATCATACCATTTACATTCTTACCATGTACTGTTCATTTTCTTTTCCCCTGCAAGAAAACATAAGCCTAAAGAGGGGCACATATATCTTTGACTGCTTTATTCATTTGTATGCCAATCAGGGGCTCTAATACATAGTGGGGGTTCAGTATATAGTTGATTAACAAAGGAATGAATATGTCAATGTCTTGGATCACTCTGCTCCAATATAGATCGTTGAAAATAACCTATAGTGAACAAGGGTAAAACCAGGAACACCAGTTGAGTGGCTGCTGCCATAACCCAGATGAGAAACAATGTGTCTTGGATAGTGGAAATGGAGGTGGTAAAAGTGGTTGGTTGGATTTTGGTATATTTAAAGGTATAGCCAAGGGGACCTCCTGATGAGTTGGATGTAGCATGTTCTAAAAAATAGTTAAGGATGAGGCCAAAATTTGATGGGAGAACCTGGAGAGAATCATCAATTGAACTGGAGAAGGCTACATTTGGAGAAGATTTTGGGGAGTGAAGAGGTGAAATTAAAAATTTATCTGGGACATTTGAGTATCAGCTATCCATTAGTAACCTCAGTGGAAATGCCCAGAAGAGTATGAGTCAGAGGTTTGTGAGAGAGGTCTGACCTGTCTCAAAGAATTTATTGAGGGCTGTCATCATTAATATCCCCACTTCCATTGTATTATCTTTTTAAACTGAATACAAAAGGTTAGATGATCATGAACCCACTTTTAATCTGTACTGGACATGTCCTGACCAGTGCTGATGTCATTTTTATTCCTCCCTCTTGTCATACTGCCTGGATTAGTCGGCAAGATTCATCTCATCCAACAGAATCGTTCTGTCCTGAACTTCTCCTGGGGTCTGGGTAGGTGTTGAGAGCTTGGAAGAAGAAATATAGAGCAGTCTACTCCTTTTGACCATCTTATGCTAGATGTCTCATCTCTAGCTCACATTATAGTTCTGATAGATAACTACAGAAATCAGTAATTGCCAGGATTCCCTCATGTCTTGTCCAGTGCATTCCTCAGAAAAGTCTGTTATATTCTCAGTAAAGCTGAAAAAAATTTAAGTTATAATCATAATACATTATATTAGTTTCATGTGTACAACATAGTGATTTTTTATTGGTGTCCATTGTGAAATTATCACAATAGGTCTAACTAACAGCCATCACCATACTTAATTACAACATTTTTTAAAATGAGAACTTATATATCCTCATAGTAGCTGTAAAATTTCAGTAAAGCTAGAGACTATTCAGTTCATGCGTCTCCTGGGAGCTTTTATCTGATGGTGGTGATATTGCTCTTTCCCCACAGCCGGGTTTATGCTTTCTATTCATTAAAAATAAAACAGAAAGAAAGAAACCTGAACAACACATTGCTTGGGGATTCTTATGTTGCAAGTAAAACCATAAGTAAAAAATAAGAAAATATTAAGATAAAATCATATCAGTGGTTGTTTCTTGGGGATGAGAGGGATATAAATTTAAGAAGCACATAGGAGGCTTCAAAGGTATTAGGCATCTTCTATTTCTATACTTGGGTAATTTTCATGGCTTTTAATTTTATCATTATTCTTTATACATAGTTTCTACTCTTATCTATGCATGATACATTTCCCAATAAAAACTAAATTTAAAAATGACAAAAAATATAAAAGGGAGAAGATTACTTACAAAATAAAGGGTACAGACAGCTCTTCTCTATGAATTTGCACAGTGAAGGAAGTAGCAGGTATAGAAATTAGTCTTCTCAAAGAAGTTCTGTGGGCTTCTTTGAGAAGACGAATGTGGGTCAATTGTGCCAAGCAGGAGATAAAGATTTGATCCCTGGGTCAGGAAGATCCCTTGGAGAAGGAAATGATAACCCATTCCAGTATTCTTGCCAGAGAAGGCAATGGCACCCCACTCCAGTACTCTTGCTTGGAAAATCCCATGGGCGGAGGAGCCTGGTAGGCTGCAGTCCATGGGGTCGCTAAGAGTCGGACACGACTGAGCAACTTCCCTTTCACTTTTAACTTTCATGCACTGGAGAAGGAAATGGCAACCCACTCCAGTGTTCTTGCCTGGAGAATCCCAGGGACAGGGGAGCCTGGTGGGCTGCCGCCTATGGGGTCGCACAGAGTCGGACACGACTGAAGTGACTTAGCAGCAGCAGTATTCTTGCCTGGGAAATTTTACGGACAGAGGAGCCTCCTGGGCTTCAATCCATGGGGTTGCAAAAGAGTCAGACACAGTGTATCAACTTCATCACCTCCACCACCACCACCACCACCACCACCACCACCATGGAGTTCTAGTTAAGGCTACTAAATTGTTATCAATAGTCAGAAAAAGCAGGAGTAAGAATGTGTTGTGTTGGCATATTCGTCTTCATTGGTTCTTGCTCTAACAAAAACTTGGAACACTGAACCACTTTTAGCTCAAATGGATCCTCAAACTAGTTACAGCTCAGTTACAGCTCAGAGCAGAAGCAGGCAGCAGGCTTCCAAGACACAAGAGTGGGCTGATCCAGGAGCAGCCCCAGTTCCTCTAGGCTTCCCTTTTTATACTTGCTATCTCCTTCGCCTGGAGCCTGATCAGTTATGCCTTTTGCAAAATAGGGTATTCACCTGATTGGTTACATCCAGAACCAGTCAGGAAAGGAGTTGTGTTTTGCCAGTTGTTGTTCACTCACTAAGTCCTTTCAGACTCTTTGCGACCCCATGAAATGAAGCATGCCAGCCTTCCCTGTCCTTCACTATCTCGCAGAGTTTGCCCAAACTCATGTCCATTGAGTCAGTGATGCTATCTAACAATCTCATCTTCTCCCACCCCCTTCTCTTCTTGTCGTCAATCTTTCCCAGCATGAGGGTCTTTTCCAATGAATCAGCTCTTTGCATCAGGTGGCCAAAGTATTGGAGCTTCAGCTTCAGCATCAGTCTTTCCAATGAATATTCAGGGTTGATGTCCTCAAGGATTGACTTGTTTGAGCTTGCAATCCAAAGGACTTTCAGGAGTCTTCTCCAGCACCACAGTTCAAAGGCATCAATTCTTCAGCACTCAGCCTTCTTTATGGTCCAACTCTCACATGTCTACATGACTGCTGGAAAACCATAGCATTGACTGTATGATCCTTTGTTGGCAAAGTGATGTCTCTGTATTTTAATACGCTGTCTAGGTTTTCATAATTTTTCTTCCATGGAGCAAGTGTCTTTTAATTTTGTGACTGCACTCACCATCCACAGTGATTTTGGAGCCCAAGAAAATAAAATCTATCACTGTTCCCACTTCATCCCCAATTATTTACCATGAAGTAATGGGACTGGACATTATGATCTTCGTTTTTTGAATGTTGAATTTTGAGCCAGCTTATTCACTCTACTCTTTCACACTTATCAAGAGACTCTTTAGTTCTTCTTGGCTTTAAGCTCTTAGAGTGGTATCATGTGTGTATCTAAAGTTGTTGATATTTCTCCTGGCAATCTTGATTCTAGCTTGTGGTTTACCCAGCCTGGCATTTCACCTGAGGTACTCTGCAAAGAAGTTAAATAAGGAGGGTGACAATATACAGCTTTGACGTACTCCTTTCCTGGTTTATGCCCTATGCAAATAGGGGATGGTACCAACATTCACCAGATTGGTTATGCCCAGGACCAGAGGTTCTTACTCAGATCCCCAACTTCCCCTTTCTTCTACCTTTTTTCTTTTTTTTCTCCATCTGTGTGATTTTGCCATCTTGGACTCCTTTCCCCCCCCTATTCTAACTACCTGACAAAAGGATGAGTGAGGGATAGGGGGAAAAAATGGGATGGTAAGTTGACAAAGTCCATTCTTACTTCTTCCTGAAGTACACAAAGTGACTGGGAGTGTGGCAAGAATGCAAATTCTAAAGAAATTGAAAAAGCTTTGTCTGCTGGTGTCTAGGGCTCTTGGAATAGACTTTTGCATCCCAGAATAGTAATATTCTCTTTATTCTGACATTTATGGATGTGTGGAAAGTGTATCAGTCAAACACTGTTGCATAATAAATTATTCCAAAACTTTGTGGCATAAAATGGCAACTATTTGTTTAACTCATGATTATGTGAGTTGCCAGTTTGACATAGGCTCAGCTGAGTGCTTTTTCTGGTCTTGTCTGGTCTCATTCATATGTCTATAGCTAGTTTCTGGGTCAACTGAGGGTTGAATGAACAAGACTGTAGCATATGATAGCACCTCTTTGTTCCTTTTCATCTCTTGTGCTCAGTTGGGCTATCCCGGATATTTAGTGTTAGTCCAACTGTAGTTAGTAAGTTAGTTGTGTCCAGCTGTTTGCATCCTCATGGATAGTAGCCTGCCAGGCTCCTCTGTCCATGGAATTCTCCAAGCAAGAATGCTGGAGTGGGTAGCCATTCCCTTCTCCAGGGAATCTTCCCAACCCAGGAATCAAACCTGGGTTTCCCTCATTGCAGGCAAATTCTTTACTGCCTGAACCACCAGGGAGAGCCCAATCCAAGATGTTTACTTGGCAGCTAATTAGGCTTCCAAGAGAATGAACAAAAGCTTGGTGGGCAATGTTACAAAGTACCATGTTACAAAGGCTGTAGATACAGAAAGAGAAATTATTGCACTAACTTTGGTGAAAAATCTGCCATAGTAAGTATTTCCATCTTTCTGATTATTCCTTGCCTATCAATCATAAAGGGAAGCCTTTCAATCCATATATCCTACCTATGTGCTCAGAGCCAAAGTCACATTTCTATTCAAAAGAGAATCAGTACAAAAAATGGCAGAAGAAGTCTACACCATTTACCTAATTAGCATAGTTCTCTAGTCCTTATTTATGACTATAAATAGGCTACCAAGAAATAGCAAATTTTGGAGAAAAATAAAGCAGTCCAAATGAGAAAGACCAAGACAAAAAATCAAATACCTGATACCAGCACCAAAAGAGGAAAATCAAGGGACAAAATAAGTAATTTAAATTAGCATTTCCAGAGAGATATTTGTTGGCTAAGTTAAAAAAATTAAGTGACATATATGCATGGTAAAAATTCAATTTATATGGTAGTTCCCCTGCTATGCCCAGGTCCGAGTTCTCTTTCCCAGAGTCAATTACTATTACCTGTGTTTTATTTATCCTTCCAGAATTATAACCCAAGGATATTTGACAAGTAAAATAGTAGCCCACTCTGAGTTAAGATCAATCAGAGAACAATATATTTTTTTAAATTATAAAAATAAATAACTCAATGAAGATATAATAGACAGATATCAATAGATATAGATAGATGTAGATATAGTAGAGTTTTGAACAAAATTTAAAGTCTTCTTTAATATGTAGAAAAAGACTAAAAGATGGAAAATATGGAAAAAAATGCAGAGACACAGAGATGGTCAATTCAGGAATTTTAATATTTTAAATAAACCATACAAATTGGGTTAGAAATGAGAGAAATAATAGCAAAATTTATATAAATAAAAAAGTTCACATTTTCCTACTGAAATGGTCCACCAAAGGATGACTAGGGTAAATAAGAACACTATTATTTCTAGACACATCTGTATACATTTCAAAACATGATGGAAACAATATTTTGAATGTTTCTGGAATACAGAGAACAACAAAGATTTTGACTTTTTTGCATAAAATTTTATATCAGAAAAGTATAAAATAATAAACTAATTTTTTCAAAGTACTGAAGAAAAATATTTTTAAATCTATAATTTTATACTGAACTCTAAAGATCTAACCTGAGAGCATTTTATTAAACCATGGTTTGGGAGAACAGAGTACTAAGAGAAATCCTCAATTCCTACTGGATAAGAAAGACGAGGTTGGAGTTTGGTGCTACTAAAGTACCTAGGACTTGAGAAGCAAAACCCCAAAGAGGATAGAACCACAGGGAAGAGACCCTCAGAATATCTGTGCAGTCTCCTCTCAGTGCATTCTTCAATTCCTAAATTGTGCAAGTGAAGGACAAGACTCCAAGAAATTTAAGGAGAAAGCAGTGACTGAGAGACTAAAGCCCTGAGCAGCTATTTCAGCAGTAGTGCAATACTGAGGAGAGAAGTCCAGAGTGGCCTTTGTAAAAACCTCAGACTTTATTTTGATCCACAGAAGGCCACCCACTAGGAGTTAGGGCATTTATTAGTTTCCTAGGGTTATCATAACAAATTACCACAAACTGAGTGACTTGAAAGAATAAAAAATATATATACATTTCAAAACATGATAGAAACAATATTTCATGGTTTTGGAGGCCAAAGGTCCGGAATCAAGCAGGGTCATGCTCTCTCTGAAGGCTCTGGGGTAGGAGGATACTTCTTTCCTTCTTGCTTCTAGGTGTTCTTGATGCTCCTTGGCTCTGCCTCTCGTCACAAGCATCCTTCCTGTTTGTCTGTGTTTCCTTATGGACTTCTTATAAGCACAGAAGTCATTGGATTTAGAGCTCACCCTAACCCCGTATGACTTCATCTAAATTAGTTATATCTGCAAAGACCCTATTTCTAAATAAGGCCACCTGACATAAATGGGAAGGGGGCATTACTGAACCCAGTGTAGACACAATTTAAATATACCAGCCCTAAGAAAACAATAAACCAGCCCTCAACAGCATTAGGGAGATCTGTTTATAATCCCTTTATCTGACAATAGAAAATTTGGTTTATTAAAAATTGCATTAATTGGATTATGTCTGGCATCCATTCAAAAATTATGATGTATATATAAAAAGAAATAGAACCAAAATTTTATAACCTAGGAACCAAACAACATGAGTGACACAAATATTATAGTAACCACACTGGGATTTCAAAATAACCAAGATTCTGATGTTTTTAAGAAAACAGAGGGGGGGAATGGAGAATTTCAACAGAGAGATAGAATCTATGAAGAAGAGTAAACAGAAATACTGGAACTAAAGGTTCAGTAAGTGAAATGACTAATTCAACACATTTACTAACAGCAACTGACTCCAGTACAGAGGAGCCTGCTGCTGCTGCTAAGTAGCTTCAGTCGTATCCGACTCTGTGCGACCCCATAGACAGCAGCCCACCAGGCTCCTCTGTCCCTGGGATTCTCCAGACAAGAATACTGGAGTGGGTTGCCATTTCCTTCTCCAATGCATGAAAGTGAAAAGTGAAAGTGAAGGAGCTCAGTCGTGTCTGATTCTCAGCGACCCCATTGACTGCAGCCTTCCAGGCTCCTCCGTCCATGGGATTTTCAAGGCAAGAGTACTGGAGTGGGGTGCCATTGCCTTCTCTGCTATTGATAACTACCTGAAATGAATCATCAGTATACCCTAGAGTCACTGTGTATTTTGCTTTTTAAGTACAAAATGTAGCAAAAAAAAAATCAATAGGTAGAAAAATGAATTACTGCTGCAGATACACACACCCACATAAATATACACTGACACACATAGATGCCTCAAAATAACAACAAGAATAAAAATTTTACACCCAAACATATTTCTGGCAGAAAGAGTTGATGAGAGAAAGCTTTTCTATGCAGCAAGGAAAAGGAATTTGATGTTTTAGTTCTTTAGTAATTATGCTTTCTCTATGAGGCCATTAGGACTACCTCATCAAGTCTCACAGCCCTCATATCACCAAGCCCTCTTATCACCTTACCATCCAAGGCTTTTGGGTCACTTGTCATCACCAGGTTCTTGTCCCATTTTGCTTTATGTATCCTCGAATGTGAGCCGCTCCTTTCAGTGTGTCCTCTTAATCCTTCCATTGAGTTTAACGAAATTTAAACCATCTGTAATACACAAAGTTCCTTATTTTCTCAACTATTTCCCTGAATGTTTATCTCCTGTTAGCCAGTGAATTCTTGCTCTCACCTGAGGATCCATGTTCCCTTGAAATCTTTGTAATTTGTTTTCAAATCTTTGTTGTTTTCTAATCTTTCTCAAGATATAGCTGGTATATAACATTGCAAATGCTTATATTGCCAAATTTTATGTTTGTATATATATCCATGAATCTATCATGTAAGACAATGAGCATCCATTGCTGCCTAAATTTTCCTCACAACCCTTTATAGTTCTACTTTCCCATTCTACAGACTTTTTTAATACTCATAATTCATATTCAGAGGTGGGATGTCATTTTTAAGGTTTTCAAGGCACTAATCCTTCCTTCTGTTTCAAAAACCATCTCCTCAGGGTTCTCAGGGTTGGTGCACTGGAATGACCCTGAAGGATGGGATGGGGAGCGAGGCGGGAGGGGGGTTCAGGATGGGGAACACATGTACACCCATGGCTGATTCATGTCAATGTATGGCAAAAACCACTACAATATTGTAAAGTATTTAGCCTCCAATTAAAATAATTAATTTTTAAAAATGTCTCCTTTCGAGCTTATACATACTCTGAGACTATGCTGCTAGTTTTCCTTTCTATATTATGTTATGTGTCAACCTTCTTTGAACTCATGTTCACCAAAAGCTTTATAAAACTTGGTTCATTTCCTTTTGCTTCACCGCAATACCAAACTACCTTATTTTCACAACTATTCTCAAAAATTAATCATGTGGAGTCAATCAACGTTTTTTGGATGACTCATCTAACACTGATGTCATAATTCCCTTTGCCTCTAGTTATCTCCTCAAGCCTACAGATTTCATGGTACTACCTCAGACATTATCATCATGTTTAACTGGAGCCCCTTCCAAATATTGATTTCAAGCATCCATTCTGACTACTATGGTCTCTCCTTAAAGCCTCCTCTCCTAGGATCCCATTCCAATACTACTTCTTGTAGTATTCAACTTCATCTTCAAAGTGCCTCCAATCTGTTGTCCTTCCAATTACTCATTCATTAATTAAAAATAAAGTCTTCACTCCCTTCTTCACCCAGCTTAAAATTTTATGGTCTAGCAATATAATTACTCTTATACTAACATGTTTAATTCTCTTCTTGTTCTATCATATCTAGGAAAAAATTCAGTCCTAGCTCAACCTGAGTACTGCCTTTTCTGTGCTGAAGCAGCTGAAAGTTCTTTGAGAAAGTCATACAATTCGTGATTCCTATCATTTTTTATAATCTTTGCAAATCTAAGAGGACATTTAACACCATTTGTCAATCTTATGACACTTCCCTACTTCATTTTCTTTCCTGTTGAATATTCCATGCTTTCTCATCATTGCATCTATAAATAGCCTCTACCTAACCATCTCTGTCAGTAGATAACTTTTCCTGCTATTTATAGGAAATAGAAGTACTCAGAACAGGAGTGCCTATGTTGTCCCATCACTAAATCTAGGTGTCTCCACAGGTTTTATTTACTGATTTTCTTCTTTTGAAAACGGAAACAAGGGGGGTGGTCTCAAGATGGTGGAGGAATAGGATGGGAGACCAGTTTCTCCCCCATAAATTCATCAAAAGATTATCTGAATGTTGAGCAACTTCCACAAAACAACTTCTGAATGCTGGTGGAGGACACCAGGCACCCAGAAAGGCAGCCCTTTCTCTTCAAAAGGAGGTAGGATAAAATATAAAAGACAAAGAGAGAGACAAGGTTTAGGGATGGAGACCCGTCCTGGGGAGGGAGTCGTAAAGGAGGAGAACTTTCCACACAGTGGGAAACTTTCTCACAGGCAGGTCTGTGGGGAGTTTTGGAATCTCAGAGAGCAACATAACTGGGAGAAAATAAAACCCCACAGAATATGCACCTAACCACAACTGCCAGCTGAGAAGTAGCCCAGCTGCTCATGTCTGCCACCAGGGAGTTGGGGCTGGGCAGGGAGGCGTGGACTGCATCATCAGTTCTTAGGGCAAGGACTGGGCCTGAATGCCCTGAGGACAATCTGAGGGAACTAACATGAGATAGCAACCCAAATTGTGGAATCGCCAGAGAGACACACATACACACAAAAAAACCTTTCATGTGAAAGGCTTTAACGCACAGCCAGGCACACTCACAGAACAAAGGATTGAGCAAATACCAAAGGAGAGCTAGCTGGCTGCATGTAGGCTCCTCCCCACCCAGAGTCGGAGAGGCAGGCATGTGACAGCCAGAGCCAGAAGGCAAGGGGCTGCTGTACTCTCAGCCCCAGAGGGCGGCATCCTCCACAAAACTGCGAGCAGGCTCCCAGTTGCTAACCACGTCTTCCTGGGATCCTGGATGGTTAACATCTGCCAGAAGGGTCGCAGCCTGAGATCAGCTCCCTGGAGGAGACACACAGCACAGCATAGATGGTGCTCTCATGGTCCACCCGGGGAACTGAGTGTCTGGGACCAGGGAGGTGATTAAGATGCACAGCTCACCTGGGACAGGGCACTCGCAAAGCACCTGGCCACCTGAGCTTCTCCAACCTGGGAAAGGCACAAAACACACACCCAACTGGGCCTGTGCCCTTGCTGAGTACCTGAGAACCTGAGCAGCTTAGATCTGGGAAGTGTGCAAAACACAGGGCCCACTTGGGATAGTGCCCTTACAGAGCACCCTGGAGCCTGAGCAGTGTAGACCTGGGAAGCACGTGTCTCCTTGGACTGTGGCAAACCCAGTGTGGTACATACACTGTAAGCACTCCCAACACATACAGTGATATTTGTTTGCAGTGTCCCTCCCTCCCCACAACACAACTGAACAGGTGAGGCTAAATAAGTGACTGCTTTCATCCCTTTGTGTCATGGTGGAAATTAGACACCAAAGAGACTTGCAAACAGAGGAAGCCAAAATAAAGAAGAGGGAGCTGCTCTGGAAGTGAGAGGTGCAACCAATTAAAACCCTGTTGTTAACATTGACTGATCATTGAAGGGGGCCTATAGACCTTGAGAACAAGTACAAGCTGGAACAAGGAACTATCTGAAACTGAACTGACCCCACACTGCCCACAAAAGCTCCAGAGAAATTCCTAGATATACTTTTACTATTATCACTTTTTAATTTTTTTTCCAAAATTTAAGTTCTTTATTACTCCTTTACTTTTCATTTTTATAACCTGTTATTACCTTGTCAAAATATTTAATTTTATGGTTAATCTTGTTTTGTATTTTTTATATTGTATTTTTGAGAGTCTAACCTCTATTTTAGATTTTTAATCTTTGCTTTTGGGTATTTGTTATCAATTTTGTACCTTTAAGAATCTAATCTTTAGTATCCATTTTCACTTAAGGATGTGATTACTGGCTTGATTGCTCTCTTCCCCTTTGGACTCTCTCTTTTTATCCCCAGGTCACCTTTATCTCCTTCCTCCCCCTTCTCTTCTCTACTTAACTCTGTGAATCTCTCTGGGTGTTCTGGGCTGTGGAGAATACTTAGGTAACTGATTACTGGCTAGATTGCTCTCTCCCCTTTTGCCCCCCCCCCCCCCGCTTCTCCTCCTGATTACCTCTAACTCCCTCCACCCTCTTCTCATCTGTATGTAACTCTGTGAATCTCTCTGGCTGTTCCTTATTGTGGATAATTGTTTCACCACTAACCTAGATGTTTTATCATCTGTGCTGTATGAATGGAGAAGTCTTGAGGCTACTGTAAGAGAAGGACTGAAATCCAGGGGCAGGAAGCTTAACTCCAAAATTTGAGAACATCAGAGAACTCCTGATTCCATGGAACATTAATAGACAAGAGCTTACCCAAAATCTCCATAACTACACTGAAGCCAAGCTCCACCCAAGAGCCAACAAGTTCCAGAGCAAGACATACTACACTAATTCTCCAGCAAAGCAGGAACACAACCCTGACCATTAAAACACAGGCTGCCCAAAGCCATGCCAAACCCATACACACCCCAAAACTCACTACTGGACACTTCATTGCATTCCAGAGAGAAGAGATCCAGCTCCACACACCATAAGACAGACACAAGCTCCCCCAACCAGGAAACTTTGACAAGCCACTAGAGCAACCCTACTCACAGGGAGCAGACTCCACAACAAAGAGAAACCACGAACTTCAAGCCTACAGAAAGGGCACCCCAAACACAGCAATATAAACAAAATGAAAAGACAGAGAAATATTCATCAGGCAAAGGAACATGATAAATACTCACCAAACCAAAGGAGGAGGTCATAGGGGGTCTACCTAAAAAAGAATTAAGAAAAATGATAGTAAAGATGATCCAAAATCTTGACAACAAAATGGAGCTACAGATAAATAGACTAGAGACAAGGATTGAGAAGATGCAAGAAATTGTTAACAAGGACCTTTAAGAAAAAGAAGAGTCAATAAATAATGAATAATGCAACAGGTAAGATCAAAAGCATTCTGGAGGAAACCAACAGTAGAATAACTGAGGCAGAAAAGAGGATAAATGAGGTGGAAGATAGAAGTGTGGAAATAAATGAAGCAGAGAGGAAAAAAGAATTAAATGAAATGAGGACAATCTCAGAGACCTCTGGGACAATGTTAAATGCCCCAACATTTGAATCATAGGAGTCCCAGAAGAAGATGACAAAAAGAAAGAGCATGAGAAAAGACTTGAGGAGATAATAGTTGAAAACTTGGCTAAAATGGGGAAGGAAATAGCCACTCAAGTCCAAGATCAGAGAGTCCCAAACAGGGTAAACCCAAGGGGAAACACCCCAAGACACATATTAATCAAATTAATGAAGATCAAACACAAAGAGCAAATATTGAAAACAGCAAGGGAAAAGCAATAAATAACACACAAGGGGAATCCCCATAAGGATATCAGCTGATCTTTCAACAGAAACTCTTCAGTCTAGAAGGGAATAGCATGACATACTTAAAGTGATGAAAGAGAAAAACCTGCAACCAAGATTACTGTACCCAGCAAGGATCACACTCAGATATGAAGGAGAAATCAAAAGCTTTACAGAGAAGCAAAAGCTGAGAGAATTCACCACCATCAAACCAGCTCTTAAAAAAATGCTAAATGATCTTCTCTAGACAGGAACAACAGGAGAGGTTTATAAAATTGAACCCCAAACAAAAAGGTAAATGGCAATGGGATCATCAGTTCAGTTCAGTTCAGTTCAGTCGCTCAGTCATCTCCAACTCTTTGTGACCCCATGAATCGTGGCACGCCAGGTCTCCCTGTCCATCACCAACTCCCAGAGTTTACTCAAACTCATGTCCATCAAGTCGGTGATGCAATCCAGCCATCTCATACTCTGTCATCCCCTTCTTGTCCTGCCCCCAATACCTCCCAGCATCAAGGTCTTTTCCAATGAGTCAACCAATGAATCAACTCTTCACATCAGGTGGCCAAAGTATTGGAGTTTCAGCTTTACAATCAGTACTTCCAAAGAACATCCAGGGCTGATCTCCTTTAGAATGGACTGGTTGGATCTCCTTGCAGTCCAAGGACCCTCAAGAGTCTTCTCCAACAACACAGTTCAAAAGCATCGATTCTTCGGTGCTCAGCTTTCTTCACAGTGCAACTCTCACATCCATACATGACCACTGGAAAAAGCATAGCCTTAACTAGATGGACCTTTGTTGGCAAAGTAATGTCTCTGCTTTTCAATATGCTATCTAGGTTGGTCAAAAGCGCAGAGGGCTGCGACGGGCGTGCTAAAGCGCAGGCGGCTGCAATGGGCACGCTAAGTGCGGCTGAGAGGAGCCACCCCACGTCCGAGGTCAGGGGCAGAAGCTAGGAGGACCCCATGCCCGAAAGGCGGCGGCCAAGAGGAGTTACCCAACCTCCGAGGTCAGGGGCAGTGGCCGAGAGTACCAGACTGCGACGGCACAGGAACGGCCGAGAGGAGCCACCCCGCGTCCGAGGTCAGGGGGGTAGGCCGAGAGGACATACCCAGCGTCCGAGGTCAGGGGTGGCGATGAGAGGAGTTATCCCACGTCCGAGGTCAGGAAGGGTGGCAGTGAGGAGATATCACTCGTCCAAGGTAAGGAGCAATGGCTGCGCTTTCTTGGAGCAGCCATGAAGAGATTCCCCACGCCCAAGGTAAGGAAAACCCAAGTAAGACGGTAGGTGTTGCAAGAGGGCATCAGAGGACAAACACACTGAAACCATACTCACAGAAAACTAGTCAATCTAATCATACTAGGGCCACAACCATGTCTAACTCAATGAAACTAAGCCATGCCCGTGGGGCAACCCAAGATGGGCGAGTTATGGTGGAGAGATCTGACAGAATGTGGTCCACTGGAGAAGGGAATGGCAAACCACTTCAGTATCCTTGCCTTGAGAACCCCATGAACAGTATGAAAAGGCAAAATGATAGGATACTGAAAGAGGAACTCCCCAGGTCAGTAGGTACCCAATATGCTACTGGAGATCAGTGGAGAAATAACTCCAGAAAGAATGAAGGGATGGAGCCAAAGCAAAAACAATACCCAGCTGTGGATGTAACTGGTGATAGAAGCAAGGTCCGATGCTGTAAAGAGCAATATTGCATAGGAACCTGGAATGTCAGGTCCATGAATCAAGGCAAATCGGAAGTGGTCAAACAAGAGATGGCAAGAGTGAATGTCGACATTCTAGGAATCAGCGAACTGAAATGGACTGGAATGGGTGAATTTAACTCAGATGACCATTATATCTACTACTGTGGGCAGGAAACCCTCAGAAGAAATGGAGTGGCCATCATGGTCAACAAAAGAGTCCGAAATGCAGTACTTGGATGCAATCTCAAAAACGACAGAATGATCTCTGTTCATTTCCAAGGCAAACCATTCAATATCACAGTAATCCAAGTCGATGCCCCAACCAGTAACGCTGAAGAAGCTGAAGTTGAATGGTTCTATGAAGACCTACAAGATCTTTTAGAACTAACACCCAAAAAAGATGTCCTTTTCATTATAGGGGACTGGAATGCAACAGTAGGAAGTCAAGAAACACCTGGAGTAACAGGCAAATTTGGCCTTGGAATACGGAATGAAGCAGGGCAAAGACTGATAGAGTTTTGCCAAGAAAATGCACTGGTCATAGCAAACACCCTCTTCCAACAACACAAGAGAAGACTACACGTGGACATCACCAGATGGTCAACACCAAAATCAGATTGATTATATTCTTTGCAGCCAAAGATGGAGAAGCTCTATATGGTCAGCAAAAACAAGATCAGGAGCTGACTGTGGCTCAGACCATGAACTCCTTATTACCAAATTCAGACTTAAATTCAAGAAAGTAGCGAAAACCACTAGACCATTCAGGTATGACCTAAATCAAATCCCTTATGATTATACAGTAAAGTGAAAAATAGATTTAACGGCCTAGATGTGATAGATAGAGTGTCTGATGAACTATGGAATGAGGTTGTGACATTGTACAGGAGACAGGGATCAAGACCATCCCCATGGAAAAGAAATGCAAAAGAAGCAAAATGGCTGTCTGGGGAGGCCTTACAAATAGCTGTGAAAAGAAGAGAAGAAAAAAGGAAAGATATAAACATCTGAATGCAGAGTTCCAAAGAATAGCAAGAAGAGATAAGAAAGCTTTCTTCAGCGATCAATGCAAAGAAATAGAGGAAAACAACAGAATGGGAAAGACTAGAGATCTCTTGAAGAAAATCAGAGAAACCAAAGTAACATTTCATGCAAAATGGGCTCGATAAAGGACAGAAATGGTATGGACCTAATAGAAGCAGAAGATATTAAGAAGAGATGGCAAGAATACACAGAAGAACTGTACAAAAAAAGAGATTCACGACCCAGATAATCACGATGGTGTGATCACTGACCTAGAGTCAGACATCCTAGAATATGAAGTCAAGTGGGCCTTAGAAAGCATCACTACGAACAAAGCTAGTGGAGGTGATGGAATTCCAGTTGAGCTATTCCAAATCCTGAAAGATGATGCTGTGAAAGTGCTTCACTCAATATGCCAGCAAATTTGGAAAATTCAGCAGTGGCCACAGGACTGGAAAAGGTCAGTTTTGATCCCAATACCAAAGAAAGGCAATGCCAAAGAATGCTAAAACTACCACACAATTACACTCATCTCACACACTAGTAAAGTAATGCTCAAAATTCTCCAAGCCAGGCTTCAGCAATATGTGAACCGTGAACTTCCTGATGTTCAAGCTGGTTTTAGAAAAGGCAGAGGAACCAGAGACCAAATTGCCAACATCCGCTGGATCATGGAAAAAGCAAGAGAGTTCCAGAAAAGCATCTATTTCTGCTTTATTGACTATGCCAAAGCCTTTGACTGTGTGGATCACAATAAACTGTGGAAAGTTCTGAAAGAGATGGAAATACCAGACCACCTGATCTGCCTCTTGAGAAATTTGTATGCAGGTCAGGAAGCAACAGTTAGAACTGGACATGGACTAGGAGACTGGTTCCAAATAGGAAAAGGAGTACATCAAGGCTGTATATTGTCACCCTGTTTATTTAACTTATATGCAGAGTACATCATGAGAAACGGGAGAAATATCAATAACCTCAGATGTGCAGATGACACCACCCTTATGGCAGAAAGTGAAGAGGAACTCAAAAGCCTCTTGATGAAAGTGAAAGTGGAGAGTGAAAAGGTTGGCTTAAAGCTCAACATTCAGAAAACGAAGATCATGGCATCGGGTCCCATCACTTCATGGGAAATAGATGGGGAAACAGTGGAAACAGTGTCAGACTTTATTTTTCTGAGCTCCAAAATCACTACAGATGGTGACTGCAGCCATGAAATTAAAAGATGCTTACTCCTTGGAAGGAAAGTTATGAACAACCTAGATAGCATATTCAAAAGCAGAGACATTACTTTGCCAACAAAGCTTCGTCTAGTCAAGGCTATGGTTTTTCCTATGGTCATGTATGGATGTGAGAGTTGGACTGTGAAGAAGGCTGAGCACCAAAGAATTGATGCTTTTGAACTGTGGTGTTAGAGAAGACCCTTGAGAGTCCCTTGGACTGCAAGGAGATCCAACCAGTCCATTCTGAAGATCAGCCCTGGGATTTCTTTGGAAGGAATGATGCTAAAGCTGAAACTCCAGTACTTTGGCCACCTCATGTGAAGAGTTGACTCACTGGAAAAGTCTCTGATGCTGGAAGGTACTGGGGGCAAGAGGAGAAGGGGACAACAGGATGAGATGGCTGGATGTCATCACTGAGTTGATGGACGTGAGTCTGAGTGAACTCCGGGAGTTGGTGATGGACAGGGAGGCCTGGCGTGCTGCGATTCATGGGGTCTCAAAGAGTTAGACACAACTGAGTGCCTGGTCTGATCTGATCTGATCTGATCTAGGTTGGTCATAACTTTCCTTCCAAGGAGCAAGCGTCTTTGATTTCATGGCTGCAGTCACAATATTCAGTGATTTTGGAACCCCAAAAAATAAAGTCTGACACTGTTTCCACTGTTTCGCCATCTATTTCCCATGAAGTGATGGGACCAGATGTCATTATCTTCATTTTCTGAGTGTTGAGCTTTAAGCCAACTTTTTCTCTCTCCTCCTTCTCTTCCATCAAGAGGCTTTTTAGTTCCTCTTCACTTTCTGCCATAAGGGTGGTGTCATCTGCATGTCTGAGGTTATTAATATTTCTCCCAGCAATCTTGATTCCAGCTTGTGCTTCTTCCAGCCCAGAGTTTCTCATGATGTACTCTGCATATAAGTTAAATAAACAGGGTGACAATATACAGCCTTGATGTACTCCTTTTCCTATTTGGAACCAGTCTGTTGTTCCATGTCCAGTTCTAACTGTTGCTTCCTGACCTGCATACAGGTTTCTCAAGAGGCAGATCAGGTGGTTTGGTATTCCCATCTCTTTCAGAACTTTCCACAGTTTATTGTGATCCACACAGTCAAAGGCTTTGGCATAGTCAATAAAGCAGAAATAGATAATTACCTTTAATATAAATGAGTTAAATGCCCCAACCAAAAGACAAAGCCTGGCTGAATGGATACAAAAACAAGACCCTTATATATGCTGTCTGCAAGAGACCCACCTCAAAACAAGGGACATATACAGACTTAAAGTGAAAGGCTGGAAAAAGATATTCCATGCAAATAGAGACCAAAAGAAAGGAGGAGTAGCAATACTCATATCAGATACAATAGACCTTGAAATAAAAGCCTTGAAAAGAGACTGTTGGGGGCCAGAGTGAGGTACTCCGCCCGTGACAAAGGTCATGAGGAAGGAGGCTCGACATACGCAAAGGCGGGATCGAGCCTCAGGAGTCCCCCTGGAACTCCTCGAGCATCTACCCCCATAACCAGAGCCTGCCTACTTTACTACTTTGTGCTTACCTACACCTCTGACTTTACGGGGGGCTGTCCCCCACCACCTCTTTCGGAGAAGGAGTTAACCTAGAGCTCCAGTTAATAATAATTCCTGGGCGTGATAAGAGTGTTTTAACCTACAAACTCCTCTGAAGGTTCTCTAGCCTGCCTGACAGGCTCGTCCAGCCACATGTGATTGCTCACAGCCTCCCAACCGTGAGAGGCACGAGATGCTTTAAACCTTCTAAAAACAGATTCCTTAGAAAAGTTAGAAAACTATTAGTATAAGTATAATGGGCTAATTAGAAATTGTGTTGGTGAAGGGTTTTTCATTTGTTGAGCCAATGTTTGTTGCTACGTCTCCACATCCCCTGCCCTTACACACATTAATGAATATATAGAAGAAATAAGTATTAACCTTTGATATTAATCACGTTAGACCTTAGGCTAAGTAAATTCTTTCCTTAACTAAAACCCACTACACCCTCACCCTGTAGGAATGTAACTTTACTTGGGTGGCATCTGTTTTGAGAATAATCAGCCCTGGAGAAATAAGTGTCCTGATTGACTGACCGCTGTCACAAGGAGAGGGTCGTAAATTGTCAGCAGGCCCCCCTGGCCAGAAGATGATGTAACACCCCTAAGATCTCTGTATACATTTGTGTGAAGCACCTGACTTTAATAAAAGTCAGGACTGCTGTCCCCACGTGACTTTTGTATAACATCTTAGTGTATAAAAACAGACTCTGGAAAATAAAGAATTGGGATCAGTTTCTCGAAATACTGGTCTCCCCATGTCGCTCTCTCTCTCACTCTGGTTGAGTCTCCATCTGGAGCGCGGAACCCACCATGCTTACTAATTATGCCTGGGCTTCTAAGATCCGACCGGGAGGCCTCAGTGTCTCCTCTCCTTCGGGAGAACGGAAGGATGCCTGCAGCCTACGTAAGTGGTGCAAACTTCTTGTCTTGAAGTTTTATTGGTCTTCCGCGTAAACCAAGCTACTCAGCCTCTTTTCTCCACTGAATTTTCCTACTGAGCTATCCTTATTCTATTACTCTTCATATCTTTAATTAATATCTAATTGAAGCTATTGTATCCTGATCCTCGCCTACGCCGTCTCTCCTTCGAATACCCTGGATCAGCCGGGGCTGGTCCCCGGCAAGAGACAAAGAAGGACACTACATAATCATAAAAGAATCAATCCAAGAAGAATATATAATCATTATAAATGTATATGCACCCAACATAGCTATGCAATATGTAAGGCAAATGGTAATGAGTATGAAAGGAGAAATTAACAATAACATAATAAAAGTGGGAGACTTTAATATCCCACTCACACCTATGGATAGATCAATCAAACAGAAAATTAGCAAGGAAACACAAGTTTTAATTAATAAATTGGAGCAGTTAGATGTAATTGATATCTATAGGATATTTCACCCCAAAACAATTAATTTCACCTTTTTCTCAAGTGTACATGGAACATTCTCCAGGATAGATCACATTTTGGGCCATAAACTAACCCTGGTAAATTCAAAAAAATTGAAATCCTTTCAAGTATCTTTTCTGATCATAATGTTGTAAAATTAGATATCAACTACAGGAAAATAACTATTAAAAATAAAAACATATATCATAGAAAAAGCAAGAGAGTTCGATAAAACCATCTACTTTTGCTTTGATTATTCCAAAGCCTTTGATTATGTGGATCACAGAAATGCTGGGGTGGATGAAGCACAAGCTGGAATCAAGATTTCCAGGAGGAATATCAATAAACTCAGATATGCAGATGACACCATCCTAATAGCAGAAAGTGAATAAGAACTAAATTGCCTCTTGATTAAAGTGAAAAAGTTGGCTTAAAACTCAACATTCAGAAAACTAAGATCCTGACATCACTTTATGGCAAATATATAGGGATAAAATGGAAACAGTGACGGACTTTATTTCTTTGGCTTCCAAAATCACTGCAGATGGTGACTGTAGCCATAAAATTAAAAGACACTTGCTCCTAGGAAGAAAAGCTATGACAAACCTAGACAGCATATTAAAAAGCAGAGACATTACTTTGCCAACAAAGGTCCATCTAGTCAAAGCTATGGTTTTTCCAATAGTCATATATGGATGTGAGAGTTGGACTATAAAGAAAGCTGAGTGCCAAAGAATTGGTGTTTTTGAACTGTGGTGTTGGAGAAGACCCTTGAGAGTCCCTTAGACTGCAAGGAGATTCAACCAGTCAATCCTAAAGGAAATCAGTCGTGAATATTCATTGGAAGGACCGATGCTGAAGCTGAAACTCCCATATTTTGGCTACCTGATGTGAAAAACTGACTCATTTAAAAAGACCCTGATTTTGGGAAAGATAGAGAGGAGGAGAAGGGGACGACAGAGGATGAGATGGTTGGATGGCTTCACTGACATGAGTTAGAGTAAGCTCTGGGAGTTGGTGATGCACACGGAGGCCTGGTGTGCTCCAGTCCATGGTGTCGCAAAGAGTCGGACATGACTGAGCAGCTGAACTGAACTGATCGAAGCTAAATAACATGCTTCTGAGTAACCAACAAATTATGGAAGAAATCAAAAAGGAAATTGAAATATGCATAAAAAGAAGTGAAAATGAAAACACGACAACCCAAAACCTATGGGATTCAGTGAAAGTAGTGCTAAGGGGAAGGTTCATAGCACACAAGCTTACCTGAAGAAACAAGAGAAACATCACATAAATAGCCTAACTTTACATCTAAAGCAACTAGAAAAAGAAGAAATGAAGCACCCCAAATTTAATAGAAGGAAAGAAATCATAAAAATCAGAGCAGAAATAATTGAAAAATTAACAGATGAGACTGTAGCAAAAATCAGCAAAACTAAAAGCTGGTTCTTTGAGAAAATAAATAAAATGGACAAACCATTAGTCAGAGTCTTCAAGAAAACAGGGGAGAAGAATCCAATCACAAAATTAGAAATGAAAATGGAGAAATCATGACAGACAACACAGAAATACAAAGGATCATAATAGACTACTATCGGCAACTATATGCCAATAAAATGGGCAACTTGGAAGAAATGGATGAATTCTTAGAAAGGTGTAACCTTTCAAAACTGAACCAGGAAGAAGTAGAAAATCTTAACCTACCCATCACAAGCACAGAAATCAAAACTGTAATAAAAAATCTCCCCAAAAACAAAAGCTCAGGACCAGATGGCTTCACAGGTGAATTCTGCCAAAAATTTAGAGAAAAGCTAACACCTATACTACCCAAACTCTTCCAGAAAATGGCAGAGGAAGGTAAACTCCTAAACTCATTCTCTGAGGCCACCATCACCCTAACACCAAAACCAGACAAAGATGCCACAAACAAAGAAGACTACAGGCCAATATCACTGATGAATATAGATGCAAAATCCTCAACAAAATTCTAGCAAACAGAATCCAACAACATATTAAAAAGGTCATATATCATGAGGAAATGGGCTTTTTTCCAGGGATGCAAAGATTCTTCAATATTTGCAAATCAATCAGTGTGATACACCACATTAACAAATTGAAAGATAAAAACCATATGATTATCTCAATAGATGCAGAGACAGCTTTTGACAAAATTAAACACCCATTTATGATAAAAGCTCTCCAGAAAGGAGGCAAAGAAGGAACATATCTCAACATAATAAAAGCCATATATGATTAACCCACAGCAAACATTATCCTCAATGGTGAAAAATTGAAAACATTTCCCCTAAAGTCAGGAACAAGACAAGAGTGTTCACTCTTACTACTACTATCCAACGTAGTTTTGGAAGTTTTAGCCACAGCAATCAGACAAGAAAAACAAAAATAAAAGGAATCAGATTGGAAAAGAAGTAACACTCTGTCTGCAGATGGCATGATCTTCTACATTAAAAACCCTAAAGACACCACCAGAAAATTACTAGAGCTAATCAATGAGCATAGTAAAGTTGCAAGATATAAAATTAATACACAGAAATCCCTTGGATTCCTATACACTAACAATGAGAAAACAGAAAGAGAAATTAAGGAAACAATCACATTCACCATGGAAATGAGAAGAACAAAATACTTAGGAATAAATTTATGTAAAGAAACAAAGACCTATATACAGAAAACTATAAAACATTGATGAAGGAAATCAAAGATGACACAAATAGATGCAAAAGACACTGTATTCATGGATCGGAAGAATCAATATAGTGAAAATGAGTATACTACCTAAAGCAATCTATAGATTCAATGCAATCCCTATCAAGCTACAAACAGTATTTTTCACAGAACTAGAACAAATAATTTCACAATTTGTATGGAATTATAAAAAACCTCAAACACCCAAAGCAATCTTGAGAAAGAAAATGGAACTAGAGGAATCAACCTGCCTGACTTCAGACTACACTATAATCCTACAGTCATCAAGACAGTATGGTACTGGCACAAAGACAGAGATATAGATCAATGGAACAAAATAGAAAACCCGGAGATAAATTCACACACCTATGGACACCTGATCTTTGACAAAGGAGGCAAAAATTTACAATGGAGAAAAGACAATCCCTTTAACAAGTGGTTCTGGGAAAACTGGTCAACCACCTGTAAAATGATGAAACTAGAACACGTTCTAACACCATACACAAAAGTAAACTCAAAATGGATTAAAGATCTAAATGTAAGTCCAGAACTATAAAACTCCTAGAGGAAAACAAGGCAGAAAACTCTGACATAAATCACAGCAAGATCCTCTATGACCCACCTCCCAGATAAATGGAAATAAAAGCAAAAATAAACAAACGGGGCCTAATTAAACTTAAAAGTTTTTGCACTATGAAGGAAACTATAAGCAAGGTGAAAAGATAGCCTTCAGAATGGGAGAAAATAATAGCAAATGAAACTACTGACAAAGAATTAATCTCAAAAATATACAAGCAGCTTTTGCAGCTCAATACAAGAAAAATAAAGGACCCAATCAAAAAAAAAAAAAAAAAAAATGGCCAAAGAACTAAATAGACATTTATCCAAAGAAGACACTCAGATGGCTAACAAACAGATGAAAATTTGCTCAACATCACTCATTATCAGAGAAATGCAAAGCAAAACCACGATGAGATACCATCTCATGCTGGTTAGAATGGCTGCCATCAGGTCTACAAGCAATAAATGCTGGAGAGACTGTTGAGAAAAGGGAACCCTCTTACACTGTTGGTGGGAATGCAAACTAGTACAGCCACTATGGAGAACAGTGTGGAGACTCCTTAAAAAAACTGGAAATAGAATTGCCATATGACCCAGCGATCCCATTGCTAGGCATACACACAGAGGAAACCAGAATTGAAAGAGACACATGTACCCCAATGTTCATTGCAGCACTGTTTACAATAGCTAGGACATGGAAGCAATCCAGATGTCCATCATCAGAAAAATGGATAAGAAGGTCATGGTATATATACACAATGGAATATTACTGAGCTATTAAAAAGAACACATCTGAGTCAGTTCTAATAAGGTGGATGAAACTGGAACCTATTATACAGAGTGAAGTAAGTCAGAAAGAAAAACACCAATACAGTATACTAACGCATATATATGGAATTTAGAAAGAAGATAATGACAACCCTATATGCGAGACAGCAAAAGAGACACGGATATAAAGAGCAGACTTTTGGACTCTGGGAGAAGGTGAGGGTGGGATGATTTGAGAGAATAGCATTGAAATATGTATATTATCATATGTGAAATAGATGACCAATCCAAGTTCAATGTACGAAACAGAGCACTCAAAGCCAGTGCACTGGGACAACCCAGAGGGATGGGATGGGGAGAGAGGTGGGAGGGGTTTTGGGATGGAGGGACACATGTACACCCATGGGCTGATTCATGTCAAGTATGGCAAAAACCACCACAATATTATAAAGTAGTGAGAGAGTCAGTTCCTAGGCAGGTTGATAGGAAATCTAGGAGTCCCCAAGGAGAGAGGGGTCTGGAATTCTCAAGGAGGAAGAAAGGACAAACTTTTTTTCTTTCTCCACATTCCTTAGGATTATATACCAATAATGTATCCTGCCTAAGGACAGTCTTTGGATTCAACCTTCTGTTATCTTAAAATGTTAATTATGGGAGTAGACCTGGTCTTTACAAGGATGTATCTTGCCTGAGGACAGTGTTATCTTAAAATGTAAATTATGGGAGTAGGTCGGAGGAGGTCTTTACAACCTCCAGACATTGGATTCACTGGAGAGTATATAACTTCATTGTTAACACTAGCAAGCGGGTACTCTTTCTACCCACTTCTGATGCCTATGTCAGAAGCTTTCTCTATCTCCTTTATACTTTAATAAAACTTTATTACACAAAAGCTCCGAGCGATCAAGCCTCGTCTCTGGCCCCGGATTGAATTCTTCTCCTCCGGGGGCCAAGAATCCCGGTGTATTCGTGTGATTCAACAACAACCTTTCAGTAGTTAGCCCCCAATTAAAATAAATAAATAAGATTTTTTAAAAATGAAAGAAAATGGAAACAACTGTCCCTCATTCTTTCACAAACTGTCCTCCCATTCCTACTTTGGATCTCATCTCCCTTTGCCTTCTTATGGACTTCTCTCCTGCATTATCTTCCTCATTCCTTCACTGTAAGTTTCTCTTACCCTGCTAAATATTTCCATGCATTTGTAAACTTGCTCTTGCATCTACCGTTAAAAATTTCTCTCTTGACCTCAAATATCCTCATTACCACTGTTCCATTTATTCTCTTCTCTAATAGCAAGGCTCCTTTCAAACACTATCCTCTATACATTCACTATCTCACCTCCTGTACTCCTATTTCCAATCAGGTCATAGAGCCAACCACTGAATTAAACAGGGAAAGTTTAGTATAAAGAACTACTAAACCACAATAAGAGCAACTGTAAGATCTCAGAAAAGTCCGTGGGCATCCTAGGACTGATAAAGAGCATTCAAAGAGGGAAAAACATCAAATAGTAGCTCTGGTGATCTGGTCAGCCACCACTGGTATATTTTTACATCTATAGTATTGACTGAAGGTGCAACATGTACTCCTGCAATGTCATTCCAATATCCTTCACTTAACATGTGTGCACTGTAAAAAAAATGTTTAAAGGAATTTCATCCATTATTGTGTGCATATATTAAAAAGTGAATTTGGAGCTGAGAGGAAATAAATTGGCCAATGATACACCCCTCATTTTTTATTTTTAATCAGGACTTAGTGTACTTTTGAAGTGTGAAAACATTTTCAATTCTGGAAAACTCTTTTTTTTTTTTTTATTTCTTTTATTATTATCTCCTTCTCATTGTCTTTATTCTTTTTTTCCTGAAAACATTGTCATTCCATCCCCCATCTTTTCTGTTTCATTTTCTCTCTGGGTTACACCACATAGCAGAGTGTAGAGTTAAAAGCACACACACTGGATTTATATTATCTGCATTCAAATTCTGGTTCTACCACTGTATCCACTGCACAGCATATTTGAAAAGACCCATAAGATGCCATCGGGTATGCTCACATAAGGCTTTCACAAGGTAGGCAAACAGGAGGGGAAATGTTCAGGCAATCAGAGAGGTTTTGTAATTTTGCATCCTGACCAGAGTGGATAAAATTTCAGTTGCTTCAAGACTATACTTTCAGGGATCATTTCTATAGTTTGTTACTAGAGAAGGTTCTCTGAACATGTAGAGCACCCAAAACCACAAGGAGGAAATGCAACGCTTTCTCCTGAGAGTGAAACCGGCACTTGGTTCTGCTTCTGCAACTGCCAATGGCCACTTAATGGTCATTCTTCTCTTCCTTTGGGAGAGTAAGAAGGAGAGAACGTGGTCTGAGTGGTAAGAAGAAAAAAGTTTCAGTTGCTTCACACTCTTGGTAACATTAGGGGGAAAAGGAAATGAAGCAAGGAAGGAGGACAAGTATAGGGTGTGTTACTGAGCTGGCCACTGCTTGATATTAAGTGCAATTGAATGCTTGGTCTCAAGGGGCCATCTTCTAAGATATATATGTAATTTACTATCTCAGGACAGTTAGTCCAGGAATAGGAAGGGAGGAAAATGTGGTCTCTAGCTCCCTTATTTCATACATCAAACTTTACTGAAGTGGGAATTTACCCTCATTCAATACTGTGCTTGTATGCAAGGGCCTCCTTTTTCAGCATTAACAAGGAAGTGTAAGAGTGAAAAGCATAAGACATATGGCACAGATGTGGTGTGAGCACTATCTGCCTGTGCTGTAGTGAAGGTGCTGTGTAGGTTGCTGGGTGGAAGCAAGTGGCTGACACCCCAAAGACAGTGAATGCATAAGAGGTGTCCAATGCTATGATTTAATGCTGGTAATTTTGTTACTTCTGAGTTTCTGAAGTTGAAAAATGGATCTTCCAAGGCTATCAGGGTTTTTAGAAGGCATAATTATGCCCTGTACCCTAGGATCTTGTGCTATTAGTTTATCATCTGGCCTTTAATTCATCATTAATTGAACAAATAATTATTTAGTAACTAGCATGGGCCAGGCACTGTTCTGAGTTACTGGTTTTAAAAGAACCTAAGTAGGATCCAAATGGTCCTACTGTCATGGTCTTCCTCTATAATAGAAGAAAGACAATCAGGAAAAAGATGAAATAGGTACTACCAGAAAATTATAAGTATGTTTTATAAACTAAAGCAAGGGAAGGAGATAGACAGTATTCAGAGAGAGGTCATGGAGGGCATGGGAAAGGCAGTCCCATGAGAAGAAGGTAGTCATATTTGAGCAAAGAATTTAAGAAAAAAACTAACAAGTGTTGATTTGGAAAGAGAGATTTAGGCAGAGGGAATAGCAAATGCCAAGGTCCTGAGGAGAGAGCATGCTTGACTAGTGTAGTTGGACATAAGATTAATATGAGGAAGAGGGCAGATCTCTGATCATGTCTGAATGTACAGACGATTGACATGAATTTAGTCATTATTTTAAGTACATTGGAAAACGACTGGAAACTTTAAGGAGGAAATGGAATGATGTAATCTGTGTGTGTTTTTCATATTGGTTTGGTTTACATCCACTCAGTTCAGTTCAGTCGCTCAGTCGTGTCTGAATCTTTGCAACCCAATGAATCGCAGCACTCCAGGCCTCCCTGTCAATCACCATCTCCCAGAGTTCACTCAGACTCACGTCCATCAACTCAGTGATGCCATCCAGCCATCTCATCCTCTGTCGTCCCCTTTACCTCCTGCCCCCAATCCCTCCCAGCATCAGAGTCTTTTCCAATGAGTCAACTCTTTGCATGAGGTGGCCAAAGTACTGGAGTTTCAGCTTTAGCATCATTCCTTCCAAAGAAATCCCAGGGCTGATCTCCTTCAGAATGGACTGGTTGGATCTCCTTGCAGTCCAAGGGACTCTCAAGAGTCTTCTCCAACACCACAGTTCAAAAGCATCAATTCTTTGGCGCTCAGCCTTCTTCACAATCCAACTCTCACATCCATACATGACCATAGGAAAAACCATAGCCTTGACTTGATGGACCTTTGTTGGCAAAGTAATGTTTCTGCTTTTGAATATGCTATCTAGGTTGGTCATAACTTTCCTTCCGAGGAGTAAGCATCTTTTAATTTCATGATTGCAGTCACCATCTACAGTGATCTTGGAGCCCCCCAAAATAAAGTCTGACACTGTTTCCCCATTTATTTCCCATGAAGTGATGGGAACGGATGCCATGATCTTCGTTTTCTGAATGTTGAGCTTTAAACCAATGTTTTCACTCTCTACTTTCACCTTCATCAGGAGGCTTTTTAATTCCTCTTCACTTCCGGCCATAAGGGTGGTGTCATCTGCATATCTGAGGTTATTGATATTTCTCCCAGCAATCTTGATTCCACCTTGTGCTTCATCCAGCCCAGAATTTCTCATGAGGTACTCTGCATAGAAGTTAAATAAGCAGGGTGACAATACACAGCCTTGATGTACTCCTTTCCCTGTTTGGAACCAGTCTGTTGTTCCATGTCCAGTTCTAACTGTTGCTTCCTGACCTGCATACAGGTTTCTCAAGAGGCAGGTCAGGTGTTCTGGTATTCCCATCTCTTTCAGAATTTTCCACAGTTTATTGTGATCCACACAGTCAAAGGCTTTGTCGTAGTCAATAAAGCAGAAATAGATGTTTTTCTGGAACTCTCTTGCTTTTTTGATGATCCAGCGGATGTTGGCATTTGATCTTTGGTTCCTCTGCCTTTTCTAAAACCAGCTTGGACATTTGGAAGTTCACGGTTCACATATTCTTGAAGCCTGGCTTGGAGAATTTTGAGCATTACTTTGTTAGCATGTGAGAAGAGTGCAATTGTGTGGTAGTTTGAGCATTCTTTGGCATTGCCTTTCTTTGGTATTGGAATGCAAACTGACCTTTTCCAGTCCTGTGGCCACTGCTGAGTTTTCCAAATTTGCTGGCATATTGAGTGAAGCACTTTCACAGCATCATCTTTCAGGATTTGAAATAGCTCAACTGGAATTCCATCACCTCCACTAGCTTTGTTCGTAGTGATGCTTTCTAAGGCCCACTTGACTTCACATTCTAGGATGTCTGGCTCTAGGTCAGTGATCACACCATCATGGTTATCTGGGTCATGAAGCTCTTTTTTGTACAGTTCTTCTGTGTATTCTTGCCACCTCTTCTTAATATCTTCTGCTTCTGTTAGATCCATACCATTTCTGTCCTTTATCGAGCCCATCTTTACATGAAATGTTCCCTTGGTATCTCTAATTTTCTTGAAGAGATCCCTAGTCTTTCCCATTCTGTTGTTTTCCTCTATTTCTTTGCATTAATCACTGCAGAAGGCTTTCTTATCTCTTCTTGCTATTCTTTGGAACTCTGCATTCAGATGCTTATATCGTTCCTTTTCTCCTTTGCTTTTCACTTCTCTTCTTTTTACAGCTATTTCTAAGGCCTCCCCAGACAGCCATTTTGCTTTTTTGCATTTCTTTTCCATGGGGATGGTTTTGATCCCTGTCTCCTGTACAATGTCACAACCTCATTACATAGTTCATCAGGCACTCTATCAGATCTAGGCCCTTAAATCTATTTCTCACTTCCACTGTATAGTCATAAGGGATTTGATTTAGGTCATACCTGAATGGTCTAGTGGTTTTCCCTACTTTATTCAATTTAAGTTTGAATTTGGTAATAAGGTGTTCATGGTCTGAGCTACAGTCAGCTCCCTGTCTTGTTTTTGTTGACTGTATAGAGCTTCTCCATCTTTGGCTGCAAAGAATATAATCAATCTGATTTCGGTGTTGACCATCTGGTGATGTCCATGTGTAGAGTCTTCTCTTGTGTTATTGGAAGAGGGTGTTTGCTATGACAAGTGCATTTTCTTGGCAAAACTCTATTAGCCTTTGCCCTGCTTCATTCCGTACTCCAAGGCCAAATTTGCCTGTTACTCCAGGTGTTTCTTGACTTCCTACTTTTGCATTCCAGTCCCCTATAATGAAAAGGACATCTTTTTTGGGTGTTAGTTCTAAAAGGTCTTGTAGGTCTTCATAGAACCGTTCAACTTAAGCTTCTTCAGTGTTACTGGTTGGGGCATAAACTTGGATTACTGGGATATTGAATGGTTTGCCTTGGAAACAAACAGAGATCACTCTGTCGTTTTTGAGATTGCATCCAAGTACTGCATTATGGACTCTTTTGTTGACCATAATGGCTACGCCATTTCTTCTTAGGGATTCCTCTCTGCAGTAGTAGATATAATGGTCATCTGAGTTAAATTCACCCATTCCAGTCCATTTCAGTTCGCTGATTCCTAGAATGTCGACATTCACTCTTGCCATCTCTTGTTTGACCACTTCCAATTTGCCTTGATTCATGGACCTGACATTCTAGGTTCCTATGCAATATTGCTCTTTACAGCATCGGACCTTGCTTCTATCACCAGTTACATCCACAGCTGGGTATTGTTTTTGCTTTGGCGCCATCCCTTCATTCTTTCTGTAGTTATTTCTCCACTGATCTCTAGTAGCATATTGGGCACCTACTGACCTGGGGAGTTCCTCTTTCAGTATCCTATCATTTTGCCTTTTCATGCTGTTCATGGGGTTCTCAAGGCAAGAATACTGAAGTGGTTTGTGATTCCCTTCTCCAGTGGGCCACATTCTGTCAGACCTCTCCACCATGACCCGCCCGTCTTGGGTTGCCCCATGGGCATGGCTTAGTTTCACTGAGTTAGACAAGGTTGTGGTCCTAGTGTGATTAGATTGACTAGTTTTCTGTGAGTATGGTTTCAGTGTGTCTGCCCTCTGACGTCCCTCTTGCAACACCTACTGTCTTACTTGGGTTTCTCTTACCTTGGGCATTGGGTATCTCTTCACGGCTGCTCCAGCAAAATGCAGCCACTCCTCCTTACCTTGGACGAGGGGTATCTCCTCACCACCGCCCTTTCTGACCTTCAACGTGGGATAGCTCCTCTAGGCCCTCCTGCGCCTGTGCAGCCACCGCTCCTTGGACGTGAGGTTGGTCCTCCTGGCCGCTGCCCCAGGCCTCGGGCGTGGCGTTGCTCCTCCCGGCTGCCACCCCTGACCTCGGAGGCAGGGTAGCTGCTCTCAGCCTTCGCCCCTGACCTCGGATTTGGGTAGCTCTTCTCGGCCGTTCCTGCACCATCGCAGCCTGGCACTCTTGGCCGCTGCCCTTGACCTCGGACATGGCGTAGCTCCTCTCGGCCATGCTTAAGAGCGCCGGTCACAGCCGCCCATGCTTAAGTGCGCCGGTTGCAGCTGCTAGATCATCAAAAAAGCAAGAGAGTTCCAGAAAAACATCTATTTCTGCTTTATTGACTATGACAAAGCCTTTGACTGTGTGGATCACAATAAACTGTGGAAAATTCTGAAAGATATGGAAATACCAGAACACCTGACCTGCCTCTTGAGAAATCTGTATGCAGGTCAGGAAGCAACAGTTAGAACTGGACATGGAACAACAGACTGGTTCCAAACAGGGAAAGGAGTACATCAAGGCTGTGTATTGTCACCCTGCTTATTTAACTTCTATGCAGAGTACCTCATGAGAAATTCTGGGCTGGATGAAGCACAAGGTGAAATCAAGATTGCTGGGAGAAATATCAATAACCTCAGATATGCAGATGACACCACCCTTATGGCAGAAAGTGAAGAAGCACTAAAGAGCCTCTTGATGCAAGTGAAAGAGGAGAGTGATAAAGTTGACGTATAGCTCCATATTCAGAAAATTAAGATCATGGCATTTGGTCCCATCATTTCATGGCAAATAGATGGGGAAATGGTGGCTTATTTGGGGAGGCTCCAAAATCACTGTAGATGGTGACTGCAGCCATGTAATTAAAAGACATTTACTCCTTGGAAGGAAATTATGACCAACCTAGACAGCATATTAAAAAGCAGAGACATTTCTTTGCCAACAAAGGTCCATCAAGTCAAGGCTATGGTTTTTCTAGTAGTCATGTACGGATGTGAGAATTGGACTGCAAAGAAAACTGAGTGCTGAAGAATTGATGCTTTTGAACTGTGTTGTGGAGAAGACTGTTGAGAGTCCCTTGGACTGCAAGGAGATCAACCAGTCCATCCTAAAGGAGATCAGTCCTGTGTGTTCATTGGAAGGACTGCTGTTGAAGCTGAAACTCCGATAGTTTGGCCACCTGATGTGAAGAACTGACTCATTTGAAAAGACCCTGATGCTGGGAAATATTCAGGGAGGGAGGAGAAGGAGACAACAGAGGATGAGATGGTTGGATGGCATCACCGACTCAATGAACATGAGTTTGGGTAAACTCCAGGAGCTGGTGATGGATAGGGAGGCCTGGCATGCTGCAATCCATGGGGTCACAAAGAGTCGGACAAGAGTGAGTGACTGAACTGAACTGAACTGGTCTATCTTTAATCACTCTGAGTAATTTTTAAAGACTAAAGACCAAGGGACTAGTGATTAAAAAAAGATGACTAGCCTCTAACTCATGTTTATTAGTTGGATTGCGATGCACCTGAAAGATGGTGGAGAGAATACAGGAGATAATGTTGGGGAGTTGGCTCCACCAGGAGTATGTTGGCATAGTTATATGAAGAAGGGCTTTGGGACAGGACAGCAAGCAAGTACCTAGAGAGAAAGGGTGTGTAAAGAATAGCACAGTGTTAGTCTCAGAGACTGGACTTCAGACCCAGTTTTTCAAATTTGATCTGAATCCAGGACAGCATGAGGAGAGACAGGGAGCTTTAAGGAGATTCTTTGAGATACTGGGACACAAACATCGTTGTCTGATGCTCAGGGAACAAATCGTGACATTGGGAAGTGAGTATCTCTCTCTCTCTTTCATCAATGAGCACAGCTTGGATTCAATGCCTTGACAACTGGACTAGAAAGCAGCCCAAAACTGAGGCTCAGCAATGCCCTTAAAGGCAGGGATAGAATATACAGAAGACTTAGAATTGCCAGACACATGAATGAACTTATTTCTGAGCATGAATCTCTCTTGGGTCTGTGCAAAATAACTTCTGAGACATCAGGGGACCCAGAGGAGATGTGTTAGAAGATGGGAGAAGAAAATTACATGGTAACTAGTGATGGTAAACCAGGGGAAGTCCTTCAAGGACTCCTCATTTCATTGGGATAAAGAGAGGTTCTCAGCACTGCTACCTCTCTCGCTTTTTTCTGCTTTCCTCAGACTATGTGAGTCATCCACAAGAAGTCTCTTCCAATCCTATGGATGCATCTGCTCTCTTTTATCATATGGCCTTTATAAATGTTATTCCCACTCTTTGGATACTCTTTCCCCTTCTGTCTTGCCAGGGATAATTCCTACTTATTTTAAAGTTTCACCTTTGAGGCCACTTGCCCTAGAATAAGTTTCCTACCATCATACGCTGGGCTATGTATTCCTTTTCCTTGCTTCTATGGTGCCCCAAATACTAAACTCTCATAGCACTTAACTACAAGGGAACTGTTTACTCATTTAGTTTAGTCCCAACTAGAATGAAAACTTTATGATGCAGGGATTGGATCTGTGACTTGTTCATCTTTGTATCTCTAGTCTCCAACATAGTTCCATAGGAAATTAGCAGATGCTCAAAACTATTTAATGAAAAGAGGTAGAAAATTTAAAAGGAAGGGAAGAAAAGAGACAAGTTACAGATAAGGAGTGGGTACCCTTACCCTGTACCATTCTCTTTAATTCAGCTTTCAGTGGAGTGGCCTCACTACTGAAGTTGATAGAAGGTATTGTATCTGCTGAGTTGAGAGAGAACCTACTTAAGGTTTTTAACTGTGAGAAATGAATTTCTTTTATTTATAAATCACTCAGTTTATGGTATTTTTGTTATATCTGTCCACATGGTATGGAAATCCTCTCCTCTAGAGGTCAAGAACCCTGAGCAAGCCCCCAGGATGAAAGGTTGCTGCTGTAAGCCATTTGATACGCCAGGATTTATGACCTCTGGAGGAGAGGATTTCCAACCAGGGTCAGAGACTTGACTAATTGGAGTTTTTTGTGTAGCAAAGTTTTAATAAAGTGTAATAAAGATGGGGAAAACTTTGGACATAGACAACAGAAGGGGAAAGAACGTGCACCTTTGCTAGTTTTTAGCAAGGTGTTTTACGCCTGTGAGAAAGCTGTTATTCAGATAAGAGAGATACCCTCGAGGCTGAGGGAGTTTCACCAGGCCCCTCTCCCACAACATGTATTTTTGAGATAGGCTGGCAAGAGGTGTGTCATTCCCTGGCCATGAAACAGTTGGCAAGAATACTGGTTGTTGAGCCATTATTAGCCCAAGGTTTGAGAAAAGAAAAAAGGTTAGTCTTAGGTGGAACAATTTTGAAGAAAGGCAAATTTCAAAGCAAATGCATAGTTTCATTAACACAGCTTAAGAAAAACATTTCCATAAGAAAAACACATTGGTTAGCTCAAGGCAGAACCAGGTATCCTCAACACAGAATTAAAAGAAGCCTCTGTTAGTATTGTATAGAGAAGGAAAAAAAAAAAAAAAGTCTGCCACTTGCAGTTTATTTCCTCCTGCTGCTTGGGGACCTCTGGCCTTCCTGCTTGTTACCTCTCAGTTTTTAGGGATTGGGAAGGGAAAAGCAGAAAATGACTGCTAACGGATAGATGGCTTATCTTTAGAGTGATAAATGCAACAACCATGTCAAAAATAGGCTATTTTGAAAGGTCCATACATTTGGAAAGAATATGTACAGCATGGGGAAATATGGCCATCTATACACAGGCTCAAAGAATGCAAACAGACAAAAGTGGAATATTTATAAAAAGCCACACAATATGGAAAGTTTTGCTCATTAGAAGGCAGGATAGCTGATGGGAAAAGCACCAGCTGTTGCTGCTTTGCCGGGAGCCAGCACGGGAGTTCCCACCCATGACAAGGTCATGCGGGAGAGCCCTGACGGGCAAGGCGAGTCAAGGCTCGAGGACCACTCTGCCCCCCAACCCGGATCTGCCTGAGTGTCTACCCCCAAACCAGAATCTGTCTGTTTTACTATTTTATGACTTTCACCAATTCCTCTGACATTAACGGGGGGCTATCACCGACCACCTTTCTCTGAAGGAAATCAACTTACAGCTCTAATTAGCCTCCTGGGCATAATAAGAGTGTTTCAATCCAAACCCCTCAGATGGCTCTCTCTCTCTTTTTTTTTTCTTTGAATTTAATTTTATTTTTTAACTTTACAATATTGTATTGGTTTTGCCATATATCAACATGAATCTGCCACAGGTATACACGTGTTCCCCATCCTGAACCCTCCTCCCGAACCCTCCTCCCTCCTCCCTCCCCGTACCATCCCTCTGGGTCATCCCAGTGCACCAGCCCCAAATATCCAGTATCGTGCATCGAACCTGGACTGGTGACTCATTTCATATATGATATTATACATGTTTCAATGCCATTCTCCCAAATCATCCCACCCTCTCCCTCTCCCACAGAGTCCAAAAGACTGTTCTACACATTTGTGTCTCTTTTGCTGTCTCGTATACAGGGTAATCATTACCATCTTTCTAAATTCAATATATATATGTGTTAGTATACTGTATTGGTGTTTTTCTTTCTGGCTTACTTCACTCTGTATAATAGGCTCCAGTTTCATCAAACCCCTCAGATGGCTTTCTAACTTGCCTGACAGGTTTACCTGGACTCCTACAGCTATGCATATGATTGTTTATAGTCTCACAACTGCGAGAGGCACAGGAAGCTTAAGATATTCAAATAGTATAGAGGCTCTCAGAGAGTTTATAATTGTTAAAATAGAACTAGTGAAAAATTTCATTGATGAGCCAATGCTTGCTGCCAAGTTTCTACATCCCCTGTATTGTATCCTTGGAAGTATATTAATTAATATAGTTGGTATATAGAAAAAAATAAGTAGTGGCCTTGGTATTAACAACTTTAGAATTATTTAAGGTAATAAATTTTTTCCTTTGTTGTAAGCCCACTGCACCTTTGCCCTATAGGAATGCAACTTTATCTAACACCTTCAGAGGATGGCATCAAACCTTAAAATAATTACTCTTAGAGAAAATAAGTCTTATGGTTGACAAACCTTTATCAGAGTCACAAAATTTTAACAGGCCTTCTGGCCAGAAGTTGATGTAAATCACCTAAACCATCTGTATATGATAAGTTTGCAGAAAAGAAAGCCTGGTCTCGATAAGGATCAAAGACTGCTGACTTTGCATGACTTTACACCCCCTATTATCCTCTATGCACAACTTAAGGTATATAAGCTCCCTTTAAAAATAAAGCTACAGGCCTTGCTCAAAGCTTGGTCTCCCTGTGTCGTTCTTTCTTGCTTCCTTTTCTCTCCTTTTCTTTTCTGTTCTTCCTTCAGGACATATAATTGGAGCACAGGAGTCCTCTGGGACCACTTACTTGCCTGGGCTTCTAAGACCCACTCGAGAAGTTGCCTAAGGTGAGGCACCTTCAGTGATTCGAGAGGGCACCTGCAGCCTCCGTGGTCAGAACAAACCTGATGTCATGGGTTTTATTGACTTTCCACGTAAACCAGTTATAATGAGCCCCTAATTTCTCTGCTTTGCTATCATTTTTGCCAACGCCGTCCTCCCGAGGAAATCCTTGGATCCAACCGGGGCTTAGACCCCAGTACTGCTTATTCTACAAAAGTGTTCTATAGGTTTAGTAGAATGGATTTAATAACAAATTTGTGTTTATGGAACTGTGTGATGAGCTAAGGGATGATACATCGTGATCCCAGAGAAGAATATCAAAGGGGCTGGATTTCTTAGGGGCTTCATATTATTTCTTCCAAAATTACCTATGTATTATTGCCTGAGTGCCAATGTTCACAAATGGTCTCATGCATGGCAGTAGTACTAACACTTTCACTGAAGAAAATATTTTAACAAGCAGTAGAGCTAAGCAGATAAGGAAAGTAAGAGAAGATGGAGTTCAAGGAAAGAGTAAAAGCAAAGTAGAGAACTCCAGGCTTAAAACCCATTTTGTACATTTTTTATTAACAAAAATAACTCAATGAAAATATATTTGCATAAACACTGCCCTGGGAATTTCCACCAGGAGCCTCTGGGTTTTGTAAGGACCTAAGCGACGCCATGGACTGCAGCCTACCAGGCTCCTCAATCCATGGGATTTTCCAGGCAAGAGTACTGGAGTGGGGTGCCATTGCCTTCTCCGAATTAACATTATTATATCTCTTTCTGTTTACAGTACCTAGTTGGATTTCTAGTTGCTGCAGTAAGCACTAATATACTGACCAAGAGAATCATTAATTATATAGATGAGGCAGTGTTAGAAATTGCCCAACATCACCTCACTGTAACTTAGGGCAGAACAGAGATCCAGGTTTTTGGTCTCCAAGCCTAATTCACATGGTCTGTTAATAATAGAGGATCTCAACATAATCTCAGAGAGCTTTGAAATATGAAGTAATTTTCCCCAGTGCTCAATGAAAAAGATGATTATTTCTTGAATGAGGCATTATCAGTTTTGGAAAACCGAAACATTCAAATTCACAGTAGCATAAAACATGTATAAGAAGAAAATTACAGCCAGAGAAAATAAGATGTATTTTATATGACTTAATGTTTATGTAATACTTCCTATTTGCATACAAATCTTTCAAATGTGTGGAATTAATATGAATCTTTTCTAATTATCCTGGTTTTTCTCAATATTAGCAGACTTGAAAACTTGGATTGATGATTCCAGTGAATATAATCTCATAGCCCTTGGGTAAAACCCTTTAGAATTCATTCAAGTAGATGTGAAAATAATAGGAAATATGTCATAGTTATTCTAATTTTCAAAAAGGACAAAGAAGAATGCTACAGATCATTGTTTAATGTACATCATGCTAAATTCTAGGAATGATAATTAAAGAGATACTTGAGGCTTTTAGAAATAAGCAAGTAAACATTTTACTTATTATTTAAAATACAGTGACAAGTGAACCTTGCGTAATCTTTCTCAGAGTTGTTAAACTGAAAAATAAGGGGAAAACCTTAGACACATGTGAAGGCATGTATTTTAGAAATAACTAGCAGATAGTGAGAAAATTGTAAAGATTCGGTTTATTATAAAATTGCCTTCAGAATACAAATGTTACTACAAATGTACATAATACAATGCCTAGGGAGTTAAGGGTCATGAAAGAGCTATAACCTTGCAACCACTGACTATATTGAATACAGTGTATTCATTGAACATGGTATTCAATATAGTGAATACATTGATATACACTGAATATCTGTATCAGTAGCTTTATTTATTGGAGCACCATTAAAAGTGCTCCAAAATGCAGATAGTTTTACCCACCAAATTAGATGTTTAATTTATTTTTAAACATCTAAGATAAACTAAAACAATATTTTAATTTATTTTAAAAATATTGTGGTTCATTTCAGTGTAATTTAAGATTTCCATATCTAGCATGTAAAGAGCTTAACACACCTCCCCACTACCTCTATCTCTCACTCCCTTTATTTCTCTCTCCACTCCTGGTTGGTCTGCTGGCCTCCCTTTCATAGAACATTTTCTCATACACATCATCATGACCTTCTTTTTACTAAACCTGGGGAATACCTTTAGATAATTATTTTAATTCATTTACTTCTTGACAGGATTTTAAACTTTGGAAAATTCCATTCCTTATTATCTGCTGCTGCTCTTCCTCCTTTTTAGAATCATGACTCTTTATAAAATGATTTTATAAATGATCATTACAGAATAAAATGAGATTAGAAACAGACAACACAGGAAAAATTATGGATATAAAAGTAAAATAATAATTTCCAAGTCTAACCAACTTAATATATCCATTAATACTATTCAGTAATCATCATTGTAGACAACTGTGAGGAGACTTACATGAACACGCACACAGTAGTTAGCTTGAGAAAAAATGTATAATTCCTATTATAAGCTATTTCCCCTAGAAAGTATTGAATTTTACTTGCACTTAATAGAAAAAATAAAATTCAAGGAACTGATAAACTTTAGACAGTAACTACAATCAGTTATGGTCATAAACTAAGATATTTTTCTTGTGGAAGGAAAAATGATTAGTAGAAAAATTAGAGTAATTACTTTTTAAAGCCATACTATTCTTTTTGGTTTGTATTTGTTAATCCTGTTATAAAAGTTGAAGAAATTAGTACATTTATACTTCCTTCTAATTCCTAACTCATCTGTCTGATTCATATTACATTGTTATATTTACACTATCAAAGTATATAACATGTGTAGTCTATCCTGTCTCCATATTTGTCTCATTTGTGTAATTTTGGTTCTATATTTGAGTCAAATGCTTTACTGTAATTTCTTAATTTCTGATCTATACTTAGAATAGTATCTATACTATACTGTTGTTTGGGTTTTGTCTACCGTTCTTGATTGCTTAAGAATGTTTATGGTAACTCAGAAGGGCAATTTGGCTGGGTTAAATTATAGAGTTCATTTTGTTTTCCTTAAAATTCTGTAACTGTTGCACTGCCATCATCTGCAATGGAGAAAACTGAGGCAAATACAATTCCCACCCAATCTGCATTTTACTTCTGTTTGTGTCTAGATGACCATAAAAGTATTTCTTTACCATATATTTATTTTTTATTGGGATATAGTTGACTTAAAATGCTAGTTTCAAGCATACAAAAAAAATGAATCTGACATATGTGTACATATATCCACTCTTTTAGATTCTTTTCCCATATAGGTCATTACAGAGTGTTGAGTAAGTTCCCTGTGATTTAAAGTAGATCCTTATTAGTATCTATTTTGTATATAAGTAGTATATATAAGTAAATCTCAATCTCACAATTTATCCTTTTGTCCCTTTATCATTTGGTAACCATAAGTTTATTTTATACATCTGTAACTCTATTTCTGCTTGTAGATAAGTTCACTTGTACCCCCTACTTTTTTTTTTAATGATTCCACATATAAGCAATGTCATATGATATTTGTCTTTCTCTGATTTCACTCAGTATGAGTATCTCTAGGTCCATCTGTGTTGCTGCAAATGGTATTATTTCATTCTTTTTTATGGCTGAGTAATATTCTGTTGTTTGGAGAAGGAAATGGCAACCCACTCCAGTGTTCTTGCCTGAAGAATCCCAGGGACAGGGGAGCCTGGTGGGCTGCCATCTATGGGGTCGCACAGAGTCGGACACAACTGAAGTGACTTAGCATAGCAATATTCTGTTGTAAATGTATGACATCTTCTATATCCATTTCTCTGTCAGTGGACATTTAGGTTGCTTCCATATCCTGGTTATTGTAAATAATGCTGCAATGAACATTGGGACAGGTGTATATTTTTGAATTAAGGTTTTCTCCAGATACATGCCCAGTAATGGGCTTGCTGGACCACATGGTAGGTCTGTTTTTAGTTTTTAAAGGAACCTTCATATTGCTCTCCATAGTGGCTGTACCAGTTTATGTTCTCATTAACAGAGTAGGACACTTCCCTTTTCTCCACACTATCTCCAGCATTTATCATTGTACTTTTTAAAAATTAATTTTTATTGCAGTATAGTTACTTTACAATGTTATTAGCTTCTGCTGTACTACAAAATGAATTAGTAATATGTATGCATACATCCATTCTTTTTTCAATTTCCTTCCCATTTAGGTTACCACAGATCATTGAGCAGGGTCCCCTGTGCTAAACAATAGGTTCTCCTTAGTTATCTATTTTATACATAACATTGTTTGTAGTCAATGATGGCCATTCTCACTGATGTTAAGTGATACCTCATGGTAGTTTTGATTTGCTTTTCTCTAATAATAAGTGATGTTGAGCATCTTTTCACGTGTGTTTTAACCATCTATATGTCTTCTTTGGAGAACTATTTAGATATACCTATCTTTTAGATTATTTAGTTTTTCTTTTTTATATTGAACCATCTTAGCTGTTTATGTATTCTGAAGATTAATCCCATGTCAGTTTCTTCATTTGAAAATATCTTCTCCCATTTCAAGGGTTGTCTTTTCATTTTATGGTTTCCTATGCTGTGAAAAAGTTTTTAAGTTTAACTAGGTTCTATTTGTTCATTTTTGCTCTTATTTCCATTACTGTATAGAGTGGAATGAAAAAAATCTAAGTGTGATTTATTTCAGAGAATGTTCTATCTATGTTTTCTTCCAAGAGGGTTATCATATCAGCCTTACATTTAGGTTTCTAATCCATTTCGAGTTTACTTTTGTGTATGGTGTTAGAATGTGTTCCAGTTGCATTCTTTTACATGCAGCTATCCAGTTTTCCCAGCATCACTTGTTGAAGAGACAAGTGATGCTGGGAACATACATTCCTCCAATGTATGTTCTTTCCTCCTTTGTCATAAGTTAGGTGACCATAGGTGTGTGGGTTTTTTGGACTTTCTATCTTGTTCCATTGGTCTATTTTTCTGTCTTTTTGTGCCAGTGCCATGCTGTTTTGATTACTGTGATTTTTTGTATACTTAAAAATTAGAGAACCTTGTTCCTCCAGTTCCATTTTTCTTTCTCAATATTACTTTGGCTTCATGGTCTTTTGTGTTCCAAACAAATTGTAAACATTTTTGTTCTAATTCTTTGAAAAATGCCATTAGTAATTTGAAAGGGATTGCACTGAATCTGTAGATTGCTTTGTGTAGTATAGTCATTTTCACAGTATTCATTCTTCCAATCCAAGAGTATGATATATCTCTCCTCTGTTTGTGTCATCTTTTATTTCTTCTATTAGTATCTTATGGTTTTCTGAATATATATCTTTTGCCTCCTTAGGTATATTTATTCCTCAATATTTTATACTTGTTGATACAGTGGTAAATGGGATTGTTTCTTTGATTGCTCTTCCAGATCTTTTCCTATTAGTGTAAAGGAATTCAAGAGACTTCAGTGTATTAATTTTGTATCCTGTAACTTTACCAAATTCACTGAGCTCTCAGTTTCCTGGCAGCATCTTTAGGGTTTTCTATATATGGTCATGTCATCTACAAACAGTGACAGTTTTACTTCTTTTCCAATTCAGATTCCTTTTATTTCTTTTTATTCTCTGATTGCCATGGCTAAGACTTACAAAACTGTTGAGTAGTCATGGTAAGAGTGGACATCCTTAGAGGAAATCCTTAGAGTCTTAGAGGAAGTACTTTGCTTTTCACCATAAGACAACCCCCAAAGCTGTCTGTGTGGCCAACAGCAGTCCTCTCCCTGAGTTCACTCTCCAAACCTGTTTCAGCACCCAGCCCACAACAGCACTAGCAGACACTCGTCTCAGACTGGGGTCTGAAGGGCTGTGGCACAGACCATCTGTACAAGTCTTGTTCAGTCCTGCCGTCCATGGACCAGCTTGTGCACTTGCCTCTGATAGTCCTCAGAACACCCCCTCTATTTCACCTGATCTCACCACCAGAAAGGGGGCCTTCCCAGGTTTGGTAACCTCTCCTTTCCTTCAGCTCCCCTCCCATAGGTGCAGATCCCATTCTAGTTCCTCTCTTTTCTTCCTTTTCTCTCTTTTGTCCTACCCATTATACAGGAATATTTTTTTGTCCTTTTGGTGTCTGAGGTCCTCTGCTAGTGTTCAGCAGGTGCTCTGTGCAAGTTGTTCCACTTGTAGATGTATTCTCGATGTACTTGTGGGGAGAGGTGAACCCCACACCCTCCTGTTCTGCCATCTCGACCCTCTATCTCTTTATCCTTTAAATTGAATGATTTCATCATGAATGTCTTGATGGTAATTATCTTCTTATAAAAATAATATAAGTATTTTGTCTTTGAATTAGCTTTTCTGGTTCATTTATTGAGGATCATCCAGCTCCTGAAAGCATTAAAGATCCATCAGGGTTTTAAGAGGTCATGTTTAAATTCAGGAGTATCACTATAGATACTGTATGGAGGAGGCATTGGAAGTAACAGTACTATAGGAATGGATAACAGTGGAGGATGTTTCTGAAGTAGAACTTTGATGTATTTCTCTCCTATTATTTATGACCTAGCTTGCTAGATAGAGAATGTTGAAGTAAAGCAGACAGAGAGGTAATAGAAATTAACACAGAAACTCTAGGAACTCAAAATTTTGTTATACACTGCAGGGAATTTGAAACTGCAAACTGTGGAAACATGTGACTCTAGAGCACGTGTTTTGGTGTGCGGGAGCTAAAGACAATAGAATTGAATTGTGACTGCCAGCTACCCAGGTGTTCCTCTTATGCCTATTAATACTTTAAATTCTGTGAGTCTGATCTTAGTATAGCAATAGCATCTGCCTTGTTAATGTTTTTATGGTGTATGTTTTCCAGTCTTTTACTTTCAACTTTAGATGTGTTAGCAGCATATAATTGTTTTTATTTTTAACAAGTTTGACAAACTATCTTGGAGTTTTATTTCATTCACATGTAATTACTGATCTATTTGTATATGCCTTTAGTTTTGATATTAATTTCATTAACAAAATTAATATTAATTAATTTTATATATAGCATATCTCAACCTGAACAAAAAATTTTATAAAATTTTCTTTGAAGAATCATTCTTGTGGACTGTCGAGACAGGCTTGACAAGCAGGGTTTCTGAAAGCATGATACAGTGAGGGAATGAGAAACGAGACACAAGAATTCAGTGAAAAGCGAGGATCAGGGGACCAACACTGCTCCAAGGCGAAGGTGCCGAAACTGAATCTAAGCCAGCTTTATTATACTTTCAGCTGTGAAGGAAAGAATATGCAGGAAGTTAAACTATAACTCATGTGGCCTTCAGGGCCAAAGAACAAAATGATCATTAACCATTGAGTAATTAGGAAACAGTAATCAATAATAAATCAGTAACTAAGACTAATATTCTTATCTATAGATTTTCCATCAGATACGTAAAACATGTGACTCTGAGACACCAGTTAAGAAACAGTCTGGGGTTGATTTTCTGATCCCAGGATCATATCTTGTTTTCAAGACTATGAACTGTTCCCTCTGGACTTGTTCCAAGAGTCTCATGCCTTATAGCATCCAGTTTATTAATCATTATAAATTTCTTTTTCATCCCTTGCTGGGGCCTGCTTTTCTTTTATTCTTCCTCTCTCCTATGGTGGACAAAAGGCAAACCATGGATTCATAACAGCTTTGTTTACTGGTTAAAGAACTGCATCCAGACAGTTCAAGGAGCCTTCAAGTAGAGGGTCACACAGTTCAACATTCTCTCAGCTGATGTGCTTACTTGATATGTATTACATTATGCTTGATGGAAGAGGTTCTTCTGATTCCGTCCTGGATTAGATCTGTGCTTCGGTTAGAGGGTGCACTTTACAATTCTCTTTGTATGGAGAAGCACCTGGTATAATGTAGTGGTTTTCAAGCTTCTTTAAAATGTTTCCTCTGCTTCAAGCTATATAGTCCTATGAGAATGATCAAACCAGGCAGATTTGCTGACTGAGAAGACACCATGGTTGTCAGCCTCTGAGCTGTATCAAGTGCTTGGAGGTTGCCTGATACTGATGTTGTCAGAGTTTGTAGATATGATTGACTCAATTTCCCTCTGATGTGGTAGTATAAGATTACCACTAAGATTCCTCTAAAGTTTCCTGGTATTGGCCTACCTGGAAAAGAGCTGAACTATAGGTTATTGTGATATGATTTATTTTAGATAAGTATATTTATGAGTCAACATATATATGTGTATTAAGTATGTCTTTATCAATCGATTGATAGATGAGTATAGCTAAATATAACTAGTAGAGATCAAATATCAATACATGCATATATAAATAGATTGATAGATATATAAACGGAATGGGTATTTTTATCAGTCTGTAAGACAGTACTATGTAGGTTTGTGACCGTTTTATGTCTTGACTGTAGGTAGGAAGAATTGGCTTAGCTTTCTATAATCTCAGTTTAATACTTTTTGGGTTGTTGGCCGCATGTAGCACAATCATTATCTCTGAACTACCCTTGACCTACATGAATAAGCCCCAACTGCCATATCTACTGTGGACCCCTATCTCTCATAATAAATGGTTAAAGCAGAGGTGCACATCTGGTGCTAGCCATGGTACTAAGTCTTATCTCTAGTAAATTTGAAACTGAAACTCAGTGATACTCAATCTCTAAGACATTTAGGAACAAGAGGATGAAACTATAGCACATACATGGAAACAACAGCCCACAAGGGAAAAACAGAATGCGGGAAGTAGGGGGACAGAGAGAAAAGTATGAAATCCCATGATCAAAAGAGCTGAGAAGGAAGGTTCCTCAGTTCAAAATTCAAATTTCTATTTCTGGTTCTGTGAAATTACTTTTGAGGCTAGCTGTATCCTTCCTCATCTTCCAATGAAATAGCCCTGTATACCTAGAATAATTCCTTTTAAATTCTTAAGCCAGGTAGGGTCACTCTCCGGGCAGAATACTCCTTCTCTTGGAAGAGATGTGATTATGAATATGAGTAGGAAATGGTTCCTCATAAAAGGTGCTTGCTGGCATGGGTCCCCATGTAAAGAGTAAAAAGTTGTGGCTTATGTCATCGTCAGGATAGAATGGAGGTGGAGCCACTCAGAGCAGCCTGATTTTGTGAACAGGGCTAAGTGCTCCTGCAGAATTTCTCCTGTGTGAATACACATCCAACAATATAGCACTGAATACTAGCTATTCCCTTCTCCCAATTCTTTGGGTTTTTACATTAGAAGTGAGGCCTTATGTGCCCCTTGGTTATGTTTCCATACAAGTTGGTCATAGTAACAGGGTTTTAATTATTGTTGCCTTCACTGTTTAAGTATACTTTGTGGTGTACAACTCTCTGCAACCCCCTGGACTGTAGCCTGCCAGGCTCCTCTGTCCATGGAATTTCCCAGGCTGACACAGCCCAGCGTTTCTCATGATGTACTCTGCATAGAAGTTAAATAAGCAGGGTGACAATATACAGCCTTGATGTACTCCTTTTCCTATTTGGAACCAGTCTGTTGTTCCATATCCAGTTCTAACTGTTGCTCCCTGACCTGCATACAGATTTCTCAAGAGGCAGGTCAGGTGGTCTGGTATTCCCATCTCTTGAAGAATTTTCCACAGTTTGTTGGGATCCACACAGTCAAAGGCTTTGGCATAGTCAATAAAGCAGAAATAGATGTTTTTCTGGAACTCTCTTCCTTTTCCCATGATCCAGCGGATGTTGGCAATTTGATCTCTGGTTCCTCTGCCTTTTCTAAAACCAGCTTGAACATCTGGAGGTTCAGGGTTGACATATTGCTGAAGCCTGGCTTGGAGAATTTTGAGCATTACTTTACTAGCGTGTGAGATGAGTGCAATTGTGTGGTGGTTTGAGTCTTCTTTGCAATTGCCTTTCTTTGGGATTGGGATGAAAACTGACCTTTTCCAGTCCTGTGGCCACTGCTGAGTTTTCCAAATTTGCTGGCATATTGAGTGCAGCACTTTCACAGCATCATCTTTCAGCTCAACTGGAATTCCATCACCTCAACTAGCTTTGTTTATAGTGATGCTTTCTAAGGCCCACTTGACCTCACATTCCAGGATGTCTGGCTCTAGGTCAGTGATCACACCATTGTGATTATCTTGGTTGTGAAGATCTTTTTTGTACAGTTCTTCTGTGTATTCTTGCCACCTCTTCTTAATATCTTCTGCTTCTGTTAGGTCCATACCATTTCATTCCTTTATCAAGCCCATCTTTGCATGAAATTTTCCCGTGGTATCTCTAACTTTTTAAAGATATCTCTGCTGCTAAGACATGTCAGTCGTACCCGACTCTGTGTGACTCCATAGACAGAAGCCGACCAGGCTCCTCTCTTCCTGGGATTCTCCAGGCAAGAACACTGGAGTGGGTTGCCATTTCCTTCTCCAATGCATGAAAGTGAAAAGTGAAAATGAAGTCGCTCAGTTGTGTCCGACTCTCAGTGGCCCCATGGACTGTAGCCTAGAAGGCTCCTCCGTCTATGGAATTTTCTAGGCAAGAGTACTGGAGTGGGGTGCCATCACCTTCCCTGAAGAGATCTCTAGTCTTTCCCATTCTGTTGTTTTCCTCTATTTCTTTGCATTGATCACTGAGGAAGGCTTTCTTATCTCTCCTTGCGATTCTTTGGAACTCTGCATTCAGATGGGAATATCTTTCCTTTTCTCCTTTGCTTTTCGTTTCTCTTCTTCTCACAGCTATTTGTAAGGCCTCCCCAGACAGCCATTTTGCTTTTGTGCATTTCTTTTCCATGGGCATGGTCTTGATCCCTGTCTCCTGTACAATGTCACAAACCTCCGTCCATAGTTCATCAGGCACTCTATCTATCAGATCTAGTCGCTTAAATCTATTTCTCACTTCCACTGTGTAGTCATAAGGGATTTGATTTAGGTCATACCTGAATCATCTAGTGGGTTTCCCTACTTTCTTCAATTTAAGTCTGAATTTAGCAATAAGGAGTTCATGATCTGAGCCACAGTCAGCTCCCTGTCTGGTTTTTGCTGACTGTGTAGAGCTTCTCCATCTTTGGCTACAAAGAATATAATCAATCTGATTTTGGTGTTGACCATCTGGTGATGTCCATGTGTAGAGTCTTCTCTTGTGTTGTTGGAAGAGGGTGTTTGCTATGACCAGTGCGTTCTCTTGACAAAACTCCGTTAGCCTTTGCCCTGCTTCATTCTGTACTCCAAGGGCAAATTTGCCTGTTACTCCAGGTGTTTCTTGACTTCCTACTTTTGCATTCCAGTCCCCTATAATGAAAAGGACATCTTTTTTGGGTATTAGTTCTAAAAGGTCTTGTAAGTCTTCATAGAACTGTTCAACTTCAGCTTCTTCAGCGTTACTGGTTGGGGCCTAGACTTGGATTACCATGATATTGAATGGTATGTCTTGGAAATGAATAGAGATCATTCTGTCATTTTTGAGATAACATCCAAGTACTGCATTTTGGACTCTTTTGTTGACCATGATGGCTACTCCATTTCTTCTAAGGGATTCCTGCCCACAGATATATTCAACAAAATAGAACATTTAATGTGCTGGAATATATTGACCAGACTGGAGACCTTTGCATCATGATATATTTGGGTCAAAATATATTTATTTTCTGGCCCTTAATATATTTTCAAAGGGAGAGAAACAATAACTTCTTTTGCCTATGAAACAATAGCATGTTTAATTATTTCCACATGTCAACTATGTAGAAATAGGGAAAATGAATGTGGAGATAGAGTCAGAGGCACCAATATCAGATGGTATTTTAATATATTGTTTTGGAAATGTCTTTCAGATAATATATTTGATTCTTGTAAGCTTATTTAACTTCTATGCAGAGTACATCATGAGAAACGCTGAGCTGGAAGAAGCACAAGCTGGAATCAAGATTGCTGGGAGAAATATCAATAACCTCAGATATGCAGATGACACCACCCTTATAGTAGAAAATGAAGAGGAACTCAAAAGCCTCTTGATGAAAGTGAAAGAAGAGAGTGAAAACATTGGCTTAAAGCTCAACATTCAGAAAATGAAGATCATGACATCTGGTCCCTCACTTCATGGGAAATAGATGGGGAAACAGTGGAAATAGTGTCAGACTTTATTTTTGGGGGCTCCAAAATCACTGCAGATGGTGATTGCAGCCATGAAATTAAAAGACGCTTACTCCTTGGAAGGAAAGTTATGATCAACCTATATAGCATATTCAAAAGCAGAGACATTACTTTGCCAACAAAGGTACGTCGAATTACGGCTATGGTTTTTCCAGTGGTCATGTATGGACGTGAGAGTTGACTGTTAAGAAGACTTAGCGCTGAAGAATTGATGATTTTGAACTGTGGTGCTGGAGAAGACTCTGGAGAGTCCCTTGGACTGCAAGGAGATCCAACCAGTCCATTCTAGAGGAGATCAGTCCTGGTTGTCCACTGGAAGGACTGATGTTGAGGCTGAAACTGCAGTACTTTGGCCACCTCATGCAAAGATGTGACTCACTGGAAAAGACCCTGATGCTGGGAGGGATTGGGGGCAGAGGAGAAGGGGATGGCAGAGGATGAGATGGCTGGATGGCATCACTGACTCGATGGACATGAGTCTGAGTGAACTCCAGGAGTTGGTGATGGACAGGGAGGCCTGGCATGCTGCAATTCATGGGGTCGCAAAGAGTCAGACACGACTGAGCAACTGAACTAAACTGAACTGAACTGAACTGAAGCTTTGGATGGGCTTCCCTTATAGCTCAGTTGGTAAAGAATCCTCCTGCAAGGCAGGAGACCCCGGTTTGATTCCTTGGTCGGGAAGATCCCCTGGAGAAGGGATAGGCTAGCCACTCCAGTATCTTTGGGCTTCCCTTGTGGTTCAGCTGGTAAAGAACCTGCCTGCAATGCTGGACAACTGGCTTTGATCTCTGGAAAATCAGTCTTGAATATTTGTTGGAAGGCCTAATGTTGAAGCTGAAACTCCAATACTTTGGCCACCTGATGCGAAGAGCTGACTCATTGGAAAAGACCCTGATGCTGAGAAAGATTGAAGACGGGTGGAGAAGGGGAGTACAGAGGATGAGATGGTTGGATGGCAACAGACACTTAGGTTGCATGTCTTGGTTATGTTGCTGTGACCATTTGAAGCACATATTTCTTTTCAAATTAGATTTTTCTCTGGATATACACCCTCTATTTTTACCTAAAAAAAAATAGAATTTCCGTACTATTCTCCATAGTCGCTGTACCAATGTGCATTCCTACCAACAATGTAAAAGAGTTCCCTTTCCTCCATACCCGCTTCACCAATTATTATTGATAGACTTTCTGATCATGGCCATTCTGATTGGCATGAGGTGATACATCATTGTAGTTTTGATTTGCATTTCTCTGATAATTATATTGAGCATCTTTTCATGTGCTTTTGGCCATTCATATATCTTCTTTGGAGAAATGTCTGTTTAGATCTTCTGTTTGCATTTTGACTGAGTTGTTTTTGTTGTCATTGTTTTTTACATAGAGTTGCATGAGCTGTTTACATATTATGAAAATTAACCCCTATTGGTCACATCATTTACAAATATTTTCTTTCATTCTGTAGATTGTCTTTTCATTTTGTTGATGGTTTCCTTGGCTGTGCAAAAATGTTTGAATTTAATTAGGTCATATTTGGTTATTTTTGTTTTTATTTCCATTACTCTAGGATAAGGCTCAAAAAATATATTTCTGGGATTTACGTCAAAAAATGTTCTGCCTATGTCTTCTTAAAAGAGTTTCATACCATCCAGTCTTACACTTAGATCTTTAATCCATTTTGAATTTACTTTTGTGTATGGTGTGAAAGTGAAAGTGTTAGTTACTCTGCTGCTGCTGCTACTAAGTCGCTTCAGTTGTGTCTGACTCTGTGCGACCCCACAGACAGCAGCCAACCAGGCTCCACCGTCCCTGGGATTCTCCAGGCAAGAATATTGGAGTGGGTTGCCATTTCCTCTCCAGGGGATTTTCCAGACACAGGGATCAAGCCTGGGTCTCCTGTATCTCCTGCACTGGCAGGTGAGTTCTTTACCATCTGAGCCATCTGGGAAGCCACCATAGCATTAAAGAATGTTGTAATTTTACTAGTTTTTACACATAGCTGCCCAGTTTTCAGCACAAGTTATTAAAGAGACTGTCTTTTCCCCATGGTATATTCTTGTCTGTTCAGTTGTAGATTAATTGACCATAGGAGCATGGGTTTCTTTCTGGGAATTCTATATTCTTTCATTGATCTGCCTGTTTTTGTGCCAATGCCACAGTGTTTTCATTACTGTTGAGTAGTAGTATAGTCTGGGCAACTAATTCCTCCAGCTCCATTTTCCTTTCTCAAGGTTGCTCGAGCTATTTGGCGTCTTTTGAGTCTCCATGCAAATTTTATGATTTTTTTGTTACGGTTCTGTGAAAATGCCATTGGGAATTTTATAGAGTTCATTAAATCTATAGATTGCCTTTGGTATGTAGTCATTTTGAAAATATTGATTCTTTAATTCAAGAACATGGTATATCTTTCCATTTGTTTGTATCATCTTTGATTTATCTTATCCCTAGTTTTGGAGTACAGGTCCTTTGCTTCCTTAGATAGGCTTTTTGACTCCTAAATATGTTGTTCTTTTTCTGCAATGATAAATGTAATTGATAAATGATAAATTGATAAATATCATAAATATTTACAAGTATTTATGAAAATATGATAAATTGATAAATAAATGATAAATGGAATTTATCCTTTGGACCTTTTATTTTTAGTGTAAGAAATGCCACAGATTTCTGTGTATTAATTTTGTATCCTGCAACTTTGCCAAATTCATTGAGCCCTAGTCATTTTTAGTAGCATCTTTAGGGTTTTCTGTGCACAGTATCATGTCATCTGCAATCAGTGATGTTTAACTTCTTTTCAAATTTAGATTTGTTTTCTTTCTTTCTCTTCACAGATTGCTGAGGCTAGGACTTCCAAAACTATGTGGAAGAAAAGTGGCGAGAGTGGACATCCTTGTCTTGTTCTTGATCTGAGAGGAAATGCTTTCAGCTTTTCACCATTAAGTATGATGTTAGCCATAGGCTTGTCATAAATGGCCTTTATTATGTTGAGGTAGGTTCCCTCTATGCCTACTTTCTGCAGAATTTTTCTTATAAATGGATATTGGATTTTGTCAAAATCTTTTTCTGCATCTGTTGAGAAATACCACATTTACAAATTGAAGGATAAAACCCATGTGATTATCACCCTGAATGATTTGCAAATATTGAAAAATCTCATACCTTTGGGATACTTTCTACTTGATCTTGCTTTATGATCCTTTTAGTGTATTGTTGGATTTGGATTGCTAGTATTTTGTTCAGGATTTTTGCATCTATGTTCAATTTTTCAATATTTTTCAAAATCCATAAAAGATCAGTGTGATACATCACATCAACAAATTGAAAAATAGAAAATGATATAACTATCTTAATATATGCAAAAAAGTCTTTTGACAAAATTCAAACCCATTTATGATAATAACTTTCCAAAGAGTGGGCAAACAGAAGACATACCTGAACATAATAAAGTCCATATATGACAGACTTACAACTGACATCATATTTAATGGTGAAAAACTTGAAAGCATTTCCTTTAAGATCAGGAACAAGTCAAGGATATCCACTTTCACCACTTATTTTCAACACAGTTTTGGAAATCCTAGCCATAGTAATCTGAGAACAAAAAGAAATAAAAGGAATCCAAATTGGAAAAGAAGTAAAACTATCACTGTTTGCAGATGACGTGATACTATATGTAGAAAATCCTGAAAATGCTACCAGAAAACTACTAGAGCTCATCAATGAATTTGATAATATTGTAAGATAAAAAATTAATACACAAAAATCTATTGCATTTCTACAGACCACAATGAAAGATCAGGAAGAGAAATCTATTAAACAATCACATTTATCATCACAAAAAAACACTAAAATTCCTATGACTAAATCTACCTAAGGACACAATAGACATGTAGTCCAAAATATAAAACACTAATGAATAAAATCAAGAGTGACACATAGAGATAAAAAGATATACCATGTTCTTGGATTGGAAGAAGCAATATTTTTAAAATGACTATATTACTGAAGATAATCTACAGATTCAGTGCAATCCCTGTCAAGCTGCTAATGACATTTTTATAGAGTTAGAATCAAGCTGTTTAAAAATTTGTGTAGAAACATAAAAGACCCTGAATAGCCAAAGTAATCTTGAGAAAGAAAAATGGAGCTGGAGAATTCAAGCTGCCTTACTTCAGAGCCACAGTCATCAAAATAGTACAGTACTGGCACAAAAACAGAAATCTAGATCAACAGAACCAGATAGAAAGCCCAGAAATAAACCCATGCACCTAAGGTCAATCAACTTAAACGAGGGACAACCATACAGTGGAGGAAAGACAGTCTCTTCAATAAATGGTGCTGGGATAATTGGACATCTATATGTGAAAAATGAAATTAGAACATTCTCTAACATCATACACAAAAACAAACTCAAAATGGATTAAAGACCTAAATGTAAAACCAGATAGTATGAAACTCTTCAACAAAAATTAGGCAAAAACTCTTTGATATAAATTGTAGCAATATCTTTCCCACACCTTTTCCTAGAATAATGAAAATAAAAATAAGCAAATGTGACCTAATTAAACTCAATTGCTTTTGTACAGCTAAAACAAAAAATTCACAGGATGGGAGAAAATATTTGCAAATGATGCAACCAACAAGAGATTAGGCTCCAATTTTTACAAATAGCTCATGCAGTTAAATATCAAAAATAAGAAAAAAAAATCTAATCAATAAGTGAGTGGAAGACTTAAGAGACATTTCTCCAAGAAAGATATACAGATGGCCAAAAGGCACATGAAAAGATGCTCAACATCACTAATTATTAGAGAAATGCAAATCAAAACTGCAATGAGGAATCATATCACACCAGTGAGAATAGAATAGTCAAAAAAGTCTACAAACAATAAATGCTGGAGAGAGTATGGAGAAAGGTGAACCCTCCTGCCCTGTTGATGGGAATGTACATTGGTACAGCCACTATGAAGAACAGTATATATGTTCCTTAAGAAACAAAAAATAGACCTACCATATGTAATCTTGCAGTTCCACTCCTCAGGATACACCCAGAGAAAAACATGATTCAAAAAGATACATGCTCCTCAGTATTTAATGCAGTGCTGTTTTCAGTAGCTAAGACATGGAAGTAACCTAAATGTCCATCAACAGGTGAATGGATAAAATAAGCAATATATTTGACTGTATATACTGGAATATTTCTCAGAATTTAAAGAAGGAAATAATGCCATTTGTAGCAAATGGATGGACATGGAGATCATCATATTAAGTGAAGTAAGTCAGGGAAAGACAAATATCATATGATATTGCTCTAGAGGCTGAAACTCGTTAGAAGAAAAGCTGAGGTGAGGTTAGTAGGTTTTCTACTACTATGATAGCTGACGGGCGAGCAGACAAGGTGAGAAAGTAAGCTAGACAGATGGAGTTCTCTGTGTGCCAAAAGCTTGGGAGGGTGCTAGCTGCCACAGATTGAGGTCTGAGCACGTGTGGCAAAGCCTGACTGGGGCACTAGTAATAAGAGGTAGAATCCCAGGGAGAGTGAGGAAAGTAAAGGGGAGGGTGTTGTGATTATTAACAGTGAAAAGGATGAAGCATCCCATGCTTTCCAATCCCTAATATAAAGTAAAAATTTAAATAGAAATTATCCTAGACTTCTAGCAGTAGAGAAATGTATGACAAAACTCCAAGAAGAAAATTTTTCTTCTTTCTCTGTGCCATAAAGGTATAAATCTTATCACATCTTTGAAATGCAAATATCTCAGGAGACAAATAAAACACTGTCCACCATCACCTGAGACTGAAGAAAAGAAGAAAAGAGAAGCTTTTAAAAATACAGACTGTCATAGAAGCTTCCTTACTCAAAATCTAGCCCACAAACTCCATAAAATTACTTGCCAAGGGCAAAGAAAAGTCTTAAAATCTTCTCCATAAGAAAGTTTTATCCATTTGAGTGGATAACTTTTAACTTGTTACTCTTGTCAGGGACACAGTTTGGATGTACCTGTTGTTTGTAAACCAGGGAATTTTGTATCATTGTGCCTGATTCATGGCTACAATTTTGGAATGGAATCTATAGGGTCTCGGCCATGTCTGCATGCATGCTTATGTGTGTCTATTGTGACATTAAAAGATGCTTATTCCTTGGAAGGAAAGTTATGACCAACCTAGATAGCATATTCAAAAGCAGAGACATTACTTTGCCAACAAAGGTTCATCTAGTCAAGGCTATGGTTTTTCCTGTGGTCATGTATGGATGTGAGAGTTGGACTGTGAAGAAGGCTGAGCACCGAAGAATTGATGCTTTTGAATTGTGGTGTTGGAGAAGACTCTTGAGAGTCCCTTGGCCTGTCTAAGGATCTAAGGAGATCCAGCCAGTCCATTCTGAAGGAGATCAGCCCTGGGATTTCTTTGGAAGGAATGATGCTAAAGCTGAAACTCCAGTACTTTGGCCACCTCATGCGAAGAGTTGAGTCATTGGAAAAGACTCATGCTGGGAGGGATTGGGGGCAAGGGGAGAAGGGGACGACAGAGGATGAGATGGCTGGATGGCATCACTGACTCGATGGATGTGAGTCTTAGTGAACTCCGGGAGTTGGTGATGGACAGGGAGGCCTGGCGTTCTGCAATTCATGAGGTCGCAAAGAGTCGGACATGACTGAGCTACTGATCTGATCTGATTGACATATGTTACATAAATGTGATATTTTTCTACCTCTAGACACTATTGTATGCACTCATGTGTTCAGTTGTGTCCGACTCTGCAACAACATGGATTGTAGCCCACCAGGCTCCTCTGTCCATCGGATTCTCTAGGCAAGAATACTGGAGTGTGTAGCCATTCCCTTCTCCAAGGGATAGTCCTGACCCAGGCATCAAACCTGCAATTTTTGCATCTCCTGCATTGAAAGGCAGATTCTATACCACCGCACCATCTAGGAAATCCCTAAACGGTATTGCCAAAGTTAAATGCAGAAAAAAACTCTATTTAATTGGCTTAAAGAATAATAGGTTTTTTGTAAATAATGTATTTATGTAAAACAAACATTTTTTTCATCTGCTAAAAAAGCAAAAATAATTATTTCGGGACTATTGGTTTGTTTTTTTTATAAGATTGTAAGAGACTTTTCATTATCTTTTAAGTGAGTGAAAGTGAAAGTGAAGTCGCTCAGTCGTGTCCGACTCTTCGCGACCCCATGGACTGCAGCCTACCAGGCTCCTCCGTCCATGGGATTTTCCAGGCAAGAGTACTGGGTTGGGGTGCCATTGCCTTCTCCAATATATATGCTGCTACTGCTACTGCTAAGTCGCTTCAGTCGTGTCCGACTCTGTGCGACCCCATAGACGGCAGCCCACCAGGCTCCCCCGTCCCTGGGATTCTCCAGGCAAGAACACTGGAGTGGGTTGCCATTTCCTTCTCCATCTTTTAAGTAGTTTACCTATAAAGCAAAGATTCTGAAGCTTTGGCACCTTCCTCCAGCCAGTGAAGAGCTCCTAGCTTACTGAACTGTCTGCTCGCCCCTGGTTCCCTTCTAGCCTCCCTCCGGTCATAAGAGTGAGTCTTGTTCCTGACAGGCTGAAAGGAGCAGAGAAAAAAAAGAAGATAAAGAAAACTCAAGAGAGGACCTGGCTGAGTCTGAGATGTCTGCAGTGCCAGAAATGGGGTGGCAGCTGCAACCAGAGCCGATCAGGACCTGGGGTCTGCAGCAGACGCGACTGCTCCAGTTCCTCATGCTGGAGCTGTGAGCGGAAAGTGAACCTGTGTGGGGGAGTAGGGCCAGCGAGAGGCAAGTCTCAGAATCAGGAGCAGACCCCCCAGACACCGCTGCCCTTCCTTCTCCTGGGTCTGGTGCAGCAACAGTGTAGATGGTGTTTCATGGAGGATAGCACCAAGGAAAGGGCGCCCTCCCAGCCCTTTCTCCAGTCCTAAAGTGCAGCTTCAAAATTTTTTCCTTACTTTAAAGCTATGAGGAAAGACGATGACGGAGTAGAAGCATGTATGCTTACCTCCTGTCATGAAAACACTCAAATCACAACTAACTGTTGAAAACTATCGACAAAAAGACAGGAACTTCCTCCCAAAAGATATTCTATATCCAAAGACAAAGAAGAAGCCACAACAAGAGAGTAGAAGGGGTGCTTTTGTGATATAATCAAACCCCATTATGCCCCATATGGGCGACACAAAACTACAAACTGCAAAATAATGATATTACAATTCTTCCACAGGCGTTCTGAGTCCAGTGTCACCCTCCCCAGCCTGGGGCTCTGGCATTGGTAGGGAACCCCACGTAGTTGGCTGTGAAGGCCAGTGGGGCTTGAGAGCAGGACTGAGGAAACAGACTCCGCTCCTGGAGGGTGCACACAGTGTTTCATATGTACTGGGACCCGCTTCAAAGCAATGACTCCACTGGGGCCTGGGTCGGAGCAGCCTGTGGTTCCTAGAAGGTCCCTGGGGTGGGGGTGGAGGTTAGCCGTGGCTCACTCTGGGGATAAGGACTTTCGTGGCTGAGGCCCCAGAGAATATTTGTGGTGAGCTGTCACCATGTTGGTGCCAAGACCTGGCCCCACCCCACAACCTGTAGAGTCCAGTGCTGGGACGCTTCAGGCCAAATGACCAAGAGGGTGGGACCACAGCCCCATCCATCAGCAGACTGTCTGCCTAAAGTTATCCTGGGTGTACAGCAACCTCTAAACACACCCCTGGACAGCAGAGGGACAAGACTCACCTCCACTCACAGTGGACAGGCACCAGTCTCTCCCACCAGAAAGCCTGGACAAGCCTCTGGACTAACTTCTACCACCAGAGGGCAGACACCAGAAGCAAGAGAACTAACCAGCAGTCCAAGAAACAGAGAAAATTAGCCAAATGAGATGGCAGAGGAATAGGTTCTAGATGAACAAGATGAAAATCCCAGAAGAACAATTCAGTGGAAACAGACAATCTTCCTGAAAAGTTTTCAGAGTAGTGATAAAAATGATCCAAGATGTCAGAAAAATAATGGAGGCACAGACCAAAAACATACAAGACATGTTTAACAAAGAGCTAGAATATTTATAGAACAAACTAACAGATGAATAATAATTGAAAGGAAAAATATACTAGAAGGAATCAATAGTAGAAAAAAATGAACCTGAAGAACAAATAAGTGAGCTGAAAGACAGATTGATGGAAATTACTGCTGTGGAACAGGATAAAGATAAAAGAATGATAAGTAATGAGGAAAGTCTAAGAGACCTCTAGGATAATATGAAATGCACCAAATTTCTTCCCAGAAGAATTCACATTATAGGGTCCCAGAAGAAGAAAAGAGAGATGGTCTGAGAAAATATTTGAAGAGATAACAACCAAAAACTTCCCTAATATGGGAAAGGAAGCATTCAAGTTTAGGAAGCAAAGAGTCCCATACAGGATAAACCCAAGGAGGAAAATGACAAAACACATATTAATCAAATTGACAAATTTAAAGACAGAGAAAATGTTAAAAGCAACAAGGGAAAAACAATGACTAACATACTATGGAAGCCCTAATGGTTATCAGCTGATTTCTCAGCAGAAACTCTGCAGGTCAGAAAGGAGTGGCACAATATATTTAAAGTAATGAAAGGGAAAAACCTTCGACCAAGAATAATTTACACAGCAACACTTTAATTCAGATTCAGTAGAGAAAACAAAAGCTTTACAGACAAGGAAAAGCTAAGAAAATTCAGCACCAACAAACTAGCTTTATAACAAATGCTAAAGGAATATCTTTAACAGAAAAGAAAAGCCCCCCTCCCTGCCCCTTTCTCCCCCACCTCATGATTGCCACAAACCAAACATTTGTAATAGATCCACACAGAAAGAAAGAAAAAGAAATTCAAACACAACTGCACAAAGCACCCCTTGGTAAACTTAAGACTGAAATCATATCAAGCATCTTTCCCAAACACAACATTATGAAATTATAAAACTAAAAAAGCTGTAAAATACACAAACGTCTGGGATATCCCCAACCCAAGAACTGAACCCAGGTCTCCCACATTGCAGGCCGATTCTTTACCAGCAGAGCCACAAAGGAAGCCCAAGTATACTGGAATGGGTAGCCTATTCCTTCTCCAGGGGATCTTCCCAACCCAGGAATTGAACTGGGGTCTCTTGCATTGCAGGTGGATTCTTTACCAACTAAGCTATGAGGGAAGCCCCAAACAACCTAACTTTACACTTAAAGCAACTAGTGAAAGAATAACAAATAAAACCCAAAATGAGTAAAAGGAAAGAAATAATAAAGAGCAGAGCAGAAATAAATGAAATAGAGAATACAAAAACAATAGAAAGGATCAATGCAACTAAATGCTGATTCTTGAAAAGATAACACAATTGATAAACCTTTAGCAATACTCATCAAGAATAAAGGGGAGAGGATTCATATCAAAAATTAGAAATGAAAAAGAAGTTACAATGGACACCAAAGAAATAGAAAAGGCCATGAGATACAATAACCAATTTATGCCAATAAAAAGGATAACCTGGAAGAAATGGCCAAATCCTTAGAAAAGTACAGTTTCCTAAGACTGAACCAGGATGGAATAGAAAATATAAATAGACTAATCATAATTTCTGAAATTGAAACTGTGACTAAAAAAGCTTTCAATGAATGAAAGCCCAGAATCAGATGGCCTCACAGGTGAATTCTATCAAACAGAAAAGAGTTAACCCCTTTCTTTTTTAACTGTTCCAAAAAATTGAGGAAGAAATACTCCCAAACTCATTCTATATGGCCACCACCACCCTGATACCAAAAACAAAGACACCACATATACAAAAAAGGAAATTACAAGTCAGCATTACTGATGAACATAGATGCAAAAGTCCTCAACAAATACTAGCAATCCAAATCCCACAATATATTAAAAGGATCATATACCATGATCAAGAGGAATTTATCCCAGAGACGCAAGGATTTTTTCAATATATGCAAATCAGTCAGTGTGATACAGCAAATTATACTCAACAATGAAAAGCTGAAACCATTTCCTCTAAGGTCAGGAAGAAGACAAGTATGTCTACTCTCAGCACTTTTATTCAACACATTCTTGGGAGTCCTAGCCAATCAGAAGGAAAAGAAATAAAAGAAATACAAATTTGAAAAAAAAAGTAAGTTGTTACTGTTTGCAGATGACATACTATACACAGAAGACACTAAAGATGCTACCAGAAAACTGGTAGAGCTCGTAATGAATTCAGAAAGTTGCAGGATACAACTTGTGCTTCCTAGGTGGCACTAGTGGTAAAGAATCTGCCTGCCAATGCTGAAGATTCAAGAGATATGGGTTTGATCCTTGAGTTGGGAAGATCCCCTGGAGGAGGGCATAGCAAACCACTCCATTATTCCTAATTAGAGAATCCCATGGACAGAGGAGCCTGGCAGGCTAAAGTCCATAAGGTCCCAGAGTCATACATGACTGAAACAACTTAGCATGTGTGCAGGATACAAAATTAAGACTCAGAAATCCACCACATTTCTATACATTAGCAATGAAAGGTTCAAAAGAGAAATTGAAGAAACAACCCTACTTACCATTGTATCAAAATGAGCAAAACACCTAGGAATAAACCTGCCTACGAAGGAAAAAAGACCTGAACACTGAAAAGTGCAAGTTGCTAATGACTGAAAACAAAGATGACACAAACAGATGGAAATATATACCATGTTCTTCAATTTCAAATATCAATATGGTCAAAATGACCATACTCCCCAAGGCAATCTATAGAGTCAATGCAATCCCTATAAAAATATCACTGTCATTTTTCACAGAACTAGAACAAAATTTTTTAGATTTTATGGAAACACAAAAGACCCCGAATAGCCAAAGCAATCTCGAATAAGAAAAATGGAGCTGGAGCAATCAGGCTCTCTCACTTCAGTCTATGCTACAAAACCAATAATCAAAACAGAAAGATACCAGCACAAAGAGAGATCCATGGAAAAGGGTAGAAAGCCCAGAAATAAATCCAAGGACCTATGGTCAATTAATCTACAACAAGGAAGACAACAATATACAATGGAATAAAGATGCCGTCTTCAATAAATGATGCTGGGGAAACTGGACAGCTGTATGTAAAAGAGTGAATTGGGACATTTTGTAACACTATATACAGAAATCAACTCAAAATGTATTAAAGACCTAAATGTAAAACTGGATACTGTAAAACTCTCAGAGGAAAACACAGGCAGAACACTGACATAAATTGCAGCGATGTCTTTTTGGATACACCTCCTAGTTTAATGAAAATAAAATCAAAAATAAACAAATGGGACCTACTTAAACTCTAAAGCTTTTGCACAGCAAAGGAAACTATCAACCAAACAAAAAGACAACCCACAGATTGGAAAATATTTTCAAGCAAATGGGGATTGTTCTCCAAAATATAGAAATAACAAATGAAGTTCTATATCAAAAAACCACACAACCCAATCAAAAAGTGGGCAGAAGACCTAAACAGACATTTATTCAAAGACATACAGATGGCTAATAAACACATGAAAAGATGCTCAACATTGCTCATTAATAGAGAAATGCAAATCAAAACCACAATGAGGTATCATCTCACACCAGAATGTGGCCAGCATCAAAATGGCCATCATCAAAAAATCTACAAACAATAAATGCTGGAAAGGGTGTGGAATAAAGGGAACCCTGTTACATTGTTGGTAGGAATAGCAAACTGATACAACCACTATGGAAAACACTGTGGAGATTCCTTTAAAAACTTGGAATAAAATTACCATATGACCCAGAAATCCCACTACTGGACACATATCCTGAGGGAACCAGAATTGAAAATGATTTGTACCCCGACATTCATTGTGACACTATTTACAATAGCTAGGACATGGAAGCAACCTAGATGTCCATCAGCAGATGAATGGATAAAAGAAGTTGTGGTACATATACAAAATAGAATATTACTCAGCTATAAAAAGAACACATTTGAGTCAGTTCTAATGAGGTGGATGAACCTAGAGCCTATTATCAGAAAGAGAAAGACAAATACCATATATTAATGCATATATATGGAATTTAGAAAGATGGTACTGATGATCCTACGTGCAGCAGAGCAAAAGAGGCACAAAAGTAAAGAACAGTCTTCTAGACTCAGTGGGAGAAGGAGAGGGTGGGATGATTTGAGAGAATAGCATTGAAACATAATACATGACCATTTGTAAAATAGATAACCAGTGCAAGTTTGATGTATGACACAGGGCACCCAAAGCTGGCACTCTGTGACAACCTGGAGGGAGGGAGTAGGCTGGGGAGGAAGGTGGGTGGGGTATTCGGGAGGGATGGGACACACGTATGCCTGCGGCCAATTCACACTGATGTATGGCAAAACCCATCACAATATTGTATTTATACTCCAATTAAAATAAATAGATTCTTTTAAAAGTGGGCAAAAGTGGGTAGAAGATCCAAAGTGACATTTCTCCAAAGAATACATACAGATGGCCAAAAATCACATGGAAAGATGCTCAACATCACTAATTACTAGCAAAATTCAAATAAAACCTACAATGAGGTATCATCTCACATGTCAGAATGGTCATCATCAAAAAGTCTATAAACAACAAATACTGGAGAGGGTGTAGAGAAAATGGATCTCTCCTACACTACTGGTGAGAATGTAAATTGGTACAGCCACTATGGAGAACAGTATTAAGATTTTTTTTAAACTAAAAATAGAACTAACATATGATCCTGTAATCCCACTCTTGGGAGTATATCCAAAGAAAATCATACTATGCAAAGATATATACACCCTAATATTCATTGCAGCTAAGACTTAAAAGCAGTCTAAATGTCGAGCAATGGATACAGATATATAGAATGGAATATTTCTCAGCCACTAAAAGATGCAATAATGCCATTTGCAGTAAAAAGGATAAACCTAGATATTATCATGCTCAGTGAAATAAGTCAGATAAAGACAAATATCATGTGATATCACTTGTATATGGAGTGTAAAAAAAGCATAAAAATGAACTTATTCACAAAACAGAAACAGATCAAAGACTTTGAAATCAAACTTATGGTTACCAAAGTGGAAGTGTCAGTGGGGAGGGATATATTAATAGTTTCAGATTAACATATACACACTACTATATATAAAGTAGACAATCAACAGGGACCTACTGTATGCTACAGGGAACTTTACTCAATATTCTCTAATAACTAGAACATTCAGGTATGACCTAAATAAAATCCTTTATGATTATACAGTGGAAATGACAAATAGATTCAAGGGATTAGATCTGATAGAGTGCCTGAAAAACGAAGGAAAGAGGTTTGTGATATTGTAGAGGAGGCAGTGAACAAGACCATCCCCAAGAAAAAGAAATGCAAAAAAGGCAAAATGGTTGTCTGAGGAGGCTTTACAAATAGCTGAGAAAAGAAGCTAAAGGCAAAGAAGAAAAGGAACAATATACCCATTTGAATGCAGAGTTCCAAAGAATAGCAAGAAGAGATAAGAAAGCCTTCCTAAGTGATCAAAGCAAAGAAATAGAGGAAAATAACAGAATGGGAAAGACTACAGATCTCTTCAAGAAAATCAGAGAATCCAAGGGAACAATTCATGCAAAGATGGGCACAATAAAGGACAGAAATTATATGGACCTAACAGAAGCAGAAGATATTAAGAAAAGGTGGCAAGAATAAACAGAAGAACTATATACAAAAAAGATCTTCATGACCCAGATAACCATGATGGTGTGATCACTTACCTAGAGCCAGAAATCTGGAATGCAAAGTCAAGTGGGCCTTAGGAAGCATCACTACCAACAAAGCTAGTGGAGGTGATGGAATTCCAGTTGAACTATTTCAAATCCTAAAAGATGAGGCTGTGAAAGTTCTGCACTCAGTATGCCAGCAAATTTGGAAAACTCAGTAGTGGCCACAAGACTGGAAAAGGTCAGTTTTCATTTCAATCCCAAAGAAGGGCAATGCCAAAGAATGTTCAAACTACCACGCAATTGCATTCATCTCACATGCTAGCAAAGTAAGGCTCAAAATTCCCCAAGCCATGCTTCATCAGTATGTGAATCAAGAACTTCCAGATGTTCAAGCTGAATTTAGAAAAGGCAGATGGACCAGAGATCAAATTGCCAACATCCTCTGGATCATCTAAAAAGCAAGAGAGTTCCATGAAAACATCTACTTCTGCTTTATTGACTATGCTAAAGCCTTTGTGTGGATCAAAACAAACTGTGGAAAATTCTGAAAGAGATGGGAATACCAGACCACCTGACCTGCCTCCTGAGAAATCTGTATGCAGGTCAAGAAACAACAGTTAGAACTGGACATGGAACCACAGACTGGTTCCAAATCGGGAAAGGAGTAGGTCAAGGCTGTATATTGTCAGCCTGCTTGTTTAACTTATATGCAGAGTATATAATGTGAAATGCCAGGCTGTATAAAGCTGGAATCAAGATTGCCAAGAGAAATATTAATAACCTCAGATATGCAGATGACACCATCCTTATGGCAGAAAGCAAAGAAGAACTAAAGAGCCTCTTGATGAAAGTGAAAGAGGAGAGTGAAAAAGTTGGCTTAAAGCTCAACATTCAGGAAACTAAGATCATGGCATCTGGTCCCATCACTTTATGGCAAATAGATGGGGAAACAATGTCAGACTTTATTTTGGGGGGCTCCAAAATCACTGCAGATGGTGACTGCAGCCATGAAATTAGAAGATGCTTACTCCTTGGAAGGAAAGTTATGACCAACCTAGATAGCATATTCAAAAGCAGAGACATTACTTTGCCAACAAAGGGTCGTCTAGTCAAGGCTATGGTTTTTCCTGTGGTCATGTATGGATGTGAGAGTTGGACTGTGAAGAAGGCTGAGCGCCAAAGAATTGATGCTTTTGAACTGTGGTGTTGGAGAAGACTCTTGAGAGTCCCTTAGACTGCAAGGAAATCCAACCAGTCCTTTCTAAAGGAGATCAGTCCTGGGTATTCATTGGAAGGATTGATGGCTAAAGCTGAAACTCCAATACTTTGGCCACTGCATGCGAAGAGTTGACTCATTGGAAAAGACTCTGATGCTGGGAGGGATTGGGGGCAGGAGGAGAAGGGGACGACAGAGGATGAGATGGCTGGATGGTATCACTGACTCAATGAACATGAGTTTGAGTGAACTCCGGGAGTTGGTGATAAACAGGGAGGCCTGGCGTGCTGTGATTCATGGGGTCGCAAAGAGTTGGATATGATTGAGTGACTGAACTGAACTGAGGGCTGGGATTGGGCAAATTGAACACTACTAACAAGCTTTCAGGGGTTTCCCAGGTGGCTCAATGGTAAAGAATCTGCCTGCCAAGCAGAAGACACAGGTTTGATCCCTGGGTTGGGAAGATCCCCTGGAAAAGGGAATGGCAACCTACTCCAGTACATTTGCCTGGGAAATCCCATGGACAGAGGACCTGGTGAGCTACAGTTGTCTTACTCTTGCTTTCTTGCTTCAGTTTTGTCTGATTCCTTGCAACCCCATAAACTATAGCCCACCAGATTCCTCTGTTCATGGGATTCTCCAGACAAGAATACTGGTAATTTTTCTTATCCAGTGGTTGCACATCCAACTCCACTGAAGAGCTGTAAAAATGATGTCACCCCTAGATATTCAGACTTACTTAATCTGGAAATGGCCTAGCATCAGGAGCTTTAGATGGTCCCCAGAGGATGTGAATGTGCACCCAAAGTTAAGAACCAGTGAGGGAAACCTTGGAGCTCCTTCCAGCTCAACGTCGCCCAAAATATTCAGTTCAGTTCAGTCACTCAGTCGTGTCTGACTCTTTGTGACCCCATGAACTGCAGCACACCAGGATTCCCTGTCCATCAACTCCCGGAGCTTGCTCAAGCTCATGTCCATCAAGTTGGTGATGGCATCCAATCATCTCATCCTATGTTTTCCCCTTCTCCTGCCTTCAATCTTTCCCAACATCAGTGTCTTTTCCAGTGAGTCAGTTTTCTGCATTAGGTGGACAAAGTATTGGAGTTTCAGCTTCAGCATCAGTCCTTCCAATGGATATTCAGGACTGATTTCCTTTAGGACTGACTGGTTTGATCACCTTGCTGTCCAAGGGACTCTCAAGAGTCTTCTCCAACACCACAGTTCAAAAGAAACACTACTTTGGTGCTCAGCTTTCTTTATGATCCAACTCTCATATCTACACTTGACTACTGGAAAAACAACAGCTTTGACTATATGGACATTTGTCAGTAACATCTCTGCTTCTTAGTAGGCTTCTAGGTTAGTCGTAGTTTTTCTTCCAAGTAGCAAGTGTCTTTTAATTTCATGGCTGCAGTCACCATCTGCAGTGATTTTGGAGCCCAAGAAAATGAAGTTTGTCACTCTTTCCATTGTTGTCCCATCTATTTGCCATGAAGTGATTGGAACAGATGCAATGATCGTCACTTTTTGAATGTTGAGTTGTTTTTTTTTTTTTTTATGATCACAAAGAGGCTACTTTTCTTTTTTTTTTTTGGCAATTCAATCTCTACATATATACAGTATTGCATAAATTATAAGTGGGTTGACAATTATAGTAACAATACAAATTCATAAGCATTTACATAAAGCTGCTGCTCTAGGTTTTGGGGCATCTTGTGCCAGGTACCTTAGTAAATATGTCAAACATAAAGGAACTCGGCTACTTCAATTCATAAGAACAGGCCTTCAAAAGCAGCAAATATGTCATCTCATAGAATACTTAATAAGTCAAATCCAGGAAAATTGATAACTAAAGGACAAAAGGAACATTCTTTAAGAAAGCGTGGCGATAAAAATGTTAGGTTAAAATATTAGGCTTAAACTTTTAGCAACTGGACTTAGGATCCAGAAAGTGTACACATGCTGGGAATTACAAGAAAAGATGCCCGTGTTCTGCTTCACAATCACTACCACATTCCAAAAGAACAATTCTGGGTTGCTACAGTGTCCTCTTCCCTGCTAGTATGAACTACTGTTCCAAGTCTTAGTGAAACAAGATGGTGATTCACATAAATGGGTTTTAAAATAAGACTCTTCTCACCCCAAATAAAATAAAGCTAAATATGCTTTCCAAATTACAAGGAAATCTAATCAAAATGCTGACCAGGTAAAGAAGCCAGATCACCCATTTACCTCCACTGCCTGCCTCAGAGCACAGAGCTGGTGTGGCACCTCCAAGACAGGAGATGTAGGTGGTCCCCGCTCTGCCCCAATCCAGCCTGCAGTGTCGGGGGACAAAAGCCCATCAGCATTCTTCTGGTTTTATTCCCCAGGTAAAGAATTGAGTGAATGGGTTAGATGGCTTTTCAGAGAACTTCCTGCTGTTTTTTTTTGGCCTTGCCATGCAGCATTTTGGGATCTTATTTCCCTGATCAGGGATGGAACCCATGACCCCTGCAGTGGAAGCGGGGAATCTTAACCACTGGACCACCAGGGAAGTCCCTTAAAGAGACTTTAAGAGAAAGGATCTGAGTCAGCTTGAGGTCTCACCTCTGGGCAGACACTTAAGAGTGGCAAAAGAAATGGACTTAAAAACAGGTGGTGAAGTATTTACCTTCTGATCTCATCACTGGGAACTGTTCGGCACTATAGTTCAAGGAAAGCTTTGTCCACTATTTTAATCTAATGGCTGGGGATGCTACAGGGTGATAAGCAAATGAGGCATCTGACGCTCAAATTCTGGATGAAAAATGTAGGAACACGATGCCAAGTCTGGGTAGGAAAACAGTACACCATCACAGAACACCAGCAGTCTGGACTTCTTGCCTCTGAAGGGAAGTGAAAGATCTACCAAAGCACAGCTGTTAAGAATACGTTTTCTGAAATCCTCCCAGGAAGGCCACTTTCATGGAACCAGTTCTAACAGAAAGGATGCAGGATGGAGAATTTAACTTTTTCTTTACAGATCAGAAAGATGACCCAAAGAGAGCAATGGATTCTCATTTTCTGTCTCGTATATAGAACAAAAGTATCAATTCTCTGGAATCTAACACACTGGCTTCATTTTCGAATGCATCACTTTATTTTCCTTGGAAGGCAGCCATACATTACACACCTTAATCACGTGACAGTCACATGGTTTCTTCAATAAGCCCCAGAGCTTCCACAGGTCTCCGGCGGCCTACAGCCCGAGCAGTCCTGAGGAGTCAAATGTTAAAGCTTTCTCCACAGCCACATGTTCCTTTGATGTTTGGGTTATTGAACACAAACTCACTGGATAATTTGTCTTCAACATAGTCCATTTCTGTTCCTAACAGTGTTAGCTGTGCTTTCTTCTCGATGAACACTCTGACTCCATCTTGAATAACTTCTTCATCAGAGTCTCCTTTTGTCTTTGTATATTCTAAAGTGTAGGAAAGGCCATTACAACCCCTGGTTCAGACACCAACTTTCACACCAACATGTTCAGGCTTATCTTTAAGAAGTTGTTTTATCTTGTTTACTGCTGAAGGTGTCAGGGTGAGGGCGGCCCAGGTGGGCTGCAGCTTCCTCTTGCTCACAGCCCGGACAGTGGCCCGGACTAATGAAGCCGACATCCTCGCCGTCCTGCCGCCCCGGTGTCTAGGGCTGGAGGTCGGCCATCTCAACCTCTCTCCATGGACACCGCGAGCGCTCTGACGCCACAAGCTCCTGCGCACGGAGCCCCAGGCTCCTGAATGTTGAGTTTTAAGCCAACTTTTTCACTCTGCTCTTTCACTTTCATCAAGATCTCTTTAGTTCCTGTTTGCTTTCTGCCATAAGGGAGGTGTCATCTGCATATCTGAGGTTATTGATATTACTCCCGGCAATCTTGATTCCAGTTTGTGCTTTATCCAACCCGGCATCTCACATCTGCAAGGCAGAGTACATCATATTTAACTCTTGCAAGTTAAATAGAAAGATGACAATATACAGCATTGATGTACTCGTTTCCCAATTTTGAACCATTCCTTTGTTCCATGTCTGGTTCTAACTGTTGCTTCTTAACCTGCATACATATTTTTCAGAGACAGGTAAGGTGGTCTGGTATTCCCATCTCTTTTCAGAATTTCCCACAGTTTGTTGTGATCCACACAGTCAATGGCTTTAGCATAGTCAATAAAGCAGAAGTAGACATTTTCCTGGAATTCTTTTGCTTTTTCTATGATCCAATTGATGTTGGCAATTTGACCTGTTGTTCCCCTGACTTTTCTAAATCCAGCCTGAAAATCTAGAAGTTCTCAGTTCACATACTGTTGAAGCCTAACTTGGAGAATTTTGAGTGTTAATTTGCTAACGTGTGAAATGAGTGCAATTGTGCAGTAGTTTGAACATTCTTTGGCATTGCCCTTCTTTGGGATTGGAATGAAAACTGATCTTTTCCAGTCCTGTGGCCACAGCTGAGTTTTCCAAATTTGCTTCCATATTGAGTGCAACACTTTCCCAGCATCATCTTTTAGGATTTGAAATAGCTCAATTGGAATTCCAACACCTCCACAAGCTTTGTTCGTAGTGATGCTTCCTAAGGCCCACTAGACTTTGCACTCCAGGATGTCTGGCTCTAGGTGAGTGATCAGCCCATCGTGGTTATCTGGGTCATGAAGATCTTTTTTGTATAGTTCTTCTGTATATTCTTGCCACCTCTTCTTAATATCTTCTTCTTCTGTTAGGTCCATACCATTTCTTCTTTATTGTGCCCATCTTTGCATGAAATGTTCCCTTGGTATTTCTAATTTTTTTGAAGAGATCTTTCAAAAAGAGGTCTTTCCCATTCTATTGTTTTCCTCTATTTCTTTGCATTGATCACTGAGGAAGGCTTTCTTATCTCTCCTTGCTATTCTTTGGAACCCTGCATTCAGATGGATACATCGTTCCTTTTCTCCTTTGCCTTTTGCTTCTCTTTTTTTCTCAGCTATTTGTAAGGCCTCCTCAGACAATCATTTTGCCTTTTTGTATTTCTTCTTCTTGGGGATGGTTTTCATCATCGCCTTCTGTGCAATGTTACGAACCTCCATCCGTAGTTCTGCAGACACTCTATCTATTAAGATACTGCCAACCCTATAATCCTTTCCCACAAGAGTCCCCAGTCAACTACTGAGGTTTCCTAGCACTCTGGAAATAATGATAATTATAATTAGAAATAGCATTCCTGAGCCCTTATTATCTGCCACCATATTTACAAATTACACTAACTCTCCCATGTAATCACTGCAATATGTAACAGGGTGTGCACCGTTACTACCTGTTTACATAGCTTAGAAAATTAGGGTTTAGAGAGAGACTAAGTAAATTGCCTGAGGCCACCTAGCAATTAAATTAAGAATCTAGAAATAGCACCAGGCAATCTAATGCCAGAGCCCATTTGCTTAATCACTATAGTGCTCAGTGCTTTGCAGTAAGAAAAAATGCATTATCATTCTCCCGCAAGCTCCATGGAGACAAGCCCATAGATTGTGAGCATTCTCAACTGCTCTACAGAGAAACTCTAAATACGAACCAGGCCATTGTTTGAAAAAATAAGAAATCTCACATATCATGCTCTTACTCTGGCCCACATGTGTATCCTTGTATAGAATATATGTAACTAGCCTCCATGCAGATACTTTCTCCCTGTTTCTCTACCTCTTTCTAGATGACTTTTCTGGAATCATCTGTTCCTAACTATGTGGGGGAAAGGAAGGCTTGCTTCTAACATATACCTATGAGAGAATGTGTTATAGACTAATTTTCCAGGTTCACCTTGCTTGGGCATCTGCTCACTGGATAGCTTCCACCTGCCTAGAACTTCTCAGTATGCTGTTTGGTGAGCCCTGGGGCTGGGGGTAGGGAGACACTACAGGGTAGGGCAAACAATCCTTTACTTCACTGCTCTTCCATTAACTTCCAAAGTATCACTGCCCAACATAAGTACAAGAAATAGACTTTATCAGGCAACTACTGAAAAATAACTAGAGAAAACTGCAATATAGCAGAAAACAACTTAACATTTGACACTAAGTATAATTGATTCTCAGAATTCAAGGAAAAGGTAAGCCCTTCTGGGATTTATTCTCATAGGCATATTCATTTTTAGTCTTAAGGTCTTTCTCTTTTGTCTCAGAAAGATATCTTCCTCTTCATTTTCAAACAATAAATCCTCAGCCAAGTTCAGGAAAATCTTATTGTCCTACCATTGACTCTTTTTCTGAGAATCCACTCCTTCTTGTCTTGCTCCCAACAAGATTAAGAGACTCAATAACCTATGACAGTGCATTTTTAAAAGGACCCAGTTCCTACTCTGAAAACACAGTGGGTGGGTGAGGCCAGCCTTTGGTGCCCAGGTGTGAGCCTCCTGCACCCCACCCTGGAGGGATCTGGTGATGTGTCACCACCTGTTTCTGTGGCCTTCCACATGTGCTTCAAGTCTCTTGCTGTAATCCTTGCACAGATGTCTGTCTCTCCTTTCCCCTTTCCTACTGTGGAGACATACCTCTGACCTTCATACAACTTCAAGGACAAATAATGTCTCAGCAGATGGTATAAACAACTGTAAGACAAAGGAAACTGCCTTCTTGTAGGGCACATCACTAGTGGCATTCTTCTATTTGCTGATTAAGGATAGTAATACAAAGATTTCTTTGTGGAGCTTCGTCCACAAAGTGATACAGAGCACTTCTGCTTGCTCATTCTCTTCCTGTCTCCTCTTCAGGGTATGATAAATAGAATCTATTAAAGAATTAAGCCAAAAGTCTCCTCTTCCAAGATGCTGCCACAATTCCTGAGAAAACTGAGCTATATTATTTTATTTAATAATATTGCTTTTCTTGCTAGTACCAGGCTCTGAGGCAACAATTTTGGAAAACAAGACATATCAAACAGTCCCTATGCTGTCATCATTGGAAGAGGATATACTTTAATTTTACTAAGAGGTTAGGAGGTTGTATGATAAAAATAGCAGGCTTTTGTTTCAGAGTGACAGGGATTGAATCTTCATCCTGTTACAAACAGAGAGAGCTTTTTTTGTTAAATAGGTTCTTAGCAAGGTGGCTGACTCATTGACCATGGTCCCAGCTATAGAAGTAGATCTCTACCTATGGGGAATGGGCAATAGCTCTGTTTGGCTTGATCCTGTCACCAGCATCATACACCAAGGAACCCAAGAGTAGTCCTGCTCACTCTGTATCTCATAATAGACACACAGTCCTTGGTTCCAGCTGTGGATCCTGAAGTAACCTCTTGGCTATGTCTGGGAGTCCCTGGAGATAAACCCACCAAACTGGGTCAGACTGTAGACACTGAAAGGAACATGTAATGGGGTAAAAAGGCCATTAGACAAAGAACTAACATTATATTTATTAGTGAAAAGATGAAAGTGTTTCTTATAAAATCAGGAAGAAGACAGGGATGCCCACTCTTGCCACTTATATTAAACATAGTATCAGGAATCCTACCCTGAGCAATTAGACAGGAAAAGAAATAAAAAGCATCCAAATCAGAAAGAAAGAAGTAAAATTGTATCTATTTTCAAGTGACATTACCTTATTTATAGGAAACTCTAAAGACTCCACCAAAGAACTTTTAGAATAAATGAAGTCAGTAAAGTTGCAGGATATAAAACAACATACATAAAATCAGTTGATTTTCTATATATAGCAAAAATAACAGAATAAGCAATAAAGAAAAAAATCCCATTTACAATAGAATCATAAACAATAAAGTAATTGTTATCATTTACAATTATGTTTGTTATGATTACAAGATCATACATTCTCAGAAAAAAAAATAGTGGTGTATAGGACATCCCAACTTCCCCCAACCAAGATCAGTGATTAGACAGCTAGCCACAAACAAAAAACAGCTCCTGGAGACCCTTATATTCCACTTAGGAAATTTTAGGGACACCACAGAACAACAACAACACACACACAAAAAAAAAACAGAGTAATTACCCAAGAAGAAAATACAACTTCATCTTGTCTGTGTCACCCCTATACCCCAAACTGGCACTGTTCAGCACCAAGAAGGAACTTGTCCCCTAGAAAGAATTTCTCTCACCAGGAAAGGAAGAGTAGGATGGGTGACCAGCTTCTCTAGCTCTTCCAAGATACTGCATTAATGTCTAGCTTTGGTTTCACCCCACCCAGATAAATAAAGAGCTGGCCAGGAACAAGAAAGTAAAGCAGAAGCTCTTATTAGCAAACATGTAGCAAGGCTGATTATCAATTCACAGAGACCTGCTCTGCAGACAAAGGAGCAGCTTCTGCAACTAACAGTCAGGGGTCAGCTACAAAGATCTCACCAGTTGCCCCACAGGTATTTATGTTTGTGAATGCCAGTTTTACCTCAATGCCTCTCTCCTCCTTCCCCAACCCATACTCTCTCTCTCTCTCATACCCTTCACACTTCCACTAGAGCCCAGGCCCACACTGACAGCCATCCAAGCTCTTTATGGTTATGCAAGTATAAATGTCAGACACTGAGGCCCCTCCCTGTCCCCCACCAGAGCCTGAGAGCTATGCTGGCAACTAGCTCAGCCTCCTTTAGCTGCGCAAGTGCAAGAACCCAGCACAGTGCCTCCTATGCTCCTTACTCTCACCATCAAGTCCACACTTGGGGCTCGCACCACAAGCTGTGTCACTGTCCTGATGCCCAAAACTGGCCTTGATCACAGCAGGAGTGAGGAGACAACACACAGCCATGAGTAAACCCAACAACAACCAGGGCTCACACAGTAGTACATGGGATTGCAGATACACAAGGCCAAATATAAAGTTATACGAGGATTTTTAACTGCACAACAGGGGAGTACCCCAACTCCTGTACAAGAGTCAACTGTACAAGAGTTGTACAAGAGTCAACTGTAGAGGTGCAAAAATTCTCAACAAAGTATTAACAAACCAAATTTAACGGCACATTAAAAGAACCGTTTACCATAATTAAGTGGATTTCATTCCCAGGATGCAAGGATAGTTTAATATAGAAAAAAATCAAGGTGATAACCTGCATTAAAAAAGTGAAGGATAAAAATTATTTAATCACCTTAGAAGATGCAGTAAAAGCACTTAACAAAGTACCAAAATCCTTTAATGATAAGAATCCTCAACAAAATAGATATAGAAAAAAGTTACCTCAACAAAATAAAGGTTATATATGACAAACTCACAGCCTGCATTTATTATACTCAATGGTAAAATGTTGAATACTTATCTAAGATCAGGAATAAAACAAGGATGCCCACTCTCACACTCCTATTCAACAGAGTACTGGAAATCTTAGCCAGAGAAATTGGGAAAGAAAAAGAAAGAAAAGACTTCCAAACAGGAAAGGAAGAAAAAATAAATTTGCTTTTTTTTTTTTTGCAGATTATATGATCTCACATATAGAAAATCCCAAAGACTCCACAAAACACTGCTAGAACTAGTCAAAAACTTCAATAGGGTTTCAGGATACAAAATCATCATGTAGAAAAACACTTGAATATATATAACAACAGTATATTCAACTATCAATAGAATGTCTGAAAAAGAAAGAAAGAATCTTAGCCACAATAGCATCAAAAACAATAAAATACTTAGGAATAAATCTAACCAAGGAAGTAAAATTCTTTGAATTGCAAACTACAAGACTATGATAGAAGAAATTGAGGACAAAACAAATGGAAAGATGCCTTTGTTCATGGATTAGGGGAATGAATATAAACATATTAGCAATATTGATTAGACTTAGATTTATTAGATTGGTTAGATTTATTCCTAACCAAGAATAAAATTGTTTCTCCCTGGAGAAGGAAATGGCAAACCACTCCAGTATTTTTGCCTGGGAAATCCCATGGACAAAAGGACACTGGAGGGCTACAATCCTTGGGGTTGCAAAAGAGTCATACGTGACTTAGTGACCAAGCAACAGCAATAGCATATCTATATCACCCAAAGTCATCTATAGATTCAGTGTACTTCCAGTGGCATTTTTCACAGAAATAGAAAAAACAATCTTAAACTTTGTATGGAGCCACATACCCCAAACAGCCAAAGCAATCCTAAGAAAGAAGACAAAGCTGGAGGCATTACACTTCCTGATTTCAAATTATACTACAAAGCTATTTCAGCCAAAGAAGAATGTTTGGAACAGATTTGTGAGCCCAGAAATGAATCTTTTCATATTTAGCCAACTACCTTGACAAAGCAGCCAAGGATACTCAATGGGAGAAGTGTCTCTTCAATAAATGGTGTTGGGAAAACTGTATAACCACATGCAAAAGAATAAAATTGGCCTTCTACTTTTCTCCACTCACAAAAAAATGAACTCAAAATGGATTAAAGATTTAAATTTAAGTTCTGAAACCATAAATGTTCTATAAAAAAAATGAAAAAAAAAAAGTTTCCTTGGTATTGGTATAACCAGTGATTTACTGAATGTGATAGCACAACCAAGAAAAGCAAAAACCAATAAGTGGAATCACATTAAACTAAAAAGATTCTACACATAAAACAATCAACAAAATGAAAAGGCAACCAATAGAATAAGCTAAAATGTTTGTAAATTATATATATGATAAGGGTTAATATCCAAGGTATATAAAGAACTCACAGTTCAAGAGCAAAAATTCTAACACGGTTGTTTAGAAAAAATGGGAGAGGAACTGAATAGTTTTCCAAGGAAGAGATGCAAATGACCAACAGGTGCATGTACAGATTCTCAATATTACTAATCACTGCTGCTGCTGCTGCTGCTAAGTCGCTTCAGTCGTGTCTGACTCTGTGCGACCCCATAGATGGCAGCCCACCAGGCTCCCCTGTCCCTGGGATTCTCCAGGCAAGAACACTGGAGTGGGTTGCCATTTCCTTCTCCAATGCATGAAAATGAAAAGTGAAAGTGAAGTCGCTCAGTCGTGTCCGACCCTCAGCGACCCCATGGACTGCAGCCTACCAGGCTCCTCCGTCCATGGGATTTCCCAGGCAAGAGTACTGGAGTGGGGTGCCATTGCCTTCTAGGCAAATACAAAACAAAGACACAATGAGATATCACCTGAAACAGTTAGAATGGCTTTCATTAAAAAGAAAAGAAATAGCGAGTATTGGTGAGGGTGTGTAGCAAAGGAAATCCTAGTGCATGGTTGGTGGGAATGTAAATTGGTACAGCCACAATGGAAAAGAAGATAGAGGCCCTCAAAAACTTAAAAATGGAACTTCCATATGACCCATCAATTCCACTCTTGCATATATATCCAAAGAAATTGAAATCAGGAGCTTATAGAGGTATCTGCCCTCACATGTTCTTGAACCAATATTCACAACAGCAAAGTCATGGAAACAACGTAACTGGCCTTCAACAGATGATTGCATAAAGAAGACAGACACAGACATAGACAGATGACACACACACACATATGGAATATTATATGGAATATTATTCAGCCCTGAGGAAGAAGGATATCTTGCCACTTGCAACAACTTGGGTGGACTTTGAAGGCATTATGTTAAGTGAAATTAATCAAAGACAAATACTTTGTGATAATCACTTATATGTAGGATCTAAAAAAGATAAACTCACAGGAAGAGTAGAGTAGTGGTTATGTGAGGTTAGCAAGTAGTGGAAAAGGGGAGATATTACTCGAATGATGCAAACCTCCAGTTGTAAGATTAATAACTTTGGCGATCCAATGTAAAGCATGGTTGTTATAGCTAAAAATACTGTATCATATACTAGAATGCTGCTAAGAGAGTAAATCTTACATATTCTCACAAAAGAAAAGAGATGATAACTATATGATGGAATTGCAGTGGTAGCTAATTATATGGTAGTAATCATTTTGCAATCTATAAATTAATCAAGTAAATATGTAAACTTACACAATGTTCCATGTTAGTTATATGTCAATAAAGCTGGGGAGGGGGCATGGCAAATAAAATACTTATGAATAAATTCAACCAAAAAATGAAAGAGCTCTACACTGAAACTATAAGACATTGATAAAAAAAAAATTGAAGACACAAATAAATGAAAATATGAATAGTCCATATTCATGGAGCAGAGGAACACTAAAATGCCCATGCCACCTAAAGTCATCTATAAATACAATGCAATTCCTATGAAAATTCCAATGACACTTTTTACAGAAATAGAAATAGCAATCCCCAAACTCACATGAAACCACAAAAGACCCTGAATAGCCAAAGTAATCTTGAAAAAGAAGAACAAACCTGGAGACATTACACTTCCTGATTTCAAACTATATTACAAAGATTTGGAGCACACCACAATTGCAACTAGTAGTTGAACAACCATCAACAGGAGGACACTGGAACACACCAAAAAAAGATACCCTATGATAAAAGGCAAAGCAGCAGCAGCAATGAGATGGTAGGATGGGTGCAATCATGATAATCAAATCCCATACCTGGTGGGTGGGCGAGCCACAAACTGGAGATAAATAATACCAAAGAAATTGTCCCACTGTTATGAAGGTTCTGAGTGCCATGTCAGGGTTGCCAGTCTGGGAATCCAATGGAGGGAATGGGAATCCTAAGGGAACATGCCTTTGAAAGCCAGCAGCATTTGATTACAGGATTTCCAGAGTACTGGGGGAAACAGACTTCACTCTTGGAGGGCACAAACAAAATATGGTGTGCACAAAGACCCAGGGCAAAGGAGCAGTGACCTCACAGGAGACTGAACCAGACCTACTTGCTAGTGTTGTAGTGTCTCCTGTGGAGGCATGGGTCAGCAGTTTCTTGCCACAGGGATGGGACGCTGGCAGCAGGAGTCCAGCAAGGGACCCCTTGGCCTAAGGCCTTTTGGAAATTGCTACTAACCTTACCACAGAGCCCATAGACACCAGGACTAGGTCACCTCAGGCTAAACAACTAACAAGGGGGGAGCACAACCCCACCCATCAGCACACAATTGGGTTAAAGTTTTACTGAGCACAGCCCTGCCAACCAGAGCAAGATCCAGTTTTTCCCACTGTCAGTCTCTCCCATCAGAAAGCTTACACAAACCTCTTAACCTCCTCCATCAGAGGGCAGATAGAAGAAGCAAGAGCACAATCCCGCAGCAGCTAGAACAAAAGCCACATTATATAAAGTTAATCAGGATGAAAAAAGAGAAAGTTATGTTCCAGATGAAGGGGCAAGATAAAACCCCAGAAAATCAACTAAATGAAGTGGAGATAGGCAACCTTCCAGAAAAAGAATTGAGAATAATGATAGTGAAGATGATCTAGGATCTCAGGAAAATAATGGAGAGGATGTAATAAATGTTTACCAAAGACTAAAGAACAAGAACTAAAGAACAAACAGAGATGAATAATACACTAAAAGGAAATAACAGAGAGTAACTGAGGCAGAAGAATGTATAAACAACCTGGAAGACAGAATGATGGAAATCACTGCTGCAGTACCAAGTAGAGAAAAGTACCAATAGAGAAAAGAATGAAAAGAAATGGTATAAGACACCTCTGGGACAACATTAAATGCACCCACATTCACATTATAGGGGTCCCAGAAGGAGGAGAGAGAGAGAGGAAGGACCTGAGAAAATATTTCAAGAGATAATAGCTGAAAACTTCCCAAACATGGTAAAGGAAACAGTCAACCAACTCCAGGAAGCAAAGAGGGTCCCAGGCAGGATAATCCCAAAGAGGAACACACCAAGACACACAGTTATCGAACTGACAAAAATTAAAAACAGGTAAAATATTAAAAACAACAAGGGAAAAATGACAAATAACATACAAGGGAACTCCCATAAGGTTATCAACTGATTTCTCAACAGAAACTCTACAAGCCAGAAGGGAATGGCTTATTTAAAGTGATGAAAGAGAAGGAGCTACAACCAATACTCTACCCAGCAAGAAAGCTACAACCAACAATACTCTACCCAGCAAGACTCTCATTCAGATTTGATGGAGGAATCAAAAGCTTTACAGACAAGAAAAAATTAAGAGAATTCAGCACCATCAAACCAGCTTCACAATGAATGCTAAAGGAACTTCTCTAAGCAGGAAACTCAAGAGAAGGAAAAGACCTACCCAAAATAAAACAATTAAGAAAATGGTAATAGGACCATACATATTGATAATTACCTTAAATGTAAATGGATTAAATGCAAAACCAAAAGACATAGATTGGCTGGGAAGATGAAAACATGTGCTGTATGCACTTCCACTTACTACATCATTCTACTTAACCCCCTAGCGGAAGAAAAAGTGCATAGTGAAAGAAAAAGTCGCTCAGTCATGTCTGACTCTTTGTGACCCCATGGATTATAGCCTACAAGGCTCCTCTGTCCATGGGATTTTCCAGGCAAGAATACTGGAGTGGGTTGCCATTTCCTTCTCCAGGGGATCTTCCCAACCCAGGGATCGAACCCAGGTCTCCCGCCTTGCAGGCAGACATTTTACCATCTGAGCCACCAGGGAAGCCCTAAATTGTATTTAATTATTTTATATGATTAGGTTAATCATGTTTCCATTATGGCTCACAATTGTAATGATCTTTTATTTTTGTCTGGCTATTGATTGTGAAAACTGATAAACTTCTACTATTGTGATTTTTGCTTGATACAATAACTTTGTCATAATTGGTCAACAGAAAATAATAGAATCCTATATCACTAAAACTACCATTTAATAGAAAAACCAGTAATCACTTTTTAAAATCCAGATGTATATCAGAATTATCTTGGAATTTTTTTTTTTTTTTAATGCCCAGGTATTGCTTTTTTTTTTCTTTTCAAAACGCCAGATGTGTTTCTAATGAGCAGTGATGTTTAAAAACAACTGGACTGCATGATTATCTTTTACTTTTATCTAGTTTGTTTCACTTTTTCTATTTTATTCATATTACCATTTCATTTATGTTTCCAAATTTCTCTTTTTTAAAAAATGTTCTTTCTCAAACCTTTACCAAGAGTAGTAGAAACGCTTTTGTGTACATACTGTGCGTGTGTGTGTATAGACAGAGAGTATACAAAAAATTTCTGAAATTTTGATTCCACTTTTTTGACTCAGTAGAATAAAATAGAATGCTAGATTTCTAATTTATATTCACTCAAAATTTTGATATTTTGGCATCTAGTATTACTATATCAAATTGGTTCATAATGCTTTTCAGGTGTACTATATTCTACTTCTCTGTACATTCATTCTATTAATTTCTGAGAGTTTGATATTGAAACTCCAACTAAAAATCTTACTTTATCTATTTAAAACAAACAATTGTAATATATAGTGGAACTATATGTAACTTTGTTCTGTATTTGCCAAGTCTCCTGTAAATGTGTTACCATATTTTCATAATTTAGAAAATAAAAAATAAAGAACTTAGGGAAAAAACTATATTACAAAGATTTAGGAATCAAAATGTATGTTAATATCGTAAAAGCAGACACAAGATCCATGGAATAGAAGAGAGAGTCCAGAAATAAATCCATGCATATATGCTAAACTAATATTTGACAAGGGAGCCAAAAATACTCAGGGACAAAAGGTAAAGTTTTCAATGAGTGGTTTTGAGACAAATAGATATTCACATGTAGATGCCTATCTCACACCACTCATAAAAATAAACTCAAAATGGATTAAAGACTTACATATAAGACTTGAAACCATGAAATTCATAGAAGAAAACATAATGGACAATCTCCTTGACACTCATTTTGGCATTAGTTTTTTGGATATGACACCAAAAGCACAAGCAAAAATTAACAAACTACTACATTATTTGATATTGTTTGTGAGACTACATCAAATTAAAAAGTCTTTTCATAGCAAAATAAACAATCAAGAATATAAAGAAGCAACCAATATACTGGGAGAAAATATTTGCAAACCATATATCAGATAAGGGATTAATAATTAAAATACATAATGAATTCATGCAACTCAATAGGAAAAAATAATCTAATATGCAGAGAAAGGATGGAGTCAATATGGTAAAGAACAACTTGAGCTCACCCTCTCTGTTCATTAAAACACAAAAATCACAACTAACTGCTGAACAACCACCAGCAAAAAATAGCCGAACCTACCAAAACAGACATTCTATATCCAAAGACAAAGAAGCCACAACAAAACAGTAGAAAAAGATCACTCATGGTAAAATCAAATCCCATACCTGTGGAGTGGGTGACTCACAAACTGGAAAATAAGTATATCACAGAGGTTATCCCACAGGAGTATGAACTTCTAAGCCCCAAGTCAGGCTCCCCAACATGGGGATATGGCATTGGGAGGAGGAGCCCCGAGAACATTTGGCTTTGAAAGCCAGTGGTGTCTAATCACAAGAATTTTACAGAACCAAAGGAAAAAGAAACTTCACTCTTGGAGGATACACAAGGTCTTGTGTGCACCAGGACACAGGGAAAAGTCAGTGACTTCATAGGAGCCTGGGTCAGACCTAGCTGTGGTCTTGAAGGGTATCCTGGGGAGGTGGAATGGAGCTGTGGCTCACTGTGGGGACAAGGGCAGTAGCAGCAGTAGTATCAGGAAAAGCTAACTGGTATGGGCTCTCTTGGAGGCCACAATATTGACAATATTTGAGCATTTTGACAGGCTGGCCCCACCTGACACCTTTATGTTCCAGTGCTGGGATGCCTGATCTAGACAACAAACAAGGTGGGGAACATAGCCCCATTCATCATCAGACAGACTGCCTAAAGTCTTCCTGAGCCCATAGCTACCTCTAAACATACCTTCTAACATGGCCCTGCTCATCAAAGGGACAAGGCACAGCTCCAGACATCGGTGGGCGGGCACCAGTCCCATCCACTAGGAAACTTGTGCAAACCTCTTAGATTAGCCTCACACACCATGGGGAAGACACCAGAAGCAAGAGGAACTATAGTCCTGCAGTTTGCGGGGCAAAAACCACTATCACAGAAATTAGGTCAAAATGAAGTAGAGAGAGCAATCTACCAAAAAAAGAAAAAAATTCAGAATAATGAGAGTAAAGATGATTCAAGATCTTAGAAAAAGAATGGAGGTACAGACCAAGATACAAGCAATGTTTAACAAAGAGCTAGAAGATATAAAGAACAGAGATGAGCAATAACTGGAATGAAAAAATTCACTAGAGGGAATCAATAGCAGTAAAAATGAGGCAGAAGAGCAAATAGTGAGCTGTAGGTACATAGAATAGTGAAAATCACTTCCGTGGGACAGGATAAAGAAGAAAAGAACAAAAAGAAATGAGGATAGATTGAGAGACCTCAGGGACAACACGGTTGTTCAGTTGCTAAGCTATGTCTGACTCTTTGCGACTTCATGGAATGCAGCACACTAGGCTTCCCTGGCCTTTACTATCTGCTGGAGTTTGCTTAAATTCATGTACACTGAGTCAATGATACCATCCAACCATCTCATCCTCTGTCACCCCTTTCTCCTCCTGCCCTCAAGCATTAGGGTCTTTTCTGGAGAGTCAGCTCTTTGCATCAGATTGCCAAATTACTGCAGCTTCAGCATCAGTCCTTCCAGTGAATATTCAGAGCTGATTTCCTTCAGGATTGCCTGGTTTGATCTCTGTGCTGTACAATGGACTCTCAAGGGTCTTCTCCAGCACCACAGTTTGAAAGCATCAGTTCTTCAGTGCTCAGCCTTCTTTATGGTCCATCTCTCACATCTGTACGTGACTACAGAAAAAACCATAGCTTTGACTATCACTTTGTTGCCAAAGTGATGTCTTTGCTTTACAGTATGCTATCTAGGTTTGTCATGGCTTTTCTCCCAAGGGCCAAGCATCTTAATTTCATAGCAGCAGCACTGTCTGCAGGGATTTTGGACCCCCAAAAAGAAAAATCTGTCATTGTCTCCACTTTTCCCCCTTCTATATGCCATGAAATGATGGGACTGGATGCCATGATCTTAGTTTTTTGAATGTTGACTTTTAAGTAAGCTTTTTGACTCTCCTCTTTCACCTTCATCAAGAGGTTCTTTAGTTCCTCTTCACTTTCTGCTGTAAGGGTGATGTCATCTGCATATATGAGGTTATTGATATTTCTCCTGGTATTCTTGATTCCAGCTTATGCTTCATCCAGCCCAGAATTTCACATGATGTACTCTGCATATAAGTTAAATAAGCAAGGTAACAATGTACAGGCTTGACATACTCCTTTCCCAATTTTGAACCAGTCCACTGTTCCATGTCAGGTTCTAACTTGCTCCTTGACCTGCATACAGGTTTCTTAGGAGAAATGTGAAGTGATCTGGTATTCCCATCTCTTTAAGAATTTTCTACAGTTTGTTGTGACCCACACAGTCAAGGCTTTAGCACAGTCAATGAAGCAGAAGTAGATTTTTTTTTAATTTCCTTTCTTTTTCTATGATCCAGACGATGTTGGCAATTTGACCTCTGGTTCCTCTGCCTTTCCTAAATCCAGCTTGTACTTCTGGCATTTCTCTGTTCACATATATTTGAAGCAGTAAAACATTTAATGACATTAAATGTAGCAAAATTCACACTATAGTCATTCCAGAAGGAGAAGAGAGAGAGAAAAGCTCTGAGAAAAATATTTGATGAAGATGATAGCTGAATATGTTTCTAACAGGGGGAAGGAAATAGGCACCTTAGACCAGGAAGTGCAGAGAGTCCTATACAGGATAAATACAAGGAGGAACATGCCAAGACATGTATTAATCAAACGGATAAAAATTAAAGCAAATGGAAAAAAGTCAAAGCAACAAGAGAAAAGCAAAAAATATCGTATAAAGGAATCCCCATAAAGTTATCAAGTGATTTTTCAGCAGAAACACTACAGACCAGAAGGGAGTGGCACGATATAACTAAAATGATGAAAAAGAAGAAGCTACAACCAGGAAAACCATCCAGGAACCTCTAATTTAGATTTGATGGAGAAATCAAAAACTTTACAGATAAGTGAAAGCTAAGAGAATCCAGCAACACAAATTCAGCTTTACAATAAAAGCTAATGGGACTGCTCTAGGCTGAAAAGAAAAGCACACAACTAGAAACAAGAAAATTACCAATGGAAAGCTTACCAGTAAAGGAAAGCACCATAAGGGGAGAGTAAAATGCAAAATACTGGTGATGCATTTGAAATTAAAAGATTAGCAACTCAATATTGTTTATACATAGACTGCTGTGTCATACAGAGAAGGCAATGGCACCCCACTCCAGTACTCTTGCCTGGAAAATCCCATGGACGGAGGAGCCTGGTAGGCTGCAGTCCATGGGGTTGCTAAGAGTCGGACACGACTGAGTGACTTCACTTTGACTTTTCAATTTCATGCATTGGAGAAGGAAATGGCAACCCACTCCAGTGTTCTTGCCTGGAGAATCCCAGGGATGGGGGAGCCTGGTGGGCTGCCGTCTATAGGGTCGCACAGAGTCGGACATGACTGAAGCGACTTAGCAGCAGCAGCAGCAGCAGCTGTATCATAACCCTGTGATAACTGCAAACCAAAAAAATACACAAAAAAAAGTAAAAGGAATCCAAACACAACATTAAATTTAGTCATCAAATCACAAGAGAAGAAAACAAAAGAGTGAGGTAAGAAAAAAGACTACCAAAACAAATCATGAACAGCTAACAAAATGACAAAACAAACATATATACCAAGTAATTATCTTAAATGTAAATAGTTTAACTGCTTCAATCAAAAACACAGACTGCCCAAATGGATTAAAAAAAAAAAAAAAAAAAAAAAGACCTCTGTATATCCTGTCTATGAGAGATCCACTTCAGATCTAGGGACACAAAGACTGAAAGTGAAGGGATGGAAAAAGTTGTTACGTGCAAATAGAGATCAAAAGAAAGCTGGTGAAGCAATAATTTATCAGACAAAAGACTTTAAAATAAAGACTTTCATAAGAAACAGAGTAGAACATTACATAATGATCAAGGGATCAACCCAAGAAGAAGCTATAACAATTATAAATATATAAGCACCCAGCATACAAGTTCCTCAATATATAATACAAATGCTAACAGTCATAAAAGGAGAAATTGACAGTAACACAATAATACTGGAGGACTTGAACACCCCACTTACATCAAAGAACAGATCATCCAGACAGAAAATCAGTAAGAAAAACAGGCCTTAAATGACACATTATAGGAGATGGGATTAATTGATATTTATAGAGCATTCCATCCAAAAGCAGCAGATTCGTGTTGATGTATGGCAAAACCAATACAATATTGTAAAGTAATTAGCCTCCAATTAAAATAAATAAATATAAATTAAAAACAAACAAACAAACAAACAAAAGCAGCAGAAAATACATTCTTCTCCAGTGCACAAGGAACATTCTCCAGGATAGATCACATGCTGGGCTAAAAGGAAGCTTTAGTAAATTTAAGAAAGTTAAAATAATTTCAGTTATCTTTTTTGACCAGAACACTATGAGATTAGAAATCAACCACAAGAAAAAAACTGTAAAAACACAAACACCTGGAGACTACACAATATGTTGCTAAATAACCAATGAATCACTGAAGAATTCAAAGAGGAAATTTTAAAATACCTAATGAAGAATGTAAATGAAAACACGATCATCCAAATCCTATGGGATGCAGCAAAAGCAGTTCTAAGAAGGTTTACAGCAGTATAATCTTATCTCAAAAAAACAAGAAAAATCTCAAATAAACAACCTAAACCTACACCTAAGCAACTAGAGAAAGAACAAACAAAACTCAAAGAAAAAAACATAAAGATCAGAGCAGAATTAAATGAAATATAGACAAAATGATAGAAAAGATCACTGAAACTAAAAGTTGGTCCTTTGAAAAAATAAACAAAATTGATAAATCTTCAGCCAGATTCATCAAAAAATGATAAGCACCAAAATCAATAAAGTTGGATATGAAAACAGAGAAGTTATAGCTGATACCACAGAAACACAAAGAATCATAAGAGACTACTACATGCAACTGTATGCCAATAACGTGGAAAACCAGAAGAAATGGACAAACTCTTAGAAAGGTTCAATCTCCCACAACTGAATCAGGAGGGGAAAAAAACAAAACAGAGAAAATGAACAGATCAATCACAAATAGTAAAACTGAAATTGTAATTTAAAAACTCCTAACAAACAAAAGTCTAGGATCAGTCTAGCTTCCAGGCGAATTCTATCAAACATTTAAACAAGAACTGACACTTATCCTCTGAAACTATTCTAAAAAATTGCAAAAGAGAGAACACTTGCAAACTCATTTTATGAGGACACCATCACCCAGAGGTCAATCAGTCCAAACTACCACAAAAAAAGAAAATTATGAGCCAATATCACTTATGATCATAGACACAATAATACTTTACAAAATACTAGCAAAATACATTAAAATAATCATACACCACAATCAAGTGGGATCTACCCCAGGGATCAAGGATTTTTCAATATCTGCAAATCATTCAGTGTGATAATTCAAATTAACCCATGCTCTATGGTTAATTAATCTACAACAAAGAAGCCAAGAATATACAATGGAGAAAAGACAGTCTGTTTAATAAGTGGTACTTGGAAAACTAGAAAACTACATGTAAAAGAATAAAATTAGAACATTCACTAATGCCATACACAAAAATAAACAAAAATATATTAAAGCTTAAATGTATGACTGCATACTATAAAACTCTTAGAGGAAGCATAAGCAGTAGATTCTTTGATATGAATTGCAGTAATATCATTTTGATCCATGACATAGTGTAATGAAAATAAAAAGAAAAATAAACAAAGAGGTAATTAAACTTAAAAGCTATTGCACAACAAAATAAAACATAAACAAAATGAGAAAACAACATCAGAATGGGAGAAAATATTTTCAAATAAAGCAATCAACTGGGGATTAATCTCCAAAATACATAAACTGCAAAACTTCTCATGAAGCTCAATGTAAAAAAGAAAAGAAACCCAAACAACATAATCAAAAATGGTAAGAAGACCTAAATAGATATGTCTCCAAACAAATATGCACATGGCCAAAAATCACATGAAAAGATGCTCAACATTACTAATTATTAGAGAAACACAAATCAAATCTACAATGAGGTATCACCTCACACTGGTTCAATGGCCATCATCAAAAAGTCTACAAGCAATAAACTGCAGTGAAGGGAACCCTCCTACACTGTTGGTGGGAATGTAAATTTCTAGAGCCAATATGGAGAACAATATTTATTTCTTAAATAACTCAAAATACAGATGCCATATGATCTTCCAATAACAGAAGGGAAGAATCTAAACATGGACATCACCAAAGGGTCAACACCGAAATCAGAGTGATTATGTTCTTTGCAACCAAGGATGGAAAAGCTCTATACAGTCAGCAAAAACAAGACTGAGAGCTGACTGTGGCTCAGACCATGAACTCCTTATTGCCAAATTCAGACTTAAATTGAAGAAAGCAGGGAAAACAAATAGACCATTCAGATATGACCTAAATTAAATCCCTTACGATTACACAGTGGAAGTGGGAAATAGATTTAAGGGACTAGATCTGAACTATGAACTGATGAACTATGGATGGAGGTTCATGACACTGTATAGGAGACAGGGATCAAGACCATCCCCAAGAAAAAGAAATGCACAAAAGCAAAATGGCTGTCTGAGGAGCCCTTACAAATAGCTGTGAAAAGAAGAGAAGCGAAAAGCAAAGGAGAAAAGGAACGATACCCATTTGAATGCAGTGTTCCAAAGAATAGCAAGGAGAGATAAGAAAGCCTTCCTCGGTGATTAGTGCAAAGAAATAGAGGAAAACAATAGAATGGGAAAGACTAGAGATCTCTTCAAGAAAATTAGAGATACCTAGGGAACATTTCATGCAAAGATGGGCTCAAAAACAGACAGAAACTGTATGGACCTAACAGAAACAGAAGATATTAAGAAGAAGTGGCAAGAATGCATGGAAGAACTATACAAATAAGATATTCATGACCCAGATGATCATGATGGTGTGATCACTCACCTAGAGGCAGACATCCTGGAATACGAAGTAAAGTGGGCCTTAGAAAGCATCACTACAAACAAAGCTAGTGGAGGTGATGCAATTCCAGTTGAGCTATTTCAAATCCCAAAAGATGATGCTGTGACAAAGTGCTGTACTCAATATGCCAGCAAATTTGGAAAACTCAGCAGTGGCAACAGGACTAGAAAATATCAGTTTTTATTTCAATCCTAAAGAAAGGCAATGCCATAGAATGTTCAAACTACTGCACAATTGCACTTATCTCACACGCTAGTAAAGTAATGCTCAAAATTCTCTAAGCCAGGCTTCAACAATATGAGAACCATGAATTTCCAGATGTTCAAGCTGGATTTAGAAAAGACAGAGGAACCAGAGATCAAATTGCCAACATCTGCTGGATCATCATAAAAGCAAGAGAGTTCCAGAAAAATACCTATTTCTGTTTTATTGACTATGCCAAAGCCTTTGACTATCTGGATCACCACAAACTGTGGAAAATTCTGAAAGAGATGGGAATACCAGACCAGGTCCTAAGACCTGCCTTAAGCTAACACCTAAGACCTGACTTCTGAGAAATGTGTATGCAGGTCAGGAAGCAACAGTTAGCACTGGACATGGAACAACAGACTGGTTCCAAATAGGAAAAGGAGCATGTCAAGGCTGTATATTGTCACTCTACTTATTTAACTTATATGCAGAGTACATCATGTGAAATGCTGGGCCAGATGAAGCAGAAGCTGGAATCAATATTGCCAAGAGAAATATCAATAACCTCAGATATGCAGATGATATCACCCTTATGGCAGAAAGTGAAGAACTAAAGAGCCTCTTGATGAAAGTGAAAGAGGAGAGTGAAAAAGTTGGCTTAAAACTCAACATTCAGAAAACTAAGATCATTGCATCCAGTCCCGGCAAATAGATGGGGAAACAGTGGAAACAGTGGCAGACTTTATCTTTTTGGGCTCCAAAATCACTGATGGTGATTGCAGCCATGAAATTAAAAGATGCTTAGTCCTTTCAAGAAATGTTATGGCCAGCCTAGACAGCATATTAAAAAACAGAGACATTACTTTGCCAACAAAGGTCCATCTAGTCAAGACTATGTTTTTTCCACTAATGTATGTATGTGAGAGTTGGACTATAAAGAAAGCTGAGTGCCAAAGAATTGATGCTTTTGAACTGTGGTGTGAATATTCATTGGAAAGACTGATGCTGAAACTGAAACTCCAATACTTTGGTCACCTGTTGCAAAGAACTGGCTCATTGGAAAAGACCTTTATTCTGGGAAAGATTGAGGGTGGGAGGAGAAGTGGATGACAGAGGATGTGATGGTTGGATGGCATATCCGACTCAATGGACTTGGGTTTGGGTAAACTCCAGGAGTTGGTGATGGACAGGGAGGCCTGGCATGCTATAGTCCATGAGGTCGCACAGAGTCAGATGTAACTGAGCAACTGAACTTAACTAATCATCCTTCAATGACCTCATGGCCATATATACAGAGAAAATAATAATTTAAAAAGATGCCTGAGTGTTCATTACAGCATTATTTACAATAGGCAAGATGTGGAAGAAATCTAAACACCCATTGACAGCCAAATGAATAAAGAAAATGTGATCCATATATACAGTGGAATATAACTCAACCATAAAAAGGGAGAAGAGTCAAATCAATAAAATTAAAAATTAAAAAGAAGAAATTACAACAGACAATGCAGAAATACAAAGGATCATAAGAGACTATGAGCAACTGTATGCTAATAAATTGGATAACTTGTAAGAAACAGACAAATTCTTAGAAAAGTACAACTTTCCAAGACTGAACTAGGAAGAAATAGAAAATATGAGCAAACCAGTCACAAGCACTGAAATTGAAACTGTGATAAAAAACCTTCCACAAACAAAAGCCCAGAGCCAGATGGCTTCACAGGCGAATTCTATCAAATGTCTAGAAAAGAGTTAACACCTATCCTGCTCAAACTCTTCCTAAAAATTGCAGAGGAAGGAAAACTCTCAAAGTCATTCTATGGGGCCCCCATCACCTTGATACCAAAACCAAAGATATCACAGAAAAGAAAATTATAGGCCAATGTCACTGATGAACATAGATTCAAAAATCCTCAACAAAATCCTAGCAAACAGAATACAACAACCCATTAAAAGGATTATACACCATGATCAAGTGGGGTTTATCCCAGGGATGCAAGGATTCCTCAATATATGCAAATTAATGTGATATACCATATTAACAAATTGAAGGATAAGAACCATGTGATCATCTCAATGGATGCAGAGAAAGATTTTGACAAAATTCAATGCTCATTTATGATTAAAAAAAAAGAGAAAAAAAAAAAACTCCAGAAAATAAGAAACGAAGGAACCAAACTCAACATAATAAGGGCCATGTATGGCTTCCCTAGTGGCTCAGCTGGTTAAGAATCCGCCTGCAATGCAGGAGACCTGGGTTCGATCCCTGGGTTGGGAAGATCCCCTGGAGAAGGGAAAGACTACCCACTCCAATATTCTGGCCTGGAGAATTCCATGGACTGTATAGTGCTGGGGTCCAGCCCCAGCAGAATCCAGGGGTACCCTCAGGATGACGGCATAGGCGAAAGAATAGCAAAGCAGAGAGAACAGAGGCTTGACCTTCCTTGGTTAACACAGAAAGCCAATAAAGCTCCTGGCACAGAACTTGCTCTGTTCATGGAGGCTGCAGGCGCCCTCTCGGTGGGGTGAGGATGCAGGACGCCCAGTCCCCGGTGAAGACGCAAGGCGCCTTCCAGATCGGGTCTTAGAAGCCCAGGCAAAATAGTGAACTCAGAGAGACCCTGTGACCCAAGGACTCATCCTGAAAGAAGAACAGAGAGAGAAAAGGAGAGAAAAGGAAAACAGAATGAGATGGGGAGACCAAGCTTCAGCGAGCGAGGCCCATAACTTTATTTTCAAAAGGAACTTTTATACCTTGACTTGTACATAGAGGAAAATGAAAGATGCAAAGTCATACAGAGTCAGCCAAACATTACATCTGTTTTGTCTTTATCAAAACCAGGATTTTTTCTGCATACCTTTCCCACAAACAATGTTGTGTACATTATCTTCTGGCCTTGGAGAGACTGGCCTGTGGACATTTTATGACTCTTTTTTGATAAAGGCTGCTCAAACAGAAAACTTACTTTCCCTTGAAGTGTTTTTTCTTTATATTTCTAATCTATGTCAGCCTCAGAAAGTGCTAAACAGAGTTACATCCTCACGGAGCAAAGGTGCAGTGGGTCACAATAAAGAAAGAACCAATTAGCTCAAAGGTCTGATGTGGTTAATTCCAAGGCTACTGCTTGTTTTTCTTACATTCCAACTATGTTAGCCAATGCACTTCCAGGTGCACAATGGATAACGGATATGGGCACTTGGCAGCAAGCATTGGCCCAATAATGAAGCCCTTTACCAGTACTATCTATTCTAATAATTTTCCATCCCTTAAAGGACTCTATGCTCATTAGGACTTTTAGAATGTTTTGGCTTCCTGTGCCTTTCAAGGCTGGGGAGTTGTGAACAATCATGTGTGTTAATTGCAAGAGTATGGATAAACCTGTCAGGCAAGCTAGAATGCCAACAGTGGGGTTAAAATAGAAATATTCCTTTCATGCCCAGAAGACATTAACTAAAGCCCTAAGTTGACTTTTTCCAGAGAAAGGTGGTCGGGGATAGCCCCCTGTTAATGTCAGAAGACTTGGTGAAAGTCACAAAATAGTAAGACAGACAGATTCTGGTTTTGGGGTAGATGCTCGAGCAGATCGAGGGGGTCCCTCGAGGCCTGATCTGCCTTTGCCTGTCAGGTCCTTTCTGCATGACCTTTGTCATGGGAGGGATCTCCCGTAGTGGCTCCCGGCAGTATAGTCCATGGGGTTGCAAAGAGTCGGACACGACTGAGCGACTTTCACTCACTCACTCACTTCACAACATATGTACGGCAAACATTTCTCTCAATAATGAAAAACTGAAAGCATTTCCTCTAAGATCAGTAACAAGACAAGATGCCCACTCTCACCACTGTTATTCAGTATAGTTTGGGAAGTCCTAGTCATGGCAGTCAGAGAGGAAAAGGAAATAAAAGGAATTCATATAGGAAAAGAAGTAAAACTCTCACTGTTTGCAAATGATATGATATTATTCATAGAAAATCCTACAGATGCCACCAGAAAATTACTAGAGCTAATCAATGAATTTAGTAAAGTTGCAAGATACAAAATTAATGCATAGAAATACCTGCATTCCTATACACTAACTGAAAAATCAGGAAGACAAATTAAGGAAACAATCTCATTCACCATTGTAATAAAATACCTAGGAAAAACCTACCCAAAGAAACAGAATACCTGTATGCAGAAAACTATAAGACACAGATTAAAGAAATCAAAGATGACACAAATGGAAAGATATACCATGTTCTTGGATTGCAAGAATCAATATTGTGAAAATGACTATAATATCCAAAGCAATCTACAGAGTCAGTGCAATACCTATCAAGTTACCAATGGCATTTTTCACAGAATTAGAACAAAAAAGCTTACAATTTGTATGAAAACACAAAAGACCCTAAACAGCTAAAGCAACTTTGAGAAAGGCAAATGGAACTGGAGGAATCATCCTGACTTTAGACTACACTACAAAGCTTGTCATTAAGATAATATGGTAGTGGCACAAAAACAGAAATATAGAGCAATGGAACAAGAAAGAAAGCCCAGAGATAAGCTCATGCACATATGGGCACCTTATCCTTGATAAAGGAGGCAAAAATATACAATGGAGAAAACACAGCCTCTTCAAAAGTGGTGCTGGGAAAACTGAATAGCTACATGTAAAAGAATGAAATTAGAACAATCCCTAACACTACACAAAAATAAACTCAAAATGTATTAAATGCTTAAGTGTAAGGCCAGAAACTATGAACCTCTTAGAGGAGAGCATAGGCAGTGCACTCTTTGACATAAATCCCAGCAAGATCCTCTCTGACCCATCTCCTAGAGTAATGGAAATAAAAATAAACAATTGTGACCTAATTAAAAGATTTTGCACAGCAATGAAAACTATAAACAAAATGAAAAGACAACCCAGAGTATGAAGAAAACAATTGCAAACAAAGCATCTGACAAAGAATTAACCTCCAAAATATATAAGTAGCTCATACAGTTCAATATTAGAAAAACAAACAACAAAATAAAAAAATGGTCAGAAGACCTAAACAGACTTTTTCAAAGAAGACATACAGATGTCCAATAAATGCATGAAAAGGTGCTCAATATTGCTCATTGTTAGAGAAATGCAAATCAAGCCTACGAGGTATCATCTCACACCAATCAGAATGGCCATCATCAAAAAATCTAAACAGTAAATGCCAGACAGGGTATGGACAAAAGCAAACCCTCCTGCACTGTTGGTAATATAACCTGATACAGCCATTTTGGAGAACATATGGAGATTCCTTTAAAAAAATCTACCACATGACCCAGAAATCCCACTACTGGGCACATACCCTGAGAAAGCCAGGATTCAAGAGACACATATAACCAATGTTCATTGCAGCACTATTTATAATACCTAGAACGGGGGAGCAACCTGCATGTCCATCAACAGATGAACATATGAAGAAGATGTGGTATATATGTATATATATATGCAATGGAATATTACTGAGCCATAAAAAGGAACAAATTTGAGTCAGTTGTAGTGAGGTGGATGAACCTAGAGCCTGTTTTACAGAGTTAAATCAGTCAGAAAGAGAAACATAAATATTGTATATTATAAATATTGTAGATTAACATGTATATATGGAATCTGAAAAAATGATACTGATGAACCCATTTACAGGGAAGGAATGAATACACAGAAATAGAGAACGGGCTTATGGACACGTGGTGAAGGTGGGACAAATTGAGAAAGTAGCATTGATATATATACACTATCGTGTGTAAAATAGCTAGTGGGAAGCTGATACATAACACAGGGAGCCCAGCCTGGCACTTTGTGATGACCTAGAGGGTGAGACTGGGGGAAGGGAGGAGGGTGTGTGGGGGCATGTGTGTGTGTGTGTGTAAAATTATGACTGACTTGCATTATTTTACAGCTGAAACCAACACAACATTGTAAAGCAATTTTTATCCAATTAAAAAATAAATTTTAAAAAGAAAATTTGGTACAGATATACAATGGACCATAACCATCACAAAGAATGAAATAAGGTCATTTGCAGCAACATGGATGGATCTGGATTTTAGCATCCTCAGTAAAGTTAGTCAGAGAAAGACAAACAATATATAATATCATTTACTTGTGGAATCTCATAAAATGATACAAATGAATTTCTTTACAAAACAGAAAGAGTCAAAGACTTCAAAAACAAACTTATGGTTACTAAAATGGAAATGTGGTGGGGGGGTGTAAATTAGGAGTTTGGTATTAAAATATGCACTGTATTGTACATAAAATAGATGATCAACAACGACCTATATATACGTATAGCACAGGGAACTCCACCCAATATATGAGAAGAGAATCTAAAAAAAGATGAATATACATATATGTATATTAAATCATCATGTTATACACCTTAAATGTACAAAATATTTTATCTCAAATATATCTCAATAAGCTGGGAAAGATAATGTACCTCTTTAGATGTAAGGACTAAGGGAGATATGTGTATAACTTGCCTTTTTCTTTAAAAAAAAGGGGGGGGGTTGTTCTCTTTTATTTACTCACAACATATCAGTTCAATAGAGGTCAAATCCAGTTCGGTGAAGGTCATTTAAACTCATCTGCTAAAGGAATAAACCTTTAAAATGATGCTTTTATAGCGCAAATGAAATTAAATAAACCAAATAGGAGGTAGCAAAGCCCTTTTAAGTATCTCAAAAACCACATTTCCATGCACCAAAAAGGAAAACACAAGATAAAAATTTCCAGTGTTTTCACTGGAAAACATGGCAGGCCTGAGTTGTGTCTGACTCTGTGCAATCCCATAGATGGGAAGCCCACCAGGCTCCCCAGTCCCTGGGATTCTCCAGGCAAGAACACTGGAGTGGGTTGCCATTTCCTTCTCCAATGGATAAAAGTGAAAAGTGAAAGTGAAGTCGCTCAGTCGTGTCTGACTCTTAGCGACTCCATGGACTGCAGCCCACCAGGCTCCGCCGTCCATGGGGTTTTCCAGGCAAGAGTACTGGAGTGGGGTGCCATTGCCTTCTTCTTGAGAAGAATTAGGTTATGCATTTAACAGGCTCCATAGACTATTATATTCTTTGCAGACAAAGATGGAGAAGTTCTATACAGTCAGCAAAAACAAGGCAAGGAGCTGACTGTGGCTCATATCATGAACTCCTGACTGCCAAATTCAGACTTAAATTGAAGAAAGCAGGGAAAATCACTTGACCATTCAGGTATGACCTAAATCAAATCCCTTACAATTATACAGTGGAAGTGAGAAATAGATTCAAGGCATTAGATCTGATAGACAGAGTGCCTGAAGAACTATGGACGGAGGCTCATGACATTGTACAGAAGACAGGGCTATTAGAGATACCAAGGGAACATTTCATTCAAAGATGGGCACAATAAAAGACAGAAATGACATTGACCTAACAGAAGCAGAGGATATTAAGAAGAGGTGGCAAGAATACACAGAAGAACTATACAAAGAAGATCTTCATGACCCAGGTAATGTGATCTGGGTGACGGTGTGATCACTCACCAAGAGCCAGACATCCTGGAATGTGAAGTCAAGTGGGCCTTAGGAAGCATCACTATGAACAAAGCTAGTGGAGGTGATAGAATTCCAGTTGAGCTATTTCAAATCCTAAAAGATGATACTGTGACAAAGTGCTGCACTCAATATGCCAGCAAATTTGGAAAACACAGCAGTGGCCACAGGACTGGAAAAGGTCAGTTTTCATTCCAATCCCAACGAAAGGCAATGCCAAAGAATGCCCAAACTACCACACTATTGCACTCATCTCACACTCTAGTAAAGTAATACTCAAAATTCTTCAAGCTGGGCTTCAACAGTATGTGAACCGTGGACTTCCAGATGTACCGGCTGGATTTAGAGAAGGCAGAGGAAACGGTGATCAAATTGCCAACATCCGCTGGAGCATTGAAAAAGCCAGAGAGCTCCAGAAAAACATCTACTTCTGCTCTATTGACTATGCCAAAGCCTTTGACTGTGTGGATCACCACAAACTGTGGAAAATTCTGAAAGAGATGGGAATACCAGACCACCTGACCTGCCTTCTGAGAAGGCCTGTATGCAGGTCAGGAAACAACAGTTAGAACTGGACATGGAACAACAGATTGGTTCCAAATAGGGAAAGGAGTACATCAAGGCTATATATTATTAGTCTGCTTATTTAACTTCTATGCGGAGTACATCATGAGAAATGCTGGGCTGGATGAAGCACAAGCTGAAATCAAGATTGCTGGGAATAATATCAATAACCTCAGATATGCAGATGACACCACCCTTTTGGCAGAAAATGAAGAAGAACTAAAGAGCCCCTTGATAAAAGTAAAAGAGGAGAGTGAAAAAAGTATCTTAAAACTCAACATTTAGAAAACTGATCATAGCATCCAGTCCCATCACTTCATGGGAAATAGATGGAGAAACAGTGGAAACAGTGGCAGACTTTATCTTTTTGGGCTCCAAAATCACTGCAGCCATAAAATTAAAAAACACTTGCTCCTTGGAAGAAAAGCTATGACCAACCTAGATAGCATACTGGAAAGCAGAGGCATTACTTTGCTAACAAAGTCCATCTAGTCAAAGCTATGTTTTTTTCAGTAGTCATGTATGGATATGAGAGTTGGACTATAAAGAAAGCTGAGTGCTAAAAACTTGATACTTTTGAACTGTGGTGTTGGAGAAGACTCTTTTTTTATTATTATTTATTTTAATTGGAGGCTAATTACTTTACAGTATCATAGTGGCTTTTTCCATTCATTGACATGAATCAGCCATGGGTGTACATGTGTTCCCCATGTTCCTGAACCCCCCCTCACACTTCCCTCCTTGTCCCATCCTTCAGGGTCATCCCACTGCACCAGCCCTGAGCACCCTGTCTCATGCGTCAAACCTGGACTGGCGATCTGTTTCACATATGATAAAGTCTCTTGGACTGCAAGGAGATCCAACCAGTCCATCCTAAAGGAAATCAGTCCTGAATATTCATTGGAAGGACTGATGCTGAAGCTGAAACTCCAATACTTTGGCCACCTGATGCAATAAGCTGACTCATTGAAAAAGACCCTGCTGCTGGGAAAGATTGAGGGTGGGAGGAGAAGGGGACAACAGAGGAGGAGAAGATGGTTGGATGACATCACTAACTCAATAGACATGAGTTTGGGTAAACTCCAGGAGTTGGTGATAGACAGGGAGGCCTGGCATGCTGCAGTCCATGGGGTTGCAAAGGGTTGGACATGACTGAGCAACTGAACTAAACTGAATGGACTGTTCCATTAACCACTTACATACCACAATCACTTATCCATGTCAACATTTGTGAACTTGAGATCTGTGAAATTAAAAATTCATTGCCTTACTTGGGGTTGGTAAATGCAGACTCATTCTGTGCAATTATCTTATGTCTCTTCCCTGCCAGCTCCAATCAGGGATGTCTCCTACCAAGTCAGAACTGCGAATCTTGGTGAACGACAGCCATTCAGATTCAGGGCCCTGATGGTTTGCTAGAAGGTGGATACCTTATAGCTATAGGAGGTAAAGAATCAGCAATTCTTCTTTCTTGGATAGAGCTGATCATCTGATTTGCCACCATTTTATTCAGAAAAATAATTATAATATATTTGACAAATTTAAGTGTCAGCATCCTTCCTTGTCCCTTCCAGTTTATTGCATATTTACATTTATTTTCTGGGACATGTACCTGGAACTTTTGGTTTGCATCTTGATGTGAAATCAAGCCATGCTAAGCAATTTCTTGTAATTATCCTATTTAATCCTCACAACAGCCTTATGTAATTGATATTATAATCCCCATTTTACAGGCAAGGACACTAAGGCTAAATCAGTGTGCTCAAAGGTATTTAGATGATATGAGATTCTGTACATAGAACATGATAAAGAGAGGCACAAGACAAGTAATAGAAAAATAGAAAGTTTTTTTTTTTTGAAAGTTTTAAATTAACATGGAAGCAACACATTTTAACTATCTGCTCCTTAAGACTAGAAGTTATATTATATGGTAGTTTCCTTTATTAGATCAAAGCAGTATCTTTGTCTGCATCCTTTAAATTTTGACATCTGGAATTTAGTCATGCCCTTGTCTGGAAAAGGACATGCCTTTTCTGTGACCTTGTAGGAAAACTTGAATATAATTAAAGTCAGCATCAGACAGTAGAGTTTGTTGGTAAAATATGAAATATGTTGTATAGGAATTTTGCCAAGTATTTTCTCTTAAGCATTTTTAAAAGTTTTTAAATATCTGACTTTTACTTCTTTTTTTTTTTTTAATGCCATGATCTTAGTTTTCTGAATGTTGAGCTTTAAGCCAACTTTTTCACTCTCCTTTTTCACTTTCATCAAGAGGCTCTTTAGTTCTTCTTCACTTTCTTTCTTTCTTTTTTTTTTTTACTCTAATTGAATGGCAATGCTTTATATGGTCATGTATCAAACAGGGACCATAATACATCATAAATGCCATAGAGCTAATTGCCAGTCCAGGTTCAACGTGTGATACAGGATGCTCGGGGCTGACTTTTACTTCTAAAGAAACAGAATAAAACTTTTATTTCACATTCTCTTCAGAGAATCTATTTCATGTCAATCACCTAAGGCCTAGATGACTCTGTCCCAGACTCTTGGCAGGACACTTACCTGGTAATGGTTTTCCCAGGGAGGATTCTAGTCATCTGGTCATGAATTGTCAGAACAATTTCCTCAAATCATGTTAGACTGAAGTAATTATTATAAGTGAAGCTTTTTCTGGGTTATCCAAGACAGGTTTTTCAGAGCTGGTTCCTCACAGATGCAGTTTAAAGAACAATAATGTACACACTTTCTGAACATTTATCCTTTCTCCACATCTCTTTCTTTGTGTCTCCAAGACAGAAATGTCTGTTTTATCAAGAAAGATTTGGCACACGGTTTGTTTTAATAATAGTCCTTGTTTGTTTTCACAGGGTTCCTTTTATAGCTCTCACATTAATTTAGAAGGGGATATTTCTTAGCAGAACATCCATTAAAGCACATGATTCATGATAGGATCATCACTGTCTATGGAACCATCCAGTACCTTCATGCAGTTGATCTGATTTATGAAGCTTTAATACAAATAGGCTTACTTTCATTTATTCCTAAACTGAACTTTGGGGAAACTCATTAATTAAACTGTATAGAAGAGATATAGATATCATTGATCCTTCAGTTCTCTATCCGTGAAATGGGGAGAGTTGGTGGTGTTTGCTAATTTCTATAGATACTGTTATCAGAGAGTATAGAAGTTCCTTTTTGCTGCTCTAACAATTTGCTACAAACTTAATGGCTCCAATTTGTTAATTTACAATACAAATGTATTAATTTACAGTTTTGGGGAATGGGAGTCTGATATTTGTCTTAAATGGCTAAAGGATTTAAGCAAAGCTGTGCTCTTTTTGAAAGCTCTAGGGAACAATCCATTTTCTTAGCTTTCCCAGCTATTTGAGGCCACGTTTATCTTGTGACCCTTTCCTCAGTCTTTGGGACTAACAGTGCAGCATCTTCAAATACCTGATTTCTGTCACCCCTTTCTTTTTCTGATTCTGACATTCTGGCTTCCCTCCTATAAAGACACTTGTGATTTCACTGGGCACACTCAAAAAATTCAGAATCATCTCTCATCTAAAGGTGTTTAACTTCACGCTGTCTACAAAATCTCTTTTGCCATGTAGAGTATCAGATAGAGGCTTCAGGGATTAGGATGTGGACATCTTTGGAGGGTCATTATTCTGCCTACTACAGAGGGGGTACTGATTAAATGTCTGTGGTGTTAACTTTTACTTACACACAACATGAACATATATGACTGCACAAATGAATGAGTTTAACAATTGGCTTGGGATGAGAAGGGAATATATACAGCACAGCCTTCTTGGAAGCTATGTGCTTTCAGTAATATAAAGGACAGATTGTAAAGACACCAGTCACGGAACAGATTTTCTTTATGAGTCAGCAAAGACACTACACAAAACCTTCCCCTTCCTGGGGCTGAGAAAGTGTCACACGGGATCTGATGAACCCTCACATGTATGCAGAAAGCAAAGAGACTACCTTTCATGGAGGCATGTGGCTGCTTTATTACAGCTCAGAAATTCCCTTATATTTAAAGGATTTTTTCCCTGCTGTCTGACTTGCCAGCAAAGTTGTATTGTACAACATGTCAACTCATCGAATATTTTCTGCTCACTGTAGACTCTGTGCCTTCAGACTTTAAGAAACAGAGGAACGTTAGACATGTTCTAATCCAACTGTGGTATTTTACAAATGAATAAACACACAGAGGCTAACTAACCTTCCCAGAGTCACACAGGCAGCATTTGAGTTACAATCAGGGCTAGAGCCTTGTAACTCGACACACACTCCAGGGCATTAACTTCTATGCCAGGGAACCTCTGACTTATGTCTTCAGAGAAGGTGGATGCGAGGTTAAATTTGAATGTGAAAGCTTTATTTTTCACTGTAAATAAATGGAAATTAGTGCTAGTTTCTGAAATTCAGAGACTTTCTTTTAATTAGGACCACTGATGTTTAAACTAAAACGAATATTTTTGCACTTAAATTTATATTCCACATATCTAATAATCAATCATTTGTACAATTTTTATTGCATCTACCATCATTTGGTAAAATGGTTATTATTCTCTGTAATGCTCCAAATAGTGCAAAGAAGTAGAGGAAAACAATAGAATGGGAAAGACTAAAGATCTCTTCAGGAAAATTGGAGATATCAAGAGAATATTTCATGCAAAAATGGGCACAATAAAGGACAGAAATAGTAAGGACCTAACAGAAGCTGAAGAGATTAAAAAGAGGTGGCAAGAATACACAAAACAATACAAAAAAAGGTCTAATGACCCAGATAACCCCCAATGGTGTGATCATTCACCTACAGCCAAACATCCTGGAGTCTGAAGTCAAGCGGGCTTTAGGAAGCATTACTACAAACAAGGCTAGTGGAGATGATGGAATTCCAGCTAAGCTATTTCAAATCCTAAAAGATGATGTTGTTAATGTGCTGCACCAATACACCAGCAAATCTGGAATATTCAGCAGTGGCCATGGGACTGGAAAAGCTCAGTGTTCATTCCAGTCCCAAAGAAGGGCAGTGTCAAAAACAGTGAGAACTACCATACAACTGTGCTCAGTTTGCATGTTAGTAAGGTTATGCTGAAAATCCTTCAAGCTAGGCTTCAGCAGTATATGAACCAAGAACTTCCATATGTACAAGCTGGATTTAGAAAAAGCAGAGGAACCAGAGATCAAATTGCCAACATTCATTGGATCATAGAGAAAGCAAGGGGATTCCAGAAAAGCATCTACTTCTGCTTCTATGCTAAAGCCTTTGACTGTGTGGACTACAACAAACTGCAAAATTATTAAAGAGATGGGAATACCAGGCCACCTTACCTGTCTCCTAGAAACCTGTATGCAACTGGACATGGGACAATGGACTGGTTCAAAACTTGGAAAGGAGTATGATGCATATTGTCATCCTGCTATTTTAACTTATATGCAGAGTACATCATGTGAAATGCTTGGCTGGATGAATCATAAGCTTTAATCAAAATTTTTGGGAGAAATATCAACAAAATCAGATATGCAGATGATACCACTCTAATGGCAGAAAGTGAAGAGGAACTAAAGAGTCTCTTGAGGAGGGTGAAAGAGGAGAGTGAAAGAGTTCGCTTTAAAACCAACATTCAAAAACCTACGATCATGGCATCCAGTCCCATAACTTCATGTCAAATAGATGGGGAAAGAATGGAAACAGTGACAGATTTTATTTTCTTGGGCTCTAAAATCACTGCTGATGGTGACCGGAGCCTTGAAATTAAAAGATGCTTGCTCCTTGGAAGAAGGTCTCTATGACAAAGCTAGATAGCATATTAAAAATCAGAGACATCACTTTCACAACAAAGGTCTGTAAGTCAGAGCTATGGTTTTTCTAGTAATCATATATGGATGTGAAAGTTGGACCACAAAGAAGGCTGAGAACTAAAGAATTGATGCCTTTCACTTGTGGTGCTGGAGAAGACTCTTGAGAGTCCCTTGGACAGCAAGGAGATCAAACCAGTCAATCCTAAATGAAACCAACCCTGAATACTCATTGGAAGGACTGATGTTGCAGTTCCAATACTTTGTCCACCTGATGCAAAGACCTGACTCATTGGAAAAGACCCTGATGCTGGCAAAGACTGAGGGCAAAAAGAAGAAGAAGCTAACACAGGTTAGATAGCATCACAGACTGAATGGGCATGAATCTGAGCAAACTCAGGGAGATAGTGAAGGACAGGGAAGTCTGGTGTGCTGCAGTCCATGGGCCTGCAAAGAGCTGGACATGACAGCAACTGAACAACAACAAATGCTTCTTTTACCCAAATAATTTTTAATGTTCTTTTTCCTTTTGGTAAAGTTTTACCTACTTCTAAGATAAACTTCAAACTTCTCTTAACTTGTAAGGAAAACTGGCAGTATTCTATTGTTTATTGAAGGAAATCATAAATTCTTTAATACTGAAGGAAATCATAAATTCTTTAATATTCCTCTCAAAGAGAAATGTCAACTTTCTGGGATCTGAGATTACTTTAAGCACTTTATCTTTATATAGACAGAATGTCCCCAGGCTTCCTAAAACAGAGTTTACAAATGAGGCCACATTAACAGATCTGAATTTCCTTGGTTCATTAGTCTCCCCCTGCTCCCTGGAGAAGGCAATGGCACCCCACTCCAGTACTCTTGCCTGGAAAATCCTATGGACAGAGGAACCTGGTAGGCTGCGGTCCATGGGGTCGCTAAGAGTCAGATAGGACTGAGCGACTTCACTTTCACTTTTCACCTTCATGCATTGGAGAAGGAAATGGCAACCCACTCCAGTGTTCTTGCCTGGAGAATCCCAGGGATCGGGGAGCCTGGTGGGCTGCCATCTATGGGGTCACACAGAGTTGGACATGACTGAAGTGACTTAGCACTCTGCTGCCTAGCCTCCATCCCATCCCAGAGGCCACCTCTGCAAACTCCTGGTCTTTCTCCAGGGTGGGACTCAGTTGTGCTCCTCCACCATGGCCTCCTCTCAGAGTGGAAGGGAGGAGAGCTCCCCTCCCACAGTCAAGCCTATGTTACTTTGTTTTGTTTTGTTTTATTTTTCAGTCCCCAAAGCAGCACTTAGTTATCCTCAATCTGATAAAGTTGCCTCGAAGTCTGTCAGTTTCTGCTATCTGTCTACAAGCCCTATCTTGTCCTATGGGTTGAAGAATAGAAATAACCACTTTTCTCCATTTCTCAGTCTCTCGAGCCCGGGAATCTGCACCAATCTTGGCTGCATGCATAGCATCAAGTTATGTGGATCAGTAATGGGGGATACTGTCAGGCTATCAGGCTCAGCTGATACTACCTTTCTACACTAAGTAATTGCCTGTTAATTTATGATCTTGATGACTGACTTCTACATGGCTGGAATAAACTGTTTTTCCAACAGGTCCCCATTTTAAATCTTATTTTATTATTTAACTAATCTCACTTTTATCCCTGATTGTCAGAATTAAACAAAATTTGTTATGTAGGGAACATTGAATCTCTTTTTTTTTGTTGAAAATGCTTTCAAAATAAGAGAAACCCAAGACAAAAGTTATCCAATAGCCTATTCTGAATTAAAAGCATTACTTTTAGTTGCCTAGGTTGTTCCAGGGGGAAAAAAGAGATTCATTTTGAAGGAAAGCAGGATGAATTAAAATTTCTACAAGGAGTGCAATGTGGGTCTGGAACACAGATTGTCAGAGTGGAGTGACAGGCAAAGGGTCTTACAAACAATGTTTACAAGATTGACTATCTCTAGGAAAGAGATAGGAAGTGCTAGAAGTAGGGAAGTGACAGGATCCCTTTGTCATTGCCTTGAGAATAAATACAGGAGGCTAGAAGATACAAAGCTGTTTTACGTAATCTTAGTAAAATGCGCTAGTGGTCTGAACACAAAAAGTGGTGGCAGTGTTGGGAAGCAGTGAGTATGTTGGAGAGATATTTTGGCAGTAAAATTGACAGGACTTAATGAATAATTCTGAATGTAGATGACAGAGAGGGATTTTCTTGGATGACATATGGGTTTCCAGGTTCAACAAATAGGTAGAAGTTGATGCCTTTCACTGAGTCACAGAACACTTGAAGAAGAGTGGGTTCTGAATTCAGTTTGTAAAACATTGTGGTTTTCTATATATAAAGGTTAGGAGTAGAGATAAACTTATAAGGATATACACCTCAGGACTGGAAGTACTGATAGAGAATTATCAACAATAATTGGTACCAATCTAAGAATCCAAATCTCAGATGTTCTGAAAACTGATAAGTTGTCAAAGTTTCCTGCAAATGTATTTGTAAGCAAAGTCTGGCAAACTGCGTTAAACTGTTAAAAATCTCTACTCCAGGAGTATGATTATTAATATCTGTTGCTGTGGAAATGTTACTGTATTTATTCAGTTATGGGGTGCTATTTAAATCCTGCTGTTGGTATTAGTAATATACAATAAATGCAAGTGCTTTCGATGTCTAAAATCCAAAAGGAAAATCTAATTCTGAACTATCTGGTATCAAGTGTTTGTGGACGATAACTGAAGTCTCCTGAGTGGATGAGATCCCTGAAAGAGTATGTGAGCCAATAAGAGTCCTGTTGTGAATGTCATAAACTGTCACTTCGCATCTACTCCAAACTCTGCCCTGCTTTGCAGAAACTTGAAAATGAGAAACACCATGTTCTCCTTGGACACTGCTGTTTGGGATGTAATTTCACAAGGCAAGTGCACTCTGCAAGATTTGGAAGACAAAAGTGAGATGGAGACAAAAGTGAGGGGAGTTGAAGCTCTGCTGGTGAGCAGGCCCACAAAAGGTGGGGGAGTCTGGACTTGGTGGTAGTGACTTGAATGTGCTGTTCTCCCACCTTGGGAATTCATGACTATGGTAGTGGAGTTTGAGACTAACAGATACAAGCTACTATACACATGCATACTTTTCTGTACACCTCAAACACAATATTGCAAATCAACATACATACAATTATTTAAACAAAAATTGAAGTACAGTTGATTTATAATATTGTGTTAGTTTCAGGTGTACAGCAAAGTGATTTAGTTAATTTTTTTACAGATTATGTTCCATTATAGGTTATTATAGGATACTAGGATACCCTATGTTATATGGTAACTCCATGTTGCTTATATATTTTATATATAGTAGTTTGCATCTGTTAATTTCATACTAATTTCTTTCTCACCCAACTCCTCCTTTATAACCATAAATTTGTTTTCTGAGTCTGTTTTGTATAAACATTTATTTGCATTATTTTTTTTTTAGATTCCACATGTAAGTGATATCATGTTGTATTTGTCTTTCTCTGTCCAACATACTTCACTAAGTGTAATATTCTTTAGGTCCATCCATGCCAGTTCAAATGGCAATATTTCATTCTTTTTATAGCTGAGTAATCTTCCGTTTGAATATATACACTGCATCTTCTTGCACCAATCATCTGTCAATGGGCATTTGAGTTGTTTCCATGTCTTTTCCATGTCTTGGCTATTGCAAATAGTGCTGCTATGAACATTGGGGTACATGTGTCTTATTGAATTAATGTTTTCATTTTTTCCAGATATGTACCCAGGACTGAGATTTCTGGATCATATGGTAGCTCTATTTTTTAGTTTTTAATGGCACCCAAATATTGTTTTCCATACTGGAGGTTTACATTTACATTCTCAACAGTAGTGTGTGAGAATTCCCTTTTCTCCACACCTTCTCCAGCATTTATTATGGTCTATTAACTATAGACTTTATGATGATAGACATTCTGACCAATGGGAGGTGATACACCATTGTTGTTTTGATTTGCATTTCTCTAATAATTATGAGAAGCTCTATACCATCTGCAAAAAAAAAAAGATCAAGAGCCTCCTGTGACTCTTTATGAAATCCTTATTGCAAAATTCAGACTTAAATTGAAGAAAGTAGGGGAAACTACTAGGCCATTCAGAAATTACCTAAATCAAATCCTTTATGATTTTATAGTGGAAGTGACAAATAGATTCAAGGGATTAGACTTGATAGACAGAGTGCCTGAGAACTATAGATGGAGGTTCATAACATTGTATGGAAGGTGGTAACCGAAATGAACCCCAAGAAAAAGAAATGTAACAAGGTAAAATGGTTGTCTGAAGAGGCCTTACAAATAGCTGAGAAAAAAGAGAAGCGAAAGGCAAAAGGAGAAAAGGAAAGATACACCCATCTGAATGCAGAGTTCCAAAGAATAGAAAGGAGAGATAAGAAAGCCTTCTTAAATGAACAATGTAAAGAAATAGAGGGAAACAATAGAACAATAGAATGGGAAAGACTAGAAATCTCCTCAAGAAAATCAGAGATACCAAGGGAATATTTCATGCAAAGATGGACACAATAAAGGTCAGAAATGGTATGGACTTAACAGAAACAGAAGATATTAAGAAAAGGTGGCAAGAATACACAGAAGAATATACAAAAAAGTTAATGACCCAGATAACCATGATGGTGTGGTCATTCACCTGAGCCAGACATCCTGGATTGTGAACTCAAGAGGGGCTTAGGAAGCATTACTACTAACAAGGTTAGTGGAGGTGATGGAATTCCAGCTGAGCTATTTCAAATCCTGAATGATGCTGTGCAAGTGCTGAACTGAATATGCCAGCAAATTTGGAAAACTCAGCAGTGGCCACAGGACTGGAAAAGGTCAGTTTCATTCCAGTCCCAAAGAAGGGCAATGCCAAAGAATGCTCAAACTACTGCAAAATTACCCTCATGTTACATGCTGGCAAAGTAATGCTCAAAATCCTTCAAAATAGGCTTCTACTGTACATGAACTGAGAAATTCCAGATGTACAAGCTGGATTTAGAAAAGGCAGAGGAACCAGAGGTCAAATTGCCAACAAAAAAGCAAAGGAATTAAAAAATATATATATCCACTTCAATGATTATGCTAAAGCCTTTGACTGTGTGGATCACAACAAACTGTGGAAAATTCTTCAAGAGATGGGAATACCAGATCACCTTACCTGCCCCCTGAGAAACCCATATGCAGGACAAGAAGCAACAGTTAGAACCAGATATGGAACAATGAACTGGTTCAAAATTGGGAAAGGAGTATGTCCAGGCTGTACATTGTCATCCTGCTTATTTAACTTATAAAAAGAGTACATCATGTGAAATTCTTATCTAGATGAAGCTCAAGCTGGAATCAAGATTTCTGGGAGAAATATCAATAATCTCAGATATGCAGATGACACCAGCAGAAAGTGAAGAGGAACTAAAGAGCCTCTTGATGAAAGTGAAAGAGGAGAGTCAAAAAGTTGGCTTAAAACTCTGCATTCAAAAACCAAGATCATGATACCCAGTCCTATTACTTCATGGCAAATAGATAGGGTAACAATGGAAACAGTGACAGATTTTATTTTCTTTGGCTCCAAAATCACTGCAGATGGTGACTGCAGCCATGATATTAAAAAACACTTTCTCCTTGGAAGAAAAGCTACAACAAAAACATAGACAGCATATTGAAAAGCAGAACCATCAGCTTGCTGACAAAAATCTGTATAGTCAAAGCTATGGCTTTTCCAGGAGTCATGTATGGATGTGAGAGTTGGACTATAAAGAAAGCCAAGATCCAAAGAATTGATGCTTTTGAACTGTGGTGTTGGAGGAAACTCTTGAGAATCCCTTGGACTCCAAGGAGATAAAACCAGTCAATCCTGAAGGAAATCAACCCTGAATACTCATTGGAGGACTGATGCTGAAGCACCAATACTTTGGTCACCTGATGTGAAGAGCTGACTCATTGGAAAAGACCCTGATGCTGGGAAAGGTTGAGTGCATGAGGAGAAGAGGGTGACAGATGATAAGATGATTGGATGTCCATCACTCAATGGACATGAGTTTGAGCAAACTCTGAGAGATAGTGAAGGACAGGGAAGCATGACGTGCTGCAGGCCATGGGGTCTCAAAAAGTCAGACATGACTGACTGACTGATCAACAACAATTAGCAGTGTTGCGCATCTTCTCATGTGTCTGTTGGCCATCTGTATGTCTTCTTTGGAAAAATTTCTATTTATGTCTTCTACACATTTTTTGCTTGAATGTTTTTAATATTGAATGGTATGAACTGTTTATATACTTTACATATTAATCCCTTGCCAGTCTCATTCTTTGAAAATATTTTCTCTTAATCTATAGGGGTTTTTTTTGTTTGTTATGGTTTTCTTTGCTGTGAAAAAGCTTTTCATTTTAATTAGGTCCCATTTGTTAATTTTTATTTTTTGCCTTGGGAGACTGATTAAGAAAATATTGCTACAATTTATTGAGAGAATGTTTTTGCCTATGTTTCCTGCTAGGAGTTTGATGGTGTTGTGTTTATTTTTTTTTTTTTTTTTTTTTTTTTTTTTTTAATAGAAAATTATTTAGTTAGTATACATGTGTTCCCCATCCTGAACCCTCCTCCCTCCTCCCTCCCCACACCATCCCTCTGGGTCGTCCCAGTGCACCAGCCCCAAGCATCCAGCATCGTGCATTGAACCTGGACTGGCATCTTGTTTCATACATGACGTTTCACATGTTTCAATGCCATTCTCCCAAATCTTCCCACCCTCTCCCTCTCCCACAGAGTCCATAAGACTGTTCTATACATCAGTGTCTCTTTTGCTGTCTCGTATACAGGGTTATCGTTACCATCTTTCTAAATTCCATATATATGCGTTAGTATACTATATTGGTGTTTTTCCTTCTGGCTTACTTCACTCTGTATAATAGGCTCCAGTTTCATCCACCTCATTAGAACTGATTCAAATGTATTCTTTTTAATGGCTGAGTAATACTCCATTGTGTATATGTACCACAGCTTTCTTATCCATTCATCTGCTGATGGACATCTAGGTTTAAATTGAGGTCTTTAAATCATTTGAGTTTATTTTTGTAAGTGGTATGAGGGAGTGTTCTAATTTCTACTGATTTGCATATAACTTTCCAGATTTCCTAACACCGATTGTGGAAGATACTGTCTATTCTCCTTTGTATATTCTTGCCTCCTTTGTTGTAGATTACTTGACTTAAGATGTGTGGGTTTACTTCTGGACTCTCTATTCTGTTTATTGATCTATATGTCTGTTTTTGTGCCAGTAACAGTCAATTTTGATCACTGTAGCTTTGTAGTGTTATCTAAAATCTGGAAGAGTTATGCTTCCAGTTTTTGTTTTTTTTTTAACTCAGGATTGCTTTGTCACTCCTTTATGGTTCTATATTAATTTTAGCATTTTTTTCTAGCTCGGTGAAGATTGTCATGGATATTTTGATAGGAATTCATTAAATTTGCAGATTGTTTGGGGTAGTATAGCAACTCCCAATCCCAGAGCAAGGGATATCTTTCCATTTCTTTGAATAATCTTTAATTTCCTTTATCAGTGTTTTATACTTTTTAGCACAGAAGTATTTTGCTTCCTTGGCTAAAGTTTTTCCTAGATACATTTTTTTCAAATATTTTCTTGTGTCCTTTCTCTCTCTCTTCTCTTTCTGGGACCCCTATCATGCGAATATTGGTGTGTTTAATGTCCCAAGGGTCTCTTAGGCTGCCTTCATTTCTTTTCATTCTTTTCTTTATATTCTGTTTTGCATCAGTGATTTCCACCATTCTGTCTTCAAGGTCACTTATCCATTTTTCTGACTTAGTTATCCTGCTATTGACTGCTTCTAGTGTGCTGTTCATTTCTGTTTGTTTGTCCTTTTGTTCTAGTTTTTGGTAAACATTTCTTGCATATTCTCTATTCTTTTTCTGAGATCTTGGATCATCTTCACTATTATTAGTCTGAAGTCTTTTTCTGGAAGGTTGCCTATCTCCACTTCATTTGGTTGCTTTTCTGGGAATTTATCTGTTCCTTCATCTGAGACATAGTCCTATTCCTATTTATTTTGATTAGCTTTCTGGGATTGTGGTCTTCATTCTGGAGGCTACAGGATTGCAGTTCTTCATGTTTCTCCTGTGGCCCTAGATAGGTCTAGTTCAGCCTCCTGTGGAGTCACTGCTCCTTTCCCCTGTGTCCTGGTGCATGCAAAGCATTTTTGTGTGTGCCCTACAGGAGTGGAGTCTCTGTTTTCCCTAGTCTTGTGGAAGTCCATCTTGTTTCAGCTTCTCTGTCATCTTTGGATGCGGAATATCTTTTTTTTTTTTTTTTTTGGGTTCTGCATTCTCCTGTCGATGTTTGTTCAACAGATAGCTGTGATTTGGGGGCTCTTTCAGGAGAAGATGAGCACATGTTCTTCTACTCCATCATTTTGAACCAATCACTTAGCGTGATTTTAAATGGAATTGATTTGTTTACTTTCTTTTTCTGGATATTTTGTTGTTAGTATAAAGAAACACAAATGATTTCTGTGTATCCTGCTATTTTGCTGAATGCTGCTAGTTCTAATAGTTTTGAAAGGAGACTTAGGGTTATCTAAACAGAGTCATCTGCAAATAGTGACAGTTTTACCTCTTCCTTTCCAATCTGCATACTTTTTATTTCTTTTTCTACTGAGAATAGGTATCCTTACCTTTTTTTCTGAATTGAGCAGGAAGGCTTTCAACTTTACGTTGGCTGTGGGTTTGTCATAAATGGCCTTTCTTATATTCAGATATGTTCTCCTTATATTCAATTTGGTGAAAGTTTTTATCCTGAATGGATGATAAATTTTGGCAGATGCCTTTTCTGTATTCATTGAGATGATCATGTGTTTTATATCTTTCTTTTTGTTAATGTGGTGTATCACATTGATTGACTTGTGTTTGTTGAACCATCCTTGTAACATTGGAATGAGTCCAACTTGATTATAGTTTATGATACTTTTTGAATTTATTGGACTTATAGTATTATGTTGAGAATTTTTGCATCCTTATTCAAAAAGATGGCTTCCAAGTTGGCTCAGTGGTGAAGAACCCACCAGCCACACAGGAGATGCAGGTTCAATCCTTTGATATGGAAGATCTCCTGGAGGAGGAAATGGTAACCCATTCCCATATTCTTGCCTGGAACATTCTGTGGAAAAAAGAGCCTGGTGAGCTGCAGTCCAGGGGGTCACAAATTGTTGGAGATGACTTAGCGTGCATGTTCATAAAAGATGGTGGTCTATGGTTTTCTTTTTTTTGTGATGTCTTTGTCTGGTTTTGGTATCAGAGTGATGGCAGCCTCACAAAGTAAATTTGGGAGTGCTTCCTCCTCTTCAATTTTTGGAAGAGTTTGAGAAAGATAAATATAAGTTCTTCTTTGTATGTTTAGAACTACCCAGTGAAGCCATCCAAACTTTTGTTTGCAGGAAGTTTTTTTGTTTTTTTTTTTTTGTTTTTAACTACAGATAAGATTTTCCTTTAGTGACCAGTTTGATCAAATTATCTGTTTCTTCTTGACTCAGTTTTGAAAGCCTGTATATTTCCAAAACCTTGTCCATTTCTTCTAGAGTATTCAATTTGTTTGCATATAACTGGTCATGGTATTCTATTTTATTTTTTTATTTCTGTGACATCAGCTGCTATTTCTACTTTTTCATTTATTAGTTTATTTTGGTCCTCCCTCTTTTCTTCTTGGTGGTTGGGTAAAAGATTTTTTAATTTTCCTTTTCTTTAAAAAAACAGCTCTAGGTTTTTCATCATCTTTTTTATTTTTTTAACCTTGATTATTCTCCTCAGATCTTTATTATTTCCTTTCTTCTGTAGACTCGGCTTTATTTTCCCTTTTTTGTAACTCTCTTAGATGATAGGTTTGATTATTTATTTGAGGTTTTTCTTCTTTCTTGAGTAAAGGTCTGTATTTCTGCAAACTTGCCCCTTATGACTGCTTTTTGCTGTAGCCCACAGATTTTGTAGGATTATATTTTTATTTTTGTTCATTTCAAGTTACTTTCTGATTTCTTCTTTATCTCATCATTGAGCCATTGGTTTTTTAGTAGCATACTGTTCAGTAACCCTGTGATTTTGTTCCCTATTTTCTTTCTGTGTTTGATTTATAACTTTATAGTGTGTGATTAGAAATGATGCTTGAGATAATTTCTATCCTCTTGAATTTGTTGAGGCTTATTTTGTGACACAGTATGTGGTCTATCCTATAGAATATTCCATGAGAGTTTGAAAAGAATGTGTGTTCTGTTTATTGGGGTTTTTTATTTGGATGTAGTGTAGATATCATATAAATTACAGTTGGTATAAAGATGAGCATGTTGCCTTATTAATTTTCTGTTTGGGGGATCTGTTCTTTGATGTCAGTGGAGGGTTAACAATTTTGGTGCTCTAATATTGGGTGTGTATATGTTAATGAGTGTAATATCATCTTACATTGATTCCTTTATCATTATATAATGCCCTTGTTTTTGGTTTTTTTTTTTTTTTGTCTGATACAAATGTTGATAACCTTGCCTGTCGTTTCCGTTTACATAAAATATCTATTTTTTTTACCCTTAAATTTCAGTTCCCCTTTATGGATCACAACCTTGTTGTGGTGAAAGGGCTTTCCTAACTCAATGCTGTGCAGGGCTACCTAAGACAAATAGGTTATAGTGGAGGGTTCTGACAAAATGTGGCCCACTGAAGGAGGAAATGGCAAACCATTCCAGCATTCTTGCCAAGAGAATCCCATGAACAGTATGAAAAGGAAAAAAGGTATGGCACCAGATGAGCCCCCCATGTTGGAAGGTATCCAATATGCTACTGGGGAAGAGCAGAGGGCAATTACTAATAGCTTCAGAAAGAATGAAGTGGATGGGCCAAAGCAGAAATGACTCTCAGTTGTGGATGTATCTGGTGGTGAAAGTAAAGTCTGATGCTCTAAAAAATAATATTTCACAGGAATCTGGAACGTTAGACCTATGAATCAAGGTAAATTGGAAGTGATCAAACTGGAGATAACAGGAATTAATAACAACATCTTAGGAGTCAGTGAGGTAAAATGGACAGGAATTAGCAAATTTAACTCAGATGCCCATTATATCTATTACTGTTGCCAAGGATCCCTTAGAAGAAATGGAAAGCCTTCATTTTTTCAGACACAACAAAGTCTGAAATGCAGTACTTGGGTGCAACCTCAAAAATGACAGAATGATCTTAGTTCGTTCCCAAGGCAAACCATTCAACACCACAGTAATCCAAGTCTATGACCCAACCACTGATGCTGAGGAAGCTGAAGCTGAGCAGTTCTATGAAGACTTACAACACCTTCTAGAACTAAAACCAAAAAAGATGACCTTTCCATATAGGGGATAAGAATGAACAAGTAGGAAGTCAAGAAACCTTTGAAATAAGAGGCAAATTTGTCCTTGGAGTACAAAATGAAGCAGGGCAAAGGCTAACAGAGTTTTGTCAAGAGAACACACTGACCATAGCAAATGCCCTTTTTCAACAGCACAAGAGATAACTCCACACATAGACATCATCAGTTGGTCAATACCAAATTCAGATTAATTATATTCTTTGCAGCTAAATATGAAGAATTTCTATTCAGTCAGTAAAACCAAAACCTGGAGTTGACTGTGGCTCAGAGCAGGCAATGGCAACCCACTCAAGTACTCTTGCCTGGAAAATCCCATGGACAGAGGAGCCTGGTAGGTTGCAGTCCATGGGGTCGTGAAGAGTTGGACACGACTGAGCAACTTCACTTTCACTTTTCACTTTCATGCATTGGAGGAGGAAATGGCAACCCACTCCAGTGTTCTTGCCTGGAGAATCCCAGGGACAGCAGGGCCTGGTGGGCTGCCGTCTATGGGGTCACACAGAGTTGGACACAACTGAAGTAACTTAGCAGCAGCAGCAGCAGCAGCAGATCATGAGCTCTTTGTTGCAAAATTCAGGCTTAAATTGAAGAAAGTAGGGAAAACCACTAGGCCATTCAGATATGACCTAAACCAGTTCCCTTATGATTATAAAATGGAGGTAAGAAATAGATTCAAGGGATTGGATCTGGTAGACAGAGTGCCTGAAGAAGTATTGACGGGGGTCCATAACGTTGTACAGGAGGCAGTGACCAAAACCAAAGAAAAAGAAAAGCAAGAAGGCAAAGTAGTCTGAGGATGATTCACAAGTCACTGAGGAAAGAAGAAAAGCAAAAGGCAAGGGAGTAAGGGAAAGATAACTAACTGAACGCAGAGTTTCAGAGAATAGCAAGGAGAGAGAAGGAGACCTTCTTAAATAAACAACACAAAGAAATTGAGGAAAGCAATAGATGGAAAACACTAGAGATCTCTTTAAGAAAACTGGAAATATCAAGGGAACATTTCATGCAAGGATGGGCATGATAAACGACAAAAATGTTAAGGACCTAACGGAAGCAGAAGAAATGAAGAAGAAGTGGCAAGAATAGTTCTTCTGTGAGAACTATACAAAAGAGGTCTTAATGACCTGCATGCTAAGTCACTTCAGTTGTGTCTGACTCTTTGCTTCTCTATGAACTGTAGCCTGCTAGGTTTCTCTGTCCAGGGGGTTCTTCAGGCAAGAATACTGGGATGGGTTTCCATGCCCACCTCCAGGGGATCCTCCCTACCCCAGGGATCAAACCCACATCTCTTATGTCTCCTGCATTGACAGGTGGGTTCTTTACCACTATTGCCACCTGGGAAGCCCCTTAATGACCTATATATCCATAATGGTGTGTTCACTCACCTAGAGCCAGGCATCCTGGAGTGTGAAGTCAAGTGGGCCTTAGGAAGCATTACTTCGAACAAGTTTAATGGGGGTGATTGAATTCCAGCTGAGCTATTTCAAATCCTAAAAGATGATGCTGTTAAAATGATGCACTCAGTATATTAGCAATTTTGGAAAACTCAGCAGTTGCCACAGGACTGGAAAAGGTCAGTATTCCTTCCAGTTCCAAAGAAGGAAAGTGCCAATGAAATGTTCAAAGTACCATACAATTGCACTCATTTCACATGTGAGCAAAGTAATGCTCAAAATCCTTCAAGCTAGGCTTCAACAGCATGTGAACTGAGATCATCCAGATGTACAACTGAATTTAGAAAAGACAGAGTAACCAGAGATCAAATTACCAACATTCTGGATCATGGAAAAAGCAAGGGAGCTCAAGAAAAACATCTGGTTCATTGACTATGCTAAAGCCTTTGATTGTATGGATCACAACAAATTGTGGAAAATTCTTAAAGAGACAGGAATACTTTACCTTACCTGAGGGAATTTTCTTTTCTTGGGCTCCAAAATCACTGTGACCATGCAGCCATGAAATTAAAAGACACTTGCTCCTTGTAAGTAAAGCTATGACAAACCTAGATAGCATAGTAAGAAGCAGAGACATCACTTTGCTGAAAAATGTCTGTATAGTCAAACTATGTTTTTTCCAGTAGTTATGTATGGATGTGAGAGTTGGACTGTAAAGAAGGATGAGCACTGAAGAACTGATGTCTCTGAACGGTGGTGTTGGAGAATACTCTTGAGAGTCCCTTGGACTGTAAGGAGATCCAACCAGTCAATCCTAAAGGAAATCAGTCCTGAATTCCCATTAGAAAGACTGATGCTGAAACTAAAGCTCCAATACTTTGTCCACCTGATATGAAGAGCTGACTCATTGGAAAAGACCCTGATGCTGGGAAAGATTGAAGGCAGGAGGAGAAGGGGGTGACAGAGGATGAGATGGTTAGATAACATCACCAACTCAATGGACATGAATCTGAGAAAGCTCTGGGAGATAGTGAAGGACAGGGAAGCCTTGTGTGCTGCAGTCCTTGGAGGTCACAAAGAGTTGGACATGATTTAACAACTGAACAACAACAATATCAGCTTTTAGTTGTGCTGGATTTTCACCCTGAACTGAGTCTCTTGGAGGCAACATATTGCAGTTTCTTATCTTTTGTTTAATCCACCCCCCTGTGTTTTTGAGTCCATTAAAAAAGTAATTATGATAGGTATGTCTATATTGCCATTTTAGTACTTATTTTCCATCTATTATTGTAGTTCTTTGTTCATTTCTTACTTTTTCTTTCCTTTTTGTGTTTGGTGATTTTTTGATAATACTTGTGTTTTCTTCTTTTTGGTTTTTGTAATCTATTGTATATTTCTTACTTATGGACCATGGCGTTCACATTTGTTGACACATAAATATATTAACTCTCAAGTTGAACTGTTGTATTATAACAGTATTACATGCCAACAGTGTGATTATGACCTTTATTTATAGAAAAGCCAAATATTTAGTTAAAATAAAAAAAATATACTTTACTAGGCAAAATATCTTAGGTTGCAGATTTTTACCTTCAGGATTTTGAATACTTTCTTGCAACTCCCTTCCAGCCTGCAAAGTTTCTGCAGAGAAATCAGTTGATAGCCCTGTGGAGGTATCCTTATAACTGACTCTTTCTCTTTCTACCTTTGGAACCTCTGTTTATCTTTCAATTTTGCCATTTTACATATGATAGTTCTTGGTGTGGGTCTGCTTGGGTTCACTTGTTTGGGACCCTCTGTGCTTCCTGTCCCTATATATGTGCTTCCTTCTTTGGTTTGGGATGTTTTTAGCCATAATTTCTTCAAATACATTTGATCCCTTTCTCTCTTCATTGATTCCAATGTGGCTTTTATCTCAGCAGTTGAATTGTCTATTTTTGATCAGTTCTTCTGTATAGTTTCTAGGTCCTTGTTACAGTGATATGCATTTCTACTAATAACCTTTCTTAAATCAATTAGCATTTTGATTACCTCCTTTTTGGACTCAGAGTCTAATGGACTGGTGGTCTTTGTTTCATTATTTTCCTTTCAGGGGATTTCTCTTGTTCTTTTAGTTGGGAGTAGTTCCTCTACTTTTTTGTCTTACTTAACTTTCACAAGCTCTGTAAACTTAGGTGTGAGAGCAGTCTACTGTGGTCCTGAAGACGTTTATTTTATGTGGAAGTATCCTTACATAGACTGTGTATGTCCAGTGTTTTTGGTACAAGGGCTGCTTTTGGTATGGATGCCAGACACGTCTTTCCTCTGGGCATGCTGGATCTTATCACCTTGACAGGGAGTATAGTTGGTGTTGTAGAATCTAGAGCCTGTGCAGGGTGTTAGACAGGATTTCCTTTCTGCTCAGTGGCTGTCATTGCCCTGCTAGGGGCTGGGTCTACTCTCCAGTTGTTTGAGTAGAAGTCTTAAAGTTTGGGTTCAGTCAGGGACCATTAACTTTGAGTGTGTGCCCTGCACCAAAGGATTTGATTGCTGAAGTTAGAGAGGCCTGTGTGGTCACAGAGAACCTATATACTGCCCATGCAGGCTTTTGATTCTGCTTAAAAGCAGGCCAGGCCAATGTTGTGTATTTCTCCACCGTGTCCATCCCAGATCTCAGTTCAGTTCAGTTGCTCAGTCATGTCCAACTCCTTGTGACCCCATGGACTCAGCACACCAGGCTTCACTGTCCATCACCAACTCCCAGAGCTTACTCAAGCTCATGTCCATAGAGTCGGTGATGCCATCCAACCGTCTCATCCTCTGTCATCCCCTTCTCCTCCTGCCTTCAATCTTTCCCATAATCAGGGTTCTTTTTCAATGAGTCAGTTCTTTGCATCAGGTGACCAAAGTATTGGAGTTTCAGCTTCATCATCAGTCTTTCCAATGAATATTCAGGACTGATTTCCTTTAGGATTGACTGGTTGGATCTTCTTGCAGTCCAAGGAACTTTCAAGAGTCTTCTCCAACACCACAGTTCAAAAGCATCAATTCTTCGACACTCATCTTTCTTTATAGTCCAACTCTCACATCCATACATGATTACTGGAAAAATCAGTTTTGACTAGATGGATCTTTGTTGGCAAAGTAATGTCTCTGCTTTTTAATATACTGTCTAGGTTGGTCATAGTTTTTCTTTCATAGCTGCTGTCACCATCTGCAGTGATTTTGGAGCCCCCCAAAATAAAGTCTGACACTGTTTCCACTGTTTCCCCATCTATTTCCCATGAAGTAATGGGACCAGATGCCATGATCTTAGTTTTCTGAATGTTCAGTTTTAAGCCAACTTTTTCACTCTCTTCTTTAACTTTCATCAAGAGGCTCTTTAGTTCTTCTTCACTTTCTGCCATAAGTGTGGTATCATCTGCATATCTGAGGTTACTGATATTTCTCCCAGCAATCTTGATTCCAGCTTGTGCTTCATTCAGTCCAGCATTTCTCATGATGTACTCTGCATGTAACTTAAATAAGCAGGGTTACAATATATAGCCTTGATGTACTCCTTTCCCAACTTGAGCAAGGCTATGTTGTGGAGTAGTCTAGGCCTGGGAATCAAGGCACTGGAGCTGCAGAAATCTGTGCTGCCTCTGTGGTCAGTTTCTTCCCAGGATTTGTCTGCCCCAGATCAAGTGTGCAGTGCAGAGTGGGTGGAGCTTAGGTGCTCTTAGGTGCTCTAGCTTGGAGGAGACCCTGCATACTCCTCAGTTGGCTGAAAATACCTATCACCACTCCATCTGGACCACAGTCTAGACCTTCCTAGTTGTCTATGTGTAGTTAGATAAATCCCCTCCAAGGGCCTGGCTGCCTGAGATTGAGCACATAGCCACTGTGCACTCCTGTGGAGCTGTCCACATGCATTCTGACAACATCCACATGGCTACATCTGTCCTTTGCAGGTACAGACAATGGTCTCTGAGGCCCTGCCCAGGACACACCTCAGGTACCCCGGTCTATCCATGCACAGCTAAACAAAATATCTTCCCCTGTCTTGTGGTGTGGAATAAGCAGAGCTAAGGGTGTTTGCCCCTTTTGTTTGTGACTGTGGCAAGGTAGAATCTGCCAAAGTGAGGCTCTCTCTACTCTGATTGTCAGCAAGCCAGCACATGCGCACTTCTCGTGAGTAGAGTCTAGGCTTCTCTAGCACTTTTGTCTGTCCTAGAGGATTTTTCAGCAGTCAAGGGGGCCTGTCTCCTCCACACAGAACCCCAGGACTGAGATGCAAAGATTGTGTTTCATCCTGCTCAGTTCCCAGGGCAAGTGTGCACCCATGAGGAACTTCTCTTCCTTATAGACTTCTCCCAGTGGTGCAGATCCTGGCCCAGTGCCTTTTTTTTTTTTTTTTTTTTTCATACCTAGTTATATGGATATCTTACTTGCAGCTTTGGTTGGGTAGGAGTTCTTCTACCCATTTCCAGTTAATTTCCTGTGAGAACTCTTCCACACATAGATGTGTTTTTGATGTGTTTGTAGAGGGGTATGAGTTCCACATCCTCCTACTCTGCCATCTTGGTCCCCCTCTCTCTAGGTTTTATTTATCCATTTACTTGTAGATTGAGGTTTAGGTTAATTCCATATCTTTGCTATTGTAGATAATGCTGCAGTGAACATGAAAGAGCAGATATAACTTCATGATACTGCTTTCATTTCTTTTTGACATATACTCAGAAAGGATATATACAGATGGATTGTATGGTAGTATGTTTAGTTTTCTGAGGAACCTCTGTACTGTTCTCCATAATGTCTGTACCAATTTTCATTTCCACCATCAGTGCCCAAGGATTCATTTTTCTCTCCATCTGTGTCAATAACCTTTTTAATTAATTTATTTTTAATCTAAGCATAATTGCTTTACAGAATTTTGCTATTTTATAAATATCATTTTCTAACACATATATACAGAACCTAGAAAAATGGTACTGTGTCAATAATTTTCACCTTTTGTTTTCTGATATTAGCCATTTTACCAAGAGGTGATATCTCATTGTGGCTTTGATTTGCATTTCCCTGATAATAAGTGATTTGAGCATTTTTCATATACCTGTTGGCTATTTATATGTCTTCATTTTAGAAATGTCTATTTGGGTTCTCTGCCCATTAATTAATTATCTGTTTAGGTGATTTTTTTTTTTTTTGATACTGAATTGTTGCTAGCATTTAAGTATGGATAGAAAAATGTACCTGGGTATTGAGTAGCCATTGAAATATAGATAAAATTCATTCTATTCTAGTATGCCATTCTTACTTCAGAAGCTACATGGATAAAACTACATTTTCCATACTCCTTTGCATTTTGGATTCCAGATATGTTTTGGGTTCTACCTATTTGATGCCCCTCTGTGAAATTAGAAAGTGAGGATAAATTGAGGGTAATTCTGATGCAACATAAGATATTTCAGTTTTAAAAAATATCTGGAAGTGCCATATTTCCCATTGGGACAGTTTCTTGATCATGTATCATGTGTATGTCAGCTTCGTGACTGCAGCAGGGGGGCTCCATTCTGGGGTCAGTAGATGAACTGGTGGCACCCTCACACTTGAAAAAATGGCTTCCTGGTTTAAGGGACAGTGTTTCCATTTGTGTCCTTGAAGATGTTCCTAAAAGCTCAACCTTGAGTCTCTTTCTTAGTCTTTCTCAATGACTCTGTTGGTAATTTAATACCTTGTACTAAATCCCTTCCTACTTATGCTAGCTAGAGAAAACTTTTTCTACAGTGAATTCCAACTGAAAAAAATTGCTCAGGGAAAACCCTAAGGGAAAATAAATTAAGATTCATGATAAGAGTAGAGAACTTTACAAAAATGAAATGGAGTGAACAGAGAAGTTCAGTTCAGTTCAGTCACTCAGTCATGTCCTACTCTTCGCAACCCCATGGACTGAAGCACATCAGGTTTCGCTGTCCATCACCAATTCCCGGAGTTTACTCAAATTCATGTCCATTGAGTCAGTGATGCTATCCAACCATGTTATCCTCTGTTGTCCCCTTCTCCTCCTGCCTTCAATCTTTCCCATAATCAGGATTTTTTTCAAATGAGTCAGTTCTTTGCATCAGGTGACCAAAGTATTGGAGTTTCAGCTTAAGCGTCAGTCTTTCCAATGAATATTCAGGACTGATTTCCTTTAGGATGCACTGTTTGAATCTCCTTGCAGTCCAAGGGATTCTCAAGAGTCTTCTCCAACACCACAGTTCAAAAGCATCAATTCTTTGGCACTCAGCTTTCTTTATAGTCCAACTCTCACATCCATACATGACTACTGGAAAAGCCATAGTTTTGACTAGATGGACATTTGTTGGCAAAGTAATGTCTCTGCTTTTGAATATGATATCTAGGTTGTTCATAGCTTTTCTTCCAAGGAGCAAGCGTCTTTTAATTTCATGGCTGCAGTCACCATCTGCAGTGATTTTGGAACCCAAGAAAATAAAGTTTGTTGCTGTTTCCATTGTTTCCCCATCTATTTGCCATGAGTGATGGGACTGGATTCCATGATCTTAGTTTTTGAATGGTGAGTTTTAAGCCAACTTTTCACTCTCCTCTTTCACTTTCATCAAGAGGCTCTTTAGTTCTGCCTCACTTTCTGCCCTAAAGGTGGTATCTTCTGCTTATCTGAGCTTACAGGTATTTCTCTTGGTAATTTTGATTCCAGCTTGTGCTTCATCCAGCCTGGCATTTCACATGATATACTCTGCTTAGAAGTTAAATAAGCAGGGTGACAATATACAGCCTTGACGTACTCCTTTCCCAATTTGGAACCAGTCTGTGGTTCCATGTCCAGTTCTAATTGTTGCTTATTGACCTGCATACAGATTTCTCAGGAGGCAGGTCAGGTGATCTTGTACTCCCATCTCTTTCAGAATTTTCCACAGTTTGTCATGATCCACAGAGTCAAAGGCTTTGGCATAGTCAATGTAGCAGAAGAAGATGTTTTTCTGGAACTCTCTTACTCTTTTGATGATCCAGCAGATGTTGACAATTTGATCTCTGGTTCCTCTGCCTTTCTTAAAGCCAGATTGAACATCTGGAATTTCTTGGTTCACATACTGTTGAAGCCTGGCTTGGAGAATTTTGAGTATTACTTTGCTAGCGTGAGATGACTGCAATTGTGCGGTACTTTGAACATTCTTTGGTGTTGCCTTCCTTTCGGATTGGAATGAAAACTGACCTTTTCCAGTCCTGTGGCCACTGCTGAGTTTTGTAAAACAGGTAAGAGGAAGGGGAAAAAATAGTGTAATGTCATGGAACGTAATTTAACAGCAGCAGATTTAACATAGGCAATGCTCTGGATGGTAAGAAAAATCCTTTTTCTATCCTTGTTGTCAGAATGGGAAAACTGAGGGCATTTTTGCTTGTTTGTTTTTAACTTTCTAGTGTTTCTAGTGAATATATGACAAGACATGGCATAGGCCTACACCACAGAAATCAGAGTAAAACCAATTTGCAGAACTCTTCTTCTGTAGAAGAGAAATAGTCTTGTTCCACCAAGAGAAGATTGGGGAGAGATAGACAGGCTCCAGGAGACTCGCTGCTCCACTCTTTACTTAGCTGTCTAGGGTCAGGACAGTCTGCAGCTGTAGCAAACCATGTCTCTTGATAGTCTCACTGCTGAATTGTCATTCACAAGAACAGTTGACTCAAATTTCTTTGGTCTGGGGCAAGTATGCACAACTAAAGATATACTGGTCTGTTATTGTCACTCTATTCTGAAAAATTAAAAGATTATCACTACCACATACTCTGCTTCAAACATGATAAAACAACTCATAGTTACATAGATAGATAGTGATAGATAGTGAAGTGGCTCAGTCGTGTCTGACTCTTTGCGACCCCATGGACAGTAACCAACCAGGCTTCTCTGTCCATGGGATTTTCCAGATAAGAATACTGGAGTGGGTTGCCATTTCCTTCTCCAGGGTTAGTTACATAGGTGTTAGCAATCTTGTGTATTTTCTTCATACCTCTCTGTCATTTTATGTCTCACATCATCCCTTCCTCTACATGTTTGTCTCCTTCAGGTTGCCATTATATTACTTAGTTTACTTGGGCTATTGTATATATTAATTAAAAGACCTCTTAAAAAACATAGAGACTTAGAAACTTTCCCTTCAGATCTTTACTATGACTCTTCTAATGATTTTATTTACCTGCTATTTTCATTTCATAGCAATGGCCATTTTATCTTTTGTATCGTCTAGAAAGGATTATAGATGCCACAGTATTAACTCCTGCACTACCAAAAAGCCTGTATATAACCTGCAATACCAACAGTACACTACTGTAGTTACCACTTACTAAGATGAAGTCAAGTGGGACCATTACAAACACTGGGAAGTTTACCAATAATTATGATGACACATCTTCTACTGTTCCATATTTCCAGCATTTAGAATAATGTCTAAACCAAAAGATACTTATTAATTGACATTCACAGACCTCCTCTTATAAAGATTCATTTAGCTTCATGGTTTATCAGTTTGCATTTTTTATATCTTTACTTTTCCAGCCCTTAATGTCATCCTCAAAATCATAGAAATTATGATCTTATTGTGTTTTTCTTCTTCTAGACCATTTATTCAAATGCTTGATGGAAATAATTCCAGACAGAACTGGTAGACTCTGCTATTAACATTACAGCATTTAGAAAAGTATTCATTTGTTCCTTTTGTTTTATATTTCTTAGACAACAAGAATTCATGATTAAAACAGCCCAATGCTAATTTATAAAGGAGGTTTAATTAAGGAAACATTATAGTTTTAAAGTCTGAATACAATACATAGTCTGGATTTCTCTTGCCCACTTGTTTATTCTTCAAATTTCTGCTATATTAAAATAGAAATTGTGGGAAAATCCCACTGTCACACTTATTAATTTAGATAAGTGAAACTAAAATTAGTCTACTAAATATCCCATTTCCAGAAACAACTCAAGAGCAGAGGGACAGCATAGCAGATAGGTGCTACATTTTGGTGAGTGACAATAAAATCAATTCCAATGCTTTCAATAATTCTTAGAGAAGAAGGATAATTCAAAAGTGTCATTTTACATACATTAGTAGAAACTGCCATAAGTTTACAGATTTGAATAGAATTGCTCAAAGGCATAAAGTACAAAAAAAAAAAAAAAGATTGTTAGAGAAAAAAGCCAAATCATGAACTATAACAACTGTGCCTTTTGAAATAGTTATGTGTTTTGCTTTTTGAAACTTCTACATATAAGTGCATGTGTGGGAGAAGGTGAGGGTGGGATGATTTGAGAGAATAGCACTGAAACATGTATATTACCATATGTGAAATAGATCTCCAGTCCAGGTTCGATGCATGAGACAGAGACCTTAGGGCCGGTGCACTGAGATGACCCTGAGGAATGGGATGGGGAGTGAGGTGGGAGGGGGCTTCAGGATGGGGACATATGTACACCCGTGGCTGATTCATGTCAATGTATGGCAAAAAAAACACTACAATATTGTAAAGTAATTAGCCTCCAACCAAAATAAATTAATTAATTTTAAAAATAAGTGCACATATGTATGTATATATTTGTGTATATATTATACATATATGTGTACATATATATACACGTATATATGTATGCTGCTGCTACTGCTGCTAAGTCACTTCAGTTGTGTCAGACTCTGTGTGACCCCATAGACAGCAGCCCACCAGGCTCCTCTGTCCCTGGGATTCTCCAGGCAAGAACACTGATGTATGCACACATATATTTTAGCAAATGTGTATTCATTTTTTAAATTTTTATTGGAAGATTGACAATGTATTAGTTTCAGGTGTACAGCAAAGTGATTCAGTAATTTGTATATATACACATAGGTACAGATATACACATATATGTATATTCCTAAAAAGGATTCTTTTTAGATTCTTTCCATTATAGGTTTTATAAGATATTGAATAGAGTTCTCTGAGCCATACAGTAGTTCCTTGTTTGTTATCTGTTTTATATATAGTAGTGTGTATATGTCAATCCTAATTTACCCTCCCTTTCTCCTCTCTCCTTTGATAAACATATATTTATTTTCTATGTCTGTGGATCTATTTTGTGAGTATATTCTTTGTATTCATGGAAAGACCAGACAATTTTATGGGAAATAGGAATTTTTTTGTTCTATCATGGGTAAACAAGCCACAGGTTTGCATCAGTACATCCTCTGTTGTTCATTCTTTCTCTTTCTTTCTCTCTGTCATGCACATGCACGCACACACAACCGCATACTCAATCCCTTCTCCAAATACACACTCTGCCTATCATTTGATCTCAATAACCATTTAACCAATCCTACTTGATCTTCAATGTCAGCCTTGTAAGTTGGTCGTTTTTCTGTCAGGAAATCTAATACTTCATTTCAAAATCTTTCTTAGAACTGAATCACTATGTGAATTAATGTTTTGAGGTTTTGTAGTTCTGTGTACCTGGAAGTCATCTCATTCACTCCAAAAGTTAAACGTTCCTCAATAATTTTTTTGCAAAACATCACCATATTCTATTTACTCACACGTTTATTAAATTGTATTTTTTTTCAGTGAATTTAAGCCACAGGTGTATACTTAGAACCTCATCCCCCCACCACCATCATCCAGGTTGTTCTACCACTGCACCCAATATTGCTTTCTCGCTCCTTACTTGCCCTGTTCGAGTCTTCTCATACATCTCTATGCAAATGTAGGGAGGGTTCTGAAAACAATTTGTGACACAATAATGTTTAAATAGGCATTAAACAAATACTCTTCATGAATACTTTCTGCTTATTTAGTGTACTTTTCAGCTGCTAAAAGAAACCAAGCAACACAACAACATGATTAGGCATAAATAGGATATTGTTTTTAAAATTGTTCTATTTAGAAAATAGCTTTCACAGGAATTATCAGGTATCTTTTATAGGGAAAATTTTAAGACTTTGTAATAAACTAAAGAAACTACTAGATATTTTTTCAGTAGAATGCTAGAGCCTCCAGGAGATGATCTGAATCCACAGAGGGCTCTGTACCCTTCATTGCCTTTGAATTATTTTATAACTCTCTAAATTTTAAATACCTGATAATCATACAGGGGTGGCCAGGGTTCCCCTTTGGGGTGGGGGGCACACCATCCCAGGTGAGGTATCCACTATGGTGAGGCCCCTTAGCCGCTACACCAGCGCCCCTTCCTGGGCACCACTGCCTCCTGCCCCTGAATGCTGCTGCTGCTTCTCTGCCTGCTGTTGCTCCTCCATCTCCAGATCAGATCACAGTGAGGGAAAGATGAGTGAGGATACAACGACTTCTCTCAACAAGGTGCATTTGTGGCATAAGATGGAGGAGTAGAAGGATATGCACACGCTCATCCTTTCCTATGAGAATTCCAAAACTACAACTCACTGCTGAACAACTGTCAACTGGAGAATGTTAGATCCAACCACAAAAAGATACCTCACATCCAAGGGAAAAGGAGAAGCCCCAGCAAGATGGTAGGAAGAGCAAAATCGCATTTAGAATCAAACTCGTTGCCCACCAGAGATGCTCAGAGGGCTCAAACAAACCTTGTGCACAACTAGACCCAGAGACCCCACAGAGACTGAGCCAGAACTGTCTTTGAGTGTCTCCTGTGAAGGTACAAGCCAGCAGTGGCCTGCTGCAGGGACAAGGGCTCTGGATGCAGCAGACCTGGGTGTGACATAAGTCCTTTTGGTGAAGGTCACAATTAACCCCACCATAGAGCTGCCAGAACTTACACAGGACTGGCAGAACAGACTCTTGGAGGGCACAAACAGAACCTTGTACACACCAGAACCCAGGAGAAAGGAGCAGTGACCCCACAAGAGACTGACCCAGACTTGTTCATGGGTGTCCAGGAGTCTCTGGTGGAGGCATGGGTCGGCAGTGGCCTGCTTCAGGGTCGGGGGCACTGAGTGTAGCAGTGCATGCATGGGACCTTTTGAAGGAGGTCGACATTATCTTCATTACCTCTGGCCATAGTTTGGCCTCAGGTCAAACAACAGGAGGGGAACACAGACCTGCCTATCAACAGAAAATTGGATTAAAGATTTACTTAGTATGACCCCGCCCATCAGAAAAAGACCCAGGTTCCCCCTCAGTCAGTCTCTCCTATCTGGAAGCTTCCATAACCCTCTTATCCTTATCCATCATAGGGCAAACAGAATGAAAATCACAGTCACAGAAAACTAACCAAACTGATTACATGGACCACAGCCTTGTCTAAGTCAATGAAACTATGAGCCATGCCTTGTAGGGCCACATAAGATGGATGGATCATGGTGGAGACTTCTGACAAAATGTGATCCATTGGAGAAAGGAATGGCAAACCACTTCAGTATTCTTGCCTGGAAACCCCATGAACAGTAAGAAAAGGCAAAAAGATAGGACTGAAAGATGAACTTCCCAGGTTGGTAGGTGTCCAAAATGCAATGAGAGATCAATCAAGAAATAACTCCCAAAAGAATGAAGAGATGGAGCCAAAGCATAAACAACACCTAGCTGTGGATTTGATGAGTGATGGAAGCAAAGTCTTATGCTGTAAAGAGCAATATTGCATAGGAACCTGGAATATTAAGTCCATGAATCAAGGCAAATAGAAAGTGGTAAAACAGGAGGTGGCAAGAGTGAACATTGACATTTTAGGAATCAGTGAGCTAAAATGGAAATGGAATGGGTGAATTTAACTCAGATGACCATTGTGTCTACTACTGCAGGCAAAAATACCTTAGAAGAAATGGAGTAGCCATCATAATCAGCAAGTCCAAAATTCAGTACTTGGATGTAATCTCAAAAATGACAGAATGATCTCTGTTCATTTCCAAGGCCAACCATTCAATATCACAGTAATCCAACTCAATGCCCTGACCAGTAATGCTGAATAAGCTGAAGTTGAACAGTTCTATGAAGACCTGCAAGACTTTCTAGAATTAACACCAAAAAAAGATGTCCTTTTCATTATATGGGACTGGACTGCAAAAGCAGGAAATAAAGAAACAGAGGACAACAATAGAATGGGAAAGACTACAGATCTCTTCAAGAAAATTAGAGATACCAAGGGAAGATTTAATGCAAAGATGGGCTCAATAAATGACAGACATGTTATGGACCTAACAGAAGCAGAAGATATTAAGAAGAGGTGGCAAGAATACACAGAAGAACTGTACAAAAAAGATGTTCACGACCCAGATAATCACAATGGTGTGATCTTCACCGAGAGCCAGACAACCTGGAATGTGAAGTCAAGTGGGCCTTAGGAAGCATCACTATGAACAAAGCTAGTGGAAGTGAGGGAATTGCAATTTAGCTGTTTCAAATCCTAAAAGATGATGCTGTGAAACTGCTGCACCCAGTGTGCCAGCAAATCTGGAAAACTCAGCTGTGGCCACAGGACTGGAAAACATCAGTTTTCAGCCAATCTCAAAGAAAGGCAATGCCAAAGAATGCTTAAACTACCACACAATTGCATTCATCTCATGCTCAAATTCTCCAAGCCAGGCTTCAGCAATACATGAACCTTGAACTTCCAGATGTTTACGCTGGTATTAGAAAAGGCAGAGGAACCAGAGATCAAATTGTCAACATCTGCTGGATCATCAAAAAAGCAAGAGCGTTCCAGAAAAACATCTGCTTCTGCTTTATTGACTATGTCAGAGGCTTTGACTGTGTGGATCACAACAAACTGTGGAAAATTCTGAAAGAGATGGGAATACCAGACCACCTGACCTGCCTCTTGAGAAACCTATATGCAGGTCAGGAAACAACAGTTAGAACTGGACATGGAACAATACACTGGTTCCAACAGGAAAAAGAGTACATCAAGGCTGTATGTTGTCACCCTGCTTATTTAACTTATATGTAGAGTACATCATAAGAAGTGCTGGGCTGGAAGAAGCACAAGCTGGAATCAAGATTGCTGGGAGAAATATCAATAACCTCAGATATGCAGATGACACCACCCTTATGGCAGAAAGTGAAGAGGAAATAAAAAGCCTCTTGATGAAAGTGAAAGAGGAGAGTGAAAATGTTGGCTTAAAGCGCAACATATAAAGCTCAACATTCAGAAAATGAAGATCATGGCATCTGGTCCCATCACTTCATGGGAAATAGATAGGGAAACAGTGGAAACAGTGTCAGACTTTATTTGGGGGCGGGGGGTTGGGGGGTCCAAAATCAAGATTGCCGGGAAAAATATCAATAACCTCAGATATGCAGATGACACCACCCTTATGGCAGAAAGTGAAGAGGAACTAAAAAGCCTCTTGATGAAAGTGAAAGTGGAGAGTGAAAAAGTTGGCTTAAAGCTCAACATTCAGAAATCGAAGATCATGGCATCCGGTCCCATCACTTCATGGGAAATAGATGGGGAAACAGTGGAAACAGTGTCAGACTTTATTTTTTTGGGCTCCAAAATCACTGCAGATGGTGACTGCAGCCATGAAATTAAAAGATGCTTACTCCTTGGAAGGAAAGTTATGACCAACCTAGATAGCATATTCAAAAGCAGAGACATTACTTTGCCAACAAAGGTCCGTTTAGTCAAGGCTATGGTTTTTCCTGTGGTCATGTATGGATGTGAGAGTTGGACTGAAGAAAGCTGAGCACCAAAGACTTGATGCTTTTGAACTGTGGTGTTGGAGAAGACTCTTGAGAGTCCCTTGGACTGCAAGGAGATCCAACCAGTCCATCCTATAGGAGATCAGTCCTAGGTGGTCTTTGGAAGGACTGATGCTAAAGTTGAAACTCTAATACTTTGTCCACCTCATGTGAAGAGTTGACTCATTGAAAAAGACTCTGATGCTGGGAGGGATTGGGGGCAGGAGGAGAAGGGGACGACAGAGGATGAGATGCCTGGATGGCATTACCGACTCGATTGACATGAGTTTGAGTGGACTCCGGGAGTTGGTGATGGACAGGGAGGCCTGGCATGCTGCGATTCATGTGGTTGCAAAAAGTCGGACACAACTGAGCGACTGAACTTAATTGAACTGAACTTCTCTTCCTCCTTCCCCTCTATCTCCCTCCTCCCTCTTCTCTTCCCCATGTAACTCTGTGAACCTCTCTGGGAGTCCCTCACTGTGGAGAAACTTTTCATCTTTAACCCAGATGTTTTATCATCAGTGCTATATAGATGGAGAAGTCTTGAGGCTACTGTAAGAATAACACTGAAAACCAGAGGCAGGAGGCTTAAGTCCAAATCCTGAGGACACCAGAGAACTCCTGACTCCAGGGAACATTAATCGATAGGAGTTCATCAAACGCCTCCATACCTACACTGAAATCAAGCAACACCCAAGGGCCAACAAGTTCCAGAGCAAGACATACCATGCAAATTCTCCAGCATCACAAGAACATAGCCCTGAACTTCAATATACAGGCTGCCCAAAGTCACTCCAAACCCACTGACATGTCATAACTCATTACTGGACACTTCACTGCACTCCAGAGAGAAGAAATCCAGCTCCACCCACCAGAACACCGAAACAAACTTCCCTAACCAGGAAACCTTGACAAGCCACCCATCCAACCCCACCCACAGTGAGGAAACTCCACAATAAGGAGAACTCCACAAACTGCCAGAATATGGAAAGGCCACCCCAAACACAACAATATAGACAAGATGAAGAGACAGAGGAATACCCAGCAGGTAAAGGAACAGGATAAATGCCTACCAAACCAAACAAAAGAAAACGCGATAGGGAATCTACCTGATAAAGAATTCCAAATAATGATAGTGAAAATGAACCGAAGTCTTGAAAACAAAATAGAGTTACAGATAAATAGCCTGGAGACAAGGATTTAGAAGATGAAAGAAAAGTTTAACAAGGACCTAGGAGAAATAAAAAAGAGTCAATATATAATGAATAATAAAATAAATGAGATCAAAAACACTCTGGAGTGAACCAACAGTATAATAATGGAGGCAGAAGATAGGATAAATGAGGTAGAAGATAGAATGGTAGAAATAAATGAAACAGAGAGGAAAAAAGAAAAATGAATTAAAAGAAATGAGGACAATCCCAGAGACCTCTGGGACAAGGTTAAATGCCCCAACATTAGAATCATAGGAGTCCCAGAAGAAGACAAAAAGAAAGACCATGAGAAAATACTTGAAGAGATAATAGTTGAAAACTTCCCTAAAATGGGGAAGGAAATAATCACCCAAGTTCAAGAAACCCAGAGAGTCCCAAACAGGATAAACCCAAAGCAAAACACCCCAAGACACATATTAATCAAATTAACAAAGATCAAACACAAAGAACAAATATTAAAAGCAGCAAGGGAAAAACAGCAAATAACACACTAGGGGATTCCCATAAGGCTAACAGCTGATCTTTCAATAGAAACTCTTCAGGCCAGGTGAGAATGGCAAGACATACTTAAAGTGATGAAAGAAAATAACTTACAGCCCAGATTACTGTACCCAGCAAGGATCTCATTCAAATATGAAGGAGAAATCAAAAGCTTTACAGACAAGCAAAAGCTGAGAGAATTCAGCACCACCAAACCAGCGCTCTTCAACAAATGCTAAAGGATCTTCTCTAGATAGAAAACACAGAATAAACTTGAACCCAAAACAGTAAAGTAAATGGCAACGGGATCATACTTATCAATAATTACCTCAAATGTAAATGGGTTGAATGCCCCAACCAAAAGACAAAGACTGGCTGAATGGATATAAAAACAAGACCCCTATATATGTTGTCTACAAGAGACCCACCTCGAAACGAGGGACACATACAGACTGAAAGTGAAGGGCTGGAAAAAGATAGTACATGCAAATAGAGACCAAAAGAAAGCAGGAGTAGCAATACTCATATCAGAAAAAATAGACTTTAAAACGAAGGCTGTGAAAAGAGACAAAAAAGGACACTACATAATGATCAAAGGATCAATCCAAGAAGATATAACAACTATAAATATATATGCACCCAACATAGGAGCACCACAATATGTAAGACAAATGCTAACAAGTATGAAAGGGGAAATTAACAATAACACAGTATTGTGGGAGACTTTAATACCCCATTCACACCTATGGGTAGATCAACTGAACAGAAAATTAACAAAGAAACACAAACTTTAAATGATACAATAGACCAGGTAGACCTAATTCATATCTATAGGACACTTCACCCCAAAACAATGAATTTCACCTTTTTCTCAAGCACACACGGAACCTTCTCCAGGATAGATCACATCCTGGGACATAAATCTAGCCTTGGTAAATTCAAAAAAATTGAAATCATTCCAAGCATCTTTTCTGACCAAAATACAGTAAGATTAGATCTCAATTACAGGAGAAAAATTATTAAAAATTCCAATTTATGGAGGCTGAATAATATGTTGCTGAATAACCAACAAATCACAGAAGAAATAAAAAAAAAGAAATCAAAATATGCATAGAAATGAAAGAAAATGAAAACACAACAACCCAAAACCTGTGGGACACTGTAAAAGCAGTGTTAAGTGGAAGGTTCATAGCAATACAGGCATACCTCAAGAAACAAGAAAAAAGTCAAATAAATAACCTAACTCTACACTTAAAGCAACTAGAAAAGGAAGAAATGAAGAACCCCAGGGTTAGTAGAAGGAAAGAAATCTTAAAAGTTAGGGCAGAAATAAATGCAAAAGAGACCATAGCAAAAATCAACAAAACCAAAAGCTGGTTCTTTGAGAGGATAAATAAAATTGATAAACCATTAGCCAGACTCATCAAGAAACAAAGGGAGAAAAATCAAATCAATAAAATTAGAAATGAAAATGGAGAGATCACAACAGACAACACAGAAACACAAAGGATCATAAGAGACTACTTTCAGCAATTATATGCCAATAAAATGGACAACTTGAAAGAAAAGGAAAAATTCTTAGAAAAGTACAACTTTCCAAAACTCGACCAGGAAGAAATAGAAAATCTTAACAGACCCACCACAAGCATGGAAATTGAAACTGTAATCAGAAATCTTCCACCAAACAAAAGCCCAGGTCCAGACGGCTTCACAGCTGAATTCTACCAAAAATTTAGAGAAGAGCTAACACCTATCCCACTCAAACTCTTCCAGAAAATTGCAGAGAAAGGTAAACTTCCAAACTCATTCTATGAGGCCACCATCACTCTAATACCAAAACCTGACAAAGATGCCACAAAAAATGAAAACTACATGCCAATATCACTGATGAACACAGATGCAAAAATCCTTAACAAAATTCTAGCAATCAGAATATAACAACACATTAAAAAGATGATACATCGTGACCAAGTGGGCTTTATCCCAGGGATGGAAGGATTCTTCAAAATCTGCAAATCAATCAATGTAATACACCACATTAACAAATTGAAAAATAAAAGCCATATGATTATCTCAATAAGTGCAGAGAAAGCCTTTGACAAAATTCAACATCCATTTATGATAAAAACCCTCCAGAAAGCAGGCATAGAAGGAACATACCTCAACATAATAAAAGCTATATATGACAAACCTACAGCAAACATTATCTTCAATGGTGAAAAATTGAAAGCATTTCCCCTAAAGTCAGGAACAAGACAAGGGTGCCCACTTTCACCACTACTATTCAACATAGTTTTGGAAGTTTTGGCCACAGCAATCAGAGCAGAAAAAGAAATAAAAGGAATCCAAATAGGAGAAGAAGAAGTAAAACTCTCACTGTTTGCAGATGACATGATCCTCTACAAAAAAAACCCTAAAGAGTCCACCAGAAAATTACTAGAGCTAATCAATGAATATAGTAAAGTTGCAGGATATAAAACCAACACACAGAAATCCCTTGCATTCCTATATACTAATAATGAGAAAACAGAAAGAGAAATTAAGGAAACAATTCCATTCACCATTGCAATGAAAAGAATAAAATACTTAGGAATACATTTACCTAAAGAAACAGAAGACCTATATGTAGAAAAGTATAAGACACTGGTGAAAGAAATCAAAGAGGATGCTAATAGATGGAGAAATATACCGTGCTCATGGATTGGAAGAATCAATATAGTGAAAATGAGTATACTATCCAAAGCAATCTATAGGTTCAATGCAATCCCTATCAAGCTACCAATGATATTTTTCACAGAGCTAGAACAAATAACTTCACAATTTGTATGGAAATACAAAAAACATCAAATAGCCAAAGCAATCTTGAGAAAGAAGAATGGAACTGGAGGAATCAACCTGCCTGACTCCAGGCTCTATTACAAAGCCACAGTCATCAAGATAGTATGGTACTGGCACAAAGACAGAAATATAAATCAATGGAACAAAATAGAAAACCCAGAGATAAATCCACGCATCTATGGACACCTTATCTCTGACAAAGGAGGCAAGAATATACAATGGATTAAAGACAATCTCTTTAACAAGTGGTGATGGGAAAACTGGTCAACCACTTGTAAAAGAATGAAACTAGAACATTTTCTAATACCATACGCAAAAATAAACTCAAAATGGATTAAAGATCTAAATGTAAGTCCAGAAACTATAAAACTCCTAGAGGAGAACATAGGCAAAACACTCTCTGACATACATCACAGCAGGATCCTCTATGACCCACCTCCCAGAATATTGGAAATAAAAGCAAAAATAAACAAATGGGACCTAATTAAGATTAAAAGCTTCTGCACAACAAAGGAAACTATAAGCAAGGTGAAAAGATAGCCTTCAGAATGGGAGGAAATCATAGCAAATGAAGCAACTGACAAAGAATTAATCTCAAAAATATACAAGCAACTCCTTCAGCTCAATTCCAGAAAAATAAACGACCCAATCAAAATATGGGCCAAAGAACTAAATAGACATTTCTCCAAGAAGACATATAGATGGCTAACAAACATATGAAAAGATGCTCAACATCACTCATTATCAGAGAAATGCACATTGAAAGTACAATGAGGTACCATTTCACGCCAGTCAGAATGGCTGCTATCCAAAAGTCTACAAGCAATAAATGCTGGAGATGGTGTGGAGAAAAGGAAACCCTTTATACTGTTGGTGGGAATGCAAACTAGTTCAGCCGCTAAGGAGAACAGTGTAGAGATTCCTTAAAAAACTGGAAAGAGAACTGCCATACAACCCAGCAATTCCACTTCTGGGCATACACACCGAGGAAACCAGAATTGAAAGAGACACGTGTACCCCAATGTTCATCTCAGCACTGTTTACAATAGCTAGGACATGGAAGCAACCTAGATGTCTATCAGCAGATGAATGGATAAGAAAGCTGTGGTATATATACACAATGGAGTATTACTCAGCCATTAAAAAGAATACATTTGAATCAGTTCTAATGAGGTGAATGAAACTGGAGCCTATTATACAAAGTGAAGTAAGCCAGAAAGAAAAACACCAATACGGTATACTAACACATATATATGGAATTTAGAAAGATGGTAACGATAACTCTGTATGCGAGACAGCAAAAGAAACACAGATGTATAGAACAGTCTTTTGGACTCTGTGGGAGAGGCCGAGGGTGGGATGATTAGGGAGCATGGCATTGAAACATGTATATTACCATGTGTGAAATGAATCACAAGTCCAGGTTCGATGCATGATACAGAATGCTCAGGGCTGGTGCACTTGGATGACCCAGAGGGATGGGATGTGTAGGGAGGTGGGAGGGGGGTTCAGGATGGGGAACACATGTACACCCGTGGCAGATTCATGTCAATGTATGGCAAAACCAATACAATATTGTAAAGTAATTAGCCTCCAGTTAAATAAATTTATATTAAAAAAAAAAACAGAACTGGACAGACTGGTTCCAAATCGGGAAAGGACTAAATCAAGGATGTATATTTTCACTCTGCTTATTTAACTTATATGCAGAGTACATCATTTGAAATGCCAGGCTAGATGAAGCACAAGCTGGAATCAAGATTACCAGGAGAAATATCAATACCCTCAAATATGCAGATGACTCAACCCTTATGGCAGAAAGTGAAGAAGAAACAAAGAGCCTCTTGATGAAAGTGAAAGAGGAAAGTGAAAAGTTGGATTAAAACTCAACGTTCAGAAAACTAAAAACATGGCATCTGTTCCCATCACTTCATGGCAAATAGATGGTGAAACAGTGGAAACATAGAGAGACCGTTTTCTTGGGCTCCAAAATCAGTGCAGATGGTGACTTCAGCCATGAAATTGAGATGCTGGCTTCTTGGAAGAAAAGTTATGATCAACCTAGACAGCATATTAAAAAGTAGAGACATTACTTTGCCAACAAAGGTCCGTCTAGTCAAAGGTATTGTTTTTCCAGTAGTCATGTATGGATGTGAGAGTTGGACTATAAAGAAAGCTGAGTGCTGAGAATTGATGATTTTTAACTATGGTGTTGCAGAATACTTTGGAGAGTCTCTTGAACTGCAAGGAGATCCAACCACTCAATCCTAAAGGAAATTCATTGGAAGGACTGATGCTGAAGCTGAAACTCCAATACTTGGCCACCTGATACAAAGAACTGACTCACTGGAAAAGACTCTGATGCTGGGAAAGACTGAAGGCAGGAGGAGAAGGGGACGACAGAGGATGAGATGGTTGGATGGCATCACTGACTCAATGGACATGAGTTTGAGTAAGCTCTGGTGCGGGGAGCGAGCTCCGCCCCTGGCAAAGGTCATGAGAAAGGAGGCTTGGCATATGCAAAGGCGGGATCAAGCCTCAGGAGTCTCCCTGGAAATTCTCAAGCAATCTACCCCCAAAACCAGAGTCTGCCTACTTTCTGCTTTGTGCTTTCACCTACACCTCTGACTTTACGGGGGGCTGTCCCCCACTACCTCTCTGAAAAAAGTTAGCTTACAGCTCCAGTTAATAATTCCTGGGTGTGACAGTGTTTAACCTACAAACTCCTTTGGAAATCCTCTAGCCTGCCTGAATAGGTTTTTCCGGCCACATGTGATTGTTCAGAGCCTCCCAACTGTGAGAGGCAGGAGATGTTCTAAACTGTCTAAACACAGATTCCTTTGAGTAGTTAAAAGATTGATTAGAAATTGTATTGGTGAAGGGTTTTTCACTTGTTGGGCCAATGTTTGCTGCTAAGTCTCCATATCCCTTACCTACTGTGTCCTTGGCGGTGTATTGATTGATATAATGGGTGTATAGAAATGTAAGCAGTTGCCTCAATGTTTGTAATCTTGGACCCTTGAGTTAATTCTTTTCTTGATTGAGCCCACCTCACCTTTGCCCTATAGGAATGCAACTTTCTCCAATGCTTTTGAGGCTGGCGCCTGACTTTAGAATAATCACCTTTAGAGAAAAATAAGTTTCTTAAAATGTTAACAGGCTTCCTGGCCAGAAGATGATGTAAATCACCTAAACTTTTGCATATGATAAGTTTGAAAGCCTGACTTCGATAAGGATCAGGAACTGCTGTCTTTGCATGCCTCTACCCCTTCCCCCATTATCCTCTATGCACAACTTAAGGTATAAAACTGCTTTGGAAAATAAAGTATGTCCTTTTGTTCACCGGAATTTGGTCTCCCCATGTCGTTCTTTCTTTCACCTTCTGGCTGAATTTTTCCTCTGAGGCAGGGAAGCTTGTCAAGCCTACTAATTTTGCCTGGGCTTCTAAGATCCGACCGGGGAGGCCTTAGTGTCTCCTCTCCTTCGGGAGAACGGGAGGACGCCTGCGGCCTTCGTAGGTGACATTAATTCCCTGCTTTGGAATTTTATTCAGCCTCTTTTCTTCACTGAATTTTCCTACTGAGCTATCCTTATTTCAACCGCTTTTCTCCACTAAATTCCCTCACTGAGCTATCCTCATTCTATTACTCTTTATATCCTTAATTAACATTTAATTAAGCAGTTGTTTCCTGATCTTCGCCTACGCCGTCTCTCCTTCGAATACCCTGGATCAGCCGGGGCTGGTCCCCGGCACTCTGGGAGTTGGTGACCACAGGGAAGCCTGGAGTGCTGCAGTCCATGGGTTTGCAAAGAGTCGGACAGGACTGAGTGACTGAACTCAACTGATAATCATACAATAAATCTTGCATTTCTATCTGTGGAAAAAGCCACTTTGAGTCCATTTGTAAATTCATTTCAAGATTCCGTTTTTTTATTTTTGTTCAGTTCCTACATCATGTCTGACTCTTTCGAACTGTAGCACACCAGGTTTCCCTGTCCTTCATCATCTCTCAGAGCTTGCTCAAACTTGTCCATTGAGCCAGTAATGCCATCCAACCATATCATCTGTTTCCCCCTTCTCCTGCCCTCAGCAATGGTTCTTTAGCTTCTCCTTTGAGTAAGTTGCAATATTGATCTGATGCCCTTTTTATTTAATGAGCTAAGTAAAATCTTTGATATGCTCATTTTATAGTCTATGGGGTTGCAAAGAGTAGGACACGACTGAGTGACTTTCACTTTCACCTTCATGCTCATTTTATATCTCTAAGAGAGTCATGATTTTACTATTCTCTTTAAAAATTTCTCTTTTAATTCTACAGTGTGGAAATTTAGAATCAAAGTTGAATATTTTAAAAGACTTCTACTGGTGTGGGTGTTTTTCCATCTTAAACTGCAACAATATATACAAAATCACAACTGTTATTATCTATTAATACCAGTATAATTATCACTGTGATTAAATACACATGCACATAAACACATAAGAAAACTCTGATTTTGCCTTCTGAGAAACAAAGGAAAAATGTTTGATTATTATAGTAGCTTTTTTTGTTTGAGGAATGTAGTGGATGTGGTGATTCCATACATTCATCTTTGGCTGTTGACATTTTATACAGAAGAAATCTACCTAGAGCAAACTTTCATCCAAAGGTGTCACATGAGATGATTGTTAACAGTGAAGACTACTTCACTGTTAAGGCAATATTATAAGGTGGTAAATTTGAATTTAACACAATTGTTTTTATGCAGCACCAGTTGAATCCCTCCTAGCCCCAAGAAGATAACTTTTCCTTTCCTTTATTGAAGCTACATTTCCAAGGCCAGTATCTGTCTGTCTAGGAAAAGTGGAAATCAGAAAGATTCTAAGTTTTTGTTTAAATCTGACTCAGTTCAGATTTTTGCTATGTCACTAGTGATGTGATGTGGCCAAGTTAATGTATGTTCTGACCTCCAGTTGACAAGGAGGTAACAACTGTCAGAACAGCATGGTGGTACATTCTACTTATATATGTGTGTGGCTCAGTTTGTGTTCATTCCCTTTCTCTTCTCATCCCTGATGTTCATAGTTGTATGGAGGGGCATGGCGTCAAATTCAGTGCAGCCTAATCTCAAAGATACTGTGAGTTCTGTTCCAAACTACTACAATAAAGTGAATATTGCAATAAAGTCACATGAATTTTTTGGTTTCCCAGTGCAAATAAAAGCTATGTTTACACTATAGTGTAGTCTCTTAAATGTGCAATAGCATTATGTCTTAAAAGTAATGTACATATCTTCATTAAAAACATTTGTTTGGAAATCGGTGCCAATAGGATTATTCAATGAAAAGTTGCCAAAACTCAATTTGCAATAAAACACATGCAAAATATAATAAAGCAAAGCACAATCAAACAAGTGTGCCTGTAAACATTGTTTTATATATATAAACTTACATGGAAATTCTTGTGAATACCGAAGTTTAACAAACCCTGATTGATTAGAGAGAGGAACAAGAGGAAAATCAATATGCAGGTTATGATACAATGATTTAAACAGGATTGCCTGGTTTATGACTATAAAGACAATGGGTTAGGACTAGATAAGTCAGAGTCTCCCCACTTGCATGGCCAATGAAAGGGACTGCATATGATCTCAATTTCTTTCCAGTCTCAGATGTTGAGTTATCAGCCCCCAACAATAATTTTTTCATTCTCTATCTACACAGCCATCCAAATGCTTGTCTAACAGTTTTATCCCATTTTACTTTACCATTTGAATGCAGAGTTCCAAAGAATAGCAAGGAGAGATAAGAAAGCCTTCCTCAGTGATCAATGCAAAGAAATACAGGAAAACAAAGGAATGGGACTAGAGATCTCTTCAAGAAAATTAGAGACACCAAGGGAACATTTCATGCAAAGATGGGCTCGATAAAGGACAGCAATGGTAGGGACCTAACAGAAGCAGAAGATATTAAGAAGAGGTGGCAAGAATACACAGAAAACTGTACAAAAAAGATCTTCATGACCCAGATAATCACGATGGGGTGATCACTCACCTAGAGCCAGACATCCTAGAATGTGAAGTCAAGTGGGCCTTAGAAAGCATCACTACGAACAAAGCTAGTGGAGGTGATGGAATTCCAGTTGAGCTATTTCAAATCCTGAAAGATAATGCTGTGAAAGTGCTTCACTCAATATGCCAGCAAATTTGGAAAACTCAGCAGTGGCCACAGGACTGGAAAAGGTCAGTTTTCATTCCAATACCAAAGAAAGGCAATGCCAAAGAATGCTCAAACTACCGCACAATTGCGCTCATCTCACACGCTAGTAAAGTAATGCTTAAAATTCTACAAGCCAGGTTTCAGCAATACGTGAACCATGAACTTCCAAATGTTCAAGCTGGTTTTAGAAAAGGCTGAGAACCAGAGATCAAATTGCCAACATCTGCTGGATCATGGAAAAAGCAAGAGAGTTCCAGAAAAACATCTACTTCTGCTTTATTGACTATGCCAAAGCTGTTGACTGTGTGGATCACAATAAACTGTAGAAAATTCTGAAAGGGATGGGAATACCAGACGACCTGACCTGCCTCCTGAGAAATCTGTATCCAGGTCAGGAAGCAACAGTTAGAACTGGACATGGAACAACAGACTGGTTCCAAATAGGAAAAGGAATATGTCAAGGCTGTATATTGTCACCCTGCTTATTTAACTTACATGCAGAGTACATCATGAGAAACGCTGGGCTGGAAGAAGCACAAGCTGGAATTAAGATTGCCAGGAGAAACATCAATAACCTCAGATATGCAGAAAGTGAAGAAAAACTAAAGAGCCTCTTGATGAAAGTGAAAGAGGAGAGTGAAAAAGTTGGCTTAAAGCTCAACATTCAGAAAACGAAAATCATGGCATCTGGTCCCATCACTTCATGGTATGGGGAAACAGTGGCTGACTTTATTTTTCTGGGCTCCAAAATCACTGCAGATGGTGATAGCAGCCATGAAATTAAAAGACGCTTGCTACTTGGAAGAAAGTTATGACCAACCTAGACAGACAGCATATTAAAAAGCAGAGACATTACTTTGCCAACAAAGGTCCGTCTAGTCAAGGCTATGGTTTTTCCAGTAGTCATGTATTGAGAGTTGAACTATAAAGAAAGCTGAGAGCCGAAGAATTGATGCTTTTGAACTGTGGTATTGGAGAAGACTCTTGAGAGTCCCTTGGACTGCAAGGAGATCCAACCAGTCCATCCTAAAGGAGATCAGTCCTGGGTTTTCATTGGAAGGACTGATGTTGAAGCTGAAACTCCAATACTTTGGCCACCTGATTCAAAGAGCTGACTCATTTGAAAAGACCCTGATGCTGGGCATGATTGAGGGCAGGAAGAGAAGGGGATGACAGAGGATGAGATGGTTGGATGGTATCACCAACTCAATGGACATGGGTTTGGGTGGACTCTGGGAGTTGGTGATGGACAGGGAGGCCTGGCATGCTACGATTCATGTGGTCGCAAAGAGTCGGACATGACTGAGTGACTTCACTTTCACTTTTCACTTTCATTCATTGGAGAAGGAAATGGCAACCCACTCCAGTGTTCTTGCCTGGAGAATTCAAGCGACGGGGGAGCCTGGTGGGCTGCTGTTTATGGGGTCGCACAGAGTCAGACACGACTGAAGTGACTTATTAGCAACAGATATCAACATGAATCAGCCTCAGGTATACACATGTTCCCTCCGCCTTGAACCTCCTTCCCATCTCCCTCTCCATCCCACCCCTGTTTGAGTTCTTGAGTAATAGAGAAAATTCCCATTGGTTATCTATTTTACATATGGTAATATAAGCTTCCATGTTATTCTCTTCATACATCTTACCCTCTCCTACCCGCCTCATGTCCCTGCCATGTCCATAAGTCTGTTCTCTATGTCTGAAAATGTGGAACACTTCATGAATTTAGGTGTCATTTTCGCACAGGAGCCATGCTAATCTCTGTATCATTCTGGTTTTAGTATATGTGCTGCTAAAACGAGCTTTGGAATTTTTTTTTTCTTTTGAAAGGCAAAAGTATTGAAAACTTTCTAAGTTTATTAACTTTAACACTTCTTTCTTTTATGGAACACATTGTAAACATCTCAGATCAAATGGAAAGAGAAGTAGGACTAGATAATTATTGCTGTTTTTAGTTCAAAAAGAAACTAAATGGAGGAATGCGAAATTGCTTTAAAGATGTTTTTACTCTGACTTTTTTAAAATCACATCTTTAAGCAATGCATACCAACGAATTATAAAGAAATAAGTTCCCAACCACAGTGTACAAAACTGAATTAGTGTACCAGCTGTTCCCTTTTGGCCTTTAGTCATGACTGAAATTAATTATCCCAACAATAATACAAGGAGTGGGCTTTCAATAGACTTCATTTTGGTATTGTCTTTGGATTCTCAAACTACTGAACTATTAATCAAAATTTTATCAGAGCTGAGTCCCCTAAGTGAGAAAAGCAAAGATTGTATAATCATAGAAGTAAAATTCTTCCCACTGAGCAAAAGAAAGAACTATATTTAATTTCTGATCACTTTTTTAATATCCTCTACATCTACAAGTACATTGGGAATATAGTGAAATCGTAATTAGCCAGTTTTTAAGAATGAAATTCATTTATCAAAAAAATTTAAACAATAGTTCAACTAAAAAAATCAATAGGTCATTTAAGCAAAGTTGCAAAACCAACAGGCCTGAGTGGTTAAATCCCTGTATAGCTTTTAGTAGCCACTCCCAAGTGATGGTTCACAACTTTGAACTAGGCAAAGTTATGATTTCCAAATTTTATCTTTTACTTCTGTATTTCTTAACTTAAAAAAAAAAAGCATGGCCATTTTTTATGATTTCCTCTACTTCTCTAGAATAGAGAAGATTTTGATATCATTCATTCAAATATTGATCTTTGTTTCCCTTTTATGCCTTTAGTTTCTAATTCTGTTTGGTCTATGCTGGGCATCTGTAAGCAGGTAGACCCTTTGGTGGGGCCAGCAATGGTCATTGAACCACATTTTTACTGTTAGATATCAATTCTCAGGAGGTTCAGGAAGTAAAAGTGTCTGTTTCTCCTGGGTTTTGAAATTTGGAGCTTTTTTTCCCCACAATAGCTCTTTCTATCCTCTTTTTCCAGCCCTTTTACCACTTCCCCCTGAGCAGGGAGAGTGAGTGATGAGGTAGAAAGAGCTTTGGGACCACACAGACCTGGGCTTGAGCTAGGTTATGAAACTTGTTTTTTTCAGCTAAAAAAGAAAACAATACATACTTTCTGGCTTGAAGCAAAGAAAATGTATGTGAAACTTTTGACACATTATAGACACTGAATAAATGTCAGTTGTTATTGCAGATAATTCAGACAATCCTTTACATAATGTAATCCATCTTTCCATCCCATGATTGCCAATTCATATCTTATTTCCCACTTGATATTAATTTAATTAGTATTTAATGCAACTTTTCTGAACTCCTAGGAAGTAGTAAAATCTAGTAGTACTAAAGTAATTAAATTCCTGATCAATAAATTATCTTTGGGAATATCTTTTTCATTAACAGAATGAATATACTCACTCATCTTAAACATTGACTGATTATCTGAATTTAATAACAGATTTTGTTGTCTTGAGCCAGAAGTTAATAAAGTTTCTTTTGGAAAGAGAGACAAGAAGAGTTTCTTCTGATATCTTTCTAGATTATAGAGCTGGAAGAGATGTCTTAAAAGCATAGTTTTCCCTGTTGTAGAAATACAAGCCTTCAGTCAGTTCAGTTCAGTTCAGTCGCTCAGTCGTGTCTGACTCTGCGACCCCATGAATCACAGCACGCCAGGCCTCCCTGTCCATCACCAACTCCTGGAGTTCGCTCAGACTCACGTCCATCAAGTCAGTGATGCCATCCAGCCATCTCATCCTCTGTCATCCCATTTTCCTCCTGCCCCAATCCCTCCCAGCATCAGAGTCTTTTGCAATGAGTCAACTCTTCGCATGAGGTGGCCAAAGTACTGGAGTTTGAGCTTTAGCATCATTCCTTCTAAAGAAATCCCAGGGCTGGGCCATAGGAGCTAAATTGCCTACACCTGCAAAACTAACAGTGCTCCATTGTTAGTTCTCCACTAAAGCCAGGGGATCTGACTCTTAGGACCTAGTCATAGGGTTGACCAGGCTTCCCTGGTGGCTCAGTTGGTAAAGAATCTGCCTGCAATGCAGGAAGCTGCCTGCAGGAGACCATGGGTTTGGTCCCTGGGTCAGGAAGATCCCCTGGAGAAGGAAATTGTAACCCACTCCAGTATTCTTGCCTGGGAAATCCCAAGGACAGGGGAGCCTGAAGGGCTACTGTCCATGGAGCCTCAAGAATCAGACATGACTTAGTGACTAAACCACCACCACTACTAGGGTTGACCACAGGCAAACACCATATCTACTATTGGAAGAAAGTTCCCAAGTGTGACCTAGATGAGGGTAGGCTTTAATTCATCTCTGATCCCAATCTTTGTTAAATACTCTAAAATACTGTGTAAACATCCTTCACCTCTGAGAATCAGAGATTAATTTGTCTAATTTGGAAAACTAAAAATTCTGTGTCCTTTTGCTCCTTCAGTTCAGTACAGTTCAGTCATTCAGTCGTGTCTGACTCTTTGGGACCCCATAAATTGCAGCACACCAGGCCTCCCTGTCCATCACCAACTCCTGGAGTTCACTCACACTCACGTCCATTAAGTCAGTGATGCCATCCAGCCATCTCATCCTCTGTCGTCCCCTTCTCCTCCTGCCCCCAATCCCTCCCAGCATCAGAGTCTTTTCCAATGAGTCAACTCTTCGCATGAAGTGGCCAAAGTACTGGAGTTTCAGCTTTAGCATCATTCCTTCCAAAGAACACCCAGGACTGCTCTCCCTTAGGATGGACAGGTTGGATCTCCTTGCAGTCCAAGGGACTCTCAAGAGTCTTGCTTGGGGCTGGTGCACTGGGATGACCCAGAGGGATGGTATGGGGAGGGAGGTGGGAGGGGGGTTCAGGATGGGGAACACGTGTACACCTGTAGTGGATTCATGTTGATGAATGGCAAAACCAATACAATATTGTAAAGTAATTAGCCTCCAATTAAAATAAATAAATTTAAATTTTAAAAAAGCATCAATTCTTCGGCACTCAGCTTTCTTCACAGTCCAACTCTCACATCCATACATGACTACTGGAAAAAGCACAGCCTTGACTAGAAGGACCTTGGTTGGCAAAGTAATGTCTCTGCTTTTGAATATGCTATCTAGGTTGGTCATAACTTTCCTTCCAAGGAGTAAGCGTCTTTTAATTTCATGGCTGCAGTCACCATCTGCAGTGATTTTGGAGCCCAAAAAAATAAAGTCTGATACTGTTTCCACTGTTTCCCCATCTATTTCCCATGAAGTGATGGGACCGGATGCCATGATCTTCATTTTCTGTATGTTGGGCTTTAAGCCAACTTTTTCACTCTCCTCCTTCACTTTCATCAAGAGGGTTTTTAGTTCCTCTTCACTTTCTGCCATAAGGCTGGTCTCATCTGCATATCTGAGGTTATGGATATTTCTCCCGGCAATCTTGATTCCAGCTTGTGTTTCTTCCAGCCCAGCGTTTCTCATGATGTACTCTGCATATAAATTAAATAAGCAGAGTGACAATATACAGCTTATTTTATTTTTACTTTCTTTATTCCTTGGCTGCATTGATTATTCTTTTAGCCAAATTTCATGGCACCTCTGGATACTTGTGAATGTTCTTTTCTTTTTGTGGCCACGAATATTTATATTTCCTTTATTTTAATTTTTAGTAGTGGACTTACAGGTCTTACAGGTACATAAAAAATTATGTTTATGTTTTTACCTACAAACACTCCAGAGAAAACACAGCTATTTCTTAAGGCAAATGTAGCTGTGTATATATGTTTTCGATTTTTCTCTGCACAAAAGGTTAAAATCTTCTATGAGTTTGACAGTTAGCATAAGAAATAAGGATCTCTGTAGTCTACAAAAATATCAACTTCAATGAAAGGAAGATTACTATGATGTGGAACATTCAGGTTATAGTCTTATCTTTTTTTTCTGTGACCTTATTTCTAACATATGGTTTTATATTATTTCTAACATAAGTCATAAAATTTATGTTTATTTAATCAAAAACAAGGTGATTGGTCTTGATAAACTGTTCCCAAACTTGTTCAGACTTCAGAAGTTTTGTAAATCAGTATTATTTTGAGGAATATGGATCTATTTAATTCCATCAAACTAATGGATAATAGATTTTTAATTAGGTTATATAGTAAATCACAACCACTGAAAGTATTTAGTGTACCCATTCAATTAGTCACAAAACAATAGTAAAAGAAGAAATTATAAAATGACCAAAGTTTATAAAAATGATAGGAAAAAATATTTAAAATTCCAAGTATTTTCCTCTGGCTAAATACTTTCTTTACATAGAAGAAAATACCAGAGTCCAATGTTAAATTTCAACACTTTTCCAAAGTGTTAAAGGCTAGGATTCTTAAAAAGCTCTGTTTAAGAACTTCTGGATATATCTACAAGCTCTAAGATGTCTGAAATACTTCTTGTTGGAAGATTGCATCTTCTGATTTTAATTGCTTTTCAGTTGTATAAACTAGGTAGGCATTTTATATCTTATTGTAAATGCTAATTCAAATGGGATAACCACTGAAATGGAAACTTGGTTCAGGTACAAATTATAATCTGGACCAAAGCTTCTGGAACACAGTGATTTCTTCCAGTGCTACTCAGATGTCTCCATGGAAACACTCCTCCCACAGAGAGTAAAGGTGCACCCCAGGGTTTGAGTATTTTGAGGCCCATTATAGGTGCATATCTTTGAATCCTAACTTTGAGAATTATGTAAAAAAAAGTATGTAAAATTTTAAAAATTACTTATCATCAGAAAAACCCCTACAGTTTGAACTGAATTCGGATGGCTGTACTCTTTCTCCTGAGACCCGCTGCTCTGTGGGGGGTTGGGAGGTAGGAGTCCACATCCTCCAATTTGCCATCCTCATCCTGGCTCAGGACTTCTTTTTATCTATCTAGCAGAGAACCACCATCGAAATATCACTACGAGGAAAGAGAAAATTACCATTTGGCTACAGTAAAAATACCTGTAGCCCTGTTACAAACTAATTACCATAAGCAGGGAAAATTAAAAATAAGACTTTGTTAATTGTCAGGGTTTGTGTCCAGATTAAACACTAGACTGCCTGCATTCATGTGTTGATTCAGTTCCTAGGTGACTCATTATGTAACCTTGGGATAGTAGCTTTTAGTGGGAATGGAAATACAATGCAATGGAATGTAATGGAAATGGAAAGTCCATTGTAATGGAAATACAATGTAAATTCTTTTAAACAAGAAGGATATCCTGTTTTGCAATGACTGAATCCTGGGTGAAAGGAACTGGTAAAAGACAAAGGAAAGAGACACAGTTGCAAAAGGATGTTAATTAATGAATATTCTTTCTCAAGGTAGTATTTATGATGTATACCAAGCTGCTGTTGAAATATTTTAACCCTCCTGAAACATTCTGAATATTCAGATAGTTGAAATTACAAATCTCCTGTATTTTGAATTAGATAATTACCTCGAGCTTTCATTTTACTCTCCTTGTTCAAATCAAAACTAAATGTTTAAGATACACTGTCTTGTTTCCAAAAAATGAGAAGGAGAAATGAGGGAAAACTTTGCCTATTTATCTGTTTTGCAAGTTCAAGATTAATTTTATAGACACATAAAGAGAAGAAAGGAAGTATGTCCTAGATTGATATGCCTTCATCACCACCCCAAAGTCTCTTGATTCTTTGGCCTTTTATGGGAACTATCCTGTCATTCATTCCTTCAACAAATGATTTTGAAGTTTCTATGACCTTTCAAAGGACTGCTGTTAGGTACAAGAGAAACAGGTGTATAAGATGAAGTTCCAGCCCTTGAGAAGTAAATGAACAAAGAGTGGGAAAGGGCATATACAGCACCATTAGTAAGTAGTACTACATAAAAAAATAATAAAGCAGGATAAAGTGATAGAAAGTGCCCAGACAAGACTATTCAGAAGAGTGTTCTGAGAGAGTCTTGTTAAGACATGCTATCCTTGACATCAGTGTTGGGAATGATTTCATGGATTTGACACAAAAGCAAAGACAATAGATGTAAAATAAAGGAGCAGGACTATATCAAACTAAAAAGCTTCCACACAACAAAGGAAACCATTGATGAAATGAAATGGAATGGGGAAAAGATATTTGCAAATCATATATCTGACAAAAGGCTAAGATCCAAAGGATATCAAGAACTCATATAGCTTAACAGCCACATAAACAGAAACAATTTGACTTTAAAATGGGCAGAAGATGTGAATAGACATTTTTCCAAGACATACAGATGCCCAACAGGTACATGAAAAGTGCTCGATATCACTAAGCATAAGGGAAATGCAAACCAAAGCATAATGAGATCTCATCTCATATCTATTTGCATAGCCATTATCAAAAAGATAAGAAATAATAAGTGTTATGAGGATTTGGAGAAGAGGGAATACTTATGTGTTATTGGTAGAAATGTAAAATGGTTCAGCCACTATGAAAGGCAGTATGGAGATTCCTCAAAAAATTAAAAATAGAACTACCATTTTGATCCAACAATTCTAATTCTGGGTATTTATTCAAAGGGAACAAAATCACTATTTCAAGAAGATATCTACACCCTTGTGTTCATTGCAACATTATTCAGAGCAGCCCAAACATGGAAACAAGCTAGGTATCCATCAGTGAATGAGTAGATAAAGAAAATGTTGCACACACACACAAATATACACAAACACACTGGAATATTATTCAGCCATAAAAAGGAAGAAAATCCTGTCATTTATGACAACATGTATGGCATTTGAGGGCATTATGCTAAGATAAATACTGTATGACCTCACATATATATAATAAAAGAGAACCATTGACATCAGATAGAGGGAACAGATTGATGGTGACAAAGGTAGTAAGAGTGGGTAGGGGGTTGGGCGAAAGGGGTGAAGTTGATCACAAGATACAGACTTCCAGTTTTAAGTCCTGAGAATGTAATGTAAAAAAGAAAGAAAGAAATGCTCTTTGATCAGCAACCTGAAATAACTAAGGGAGAGAACCTGATGGACATCTGGAGGAAGGATATCCTTGAATCCAGGGGGAAACACTTGGTTTAGTTAAGGAAGAGCCAGGAAACTCCGTGGCTGAAGCAGAGCAATCAGGGAGGCTGGTGGTAGGAGATGAGTATGGAATGGTGGGGCTGGGCAGGCCCTCCAAGGTCTCAGAGGCCCTTGGTGAGGACTTTGGATTTGTTTTTAGAATGAAGAGAAAGTATTGGAGAAGTTTGAAGATGAAAGATGTTACTTTATTTATATTTTAAAAGACCACTTTGGTTGCTGTGCAGAAAAAAATAGACTGTGGAGAAGCAGAAGAATGGAGACAATTTAAGTTGGTGTGTAGAATCTAAACAGGAGATGATGGTGGCTTCAACTGGGCTAGAAGCTGTGGAGATAGTATAAAATGGTTGAACTGGGGACATATTTGAAAGCAGAGTCCACAGAGAAGCTGTGTAGTGGGTTGAATGTTTTCAGTCACTCAGTAGTGTCTGACTCTTTGTGAACATATGCCCACCAGACTCTCTGTCCATGGGATTTTCCCAGCAAGAATGGGTTGCCATTTCCTTCTCCAGTAAGGGATTGAATGGTGGCCCCTAGGAAGATACATCTACATCCTAACCTCTAAAACCTGTGAACATCACTTTATTTAGAAACAAGATATTTCTGGATGGAATTAAGGATCTCTATATAGGATCATTCTGAATTATTTGGTATGCCTTAAATCCAATGACAAGTATCCTTATACAAAAGAGGAGAAGCCACAGACACAGGAAAGAACTGGAGAAGGCCATGTGAAATTGGCAGCAGAAAGTAGAGTTATACAGCCATAAGCTCAGGAATGCTTGTAAGAGACAGTACAGATTTTTTTTCCTATGGCATTTGGGGGACAGGCAACCCTCCCAACACCTTGATTTCAGACTTCTGGCCTCCAGACCAATGAGATATTTAATTCCTTTTATTTTAAGCCACTAAGTTTGCAGTGATTTGGTACATCAGCCCTAGGAAACAGGATGGTAAATTGGATACAGTGTCTGAGGCAAATCTGTAGCTCAGGAAGAGGCCAGGGCTCTTGCCTGTATATTATTACATTGAAAGCTATGGCTTTGAAATCAATCAGCAGGAATCAATGTAGGTAAAAGAGAAAAAGAAAGTGATGTCATTGAACCTAAGGAAGTGTGTAAGGGAAAGAACAACCAACTGTATCAAATGTTGCCAAAAAGTTCAGTGAGATGAGCAACAAGACTCAACCACTAGATCTGCTGAGATTGCTCATGATCTTGTCAAGAATGGTTTCAGCAGCAAGGCAGCAAAGAACTTTAAGAAACTTCCCAAGTTCCCCCTACTGCTGTGCTGCATTTCATGGAATTGCAAAGAGTTGGACACGACTTAGTGACTGAACAACAGTCATCATTATCATGATCATGTGTGTGTGTGTGTGTGTGTCTGTGTGTGTGCAAGCACGTGCTTAGTCACTCTTTGCAACCCCATGGACTGTAGCCCACCAAGCTCCTCTGTCCATGGAATTCTCCAGGCAAGAATACTGGAGTGGGTAGCCATTTCCTTTTCCAGGGATCTTCCTAACCCAGGGATTGAATCCAGATCTCTTGCATTTTAGGCAGATTCTTTACCATCTGTGGAGAAGGAAACGACAACTCATTCAGTATTCTTGCGTGGAAAATCCCATGGATGGGGGAGGCTGGTAGGCTCCAGTCCATGGGGTTGCAAGCAGTCATATACAACTGAACGACTTCACTTCACTTTTACCATCTGAGCCACCAGGGAAGCCCCATCATGATCATACCTATTGTTTATTGAATGTTTACTATGTGCTAAAGAACCTGTGTTGAATGATGTAGAAATGTACATATGTAATCTTATCCCTTCATCAACCTTTAGAAGTAAGTTTTCTTCCCATTTTACAGATTAAAAAATTGTAATCAGCTTTGGCACTTAATACTTTATTGTAGTTAGGACCTCTAATATCAAATGATTCCATATCTAAGATCTAAAGCATTTTACATTACTTTTACTTAAGGAATTGTTACAATATCTCTTGCTAGAGAGATGGAGATATATTCTCTAATTTTCTTCCGTTTCCACTTGGGATTTCTATAACTCCAGAGTAAAGATATTGAAGACTAAGGTACACCTGAAATTTTTAGTTCTTTACTTTGGAGGTGACATAACTGACAAGATGTAAAAACCCACAAGGAGAAAATAATGTTTGGAGTAATTATTATGTATCAGGCATTGTGCTAACTATTTTATGTGCATGAATTAAAACATCAAATGCCCAATGAGGCACAGAATGTTTAAGTGATTTAGCTAAGAACCCATATCAAATAAGAGGCAAGGCTAAAATTTCAATCCATGTTGGTCTAGTTTTAAAATCCATTCCCTTTACCACAAACTGCTTAAATAACCTACACATTGGGATATTGATTGTTACCATGAGAAGAGAGTACAAAATTGGGAGGGAAACTATAATGGATCTGGTCTTATCCTACCTTTCTAGATTTTGTTTATGTTCCCTTGCTGCTACTGCTGCTGCTGCTAAGTCGCTTCAGTCATGTCTGACTCTGTGTGACCCCATAGACGGCAGCCCACCAGGCTCCCCCGTTCCTGGGATTCTCCAGGCAAGAACACTGGAGTAGGTTGCCATTTCCTTCTCCAATGCATGAAAGTGAAAAGTCAAAGTGAAGTCGCTCAGTTGTATCCGACTCCTAGCGATCCCATGGACTGCAGCCTACCAGGTTCCTCCATCCATGGGATTTTCCAGGCAAGAGTACTGGAGTGGGGTGCCATTGCCTTCTCCATATGTTCCCTTATATGTACCTTATGTTTTAGATAAATGCCTTACATTTTCCTGCCTGTTAAGGTTTTACTCACCATCATTCCATTTGCTTTAATTCTGTTTATTCTTGAGATACCAGTTCAAATATTAACTCCTACATGTAGTTCTTCCTTGATCTCTTGGAGAGTTTCTCTTCCTCTATAGTCCATAACTCTCTTACAGAAAATATCCCTAAGTGACTTGTGCTGAGATTATATGTGTATATGTGTATATATATACACACACATATTTTATCTCTATTCTAGTCTGTAACATACTTTTGAGGCAAAGAATGTCTTCTTGAACTTTGCTTATTGTCAACAGTATCTTTTCTTTAAATGGTACTCAATTTGTGGACTTTGTTATTTTGAAAAAGCTAGGAAACTTATAAGTTATGATTAAATGCAATCAAGCTTTAATGGACAAATTTTCTTATGGTGTTTATAACCACAGGGTCAGCCCTTTCAGCTCACTCTGGTAAAAAGATTATACCAATGACTCCCAAATTTTAATGTGCATAGGAATACACAATGGACCTTGTTAAAATGAAGATTCTGATTCTGTAGGACTTGAGATTCTTTATTTCTAACAAGATCCCAGATGATGGCAATGCTGCTGATTCACAAACCACTTTTTTGAGTAATGAGAGATTTTTAATCCTAATGAAACACAGTAAATCATTGTCAACAATTAAGGATGTTTCATTTACCTGACTAGGTAATACCTTACTTTGCAGACAGGCTAGGCAAATTACTTCTTGTTCCCAAGGCAACACATTCTCCAAACTTATACCTAGACAAGGAAAAAGAACAGGTTATCTTTAATTCACTGAGCAGATATTGAATTGCTACCTGGAGGACTTTAAAAAGGAAAAAAAAAAAAAACTTTCTCCACTGACTTAGCACCACCTAATTTATGTGTGCACTGTATTTTAATCTTTGGAATAAGAAAAATTAATTCAATTTGGAAAATTCTTAAAATCTTGGATTTAGGTTGCTAATACAATTTTATGAGTAAAAATGATTTGAAATTTTAACATGAGGTAGTGTTCAGGAATAGACACTAGGTACTATATGTTTCTCAATTTATTCTTGGAAAAAGGATAATTGAAGTCTGAAAAGTTTCCTTGAATACCAAAATGCTTTTAAGCCTGTTCTTTTTAAGATAAGTGATTCTGGAAAATAATAGTCTTTCTCAGGAATCAGGCAGATTTCTTTTCCTTGGCATTACCAGTCTAGTGACTAACCAAGACTTGGAAAGCATTTTGTGCTGCTCAATGGAATGCAATAATATATAAATATATTGAACAAAAACCTAGAAAATATTCGGTAGAAACATCTTTATCTCTTGCTTCTATTTTAATTTTCTCTTTTTAAAAATTATCCTTATATTTAGGACTTTGGTAAGGTCATGTACACACTGCTTTATTTAAAACAAATAACAAACAAGGCTCTATTATATACCATATGGAATTCTGCTCAAGGTTTTGTGCCAGCCTGGATGGGAGGGGGCTTTGGGAGAGAAGGGTAAATGTATATGGATGGCTGAGTCCCTTTGCTATTAACCTGAAACTACAACATTGATTATCAGCTATCAGTTCAGTTCAGTTCAGTCACTCAGTCGTGTCCCACTCTTTGCGACCCCATGAATCGCAGCACGCCAGGCCTCCCTGTTCATCACCAACTTCCAGAGTTCACTCAGACTCACGTCCATCGAGTCAGTGATGCCATCCAGCCATCTCATCCTCTGTCGTCCCCTTCTCCTCCTGCCCCCAATCCCTCCCAGCATCAGAGTCTTTTCCAATGAGTCAACTCTTCTCATGAGCTGGCCAAAGTACTGGAATTTCAGCTTTAGCATCATTCCTTCCAAAGAAATCCCAGGGCTGATCTCCTTCAGGATGGACTGGCTGGATCTCCTTGCAGTCCAAGGGACTCTCAAGAGTCTTCTCCAACACCACAGTTCAAAAGCATCAATTCTTCAGTGCTCAGCCTTCTTCACAGTCCAACTCTCACATCCATATATGACCACTGGAAAATCCATAGCCTTGACTAGACGGACCTTTGTTGGCAAAGTAATGTCTTTGCTTTTCAATATGCTATCTAGGTTGGTCATAACTTTCCTTCCAAGGAGTAATCGTCTTTTAATTTCATGGCTGCAGTCACCATCTGCAGTGATTTTGGAGCCCAGAAAAAAAAGTCTGACACTGGTTCCACTGTTTCCCCATCTATTTCCCATGAAGTGGTGGGACTGGATGCCATGATCTTCATTTTCTGAATGTTGAGCTTTAAGCCAACTTTTTCACTCTCCACTTTCACTTTCATCAAGAGGCTTTTTAGTTCCTCTTCACTTTCTGCCATAAGGGAATATGGGGAATCGGCTATACCCCAATACAAAATAAAAAGTTTAAAGTTAGGAAAAAAGAAAAAAACATTAGCGGACATCTAAACCAAGAATTCTGAGAATTCTTCATATAGTTTTTCCTAGTTCTTAAATGTAAGAGGTTTTAAATATATATATTTTGAATTTTTGAATATGTAACAATGTTTAACATAGTACTTAAATATCAATATGTGACATGTTTTCAAAATACATAGAATTACAATGCTTCAATCTCAGATTTGTAGTTATGAAATTATGAGAGTCTCAATAAAGATTATCTAGGATGATGGTTCAGTTCAGTTGCTCAGTCATCTCCAACACTTGTGAACCCATGGACTGCAGTACGACAGGCTTCCTTGTCCATCACCAACTCCCAGAGCTTACTCAAACTCATGTCCATTGAGTTGGTGATGCCATCCAGCCATCTCATCCTCTGTCATCCCCTTCTCCTCTTGCCTACAATCTTTCCCAGCATCAAGGTCTTTTCCAATGAGTCAGTTCTTCACATCAGGTGGTCAAAGTATGGGAGTTTCAGCTTCAGCATCAGTGCTTCCAATGAATATTCAGGACTGATTTCCTTCAGGATTGACTCGTTGGATCTCCTTGCAGTCCAAGGGACTCTTAAGAATCTTCTCCAACACCACAGTTCAAACACATCAATTCTTCGGTGCTCAGCTTTCTTCACAGTCCAACTCTCACATCCATACATGACCACAGGAAAATCCATAGCCTTAACTAGATGGACCTTTGTTGGCAAAGTAATGTCTCTGCTTTTGAATATGCTATCTAGGTTGGTCATAACTGTCCTTCCAAGGAGTAAGCGTCTTTTAATTTCCTGGCTGCAATCACCATCTGCAGTGATTTTGGAGCCCCCCAAAATAAAGTCTGACACTGTTTCCACTGTTTCCCCATCTATTTCCAATGAAGTGATGGGACCAGATGCCATGATCTTCTTTTTCTGAATGTTGAGCTTTAAGCCAACTTTTTCACTTTCCTCTTTCACTTTCATCAAGAGGCTTTTTAGTTCCTCTTCACTTTCTGCCATAAGGCTGGTGTCATCTCCATATCTGAGGTTATTGATATTTCTCCCGGCAGTCTTGATTCCAGCTTGTGCTTCTTCCAGCCCAGCGTTTCTCATGATGTACTCTGCATTGAAGTTAAATAAGCAGGGTGACAATATACAGCCCTGAGGGACTCCTATTCCTATTTGGAACCAGTCTGTTGTTCCATGTCCAGTTCTAACTGTTGCTTCCTGATCTGCATATAGGTTTCTCAAGAGGCAGGTCAGGTGGTCTGGTATTCCCATCTGTTTCAGAATTTTCCACAGTTGATTGTGATCCACACAGTCAAAGGCATTGGCACCATCAATTAAGCAGAAGTGGTTGTGTTTCTGGAACTCTCTTGCTTTCTCTATGATCCAATGGATATTGGTAATTTGATCTCTGTTTTTTCTGCCTTTTTAAAATTCAGCTTGAACATCTGGAAATTCTTGGTTAACGTACTGTTGAAGCCTGGCTTGGAGAATTTTGAGCATTATTTTGCCAGCATGTGAGATAAGTGCAATTGTGTGGTAGCTTGAACATTCTTTGGCATTGCTTTTCTTTGGGTTCGATCTCTGAGTTGGGAAGATCCCCTGGAGAAGGGAAAGGCTACCCACTCCAGTGTTCTGCCCTGGAGAATTTGATGTACTATACAGTCCATGGGGTTGCAAAGAGTCAGACACAACTGAGTGGCTTTCACTTCTTTGGATGCTGGTAGCTGCTTAAATTCAAATCTGTCTCTCTACAGATGCACTATAGCCACACAATTAGATCATTTGTGTCACATTGGAGAAAAATTCTGTAAACTTTACTTTTTTTTTTCTGATTTGAGCAAACTAATTTTATTTTATTTATTCATTTTTTAAATCTTTTTATTAAGAACAATTTAAAATGACCCAGAGGGATGGTATGGGGAGGGAGGAGGGAGGAGGGTTAAGGATGGGGAACACATGTATACCTGTGGCAGATTCATTTTGATATATGGATTTTAAATTGTTCTTTAAACTTTACTTTTAAAGTGAGACTAATCATGCAAGAGCACTATAGTTGGCTCTGGAGCTCAGGACAAAGTGAAGTCAATAGGGAATACACAGAAGAGAGGTGAATACAGGTTGGAATTGGATCAGGAGAGGGAGGGTATGGGGAGGGAGGATGGAGGAGGGTTCAGGATGGGAAACACAGGTATACCTGTGATGGATTCATTTCAATATTTGGCAACTAATACAATACTGTAAAGTTAAAAAAAAAAAAAAGTGTCAACTAGGGCTCACCTCCAGAAGTAGATTATCCACTTTAAGTCAGAAAATACTGGAGATATAACTAAGCCCTTGTAGGTCTGAAAAAGACCGACTAAAGACTCAAAAGGAAGGAATTCAGGAAGTGTATGGAATTAGAGGCAGCAGTCTTGAGAAGTTATTCCCAGCATTTGAGAAACATTTCCAAAGGTGGCCATAACAACTCTCTCATCCTTCATGCCTTTTTTTACCCCCTGAAATGTTGATTTTGCATTTTCCCCACTAAGAGATGGAGTTTCAAATCTAGGTTCCTACTGTGACTTTCTGTAAGATATAAAATTTGGTAAAAGCAAGGTTACATAACTTCTGAGGCTAGGGCTTAAGAGACCTTGCAGCTTGCATTTGTGACCTGTTTGGTCTCTGAGCCATCCTGTGAAGAAGCTGAACTACCACACTGGAAATTACATGAAAAAAAAAGGATGTAAAGTTGAAAGGTCTTGAGAGGAAATAATTTCTGGAGAATAAAGTGGCACAAGGAAGAAAAGATACCACAAGGAGAAAATGCTCCCAGTATTCCAGTCATTCTAGTAGGGGTTACCAGAACCATCTTGACTCCTCCATTCTATATTGCATTCACATGAATGAGTCCAGTAGATATTATGCAAAGTATAGACAGGCTATCCCAGGGGAGTTCTTCTCAGTTAATTTATAAAATCATAGGCAAATATTATTTTAACCATTAAGTTTTGGGGGTGATTTATTATGCAGTCTTGGATAACCTTTACAGAAGGGTAACACCTTCCCTGGGAAATATCAGATAACCTGAATGTTTGGTGGTGAAAGGAAAAAAAGAGTAAAGATAAAATATCCTACTAAATCAACACAGAATTGAAGCTAAGAAAAATACAGGATATCAACAACAACAAAAACGGTGTCTTTAAAAACTGCACTCAGTGTAGCAACATCAGAGAGCACTCATAAAGTAAGAAACAGTTACTCATCTAAACTCCCCTCTTGCTATTCTAGTTTGGGAAAAAAGTAAAAAGAAGGTCAAAGTGTTAGGTCACTCAGTCGTGTCCAACTCTTTGTGACCCCATAGATTGCAGCCCACCAGACTCCTCTGTCCATAGAATTTCCCAGACAAGAGTCCAGGAAAATGAAACACAAATAAACGTGAACAGAAAACAAAAACAAAAGACACTACACATTTAATAGAAATCCCAATAATTATAAAGAAGAAAATGATTATCAATATATTTTGGTGTGTGAAAACCTAAAAGAAAAATATGAGAAACATAAACACTAACACAACTTTCCAAAATGAATTTAATGTCATTGAACAAGTAATTTCTGATATGAGAGAACAGCACAAATCATAAGTTCAAAGTCTGAAAATATTAAATGGAAAAGCAAGAGGAAAATGCAAATGGATTATAAACAAACTCGGACCAAAAATTGAAGAAAAATACAAAATATCTCAGGAATGAATGCTAAATTATAGGGTGACCAAAGGAGAAGAGATATGCTCAAAAAAATAGCAAGGTACAGAGGACTAGAAGGGAAAAAGATTTAAAAAATTAAACTATAATAAACATATGTGATAATATATTCAAAACACTGGGGCGGGGGAGGTCAAACAAAAATAGATTAAAGACCTAAATGTAAGACCAGAATTTATAAAACTCTTAGAGGAAAACATAGGCAGAACACTCGATGACATAAATCAAAGCAAGATCCTGTATGACCCACCTCCTAGAGTAATGGAAATAAAAACAAAAGTAAACAAGTGGGACCTGATTAAACTTAAAAGCTTTCACACAGCAAAGGAAACTGTAAGTGAGGTGAAAAGACAACCAACAGAATGGGAGGAAACAATAGCAAATGAAACAACTGACAAAGGATTAATTTCCAAAATATACAAGCAGCTCATACAACTCAATACCAGAAAAACAAACAACCTAATCAAAACGTGGGGAAAAGATCTAAACAGACATTTCTCCAAAGAAGATATACATGGCCACATAGACTATGACAAACGAGGCAAGGATACATGATGGAGAAAAGACAGTTTCTTCAATAATTGGTATTGGAAAAGCTTGACAATTACCTGTTAATAATGAAATTAAAACATTACTTCATACAATATATGCAAATAGAAGCAAAATGGATTAAATATATTAGTATAAAAAAATGAGACCATAAAACTCATAGAAGAAAGTATAGGCAAAACATTCTTTAACATAAATTGTAGCAATATTTTCCTACAACAAGGCAAAAGATGCAAAAGCAAAAATAAACAACAGGGACCTAAAGCAACTTAAGAGTTTTTGCACAGCAAGGGAAAACATTAATAAAATGAAAAGAAAACCTACCCAATGGAAGAAAGTACTTACAAACGATGTGACTGACAATGGGTTAATACCCCAGTTATACACACAACTCATACAACTCAGTATCAAAAGAATAAACAACACAATTATAAAATAAAAAGGGCAGAAGACCTAAACAGACATTTTTCAAAGAAGGACATACAAGATGGCCCATCTGTGTGTCCTCTTTGAAAAATGCACATGAAAAGATGCTCTGCTATAACTAATTATTACAGAAATGCAAATTAAAACCAGAATAAGGTATTGCCTCACAATGGTCAGAATAGCTATCATCAAAATATCTACAGATAATAAATGCCAGAGAGAGTATGGAGAAAAGGGAACTCCCTTAAACTATTGAAATGTGTGTGTATGTATGATGCAGGGAACCCAAAGCTAATGCTCTGTGACAACCTAGAGGGGTGAGATGGGAGGGATGTTCAAAAGAGGGGAGACATATGTATACCTATGAAAGATTCATGTTTTTGTGTGGTAGAAACTATCATAACATTGTAAAGTAATTATCCTCCAATTAAAAATAAACTTTTTTAAAAAGAGTTGGTTCTTTGAAATGATCGCTATATTAATAATTGACAAACTTTTAACTAGTCTAACCAAAAAACCCATAAAACATAAAAGGCAAAGGACCCAAATAGACAAAATTATAAGACAGTGGAGCAGAAGGATGTGAGCTCACCCCTTCTCATAAAAACATCAAAATCACAACTAACTGCTAAGCAACCACTGACAAAAAAGAAAATGTTAGAACCTACTAAAAAGAAAATAATGCTGGACCTACAAAAAAAGATAATCTACACCCAAAGACAAATAAGAAGTCACAAACAAGCAGTAGGAGGGAAACCATCAGAATAAAATCAAATCTCATACCCACTGAATGGCAAGCCACAAACTGGAGAAAAATTATACCACAGAAATTCTTTTGCATAAGTAAAAGTCCTGAGCCCCACATCAGCTCTCCAGCCTGGGAATCTGGCAATGAGAGGAGGAACTCTCAGAGAATCTTGCACTGAAGGCCAGCAGGGTTTCATCGCAGGAATTCCATAGGGCTGAGGAAAACAGTAATTCCACTCTTGGATGATGACACAGGATTTGGTGCAAACCAGGACAGAGGAGAAAAAAAGCAGTGACCTAATAAGAGATGGAATCAGACCTACATGCTAGTATTTGAGGGTTTCCTGCAGAGTTGGGTATGACTTTGGCTCACCGTGGGAACAAAGGTACTGGCAATGGCATCCAGAGAGTGTTCATTGGTGTGAACTGTTGTGGAGGTTGCCATTTCCCCCACAAGACCTAGCCCCACCCAAAAAACTGTAGACCCCAGTGCCTTGACACTTCAGGCCAATCAACAGGGTGGAATACAGCCCCACCATCAGCAGAAAGTCTTCTTAAAGTCTTCCTGAGCACAGCCCTGCCCACCAGAGGGAAAAGACCCACTTCCAACCCACCAACAGGTGGAACCAGGCCCTCCCAACAGGAAGCCTACACAAACTTTTAAGACAACCTCATCCACCACAGGGCAGACAGCAAAAGCAGCCTGGGTAAAGGAAAATGCAATCACAAAAAGAGGCAAAATGAAACTGCACAGGAATATGTTCCAGATGAAAGAACAGGATCAGTTCAGTTCAGTCGCTCAGTCGTGTCCGACTCTTTGCGACCCCATGAACTGCAGCATGCCAGGCCTCCCTGTCCATCACCAACTCCCGGAGTTCACTCAGACTCATGTCCATCGAGTCGGTGATGCCATCCAGCCATCTCACCCTCTGTCGTCCCCTTCTCCTCCTGCCCCCAATCCCTCCCAGCATCAGAGTCTTTTCCAATGAGCCAACTCTTCACATGAGGTGGCCAAAGTATTGGAGTTTCAGCTTTAGCATCAGTCCTTCCAAAAAAATAATTAAAAGTAAAAATTCCATAACCAGAGAGACTCCCACATGAACGTGTTAGTAACACTGTTGACAAGTTAAGATGCCTGTCCTCCCAGTGATGGCAGCAGTAGGTTTGGGAGAGGGGATCTGCCTGCATCTTGGTTCAGGGAGGGGCTTCCCCCAGTTCTGGCCACTTGGTTGAAAGTAAATGACCAAAGACGACCCAGAGGAAGCATCCCGGGCGTCTTAGGAGGCCTTGGAGAAAGGAACATTCCCAGACAGGTCTTTAGAGGGACAGACCACACAAAACTAATTAAAACAATGTATCACAAAGAAAATGGATTACTCTCTTTATAACATGAAAGGAGGATTTTAATGCATGGTTACAATTACTAATGTACTCTGCTGTGGGACATTAATAAAGTTGCTTTTTTTCAGGCTAGAATGTCGTGATGCCATAATCAGAACATGCTCTTTTAAATTCCTTCAGCTTCCAAATGCAAATTCATCATTGGGTTCACTTCTAATAATTGCAGCGTTTCCTGCCTTGGGCTTAGGAGAAGCCTGACAAAATAGTGTTTGCTTAGGCAATAATTCAGACTTACCTTACTTATGATTACTATAGCGATTACTATAACTACAAGGTATAATTTTACTTTATTTAAATTTTATGAATTTGAATGTTTTTTACACTAACTTTTCCCAATAAAGTCCACTATGAAACCAAAACAAACAAACAAACAAAGAACACCCAGGACTGATCTCCTTTAGAATGGACTGGTTGGATCTCCTTGCAGTCCAAGGGGCTCTCAAGAGTCTTCTCCAACATCACAATTCAAAAGCATCAATTCTTCAGTGCTCAGCTTTCTTCAAAGTCCAACTCTCACATCCATACATGAACAGTGGAAAAACCATAGCCTTGACTAGACGGACCTTTGTTGGCAAAGTAATGTCTCTGCTTTTCAATATGCTATCTAGGTTGGTCATAACTTTCCTTCCAAGGAGTAAGCGTCTTTTAATTTCCTGGCTGCAATCACCATCTGCAGTGATTTTGGAGCCCCCCAAAATAAAGTCTGACACTGTTTCCACTGTTTCCCCATCTATTTCCCATGAAGGAACAGGATAAAACCACAGAAAAACATCAAAATAAGTAGAGATAGGAAATCTACTGGGAAAGGAATTCAGAGAAATGATACTGAAGAAGATCCAAGATCTTGGAAAAAGAATGGAGGCACAGACTGTGAAGATACAAGAAATGTTAAACAAAGACCTAGAAGAAATAAACAAACACAGAGAAGATCAATACAATAACTGAAATGAAATATAAACTAGAAGCAATCAGTTCAGAGTAACTGAGGCAGAAGATGAGAGACCTGTGGTAAATAGAATAGTGGAAATTACTGCCACAAAATAGAACAAATTAAAAAAAATGTAAAGAAATGAAGACAGACTTAGAGATCTCTGGGACATTAAATGCACCAATATTTTGCATACTAGGGATCCCAGAAAAAGAAGAGAGAAAGGACCTGAGAATGTATTTGAAATGAAAATAGCTGAAAAATTCTCTAACTCAGAAAAGAAACAGTCATTCAATTCCAGGAAGTACAGGGGGTCCCAGGAAGTATAAAAAGCTAGGAGGAACCTGCCAATACACACAGTAATCAAATTGACAAAATTTTAAGAAAAAATATTAAAAACAACAGGGGAGAGCAACATATAACATTCAAGAGGATTCCTAAAAGATTATCAGCTAATTTCTCAGCAGAAACGCTGAAGACTAGATGGGAGTGGCACAATATATTTAAAGTGATGAAGAATAACTGTGCAATGGAAATTTCACAGGAATTTTCCATTCCTATAACTAAGAATACTCTGCCCAGCAAAGCTCTAACTAGATTCAATGGTGAAGTCAGAAGTTGACAGACAAGCAAATGCTAAAAGCACCACCAGACAACTGGGATGACCCAGAGGGATGATATGGGGAGGGAGGAGGGAGGAGGGTTCAGGATGGGGAACACATGTATACCTGTGGTGGGTTCATTTTGATATATGGCAAAACCAATACAATATTGTAAAGTTATAAAATAAAATAAAAATGAGTGACAAATGCTAAAGAAAGTTTTCTAAGCAGAAAAGCCAACTACAAGAAACATGAAATGTACAAATGGAAAAGAACACCAGAAAGGCAAACATGTAAAGGTAGGAAATCATCTGTGTGCAAATACAATATCAAAACTAGCAACTGTGAGAACAGGAGAGCACAAATGGTAGTTATTGGAAATGCATTTAAAATTAAAAGATCGGCAAGTTAAAATAATCTTGCTTATATAGAGATGATTATATCAAACCTTCATGGTATCTTCAAACTGATAATTTACACTATATACACACTATAAAAAGAACACAGAGTCCAAAAACAACACCAAAGTTAGTCATCAGATCACAAGGGAAAAGAACAAAAGAGGAAGGGGATAAAAAGGACCTACAAAAACAGATCCAACACAATTAAGAAAATGATGATAAGAACATACACATCAATAATTAATTTAAATGTAAATGAATTAAAACTTGAAACCAAAAGAATAGAATGGGTATATGGATATATAAAAATAATGTCTATATGTATGCTATCTACAAGAAGCCCATTTCACATCTAGGGATACATACAGACTAAAAGTGAGGGGATGGAAAAAGTATTCTATGCTAATTGAAATCATGAGAAAACTAGAGTAGCAATACTCATATCAGACAAAATAGACTTTAAAATAAAAACTGTAACAAAAGTCAAAGAAGAACACTACATAATGACCAAGGAATCAGTCCAAGAAGATATAACATAATAAATACACATGCATCCAACATAGGAACACCCCAAATACAAGGCAAATACTAACAATCATAAATATTTCATGCAAAGATGGGCACAATAAAGGACAGAAATGACAAGGATAAAATAGAAGCAGAAGAGATTAAGAACAGGTGGCATGAAAACACAGAACTATACAAAAATATCTTAATGATGCAGATAACCACGACAGTGTAGCTACTCATCTAGAGCCAGACATCCTGGAGTGTGAAGTCAAATGGGCCTTAGGAAACATTACGATGAACAATGAACAAAGCTAGTGGAGGTGATGGAATTCCAGCTGAGTTATTTTAAATCCTAAAAGATGGTGCTGTGAAAGTGCTCCACACCTTATGCCAACAAATTTGGAAAACTCAGTAGTGACCACAGGACTGGAAAAGGTCAGTTTTCATTCCAATCTCCAAGAGAGGCAATGCCAAAGAATGTTCAAATTACTGTACAATTGCACACATTTCACATGCTAGCAAAATCATGCTAAAAATTCTTCAAGTTAGGCTTCAGCAGTACATGAACCAAGAACTTCCAGATGTATAAGCTGGATTTAGAAAAGGCTGAATTTAGAACCAGAGATCCAATTGCCAACATCTGGTAGATCATAGAAAAAGGAAGGGAATTCCAGAAGAACATCTACTTCTACTTCATCAACTCCACTAAAGTCTTTGACTGTGTGGATCATAGAAAACTGTGGAAAATTTCTTAAAGGGATGAGAATACCAGACCACACTGCCTCTCTTCTAAGAAACCTGTATGTAGCACAAAAAGCAATAGTTAAGCCAGACATGGAACACAGACTGCTTCAAAATTGGGAAAGGAGTATGTCAAGGCTATATATTGTCACCCTGCTTGTTTAACTTATATGCAGAGTGCTGGCTGGATGACTCAAAAGCTGGAATCAAGATTGCCAGGAAAAATATCAACAGCCTCATATATGCAGATGATGCCACTTTAATGGCAGAAAGCAAGGAGGAACTAAAGAACCTCTTGATGAAGATGAAAGAGGAGAGTGAAAAAGTTGGCATAAAACTCAACATTCATAAATGAAGATCATTGCGTCCAGTCCTATCACGTCTTGGCAAATAGATGGGTAAAAAAGTGGAGATAGTGACAGATTTCATTTTATTGGCCTCCAAAATCTCTGCAGACAGTGAGTGCAGCCATGAAATTAAAAGACACTTACTCTTTGGAAGAAAAGTTATGACCAACCTAGACAGCATATTAAAAAGCAGAGACATCACTTTGACAACAAAATGACAACAGCTTTTACAATAGTCCAAGCTATGAATTTTCCAGTAGTCATGTATGGATGTAGTAGTTGGACCATAAAGAAAACTGAATACTGAAGAATAGATGCTTTTGAATTGTGGTACTGGAGAAGACTCTTGAGAGTCCCTTGGACAGCAAGGTGATCAAACCAGTCAATCCTAAAGGAAATCAACCATGAATATTCATTGGAAGGACTGATGCTGAAGCTGAAGCTCCAATACTTTGGCCACCTGCTGTGAACAGTCAACTCACTGAAAAAGACTCTGATGTTGGGAAAGATTGAGGGCAGAAGGAGAAGGGAACAACAGAGAATAAGATATTTGGATGGCATCACTGACTCAATGGACATGAGTTTGAGCAAACTCCAGGAGACAGTGAAGGACAGGGAAGCCTGGCGTGCTGCAGTTCATGGGATTGCAAAGAGTGGAACCTGATTTAGTGACTGAACAATGACAACAGATGTAAAAGGAGACAGTGACAGTAACAGAATAACAGTGAGGTACTTTAACACCCATTTTCATGAATACTCAGATCAGTAAGACTAGTAAGGAAACACAGACCTTAAATGGTACATTAGATCAGATAGACTTAATTTATATTTAAAAAGCATTCCATATAAAAGCAGCAGAATACACATTCTTTTCAAGTGCATTTGGAACCATTCTCCAGGATTGAACACACGTCAGGATAAAAACCAAGCCTAAGTAAATTTAAGAAAACCAATTATATCAAGCATCTTTTCCAAACACAACACTATAAGGAAACAATAACCCTGTGTACGAGACAGCAAAAGAGACACTGATGTATAGATCAGTCTTATGGACTCTGTGGGAGAGGGAGAGGGTGGAAAGATTTGGGAAAATAGCATTGAAACATGTATAATATCATGTATGAAACGAGTCGCCAGTCCAGGTTCGATGCACGGTACTGGATGCTTGGGGCTGGTGCACTGGGACGACCCAGAGGGAGGGGAGGGGAGGGAGAAGGGTGGAGGGTTCAGGATGGGGAACGCGGGTATACCTGTGGCGGATTCATTTCGATATTTGGCAAAACTAATACAATATTGTAAAGTTTAAAAATAAAATAAAATTTAAAAAAAAAGAAATCAATTACAAGAAAAAAAAATCATAAAAAAAACACTAGCACATGGAGGCTATACAATATGCTGCCAAACAACTAATGTATCATTAAAGAAGACAAGGAGAAAATTTAAAAATAGAGACAACGGGAAACAAAAACACAGCAATCCAAAACCTATAGAACATGGCAAAAGCAGTTCTAAGAGGGAAGTTAATAGCAATACAATCTTAGGAAACAAGAAAAATCATAGACCTCTCTCCCCGCCCCTCCCACCCCAGGAGCAGCAGTATGCCCGCTGGATGGCTGGCTGAAACAAAAAAAGAAAAATCATAAATAAATAACCTAACCTTAGAACAAAAGCAACTATGAAAAGAATATCAAACAAAATTCTAAGACAGAAGAAGGGGAAAAAATCATAAAATCAGAGCTTAAATAAATTAAATAGAAGCAAAGAAAAAAAATTGAAAAGATCAATGAAACTCAAAGCTGATTCTTTGAAAAGATAAACCAAATTGATAAACCTTTATCTAGGCTCATCAAGAAAAAGGAGAGGGGGCTCAACTCTTTAAAATTAGAAATGAAAAAGGAGACATTGCAGTGGACAACTCAAAAATACAAAATATCATAAGACCACTACAAGCAACTCTACAGCAATAAAATGGACAACCTAGAAGAAACAAATTCTTAGAAAGGTACAATCTCCCATGACTGAGCCAGGAAGAAGCAGAAAATATGAACAAACCAATGACACGTACTGAAATTGTTATTTAAAAACTCTCCCAAAATGTCCAGGACAAAATATCATTCCATGAAGGCACCATCACCCTGATACCAAAACCACTCTAAGATAACAAAAAAAAAAAAAAAGAAGAAGAAGAAGAAAGAAAGAAAGAAAGAAAAGAAAATTATAGGCCACTATATGCCAAAGCCTTTGACTGTGTGGATCACCACAAACTGTGGAAAATTCTGAAAGAGATGAGAATACCAGACCACCTGACCTGCCTCTTGGGAAACCTATATGCAGGTCAGGAAGCAACAGTTAGAACTGGACATGGACAAACAGACTGGTTCCAAATAGGAAAAGGAATCCCTCAAGGCTATATATTGTCACCCTGCCTATTTAACTTATATGAAGAGTACATCATGAGAAACGCTGGGCTGGAAGAAGAACAAGCTGGAATCAAGATTGCCAGGAGAAATATCAATAACCTCAGATATGCAGATGACACCACCCTTATGGCAGAAAGTGAAGAGGAACTCAAAAGCCTCTTGATGAAAGTGAAAGAGGAGAGTGAAAAAGTTGGCTTAAAGCTCAACATTCAGAAAATAAAGATCATGGCATCTGGTCCCATCACTTCATGGGAAATAGATGGGGAAACAGTGGCAGACTATTTTAGGGGGCTCTGAAATCACTGCAGATGGTGACTGCAGCCATGAAATTAAAAGACGCTTACTCCTTGGAAGAAAAGTTATGACCAACCTAGATAGCATATTCAAAAGCAGAGACGTTACTTTGCCAACAAAGGTCCGTCTGGTCAAGGCTATGGATTTTCCAGTGGTCATGTATGGATGTGTGAGTTGGACTGTGAAGAAAGCTGAGTGCTGAAGAATTGATGCTTTTGAACTGTGGTGTTAGAGAAGACTCTTGAGAGTCCCATGGACTGCACGGAGATCCAACTAGTCCATTCTAAGGGAGATCAGCCCTGGGATTTCTTTGGAAGGAATGATGCTAAAGCTGAAACTCCAGTACTTTGGCCACCTCATGTGAAGAGTTGACTCATTGGAAAAGACTCTGATGCTGGGAGGGATTGAGGGCAGGAGGAGAAGGGGATGACAGAGGATGAGATGGCTGGATGGCATCACCAACTCGATGGACGTGAGTTTGAGTGAACTCCAGGAGTTGGTGATGGACAGGGAGACCTGGCATGCTGCGATTCATGGGGTCGCAAAGAGTAGGACACGACCGAGCGACTGAATTTAACTGATCACCGATGAACATAGATGCAAAAATTCTCAACAAAATATTAGTAAACCAAATCCAACAGTACATAAAAAGGATAATATACCATGATCAAGTGAGATTTATCCCAGGCATGCAAGAATTTGTTAGTATCCACAAATAATCAGTGTGATACACTACATCAATAAACTGAAGAATAAAAACCACATGATCATATCAATGGATGCAAAAAATGACAAAATTCAACACCGTTTATGATAAAACCTCTCCAAAGTAAGCATAGGGGAAATATGCCTCAACATAATTAAGGCCTTATATGACAAACCTTCAGCTTGCATCATAATAAATAGTGAAAAATTGAAAGCATTTCCTTTAAAATCAGGAACAGGACAAAGATGTCCACTCTCTACTTTTCTTCAACATAGTTTTAAAAGTCCTAACCATGTAAATCAAAGACCAAAAAGAAATTGAAAAAAATACAAATTGGAAAAGAAGTAGTAAAACTGTCACTATTTGCAAATGACATGATACTATAGTATAATGTTCTATACTATACAATACAATACTATCAGTTCAGTTCACTCAATCAGGTCCAACTCTGTGACCCCATTTACTGCAGCACACCGGGCTTGCCTGTCCATTACCAACTTTCAGAGCTTTCTCAAACTCATGTCCATTGAGTCAGTGATGCCATCCAACCATCTCATCCTCTGTCATCCCCTTCTTCTCCCACCTTCAATCTTTCTCTGTATCAAGGGCTTTTCCACTGAGTCAGTTCTTCACTACAGGTGGCCAAAAGTATTGGAGTTTCAGCTTCAGCATCAGTGTTTCCAGTGAGTAATCAGGACTGATTTCCTTTAGGATGTACTGATTGGATCTCCTTGCAGTCCAAGGGACTCTCAAGAGTTGTCTCCAACACCACAGTTCAAAAGTATCAATTCTTCAACACTCAGCTTTCTTTGCAGGGCATGTACATCCGTACATGACTACTGGAAAAACCACCACTTTGACTAGACAGACTTTTCTTGGCAAAATAATGTCTCTGCTTTTTAATATGCTGTCTAGGTTGTTCATGGCTTTTCTTCCAAGTAGCAAGCGTCTTTTAATTTCATGGCTGCAGTCACCATCTGCAGTGATTTTGGAACCCCCCAAAATACAGTCTGTAACTCTTTCCATTGTTTCCCCACCTATTTTCCATGAAGTGATGGGACCAGATGCCATGATCTTAGTTTTCTGAATGTTGAGTTTTAAGCCAATTTTTTCACTCTCCTCTTTCACTTTCATCAAGAGGCTCTTCAGTTCTTCTTCACTTTCTTCCATAAGGGTGGTGTCATCTGAGATTATTGATATTTCTCCCAGCAATCTTGATTCCAGTTTGTGCTTCATCCAGCCTGGCATTTCTTATGATGTATTCTGCATGTAAGTTAAATAAGCAGGGTGACAATATACAGCTTTGATTCATTCATTTTCTGATTTAGAACCAGTCTGTTTTTTCCATGTCCAATTCTAATTGTTGCTTCTTGACCCGCATACAGATTTCTCAAGAGGCAGGTAAGGTGATCTTGTATTTCCATCCCTTTAAGTATTTTCCACCATTTGTTGTGATCCACACAGTCAGAGGTTTTGTCATAGTCAATAAAGCAGAAGTAGATGTTTTTCTGGAACTCTCTTGCTTTTTGATGACCCAACAGATCTTGGCAATTTGATCTCTGTTTCCTCTGCCTTTTGAAGTCCAGCTTGAACATTTGGAAGTTCATTGTTCACGTACTGTTGAAGCCTGGCTTGGAGAATTTTGAACATTACTTTGTGTGAGATGAGAGCAATTGTGTGGTAGACTGAACATTCTTTGGCCTTGCCTTTCTTTGGGATTGGAATGAAAACTGATCTTTTCCAGTCCTTTGGCCACTGCTGAGTTTTCCAAATTTGCTGGCATATTGAGTGCAGCACTTTCACAGCATCATCTTTTAGGATTTGAAATAGCTCAACTGGTCTTCCATAACCTCCAGTAGCTTTGTTAATTGTGATGCTTCCTAAGGCCCACTTGACTTTGCATTCCAGGATGTCTGGTTCTAGGTGAGTGATAACACCATCATGGTTATTTGGGTCATGAAGATCTTTTTTATACTATACTCTACTACTACTACTACTACTACTACTACTACTACTACTACTAAGTCGCTTCAGTCATGTCTGACTCTGTGTGACCCCAGAGATGGCAGCCCACCAGGCTCTCCTATCCCTGGGATTCTCCAGGCAAGAATACTGGAGTGGGTTGCCATTTCCTTCTCCAATGCATGAAAGTAAAAAGTGAAAGGAAGTCACTCAGTAATGTCCAACTCTTAGCAACCCCATGGACTGCGACTCACCAAGCTCCTGCGTCCATGGGATTTTCCAGGCAAGAGTGCTGGAGTGGGGTGCCATTGCCTTCTCCATACTATACTCTAGTAAAATATAAATATAAAGAATTTTCAAGATGCTACCAGAAAACTACTAGAGCTCATCAGTAATTTTGGTGAAGTTGCAGAATACAGAATTGATAGAAATCTATTGCATTTCTTTTTTTTTTTTTTAATATCCAGGCTATGTCACTGTGTTTTCAAGCCTGAAAATCTCCTTAAGCTGTCCCAAAGCTTCTTTATTAACTAGGCAGGTATATTTAAGCTTTAAAGTTTTTAATTCAAAGGCAAATGGAGGTTCTTTTAATATTTAAGATGTAACATTTACTACATATTCTGTGACCACACCTTTTTGGGCAAATGACCTTTACACAGATTATAAGATTCTCCACGTGCCTTTACATAGCAATATATTTGCCAGCTTTTGCTCATATGTGAACACCCTGGACAACTGCTTTGCATACTGGGCTAGGATCCAGGGCATAGTGGCTGAGGCCCTCATGGGCTTGGAAATGCGACCAGGCTTCTTTGCCTCTTGCATGTCAATGGAGTACATAGTGCTAACCGCCAGTGATTGTTCAATTCAGTCACAATGTTTTAAATCAGAGTTCCATATTCTTAGACCAGTACCAAAAAGCCATCCTTGTTGCTGGAATTTTTTAAAACACTGAAGTTGCCATTATAAAAAAAGACATTGGTTAAAAGGCAAAATGCATCCTTTGCATACTTATTTGACAAACGGTAACAAGCATTCAAATATTTAGAGTTAATTCACTGGTAACAGCTATTACAAGATTTATCACACTGGCTTCAGCTCTTGGAAACCAGCTTCCCAAGTTGGAGACCACATCTACCTTAGTTGGGTTTTCACACCTCTGTGTTAGCACCTGCTGTCAGACCACCACCAGCACCAAGAGAAATAGCCCCTTGCTAAGAGTGCATTTCTATACACTAAGAAAGAAAGATCTGAAAGAGAAATTAAAGAAACAATCTCATTGCATTCAAAGGAATAAAATATCTAGGAATAAACGTATTTAAGGAGGAAAAAACCTCTACTCCAAGAACTCTAAGATGGTGATGAAAGAAACTGAAGTTGACACAAATTGATGGAAAGATATACCATGTTTCTGGGTCTCAGGTCCTTCAGCAGTGCCAGGCTTCATAGTTACCAAGTAATCTCTTGCATTCCTATATACTAACCATGAAAAATCAGACAGGGAAAGTAAGGAAACAATCCCATTCACCATTAAAACAAAAAGAATAAAATACCTAGGAATAAACCTATCTAAGGGCTTCCATGGTGGCTCATTGGTAAAGAACTGCCTGCTAATGCAGGAGATGCAGTTTCAATCCTTGGGTCAGGAAGATCCCTGGAGAAGGAAATGACAAACCACTCTAGTATTCTTGCCTGGGAAATCCCATGGAGAGAAGAGCATGGTGGCTTTTCAGTCCATGGGGTCATAAAAAAGTTGGACACAACTTAGTGACTAGGCAACAACAACAGTGATAAACCTACATAAAGAGACAAGAAACCTGTATGCAGAAAACTATAAGATGCTGGTGAAAGAAATCGAAGATGACACAAACAGATGAAGAGATACACAATGTTCTCAGATTGAAACAATCAATGTTGTAAAAATAACTACACTATCCAAAGAAATCTACAGATTCAATGCAATCCCTATCAAATTACCAATGGCATTTTCACAAAACTAGAACAAAATGCTTTACAATTTGTATGGAAACACAAAAGACCCTGAATAGCCAAAGCAATCTTGAGAAAGACAAATGGAGCTGAAGGAAATCAACCTTCCTGACTTCAGGCTATACTATAAAGCTGCAGTAATCAGAACAGTATGGTACTGGCACAGAAATAGAAATATAGACCAATAGAACAAGATAGAAAGCCCATGCACCTAAAGGCAGCTTATCATTGACAAAGGGAGCAAAAATAGACAATGGAGAAAAGAGCCTCTTCAACAAGTAGTCCTAGGAAAACTGAACAGCTAAAGATAAAATAAAGAAATTAGAAAACTTTTTAATACCATACACAAAAGTAAACTCAAAATGGATTAAATATCTAAATATAAGGCCAGAAACCATAAAACTCTTAGAGGAAAACATAGGCACTACATGCTTTGACATAAATCACAGCAATAGCTTCTTTGACTCACCTCCTAGAGTAATGGAAACAAAAAATAAATAAATAAAAATAAGCAAAGGGGGTCTAATCAAACTTAAAAGCTGTTGCATAGCAAAGGAAACTATAAACAAGTTGAAAAATAACCCTAATAATGGGAGAAAATAATTGCAAATGAAGCAACCAATAAAGGATTAATCTCCAAAATATACAAGCAGCTCAAGGCAGTTCCATATCATAAAAGCAAAAAAATAAATAAATAAAAACAATTAAAATGGACATAAGACCTAAACACATATGTTTTCATTGCCGAAGAAGACATACAGATGAGCAATAAACACATGAAAATATGTTTAGTATCACTCACTATTAGAGAAATGCAAATTAAACTATAATGAGGTATCACCTGGCTGGTAAGAATAGTCATCATCAAAAAAATCTGCAAAACAATGCTGAGGACATGGAGAAAAGAGAACTCTCCTGTACTGTTGGTGAGAATGTAAATTGATATAGACACGATGGGGAACAGTATGTTGTTGTTTTGTGTCTGACACTTTGCAATGCCATGGACTATAGTACACCAGACTTCCCTGTCCTTCACTATCCCCCAGAGTCTGTGCAAACTCATGTCCGTTGAGTCAATGATGCCATCTAACCATCTCATTCTCTGTCATGCCTTTCTCTTCCTGCCTCAATCTTTCCCAGAATCAGGGTCTTTTCCAATAAGTTGGTTCTTCATATTAGCTGGCCAAAGTATCGCAACTTCAGCTTCAGCATCAGTCCTTCCAATGAATAATTAGGGTTGACTTCCTTTAGGATTGACTGGTTTGATCTCCTTGCTGTCCGAAGAACTCTCAAGAGTCCTCTCCAACACCACAGTTCTGCACCACATACTGGAGAACAGTATGGAGATTTCTTAAAAGCTATGAATAAAACTACCATATGATCCAGAAAATTGGATATACCCTGAGGTATAGGCATATACCCTGAGGAAACCATAATTCAAAAAGACACAGGTATCCCTTTGTTCCTTGCGGCACTATTTACAATAGTGGCAACAACCCATATGTCCATCAACAGAGGAAATGATAAAAAAAATAGTGGTACATATATACAATGGAATATTACTCAGCCATGAAAAAGAATGGATTTGAATCCATTCTAGTGAGGTGGATGAAATTAGAGCCTGTTATAGAGTGAAGAAAGTCAGAAAGAGAGAAACAAATATTTTCTATTAATACATATATATGTTATCTAGAAAAATGGTACCCATGAACCTATGTGCAAGGCAAGAATAGAGATGCAGACAAAGAGAACAGACTTGTGGACACATCGGGGGAATTAAAAGGTGGGATGAATGAGAAAGTAGCATTGACATATATACACTACCATGTGTAAAACAGTTAGTAGGAAGTTGCTATATAACACAAGGAGCCCAGCCTGGCACTCTGGGATGACCTAGAGGGTTGGGATTGGGTGGGGGTGGGAGGTAAGCTCAAGAGGGAGAAGATATTTACGTATATATATATGTATATATATAATTATGGCTGATTCATGTTGAATGGCAGAAACCAACACAATATTATATAGCAATTATCTTCCAATTAAGAACTAATAATTAGTGATTAATAATCACTTCATGACAAATAGATGGGGAAACATTGGAAACAGTGACAGACTATTTTTGGGGGGCTCCAAAATCACTGCAGATGGTGACTGCAGCCATGAAATTTAGACGCTTACTCATTGAAAGGAAAGTTATGACCAATTTAGACAGCATATTAAAAAGCAGAGACATTACTCTGCCAACAAAGGTCCATCTAGTCAAGGCTATGGTTTTTTCAGTAGTCATGTACGGATGTGAGAGTTGGACTATAAAGAAAGCTTAGTGCAGAAGAACTGATGCTTTTGAACTGTGATGTTGGAGAAGACTCTTGAGAGTCCCTTGGACTGCAAGTAGATTCTACCAGTCCATCCTAAAGGAGATCAGTCCTAGGTGTTCATTGGAAGAACTGATTTTGAAGCTGAAACTCCAATATTTTGGCCACCTGATGTGAAAAGCTGACTCATTTGAAAAGACCCTGATGTTGGGAAAAATTGAGGGCAGGAGAAGGGGACGACAGAGGATGAGATGGTTGGATGGCAACACCGACTCAATGGACATGAGTTTGGTTAAGCTCTGGCAGTTAGTGTTGGACAGGGAGGCCTGGAGTGCTGTGGTTCATGGGGTTGCAAAGAGTCAGACATGACTGAGGGACTGAACTGAACTGAACCGAATTAGTTAAAGAAAGTTTTCCAGAAGCCAGTTGAAATACACTATGAGCTGATTTCATTAAGATAAATCATCTGAACTCTCCCAAAAGCTAAATGATCCATTTACAAGCCTGAATGCAACACTTCATGAAAAGGGTACTTATCTTCTGATGTAAAAATCATTTTTTAATTTTGTTTTTTAAGTCATGATTGGCATTTAAGCCACAATTGTCATTATAGCTGATCTGGAAATTATATTCATGTTAGGCTAACTATATCTATACATCTGTTCCTATTACAAGTAAGTATCTTTGATTTACATCATTTTTAGATGATGTCAATTTACATACACACACACACACACACACACACCCATGATATCTTTTGCAAAGTAGTTTTGATTTTGCTCTTCCATTTATCTTCCAAACAACATATTTTTCTTTTACCAAAATAATAGCAAATACTGACATGTAATGTTATTTTATCTCTTTTTAAAAAGAATTTTAATAATAATCTCAAATTTGGTGCTTCATTCAAAATAATATGTATCCATTTAAAAAAAAGATATACCATGTTTTTGCATTGGAAGAATCAATATTGTCCAAAGTGACTGACTATACTACTTAAGAAAAACTACAGATTCAAACCAATCTTTATCAAATTATCAGGGCATTTTTTCACAGAACTAGAGCAAAAAAATCTTAAAATTTGTATGAAAAAACAATTATCAATGAAAAAGGAAATATTACAGGTGATACTGTAGAAATACAAAGAAGCATAAGAGGCTACTGTGAAAAATTATATATGAACACACTGGATAACCTAATAAAAATGAATAAATTCTTAGAAACATACAGCCTACCAAGATTGAGTCATGAAGAAGTAAAAAAATATTTTTGAACAGGCTAATTTCAAGTGAGTATATTTAATCAACGAACAAAAATCTCCCAAGAAACTAAAGTCTATGACTAAACAGCCTGACTGGTTAATTCTACCATGTATTAAAGGAACTTAATGCTAATTGTTTTAAAACTCTTCCACAAAATAGGAAGGAAGGGAATAGGAAGGGAACACTTTCAAATTCATGTTATAACTTTCTAATTATCCTGATACCAACACCAGAGAAAGAAGCTACAAGAAAAGAAAATTACAGATGGGTCTCCATCCTAAATGTGGATGTGAAAATCCTCAACAAAGTATCAGCAAACTGAATTTAGTAGCACATTAAATGGGTCAAACACTATGATAAAGTGGATTTTATTACAAGTATTTAAGTTTAGTTCAACATCTATAAGTCAATATGATACACTACATTAACAAAATCAAGAATTAAAGCCACAGGTTCCTCTCAGTAGATATAGAAATGAGCATCTGACAAAATTCAACATCCATTTATGATAAAATAGTACAACAAAGGGAATATAAAGGGAACAAGCCTCCAGATAATAAAGGCCATATATGACAAGCCCACAGTGATCATGTGCTCTGTGTGCTCAGTCTCTCAGTCATGTCCAACTCTCTGCAACCCCATGGACTGTATCCCACCAGACTCCTCTGTCCATGGGATTCTCCAAGCAAAAATAGTGGGGTGTGTTGCCATGCCCTCCTCCAAGGGTTCTTCCTGACCCAAGGATCAAGCCTGTGTCTCTTGTGTCTCCTGCACTGCAGGCAGGTTCTTTACCCACTGAGCCACCTGGGAAGCCCATACTTACTAGTAAAAAGCTGAAAGCTTTTCATTTACAATCAGAAACAAGACAAGGATGCCCACTCTTACCACATTTTAGTCAACATAACATTGGAATTTCTGGCCAGGACAATCAGACAAAAAAGAAAAAGGAAAAACTGGGAAGAAAAGGTAGCCAAATTGGAAAGGGAGAAGTAAAATTGTTTCTATTTGTAGATGATATGATTTTATATATGGAAAATGCTAAAGACTCCACCAAAAATACCTGTTAGATCTAATGAACAAATTCAACATAACTCCAGGATACAAAATTAACATCACAAACATCAGTATTGTTTGAATATACTAATGAGAGATTATCTGGAAAAGAAATAAATTATCCCATTTATGATATAATAATAACAATAAAAATAGTTAGAAATAAATTTCATCCAGGATATGAAAGATCTGTCCACTGAAAACCATGGGAAATTGATGAAAGTAATTTAAAATTCAAATAAATGGAAAGATCTCACATGTTAATGAATTTAAAAAAATAGTTTTCTTGACATTTCCATACTACTCAATGCCATCTACAGATTTAAGGAAATCCCTAGTAAGATTCCAAAACATTTTTTTTTTACAGAAGTAGAGCAAACAATTCTAAAGTTTGTGTGCAAACACAAAAGATTCTGGATAGCCAAAACATCTGAGAAACAAGAATAAAGCTGGTGGTATGAATTTCCTGTATTCAAATTACATAACAAAGCTAAGCAAAGCTGTGTTGGCATAAGAATGGGCATATAGAGCAACAGAACATAGTCAAAAGCTGAGAAATAAACCCAAGCAAATATAGTCAACTAATATTTCACAAGGAAGCCAAGGATATTCAGTGGAAAAAGAAAATTTTTCAATAAATGGTTCAGGGAAAGTGAAATATTCTTGTGTAAAAGAATGAAACTAGACCACTAACAAAAAATTTCACAGCACTAACAAAAAAGTTGCTCATAATAAGTACTTAAATGTTACATTGTAAATCATAAACCTCCTAGAATAAAACAGAGGAAAGCCCCTTCACATGAATATTGTTAAATTTTTTTGAAATGGCACCTAAAGCATAAGCAACAAAACAAATAGAACTGTACTGAACTAATAAAAACCTTCTATACAGCAAAAGAAAAAAATCCAGAAATTGAAAAGGCAATCTACAAAATTGGAGAAAATACTGGCAAATCATATACATGATAAGGGGTTAATATCCAAAATATATAAAGAACTAATACAATTCAATAACAGACAAACAAGTAATCAATTTAAAAATAGGCAAAGAACTTGATTTTCCAAAGATTTTTAGATCAACAGTTACATAAAAAAATGTTCAACATTACTAATTATCAGGGGAATACAAATTAAAACAACATTAGATATAATCTCATACTTGTTAGAATGGCCATCACTGAAAAGACAAGAGAGAACTAATGCAACGAGGATATAGAGAAAAGGTTAACTCTTGTGCACTGTTGGGGGAATGTAAACTGATTGAACCACTATGGAAAGCAATATAGAAGTGTTGTGGTCCTTTAATAGACCGGAACCTGGTGGTCCAGAGTCGACGATAAGAAGGTAAAGGAGAAAAAGAGGCTGATATTCCTTGGTTTATGCAGAAAGCCAATAAAGCCCCTGACACAGGGCTTGCTCTGTTCACAGAGGCCTCAGGCGCCTTCTGATGGGGTGAAGACACAGAGTGCCTTCTCGAGAGAGTCTTAGAAGCTGGGGCAGGAAAGTGAACTCAGAGGGCCTCTGCGCTCCAAGAAATAGCCTGAGAGAGAGAGAGAGAAAGAAAGACATGGGGACGAGAGCTCTGATGAAGCAAAGATGTTTTATTCAACATTGTGTAGGTATTTATACTGTCTTCAGTTCAGTTCAGTCTCTTAGTCGTGTCCGACTCTTTGTGACCCCATGAATTGCAGAATGCCAGGCCTCCCTGTCCATCACAAACTCCTGGAGTTCAGTCAGACTCACGTCCATCGAGTCAGTGATGCCATCCAGCCATCCCATCCTCTGTCATCCCCTTCTCCTCCTGCCGCCAATCCCTCCCAGCATCAGAGTCTTTTCCAACGAGTCAATGCTTCGCATGAGGTGGCCAAAGTACTGGAGTTTCAGCTTCAGTATCATTCCCTCAAAAGAAATCCCAGGGCTGATCTCCTTCAGAATGGACTGGTTGGATCTCCTTGCAGTCCATGGGACTCTCAAGAGTCTTCTCCAACATCACAGTTCAAAAGCATCAATTCTTGGGCGCTCAGCCTTCTTCACAGTCCAACTCTCACATCCATACATGACCACAGGAAAAACCATAGCCTTTTTACTGTCTTACAAGATAGCTATTTTCAGCAGAGATAAAATCAAAACTTACAAGTTATCAAGAAAACATGAAATCATCCATATGAAAGAGAGAGTTGTAAATAACCACTTTTACCATATGGTTCATAAAAAGGAAGACAGTACTTATCACAGTATAAAAAAACTAATGAAGGAAATGCCTGGATTCCTCACTCCTGGGAGAGGCTTGCCTCTCCTCTTAATTCCTGGATATTCACGAATTAATAAGGAGCAGAGAATTCCTGACAGATCCAAAACAGCACACAGGAAGCCTCCTGTTAAATGCTTCCTGACATGGAAGTCTCTCAAAATATTAAGAATAGAACTATCATATGATGCAGCAATTTCACCCCAGGCTATATAATCTAAGGGGCTTCCCTGGTGGCGCAGAGGTTAAAGCATATATAATCTAAAGAAAACAAAATCACTGTTGAAGAAATATACATACCTCCATGCTTACTGCAGCATTACATACAATAGCCAAGATACGAAAGCAATCTAAATTGTCTATGGACAGGTGAAGGATAAAAATGTGGTTTGTGTTTATAAATGCAGTTGAATAACATTCAACTCTTAAAAAAGGAGGAAATCCTGTTTGGGACAACATGGGTAGACTGTGAGGGCATTATTCTAAGTTAAATAAGTCAGATAGACACAAATACTAAACAATTTCATTTTTAGGTGAAATGTAAAAGAAAAACAGTAAAACTAATAAAGAAGTACAGATTTTTTGGGTACCAAATATGGAGGAAGGGGTTGGTGGAATTTGATTAAGGTAATCAAATGTTACAAACTTTCAGTTAAAAAGCAAGTACTAGAGATGTAATATATCAATAAAAGATGGTGGCTATAGTTAATACGGCTGTATGGTATATATGAAAGTTGCTAATACAATATCCTAAAAATTTTCTTCACAAGGAAAAGTGTTCTTTTTTATATCTATATTAGATGGTAGATATTAAATAAGTATATTATTGTAATCTTTTTGCAACATATAAAAGTCAAATCACTATACTGTACACCTTAAACTTATACAGTGCTGTATGTCATTATATCTCAATAAAGCTGGAATTAAAAATAAATAAATGTACAGAAGTGAGGAACTGTGAAAAAGGTAGAAGAAAGTAAGCAATAGAAATGAAAGACAGAGAAAGAAGATCTATTTTATGTACAATATATAATTTAACTCCTTATGTAGGTAAAAATACAGTTGAAAAGAAAATTTGCAGCTCAGTTCAGTTCAGTCACCCAGTCGTGTCTGACTCTTTGCAACCCCATGGACTGCAGCAGACCAGGTCTCCCTGTCCATCACCAACTCCCTGAGTTTACTCAAACTCATGCCATTGAATCAGTGATGCCATCCAACCATGTCATCCTCTGTCATCCCCTTCTCCTCCTGCCTTCAATCTTTCCCAGCAATGGGGTTTTTCAAATGAGTGAGTTCTTTGCATCAGGTGGCCAAAATATTGGAGTTTCACCTTCAGCATCAGTCCTTCCAATAAATATTCAGGACTGATTTCTTTTAGGATGGACTGGTTGGATCTCCTTGCAGTCCAAAGGACTCGCAAGAGTCTTCTCCAATACCACAGTTCAAAAGCATCAATTCTTCAGCACTCAGCTTTGACCAGATGGACATTTGTCAGCAAAACAATGTCTCTGCTTTTTAAATAGATAAAATTTTCTAAAACACACATATCCTTAAATCTACATGTTGAAAGGGCCCTGTTTCCACCAAGTACCTAGCACTATCGATTCCAGAAGTTCAATTCTAACTCACATTCTAGTAAAACTATTGGACTTTAAAGAAAAGGAATAATAATAAGAAAGAATACTCTGTGTCTCTAGGTAAATAGACCAGGTCACTTAGGAAAGAAATCAGGTTGGTGTAAGTCTGCTGTTCAACAGCAACATACTAAGCAAATTATAAAGTCTACATCATGGCAGTTGAAAAAATATTAATAGCTTTAAACATGCAGTAACTCAGAGAGTTATTTTATCTACATGTCCTTTTTAAGGAATCAATGAGAAGATGAATTTCAGACATGAATAGGGAGACTTCTGTAAAAAAACAACAACAAAAAAAAAAACAATGAGCATTTAAGACTAAAATAAAGGCAGAAGAAAAACATATATGCTTTGACAACCAAAAAGTGGAAAAAGGTAAAGAAAAAGAGAAGATGAATTTACCCATAAATAACATGTGACAGATACAGAAAATCTTTTAAAGATAATGAACTTAAGAGTAAATGTTCAAGAAAAGAAAAAAGGGAATAGGGAATTATATAAAAGTATTAGGACAAAGATCACTACTACACTATTAGAACAAAAACACACACCTTCCAAAAACTCGGAAAGTTCAAAATAAAAGAGAACATTTAATGAAAGACACATAGTAAATATAACTTGAAATATTTAAAAGATAGAGATAAAAATGTTGGTCATATTAATAAAGGCAAGTGGAATCAATTTACTATCAAACTAAAAAATAAGATTGGCTTAAAAGTAGATTTAACTGTGTATCATATATAGGACAGATACTTAAAAGAGAACAATTAAGAAAAACTAAAGTAAAAAAGGCTAAAAGTAAAAAATTTTTTTAAATGGAAAGTAACTCAGACAAACACAAACAAAAGTAAAGTGGTGGAGGGGCTCCAATAAATATGACAAAATAGAAGGACATGGAGCTCAACTCCTCCCACAAATGAATCAAAAACACATCTACATTTGGAACAGTTCTCAAAAACTACCTGCTGAATGTTAGCAGATCTCAGCTAAAAGTGCAAGAAAGATCTCCATGTAACTAGGTAGGACAAAAGGAAAAAAAAAAAAGAAGAAGAAGAAGGTACAGGATGGGACCTGTACCACTAGGAGGATGTTGTAAAAAGGAAACGTTCCTTCACCCTGAGAGGCACTCGTCAGTGGGGAGTGTCAAAGAAGAGCGCAACCACTGGTTTGAGATAAGTAGTACAGAAAGAGATCTGCACAGATGATCTATGCACCCCCAAGCCTGAGACACATGTCTGCTGGTACAGGCATGCCCTGGGGACTAAAACTTGGCCTTTAGAGGACACACCTAGGGAGAGGACTGGGGTTGGCTGCATGTAGACAGCCTGAAGGGGCTGCAGAGTTGTATGGCCACAACAGGGAGTGTACATGGAAGAAGCCTGGGCCCACCATAGAAGCAAAGAAACACTGTTAAGAGGTACATGAATGGAGGGCCATAGGAACCTCTTCCTAAGCATGTTCTCAGCCCACTGAGAGCCACCTCTGAGTTCTAGAGTACACAACTACCAGTGGGTTTTCCATATATGGAGGCAGGGCTGAAATCAGAGCTCCTGCCCAAGAGTCATGTGACTTAGGAAGTAGGGCTGAAATCTGAGCCCCATCCTAGCAGCTTACTGATCCATGAATTTATGCTGCCTCCACTGACTTTCTAAACTCAGCATCCATGGGATGTCCAAGTGGACAATGGATGCTCCTATGGCTGGGATGGCTTTGTTCATAGCAGCTGTAGGCTTAGAGGGTATGCAGAGGCAGGATTGGGATCTAGGCTGCTTCCATAGCTCCCATAGTGGGTCCAGGTGCATGACTACTGCAATCCTGGTACCTGACTTCAGTGGATCTTTGTGAAGATCTTTGTAGAGACATCTGATTGATACCAGGGCCAATTGCTGGCTTTGCCATGGTTGAGGCAGGGCTGAGGGCAGTGCCAACAACAGTGTAAGGTGTGAATCCACACTAGAGATGGCAAGTCACACCACAGAATATAGTCCACAGTGAACAGCTCCAGGGAAGGAATACTCATTGGCTCCTCTCCCACTGGCTCCTCCTACCTCATATCACAGCTCAGAAATGGATCTGAGAACTTATAATCCAACAAATAGGAAGCACACTCTGCCCCTGAAAGGGCCATAACAGCCACAAAGCAAAGAGGAGGCCCTGCAGACTCCAGAGCAGACTCTTGTCACCACAACACCAGTCCACAACCCCTATCAAGTGGATAATGTCCAGCACACAATGAGGAAAGAAGCAGAAGGCATCCATACTAAAAACAGCCCTGGCAACAAAAATATTAAACCCACACAGGCTACATCGAAGTGCTCCCACATAAAAATATTCATCCAAGATCACAGAAGATAATTGTTACTCTTAAACTCATAGAGTCAGAGAAATATAAGTAAAATGAAGAAGCAGAAGAATCACTCCTAATAAAAACATCAAGAGAATTCCCCTGAAAGAGCAAACAGTGAAACAGACTTCTTTAGTCTAATATATACTGAGTTTAAAAAAAAAAAAAAAAAGGGAGAAAATGAAAATACTGAAGGAATTAAGAAAGATTATCAATAGAAATGAAGATACTGGAGGGTCAAGACAAGAAAGAATGTGAACTATCTTGAGAGTGGAATGTGAGTTTAGCTCTTTTTAAGGAAACACCAAAATCACAACTAATGGCTGAATAACCATAGACAAAAAACTGCCGAAACCTACTATAAAAAATACCCTATACCCAGAGCCAAAGAAGCCACCAGGGAAAAAAGCAGTGACCTCATAAGAACCTGAGCCAGACTTATCTGCTAGTATTGAAGGGTTTCCTGCAGAGGCAGGGGGCAGCTGTGGCTCACTGTGGGGACAAGGACACTGGCAGTGATAGTTCTGGAGAGTATTGATCAGGGTGAGCCCTCTTGGAGGCCACCGCTTTCTCATCTAGCCCCATCTGCAGCCTGCAGGCTCTCTAGTGCTGGAACACCTAAGGCCAAAAAGTCATCAGGACAGGAACTCTGCTGTACATCAGCAGAAAGGATGCTTAAAGTATTCCTGAGCTCATAGCTGCCCAATAAACAAACCCCCTGACATGGCTTTTCCCAGATGGACAAGATTGAGCTCCACCCACCTGTGGGCAGGAACCACTCCCTCCTTCCAGTAAGCCTGCACAAGGCTCTTAAACTCACTCTCCAGGGTTCAGACAGCATGAGCTAGAAAACTGCAACCCTTCAGCCTACAGAATGGGAAATATAATCATAGAACATTACAAAAATTAGATGGCAGAGAAATATGTTCCAGATGAAAGAACAAGATAAAATCACAGAGCAACTAATTGAAGTGAAGATAGACAATCTACCCACAAAAATTTCAGAGTAATGATAGTAAAGATGAGCCAAGATCTCAGAAAAAGAATGGTGGCACAGATCAAGAAGAGACAAGAAATGAGTAACAAGACCTAGAAGAACTAAAGAATAAATAAATGGAAATGAGCAATGCAACAACTGAAATGAAAAAAAAATCACTAGAAAGAATCTAAAGCAGAATAACTGATGTAGACAAATGGATGAATGAGCTGGAAGACAGAATCTTGGAGATCACTGCTGTGGAAAAGAACAAAGAAAAAGGAATGAAAAGAAGTGAAGATAATCTGAGATGCCTGTGGGCTAATTTTGAATAATAATTTTAAATGTATCAGCATTCACTTCTGGCATTACAGGAAAATATGAGAGAAAGGGCTTGAGAAAACATGTGAAGAGATAATGGTGAAAATTTCCCTAACATGGAAAAAAAAAAAAAAAAAACAATCACCCAAGTCCAGAAAGTATAGAGAGCTCCAGGCAGCATAAACCCAAGCAAGAACATGCTGAAATGCATAGAAATCAAACTGACAAAAAGTTTAAGACAAAGAAAAAATATTAAAAAAAAAAAAGTGAAAAGCAACAAATAACATTCAAGGAAATTCCCGTGAGGTTATCAGCTGACTTCTCAGCAGAAATTCTGCGGCCAGAAGGGAGTAGCATGATGTGATCACAGTGATATAAGGAAGAACCTACAACCAAGAATAGACTACTTAGCAGGCCTTCATTCAGACTTGACAGAGAAATAAAAAGCTTTACAAACAAGCAAAAGCTAAGAGAATTCAACAAGACCGAACCAGCTTTACAACAAATGCTAAAGGAACAGCTCTAGGCTGAAAAGAAAAGCACACAACTAGAAGCAAGAAAATTACCAATGCAGAAGCTCACCAGAAAAGGCAAGCATACACTAAAGGTAGGAAATTAGCTGCAGACAAATAGATATCAAAACAAGCAATATTGAGAAGGGGAGGATACAAATGCAGAATATTGGAAGTGCACTTGAAATTAAAAGAGCAGTAACTTAAAACAATGTTGTTTATATATAGACCACTCTATCAAATCTTCATGGTAACAGCAAAATGAAAATCTACAATAAACACACAAAAAACAAAAATGAATCCAAACATAAAAGGAAAATTAGTGGTCAAATCACAAGAGATGAGACTGAAAGAGGAAGGGGGAAAAAATGACCTACAAAAAAATCCAAAATAACAAAATGGCAATAGAAATATACATATCAATAATTAACTTAAATGAAAACAGATAACTAACTTAAACGTAAATGTATATGCTCCATTGACTTACTGAGTGGATACAAAAACAAGACCCATAAATGCTGTCTACAGGAGACTCACTTCACATCTAGGGACACATACAGAATGAAAGCGTGGGGATCGAAAAAGATATTCTGTGCAAACAGAAATCAAGAAAGCTGGAGGAACAATATTCATGTTAGACTAAAATAGACTTTAAAATAAACTCTGTAACATAAGACAACTTCTATTTCTGCTTCACTGACTATGCTAAAGCCTTTGACTGTGTGGATCATAACAAACTGTAGAAGATTATTAAAGAGATGGGAATACCAGAGCTGTTTACCTGCCTCCTGAGAAACACGTATGCAAGTCAAGAAGCAAAGTTAGAACCAGACATAGAACAATGACCTGGCTAAATTTGGAAAAGGAGTATATCAAGGCGGTATCTTGTCACCCTGCTTATTTAACTTCTATGCCGGGAGAAATATCAATAACCTCAGATATGCAGATGACACCACCCTTATGGCAGAAAGTGAAGAGAAACTAAAAAGCCTCTTGATGAAAGTGAAAGTAGAGAGTGAAAAAGTTGCCTTAAAGCTCAACATTCAGAAAATGAAGATCATAGCATCTGTCCCATCACTTCGTGGGAAATAGATGGGGAAACAGTGGAAACAGTGTCAGACTTGATTTTTGGGGGCTCCAAAACTCACTGCAGATGGTGATTGCAGCCATGAAATTAAAAGACGCTTACTCCTTGGAAGGAAAGTTATGACCAACCTAGATAAGCATATTCAAAAGCAGAGACATTACCTTGCCAACAAAGGTTCATCTAGTCAAGGCTATGGTTTTTCCTGTGGTCATGTATGGATGTGAGAGTTGGACTGTGAAGAAGGCTGAGAGCCAAAGAATTGATGCTTTTGAACTGTGGTGTTGGAGAAGACTCTTGAGAGTCCCTTGGACTGCAAGGAGATCCAACCAGTCCATTCTGAAGGAGATCAGCCCTGGGATTTCTTTGGAAGGAATGATGCTAAAGCTGAAACTCCACTACTTTGGCCACCTCATGCAAAGAGTTGACTCACTGGAAAAGACTCTGATGCTGGGAGGGATCGGGGGCAGGAGGAGAAGGGGATGACAGAGGATGAGATGGCTGGATGGCATCACTGACTCAATAGACATGAGTTTGAGTGAACTCCGGGAGTTGGTGATGGACAGGGAGGCCTGGCGTGCTGTGATTCATGGGGTCGCAAAGAGTCAGACACGACTGAGTGACTGAACTGAACTGAACTGATGCAGAGTATACCATGTGAAATGACAGGTTGGATGAAACTCAAACTGGAATCAAGATTGCTAGAAGAGAAATATCAACAACCTCAGATATGCAGATGACAGCACTCTAATGGCAGAAAGCAAAGAGGAACTAAAGAGCCTCTTGATGAAGGTGAAAGTTCAGTTCAGTTCAGTTCAGTCACTCAGTCATGTCCGACTCTTTGCGACCCCATGAATCACAGCACGCCAGGCCTCCCTGTCCATCACCAACTCCCGGAGTCTACCCAAACCCACGTCCATCGAATCAGTGATGTCATCCAGCCATCTCATCCTCTGTTGTCCCCTTCTCCTCCTGCCCCGATTCCTTCCCAGCATTAGGGTCTTTTCCAATGAGTCAACTCTTTGCATGAGGTGGCCAAAGTAGTGGAGTTTCAGCTTCAACATCAGTCCTTCCAATGAACACCCAGGACTGATCTCCTTTAGGATGGACTGGTTGGATCTTCTTGCAGTCCAGAAAGAAGAGAGTGAAACAGTTGACTTAAAACTCAAGATTCAAAAAACTAGTATCATGGCATCCAGTCCCATCAATTCGTGGCAAATAGATGTGAGAAAATGGAAACAGTCAGACTTTGTTTTCTTGGGCTCCAAAATCACTGTGAATGGTGACTGCAGCCATGAAATTGAAAGACACTTGCTCCTTGGAAGAAAAACTATGACAAATCTAGGCAGCACATTAAAAAGCAAAGATATCACTTTGCTGACAGAAGTCTGTATAGTCAAAGCTATGGTTTTCCAAGTAGTCACATATGAATGTAAGAGTTGGACCATAAAGAAGACTGGGTGCTGATGAATTGATGCTTTTGAACTGTGGTGCTAGAGAAGACTCTTGAGAGCCCCTTGGACAGCAAGGAGATCAAACCAGTCGATCCTAAAGGAAATCAGCCCTGAATATTCACTGAAAGAACTGACGCCTAAGGTGAAGCTCCAATAATTTGTCCACCTGATGTGAAGAGCCGACTCATTGGAAAAGACCTTGATGCTTGGAAAGATTGAGGGCAGGAGGAAAAGGGGTAACAGAGAATGAGATTGCTGGATGGGATTAACTCAGCGAGAGAGATAGTGAAAGACAGAGAAGCCTGGTGTGCTACAGTCCACAGGGTTGCAAAGAGTTGGACACAACTGAGCAAATGAAGAACAGGAAACAAAGAAGGTTCCCTACACATAAGGATCTAGGGATCAATCCAAGAAGATATAACAAATCTCAATATATATGCACCCAGCATAGGAGCACCTCAACATATAAGGCAAATGCTAAGAGCCTTAAGAGGAGACATCAACAGTAAAAGTAATAGTGGTGAACTGTAAAACTCCACTTTCATCAATGGACAGATCATCCAGACAGGAGATCAACAAGGAAACACAGGCCTTAAATGAGACACTAGACCTGGTAGACTTAATTGATATTTATTAATCCAAAAGCAGCAGAATACACATTTTTTTCAAGTGCACATAGAACTTTCTCCAGGATCGATCACATGCTGGACCAAAGAGCAAACCTCAGTAAAAATTTTAAGAAAATTGAAATCAAACATTTTTTCCCGCAAACTCAGTACTATGAGATTAGAAATCAACTACAAGGGGAAAAAAACAAAACACATGGAGGTTAAATAATATTTTACTAACCAACCAGTGGATCACTGAAAAAAATTAGAGGAAATTAAAAAATACCTAGAGACAAATGAATACAAAATATTATGAGCCAAAACAAATGGGATGTGGCAAAAGCTGGTCTAAGAGGGAATTTTATAGCAATACAATCTTACCTTAGGGCACAAGAAAAGTCTCAGGTAAACACCCTAACCCTATGCCTGTACCGAGCAGAGAAAGAACAAACCCTGAGTTAGTAGAAGAAAAGAAACCATAAAATTAGAGCAGAATAAATGAAATACAGACTACAAAAATAAAAGAAAAGATCGATAGAAATAAAGCTGGTTCTATGAAGAGATAACAAATGGATAAACATTTCAGTTCAGTTCATTTGCTCAGTCATGTCTAACTCTTTGTGACCCCATGGACTGCAGCACGCCAGGCTTCCCTGTCCATCACCAACTCCCAGAGTTTATTCAAACTCATGTGCATTGAGTCAGTGATAACATCCAACCATCTCATCCTCTGTCTTTCCCTTCTCCTCTCACCTTCAATCTTTCCCAGCATCAGGGAAAGATTAAAAAAATAGTAAAAAATCAATATAAACAAGAGCTGGTTCTTTGAAAGGGTATAAACAAGACTGACAAATTTCTGGCCAGGCTTACCAAGAAAAAAAGAAAGAGGATCCAAATAAACAAAATAAGAAATGAAAAGGAGAAATAACAACTGATACCACAGAAATACAAAAACCATAAGAGTACAATGAACAATTATATGACAACAAATTTGACAGCCCATAAAAAATGAACAAGGTTCACTAAAGCGGAATCAAGAAGAAATAGATAATTTGAACATACCAATGACTAGAAGTTAAAAGAATCTCTCAATTTAAAATACTCTCTAAAAACAAAATCCAGGGACCGAATGGCTTCACAGGTAAATTCTACCTACCACATGAAGAAGAATTCACATCATTCCTTCTCAAGACTATTCCAAAAGACTGAATAGAAAGGAATACTCCCAAAGACATTCTATGAAGCCAACATCAACCTGATACCAAAACCAGACAAAAACACTACCAAAACAGAAAATTACAAGCTAATATCTCTGATGAATATCAATGCAAGAAGTCTCAACAAAATAATAGCAAACGAATAAGTGAATCCAACAACACAAAAAATGATTATACATGTGTACACCCATGGCTGATTCATGTCGATGTATGGCAAAAGCCACTACAGTGTTGTAAAGTAATTAGCCTCCAATTAAAATAAATTAATTAAAATTTTAAAAAATGATTATACACCATGACCAAGTTGGATTCATCCCATGGTTGTGAGGATGTTTCAAAATATACAAATTAATCAATGTGATGCACCACATCAATAAAAGACAAAAGCCAGAAAAAGCAATTGCTAAAACTCAACATTCATTCATGACAAAAACTCTTACCAAAGCGAGTATAGAGACAACATATCTCAATATAGTGAAAACTATTTATCACAAACCACAACCAATGTAACACGCAGAGGTGAAGACCTGAAAGCTCTCCTGCTACAAGAACGACCACTCTCACCACTTCTATCCAATATGCCTTCTGAAATCCTAGCCACAGCAAGCAGAGAAAGAAATAACAGAATCAAGAAAGAAAGGGTTTACAGATTGAAAGGGAAGAGGTAAAGTTGTCATCATATGCAGATGACTATTAGAACTGATAAATACATTCAGTAAGGTAGCAAGATACAAGATTAACATGCAGAAATCAGTTGCATTTCTTTAAATTAACAATAAAATATTAGAAAAGGAATTTATTTATTTTTGAGATTGCATTTCTCATTTATCAGCTTGGCAAAAATCCAAGATTTTACAACATAGTCTGTTGATGAGGCTACAGGGAACAGGCATTTTCATATATTGCCAGTGGGAAGCAAAACTACAAATGTATTTACTCTTTCACCCAGCAATCACACTTCAGGAAATTTGTTCTGCAAATATATCTGCATACACCCAAAACGATGTATGTATATAGTTATTGACTATGGCATTCATTTACAACAGTAAAATACTAGGAAAAAGCAAGCGTTTTTCTAAGGAGAGCTGGTCAAATAAACAACTATACATCCACACAATGGAATACCAAGCCACTTGGCAAAAGAATGAGGAAGTTTTCATGGATAGATCTCCAGGATATAATGGAAAATGAAAACATCAATGTATGGAACAATGTATATAGAATATTTTAAAAAATAAGATAATATCAGGACTTCCCCAGAGTCCAGTGGCTGAGACTCCACCTTCCAATACAGGGGGCAGAGGTTCAGGAAATTAAGATCCCACATGCCACACTGTGGCCAAAAAGTAAGTAAAACAAGATAGTATGTTCATATTTATTCATATCTTATTTTAAAAACACTGGAACTTAACAATTTGAATATAATTAATACTACTAAGCTGTACACTTAAAAATAATTTTGATGGTAATTGTGTTATGTGTTTTTTGTGTGTGCTCAGTTGCTCAGTCACATCCAACTCTTTGTGACCCTATGGACTGCAGCCAGCCAGACTCCTCTGTCCATGGAGCTCTCCAAGCAAGAATACTGGAGTGGGTTTCCACCCACTCCACTAGAGGATCCTCCTGACACAGGGATCGAACCTGCCTTTCCCACGTCCCCCACTCCACAGGCAGACTATTCACCGCTGAGCCACTGGGGGAGCCCCAATGTGTGTTTTTTTCCCACAACTTAAAAACAAACAAACATGAGAAGTGTCTGTCAGAAGCTTATATAATATGGTTACTTATTTGGGAGGCAACAGGATGCATAAAGTCACTTATTTTACTTTTTAAAAAAAATTTTTGGCTGTGCTGGGTCCTCACTGCTGTGAGGGCTTTTCCCTGCTTGAAGTGCATGGGTTTCTCACTGCAGTGACCCTCTTGTTGCAGAGCACAGGTCCTAGGGTGCACTGGCTTCAGTAGCTGGACTCATTAGGTGCAGCCCCTGGGCTCAGAAAGCGAATTTAAACAGTCTCCTTAAAACCTGCATCTTAAAAAGTAGAATATTTAGTAAAAATCCTGACCAAGGAAGTGAAAGACTTAGATCCTAAGAACTATAAAACATTAATAAAGGAAATTAAAGATGATTCAAAGAAATGGAAAAATAACCCATGCTCTCCAGTTGAAAGAATTAATATTTTCAAAATGGCCATACTAGTCAAAGAGATCTACAGATTTAATGTGATCTTTATCAAATTATCCGTGACATTTTTCACAGAGCTAGAATAATTCTAAAATGTATATGGCACCATGAAAGACAGAATTGCCAAAACAATCCCAAGAATGTAGAACAATGCAGGAGGCATAACCCTCCCAGACAATACTATAAAGCTACATTAATCAAAACAGTGTGATATTGGTACAAAATCAGAGATGTGGATCAATGGGACAGAACAGACAGCCCAGAAATAAACCCACACACCCATGGTCAATTAATCCATGACAAAGGAGGCAAGAATGTACTATAGAAAAAAAGACAGTCTGTTCAGCGACTGGTGTTGGGAAAGCTGGACAGTCATATGTTAAAAAATGAATTTAGAACACACCCTTTTACCATACACAAACATAAACTCAAAATGATTTAAAGACATAAACATAAGACATGATACCATAAAACTCATAGAAGTGAACATAGGTAAAATATTTTCTGACATAAATCATACCAAATGTTTTCTTAGGTCAGTCTCCCAAGGCAATAGAAATAAAAGCAAAAATAAACAAATGGGACCTCATCAAGCTCTTGGACAGCAAAGAAAGCCATAAATAAAACAAAGGAAATCATAAGCAAAAGGACAATTGACAGACTGAGGGAAAATGTTTGGAAATGATGCAACTGACAAGGGGTTAATTTAAAGTATCGAAAGAACTCATACAACACAATAACAATAATAACAACAACAACAACAACAAAAACAGGAAAAAACCCAATCGAAAAATGGGCAGAAAATGTAAATACACATTTTTCCAAAGAAGACATACAGGTGGCCAAGAGGGCCATGAAAAGATGTTCAACATCACTAATTATTAGAGAAATGCAAATCAAAACTACAGTGAAGTACCACCTCAGACTGTTCAGAATATCCGTCATTAAAATGTCTGCAAACAACATGCTTGAAAGGATATAGAAAAAAGGGAACTCTCTTACACTGTTGGTGGGAATATAAATTGGTTTATTCACTACAGAAAATAGTATGGAAATTCCTTTAAAAACCTGAAAATAATCTTCCCACGTTAGTCACTCAGTCGTGCTCAACACTTCGGGATCCCATGGACTGTAACCCACCAAGTTCGTCTCTCCATATTTTCCCAGGCAAAAATACTGATCTGGGTTGTCATTCCCTTCTGTAAGGGATCTTCCCAACCCAGGAATTAAACCAGGTCTTCCACATTGTAGGCAGATTCTTTACTCTCTGAGCTATCAGGGAAGACCATATGTTCCCATATGATTAACAACACCACTCCTGGGCATATATACTGACAGAACAATAATTAAATTCTACATTCACCCTTATGTTCATAATTGCACTATTCCCAATAGCTGAGATAAGGAAGTAGCATAGATATTTATCAAGAGATGAATGGATAAAGAAGTTGTGGTATGCACCACAATGAAATAATATTCAGCCAGAAAAAAATAATGAAATAACACCATTTGAAACAACATGGATATAACTACAGATTATTATACTAAGTGAAGTAAGTCAGAAAGAGAAAGACAAATACCATATGATATTACTTAAATGTGGAATCTAAAATATGACATCATGATCTTATCTGTGAAATAGAAACAGACTCACAGACATAGAGCATAGACTTGTGTTTGCTGAGGGTGAAGGAGGTTGAGGGAGGAATTGACTGGGAGTTTAGGATTAGCAAATGCAAGCTACTGCACATAGAATGGATAAAAAAGTACTACTGTATAGCACAGAGAACTCTATTAAATATCCTATGATAAGCCATAATGGAAAATAATATAAAAAGGAATGTACATTCATGTATAACTGAATCACATTGCTGCACAGCAGAAATTAACATAACATTGTAAATCAATTATACCACAATAAAATAAATATTAAAAAATGAAGTAAACCAGGATTTACAACCTTGAATTCTTAATTAGGTAAATTCAGGCAAATCATTAACAAAGACAAAAGAAGGACATTTATAAAGCTGAAACTCCCCATTTATAATAAAAATAAGTTATTAATATCAATGCTCAAATAACACAGAAGCAATCTACATAAAGTTGAAACTATATAAAGAAATAGAAATACCCTAAAATTTAGAGATTATAACTCTACTTGTAGGCAAGGCAGGTCAAGTTGACAATAAGTAAAGATATATGAGATCTGAACATCATGAATAAAGGAGGTCTTATAAGTTTATGTAAAAATCTGAAAAAGAAAATAGATCTGTTTTCTCTACTGCACATGCACCATTTTAAAATTTTACCGTGTGTTAGGTCACAAAGAAACATCTTGAAAAGTTAGTGATATACACAGAGGCCCCCTAAAAGATATCCATGCCTGGTTCCCTAGAATATGTAAGTTACATAACATAGCCAAAGGGATTATGCAGAGGTGATTATGTTTATAAACTAATGTTAATACAGAGGAAAATTATATTGGATTATCAGGTAGGCCCAATCTAATCACCTGAGCCCTTAAAAGCAGAGAATTTTCTCCAGCTGGAGTCAGAAGTAGTAAAAAGAGAATTCAGACAGACTGAGAGCATGAAAGATAGATGACCTACTATCACTGGAGGGAACCACATGCAAAGCCTGAGAAGGAACATGGGCAAGAACAAAGACTGCCACTTGTCTTTTAGCCAATAAGGAAACAGGAACTCAGTCCTACAAACATATTGAATTGAATTCTGCCTGCAACTAGAATAAACCTGGAAGCAAATTCTATTCCAAAGTTCCTTGATAAAAGTCCAAGTTAATTGACACCTTAATTTCTGCTTTGTGAGACCTGAAACAGAGAAACCTTCCAAGCCCACTGGACTTCTGACCTCCAGAGCTATGGAAAAAATAAATTTGTCTTGCTTTAAGATGCTAAGTTGATGGCAATTTTCTAAGGCAGCAGCAGTAAAATAATACAGTGCCATAAAGCAGAAATGATATAAACAACAGTTTCTGATCACAAAGTGAAATAAGATTATTTATTAATAAAAGTAAATAGAAATTACTTGGGATATATTTGCCTTTGACTCCAAAATTGAAAATTTCTAAAACTAAGTTAAAATTCTTTACATCGTAATTATTAAAGCATTAATAAGAATACTTACACATCAAGACAGTGTGGTACTGGCACAAAAACAGAAATATATACCAATGGAACAAGATAGAAAGCCCAGAGATAAACCCATGCACCTGTGGGTACCTTATTTTGACAAAGGAGGCAAGAATATACAATGGGGCAAAGACAGCCACTTCAATAAATGCTGCTGGGAAAACTGGATAGCTACATGTAAAAGCATGAAATTAGAGCACTTCCTAATACCACACACAAAGATAAACTCAAAATGGATTAAAGACCTAAATGTAAGATCAGAAACTATAAAACTTAGAGGAAAACATAGGCAGAACACTTGATGACATAAATCAAAGCAAGATTCTCTATGACCCACCTCCTAGAGTAATAGAAATAAAATCAAAAATAAACAAGTGGGAACTAATTAAACTTAAAAGCTTTTGCACGGCAAAGGAAGCTATAAACAAGGTGAAAGGACAACCCTCAGAATGGGAGAAAATAATAGCAAAGGAACTATCTGACAAATAATTTCCAAAATATACAAGCAGTTGATACAACTCAATACCAGAAAAAGAAACAACCCAATCAAAAAGTGGTAAAAAGATGTAAACAGACATTTCTCCAAAGAAGACATACAGATGGCTAACAAACACGAAAAGATGCTCAACATTGCTCATTACTAGAGAAATACAAATCAGAACTACAATGAGATACAATCTCACAGCAGTCACAATGACCATCATCAAAAAGTCTACAACAATAAATGCTGAAGAGGGTGTGGAGAAAAGGGAACCCTCTTACATTGCTGGTGGGAACATAAATTGATACAGCCATTATGGAAGATGGTATGGAGCTTCCTTAAAAAACTAAGAATAAATCCACCGTTCAGTTCAGTTCAGTCACTCAGTCATGTCCAGCTCTTTATGACCCCATGAATCGCAGCACACCAGGCCTCCCTGTCCATCACCAACTCCCGGAGTTCACCCAGATTCACATCCATCGAGTCAGTGATGCCATCCAGCCATCTCATCCTCTGTTGTCCCCTTCTCCTCCTGCCCCCAATCCCTCCCAGCATCAGAGTCTTTTCCAATGAGTCAACTCTTTGCATGAGGTGGCCAAAGTAGTGGAGTTTCAGCTTTAGCATCATTCCTTCCAAAGAAATCCCAGGGCTGATCTCCTTCAGAATGGACTGGCTGGATCTCCTTGCAGTCCAAGGGACTCTCAAGAGTCTTCTCCAACACCACAGTTTAAAAGCATCAATTCTTGGCCTTCTTCACAGTCCAACTCTCACATCCATACCTGACCACAGGAAAAACCATAGCCTTGACTAGACGAACCTTTGTTGGTAAGGTAATGTCTCTGCTTTTGAATATGCTATCTAGGTTGGTCATAACTTCCCTTCCAAGGAGTAAGCATCACAATATTGTGAATGTACTTAATGCCACTGAACTGTACACTCGAAAATAGTTGAAATGATCAATTTTACATTATGTGTATTTTACCTTATACAAATTTAAGTTAAACAAAACACTGGCAAAAGATTTGAATAGCCATTTCTACAAAGAAGATATACAAATGCCAACAAGCACATGAAAAGATGCTCAACGTCATTAGTCATCGTTGAAATGCAAATCAAAACCACAACAAGAAACCACTTCATACCCACTTTGGTGGTCATAAAAAAAAATGTTTTTTAATGGAATTACTTTCCATTTGTTTATTAAAAGTGTTGGGGAGCATGTGAAGAAATGGAAACCTTCACACATTGCTGGTAGGTCTATAAAATGGTGCAACCACTGTTCTACCCCTAGGTATATACACAAAAGGATTGAAAACAGGTTTCCAAACAAAAATTTGTGCAGGATGTTCATAGCATTGTTCCAAATAATCAAAAGATGGAATTAACCTAAATGTCCATTAACTGATGCACAGATAAACAAAATGTGGTATATCCTTATGATGGAATATTATTTGATCATAAAAATGAGTGAGATACTAATATTTGCTATAGTTTGGACAGATCCTAAAAACCTGATGCTATGCGAAAGATGCCAGACACGAAAGGTCACATGGTATATGATTCCATTCATATCAAATTTCAAGAACAGGAAGACGATAGATACAGAAAACTGATTAGTGGTTGCCAGGGGCAGAAAGGAGCGGGGAGATAGGTATCCAATTTCTTTGGGGAGGGGCTAAAAATGTTCTGGAAGCTAATCATGGTGATGGTTGCACAACATGCTGAATTGTGAAGTTTACTAAATCGTAGAGTTTGAGAGAGTGTTAATCACTCAGTCTTGTCCGACTCTTTGTGACCCCAGGACTGCAGCCTGCCAGGCTCCTCTGTCCGTGGAATTCTCTGGGCAAGAATACTGCAGAATTAGATATATGTATAACTACATCCTTTTGCTGCACACCTGAAACTTAACACAAAATTGTCAATCAACTGTACTGCAATATTAAATAAAAATTTTTTAAAGGGCAAAAATGCACGAAGTTTATGCTGACAAATCAGCTGGTTATCTTATGGATGTTCCCTTATATTTAACAAGTTGTTCTTTTCTTATTACTCTTAATATTCTCTTGTCTTTAACAGTTAACTGTAATGTGCCTTGGTGTGGGACTCTGCTTCTACGACTCGGATGACTGTTTCTTTCACCAAGTTAAGGATGTTTGGAGCCATTATTTCTTCAAATAGGTTTTCCATCCTTTTCTCTCTTCTCTTTCTGAAACTTTTATGATGCAAATATTTGTATGCTTGATGTTGTCCCAGGGGCTGCCTTAAACTACCCTTAATTACTTTTTCCTTTTTAGTTTTCTAGATGGGTGATTTCTATTACCCTATGTGTCAGATCTCTGATTCACTCTTCTGCCTCCTCTGATCTGTTGATTCCCTCTGGTGCTACTTTATTAACTTCAGTTATTATGTTCTTCAGTTCTGATTGTTTTTTCAAAAATATTTTGTATCTGTTTGTTGTGATCCTCGCTGAGTTCACACATCCTTCTCCTAAGTTTGGTTAACATGGTTACGACTATTACTTTGAACCCTTTATCTAGTTAAGTTGCTTATCTCCATTTTGGTTAGTTCCTTTTCTAAGGTTTTGTCTTGAAAACATTCTCTTCATTTTGCCTTGTTCTCTTTATTAGCTATATTAGCGCCACACCTAGTCTTGAAGGAGTGACCTTATTATAGAACATGTCCTTTGGGGCCCAGTGGCATAACCTTCTCTGATCACCAGAGCTGGGTGCTCCAGGGTATGCCCTGCATTCTTTACTGGTGAATGGGCTTCCCTGGTGGCTCAGACAGTAAAGAATCTGCCTGCAATGCAAGAGGCCCAGGTTCAATCCCTGGGTCAGGAAGATTCGCTGGAGGAGGAAATGGTGACCCACTGTAGTATTCTTGCCTGGAAAATCCCATGGACAAAGAAGCCTGGAGGGCATTGCAGTCCACGGGGTCACAGAGAGTCAGACATGACTGAGCGACTAACACCACACCACTACTCTTCTGGTGAGTGGGACTAGCCCATGGCTGACTGTGTGGCTCAGCTGTGACTGCTTCAGGTATCCCAGTGGGCAGGGCTTGTCCCTGGTCCAATTTTATCTGAGGCCTGACCATGACTGCTGTGGCAGTTTTGGTGTGTATGGCTGGCCCTCTGCTGTGGAGATGCTTTTCGAGGGGTATCAGAGCAGGCCAAGTCTGACCACTGGGTGAGGCTGTCCTAGAGGACAGCTAGAATAGATAGGTTGAGCACAGCTGGTCCTCAAGAAAATGCCAGGGTGGGGTGCAGGGTGTTAGTTAAATTGATGGCGAGTGACAGAAATAGTACCTACCAGTACCAGGCCAGCTAAGTGAAAGGAGAGTGAAAAAGTCTGCCACCTACCAACACTTTCATTCCTAGGGAAATTTCCACCAAAGCCTTGGCGTTCCACTTTAGATCCTAAAATTAGTCAGTGAATCTCCTTATATGACGTAGGTGCTTTTGAAGCTTTTGTCTCTGCATTGGAAATTGGAGACAGTGAAATTGTGCACAAATCCTTCAAGAATAGAGTCTTGGTTTCCCACAGCCCTCCCCCTCTCCCAAATGTAAGCCCTGTTGGTTTTCAAAGCCAGACATATTGGGGGCTCATCTTTCCAGTGCAGGAGCCTCAGGCTGGGGAGCCTGATGTAGGACTCAGACTCCTCATTCCTCAGGGGGCCCCCATGCTTGCGATGTTCCTCCTGCTTATGGATTGCTGCACCAAGAGTGCGGGTTCTAACTAGACTGCCCATTTTGATGTGATGCTTCCACACCACACACACACACATCCTTAGTTTCAGAAAATCTGCTCCCCTGGGCTTCAGGTTGTTCTCAGAGACAGTTGTTCTATATGTAGTTTTGGTGTGTCCATGTGAGAATGTAAGCCTGGGATCTTCCCATTCCACCATCATGATTTGGTGGCTACAACTTGAAAGTCAAGGCAGATATAAACTTTACGGCCTGAAGTTTTTTTTGTTTTGTTTTTTTTTAAACTGATGAATGGACAAAGAAGACATGGTACAAATATACAACAGAATAAAAAGGGATGAAATTGGGTCATTTGCAGAGACTTGGATGGACCTAGAGTCTGTCATACAGAGTAAGTCAGAAAGAGAGAAACACATACTGTGTATTAATGCACGTATATAGGGAATCTAGGAAAATGATACAGATGAACCTATTTTCAGGGCAGGAATAGAGCCACAGGTATAGGAAATGGATGTGTGGATAGTGGGGGAGTTGGGTGGGATGAATTGGGAGGTTGGGGATGACATGTGCACTGCCATCTGTAAGACAGATGCCTAGTGGGAACATATTGTATAGTGCAGGGAGCTCACTTTGGTGCTCCGTGATGACCTAGACAGACGGCACTGAAGGGTGGGGGGAGGGAGGTCCAAAAAGGATGGGATTACATGTATACCTATAGCTGATTCTCTTTGTTGTACAGCAGAAACTAACACAACATTGTGAAATAACTGTACCCCAATAAAAATTTAAAAAATTTTAAAGGCAATTTGGCTTTTCTAATAGAGGAAAGATATGTCTTATTCAGCACAGCGTGCAAATGGCTGTATACATTGTTTATAAGTGGTATTCATTACCAAGCAGACTGGCTGATTCTGGCACATCATTTTTCCTACCTTGAAAATAAGGCTATGGGAATTTTCAACTAAAGGAACTTAAATTCCAGATGGATCATAAACGGAAACAGGAAATGTTGTTACGAAGAACTTAACACAGGTGTTCTTTAAAATCCAATTAAAAAGAAAACGTATGTGGATGGGATTGCAAAGGAGTGAGCAGGATCAAGACATGAAAATAGGTAGAACTGGATGTTTCTGTTTTGCTAGAAGACTCATAATTCTTCCTCTCACCCTAAGGTGGAAATTCTTGCTGGGTTCAGAAGTTTTTCCCAGCTTATTTGCAAATAAACTCTGAAGTCTTTTTCATTCTTTCACACACCTTTCAAGACCAATAGAGGTAGTCTCTGTGAGGCTGCTTATAAGTATAGAAAACATTGGAAGTGTTTGAAAACTCTCCAGTTCCTATGTTGTTTTTATTCTCCTCATGCTTATGAAGTTATTCAAAATTATCTTCCCAAATTAGAAATGTATTATGTGCTTAGAATAAATTTCAACCATAAAACATTTTAGACAGCAGTTGAATATAAGTAAGTTTAATCTAACATATCTGGTATGTCCTTTGCCTAAAAGGGAGATCTTTTAGGGCAATGAGGAGGTTGGAGAGCAGATCCTGTTTAGGTCACAGGACCTTCTGGTCTTTTCTTTCCCACTCCAAGAATCCAATGTTTGACAGTAGAATTAGCCCAGGTGGTTATACAACTCAGGACAATAGACAGCTAGTTAGGGTAACTACGAAGGACCACAGGTTTAGGTGGGTACCTAGAATAGAAGGTAACAGAAGGGAAAGTTGAAAGAGTGGTTACTTAGGACTTTCAACCACAAAAGAACCTCAATATTCTCAGTGGGTGAGAATTTTCAAGGATTTGATGCCAGACACTAAGAAAACATACAATATTGGTAAAATAACAAGAATATCACAAACACATTTTACGTTAACAGAAATTAAACACCTTCATGTGCCCCTGTTTGCCTGGTTACTCATTTTTTTTATTAAAAGGAGGTTAAAAGTGTGGTACTTTTATGGGTATGTATGTGTGCATGAATGTGTGTACATACACACACACACACAAGGGTATTTTAAAGAGCTAAATCTGGTCGTGTTGGCTGTTCAGATTGGACATTGACAAACTTGATTTTTTTTTCTGATAATTTGTGTTCATTTGAAGGGTTCCCCCAGGCTGAATGCAGAGCAATTCAAAGACACACACCTTGGTGAGGGCCAAAGCATGAACTCTTGCTTGGTTTGTCTACTTAGCCAAGCCCACTCAACCCCACTTCCTCTGCTGGAGCCAGCTGGTTGGCGGAAAAATAACCAACTCAGTCAGCTGAACTTATTTGCTTACTTGGTAGCTTGAAGAATGGTGGAGTAAGTATTATTTAATTAAATTATTAATATTTATAATTATGTTTGCAATAAAATATTCAAATTTTACATAAAAGTATACAGTTCAAAGTGAAAGCTATTCTTTGCTTCCTCATTGCTACTTCTAAGCAGTAATTGCTAAGTTTTATATACAAAGCAATTAGATTGAAACTATAATTTTTAAAGTAATAATTTAAAATTAAAACAAATGTACAGTGCAGCCATAACTCTGAGAAAAGAAGTGTTGAAAAATTCTCAAATTAGATGGCACCGTGACTGGGGCTGGTGCCTAGGCACCATGGCAGAGGAGGCAACGGCAGCAGAAGGTAAAAAAAATTATCAAATTAACTCTGTATTTTGTGAGAACAGCATCAACTTTAAAAACAAGTGGGTCCAGGGAACTTTTTGGCAGTTCAGTGGTTAGGACTCTGAGCTTCCACTGCAGGGGGCACAGGTTCAATCCCTAGTCATGGAACCAAGATCCTGTAAACTGTGCAGTGTAGGAAAAAAAAAAAAAAACAAAAGCATAGCATATCTAGGGACCTTCTGCCAAGGTGGCAGAGTAGACAGACCCTGAGCTCATCTCTCATTGAGCATACCAAAATCACAACCATCTGTAGAACAACCATCATGAAACCCAGTTGCTGCTGCTAAGTCGCTTCAGTCGTGTCTGACTCTGTGTGACCCCATAAACGGCAGCCCACCAGGCTCCCCCATCCCTGGGATTCTCCAGGCAAGAACACTGGAGTGGGTTGCCATTACCTTCTCCAATGCATGAAAGTGAAAAGTGAAAGTGAAGTCGCTCAGTCGTGTCTGACTCCTAGCGACCCCATGGACTGCAGCTCACCAGGGCCCTCCATCCATGGGATTTTCCAGGCAAGAGTACTGGAGTGGGTTGCCATTGCCTTCTCCAGAAACCCAGTAGAACCTATCAGAAAAAAATCATCTACAACTAAAGACATAAAGGAGAAACCACAATGAGACAGGTAGGAGAAACAGAGTCATGATATACTCAAATTCCAGAACCCCTGGGTGGGTGACCCACAAACTAGAGTATAATTACATGGCAGAAGTCCTCCCAGGAGTAGAGGTCTGAGCCTCACATTGTGCTCCCTAACCCAGGGGTCCTGCACTGGGAAGAGGAGCCCCCAGAGCACTTGGCTTTGAAGGCCAGTGGTGCTTAATTTCCAGAGTCCCAGAGAACTGAGGGAGATAGAGATTTCATTCTTAAAGGGCACATACAAAATTTCACATGTTCCAGGACTCAGGGGAAAAACAGTCATTTGAAAGAAGTACATATCAGACCTACCTGCTAGTCTTGGAGGGCAAGACTGCCTCCCAGAGAGGCAGGGAGCAACCACAAACTCCTGTGGGGATACAGACATTGGCAGCAGCCTTCTGAGGGAATGTCCACCACATGGACACCAGTACTAGTGGCAGCACTGCAGAATCCTCCCTCTAACGTGTTAGCTCCAGGACAGCCCTGCTCCGGCGCAACAACATGTAGGTGTCAGTGTTGCAATGCCTCAAGCTAGGCAACTAACTGGCCAGGGACACAGACTCACCCATTAGCAGACAGGCTGCCTTATGATTCCCTAAGCCAACAGCAACCTCTAGACATGGCCCTGCTCACCAGAGGGCTCAGGACTCTGCTTCACCCACCAGTTGGCAGGTACCAGCCCCTGAATCAACTGGACTGCAGCCCTGGGAAGTCTGCCCTCTAGCTTATGGACCAGCCTCAGCTCCCAAGGGGGCAGACATCAGATGCAAGAAAACCACAAAGCACAGCCTTTGGGTATAGTGTGCCCACCAGCAGGCTAGTCCTGGGTCCCTACCCTGGGACCAGCTGGACCTTAGTCCTGCCCACTAATAGGTTAATAAAAGCTTTAGGATGTCCCAGATCCAACTGTATCAGGAACTGGCACCTGCCCAGGAGCAATCTGACATTAACTCTAGATCCCCTGGTCTCTACAACCAGACTCCCTGACATTTGTTGCTGTTGTCTAGTTGCTAAGTCACATCTGACTGTACATAATCCCATGGTCTGGCACTAACCCCAGGTTATGGCTCCACCCACCAGAGTATGGCAACAGTGCTGGAGTCTTCTGGACTCTGATGCCACCTATGAGTGAGCCAGCACTGGTGCCAGCAGCCCTGGGGTGCTGCGGCAAGCCACCTTGTGACCCAACCCTGCCAGCCAGCTGCTGTCGGTCTCCACAGGGCACAGCCTGCCTGGCAACCAACCAAGCCTGTAAGACTCCTCACACAGTCAGCTGGACACAACGGAGGCCCCGCCCACACAGCTCTCCTAGGGCATATAGCGTGGGTGGGGTTAGGGGAGTATGCTGCAAAAGTCCACTTCTTCAAGGTTGGGGAATGTAACTAACCTACCAGAATCTTAAAAATACAAACATCAGCTTAGGCAAAATGATGTGACAGACAAACATGCTCTAGATGAAAGAACAGATAAAATTATGAAGAACTAAGTGAAGTGATGGAGAAGGCAATGGCACCCCACTCCAGTACTCTTGCCTGAGGAGTCCCATGGATGGAGGAGCCTGGTGGGCTGCGGTCCATGGGGTCGCTAAGAGTGGGACACGACTGAACGACTTCACTTTCACTTTTGACTTTCATGCCTTGGAGAAGGAAATGACACCCCACTCCAGTGTTCTTGCCTGGATAATCCCAGGGACAGGGGAGCCTGGTGGGCTGCCATCTATGGGGTCGCACAGAGTCAGACACAACTGAAGCGACTTAGCAAGTGAAGTGGAGTTGGACAATCTACTTGAGAAAGAGTTTAGGGTAGTAATCATAAAGATGATCAAAAAATTAAGGAGAATAATGGATGCAAGAGTTAGTTATAGAATATAAAAAACAACCAAACAGATGAATATAATAACTGAAATAAAAACACAACTACAAGGAATCCGCAGTAGACTAAATGACACAGGGGAATGAATTAGTGAGCTGAAAGAGGGAGTAGTGGAAATCACTGATTCTAAACAGAAAAGAAAAGAATTTTTAAAATGTGGACAGTGTATGAAACCTCTGGGAAAACAAGAACACTAATATTAGCATTTTAGGGGTCTCAGAAGGTGAAAAGATAGGAAAAGGGGCCGGGAATATATTTGAAGACATCATAGCTGAAAACTTCCCTAACCTGGGAAAGGAAACAATCCTCCATGTCCAGGCAGTGCAGAGAAATTCCATACAGGATAAACTCAAAGAGGAACACACCAACACACAGTGTAATAAAAATAACCAATAAATAAATAAAGACAAAAAGAGAATAATAAAGGCTACAAGGAAGAAACAATGATTAAAATACAAAGGAACTCCCAAAAGGCTATAAGTTGACTTTTTGGCAGAAACTCTGCAGGCCAAAAGGGAGTGTCACTATATACTTAAAGTGCTTAAAGGGGGAAAAACCTACAACTAAGAATACTCTATCTAGTAAGTCGTTCATTCAGATTTGATGGAAAAATCAAAAAGTTTTATAGACAAGCAAAAGCTAAAAGAATTTAGCACCACCAAATTAGCTTTACAAGAAATATTAAAGGAACTTCTCTAAGCAAGAAAGGTCACAATTAGAAATATTAAAATTGAAAAAGGAAAAAGCATATAAGTAAAGGAAATTATAAAGTTGGAAAGTTATCCATAGACAAAGTTAGAAGGAAAGTTTAAAAAAAATAATAATAAGTATAATCATTCATACCCACAGAAGCAATTAAGTGATACATAAAACAATTAGATATAAAATTTATAACAGATACTTATAACAGAGAAAAAAGAATCCAAACATTACACTAAAGACAGTCACAACAGAAGAAAAGCAGGGAAAAGACCTATAAAAGTAACTGCAAGACAATGAACATGATGATGATATGAACCACATATCAGTAATTACCTAAATCCTCTAATCAAAAGACAAGTGGCTGAACAGACACAAAATAAGATGAATTTACATACACACACACACACACTGCCCACAAGAACTCACTTCAGATCTACAGACACACACAGACTGAAAATGAAGAGATTAAAAAAGATATTCCATGAAAATACTCAAGGTAGCAATACTTATATAAGACAAAATAGACCTTTACATAAACACAGTTAGAAGAGATGAAATACAACACTGTGTAATAAAGATCAAGAGATAAATCTAAGAAGATGTAATAATTGTAAATATATGTACCCAACATAGTATCATCTAAATACATAAAGCAAACATTAAAGGACATAAAGGGACAGTAACACAATAAATGGTAAGGGACTTTAACATCCCACTTACATCAGTGGTAGCAGTATCCAGACAGAAAATCAACAAGGAAACCCTGGCCTCAAATAACACATTAGACCAGATCCAGTTAATGGATGTATATAGAACATGACATCTGAAAGCGGCAGAATGCACATTCTATTCAAGTGCACACAGAACATTCTCCCAGATAGATCACATCTAGGCCACAAAACATGTCTAAATAAATATAAGAAGATTGAAATCATATCAAGCATCGTTTCTGACCACAATATGATAAGACTAAAAATCAGCTACAAGAAAAATACTGCAAAAATCACAAACATGTGGAGGCTGAACAATATGCTACTAAACAACCAATGGTTCACTGAAGAAATCAAAATAAAACATTAAAAAAAAAAATACCTAGAGAAAATGAAAATAAAAGCATGATGATCCAAAACTTATGGGATGCAGCAAAAGCAGTTCCAAGAGGGAAGTTTAAGCAATAAAATGTTTTCTTATAAGACAAGAAAAATCTCAAATAAACTAATCTTACATCTAGAGGAACTAGTGAAAGAAGAACAAATAAAATCAGAATTAGCAGAAGGAAAGAAATCATAAAGATCAGAGCAAAAATAAATGAAATCGAGACTGATAAACAATAGAAAAAAAATCAATGAAACTAAAAACTAGTCTTTAAAAAGGTAAAATTGATAAAACTTTAGCCAAACTCATCAAGAAAAAAACCAATAAAATATTGTAAAGTAATTGCTGCTGCTAAGTCGCTTCAGTTGTGTCCGACTCTGTGCGACCCTGTAGACAGCAGCCTATGTCTACGGGGATCCTCCATCCTTGGGATTCTCCAGGCAAGAACGCTGGAGTGGGTTGCCATTGCCTTCTCCAACGCATGAAAGTGAAAAGTGAAAGTGAAGTCACTCAGTCGTGTCTGACTCTTCACGACCCCATGGACTGCAGCCTTCCAGACTCCTCTGTCCATGGGAGTTTCCAGGCAAGAGTACCTGAGTGGGGTGCCATTGCCTTCTCCAGTAAAGTAATTAGCCTCCAATTAAAATAAATACATTTATATTTTTAAAAAAAATTTTTAATGACAAAAAAAGAAAAAAAGGGAGAGGGCTCTAATCAATGAAAAAGGAGAAGTTACAACTGACACTACAGATATATAAGAAAGACTACTGTGAACAACTATATACAATAAAATAGACAGCCTGGAATAAATGGAGAAATTCTTAGAAAGATACAGTTTCCTAAGCAAGACTGAACCAGGAAGAAATAGAAAATATGAACAAACTACCAGTACTAAAACTGAATCAATATAATGGTACTTGGGAAATTGTACCCTGCTAAGAATTTGTCCATTTTCCTAGCTTGTCTGTTTTATTGGCATATAGTTGTTCATAGTAGTCTCTTATTTGTATATCTATGGTGTCAGCTGTAACTTCATTTTCATTTCTAACTTTACTGATTTGGGCCCTCTCCCTTTTTATTCTTGATAAATCTGGGTAAATGATCTTAGTCATTTAAAAGAATAAAATTATAATATCTGCAACAACATCTGCAGGGCCATCTCTACATGGAGCTAGAGATTGTCACATTGAGTGAAGTATCAATAAGTCAGACAAAGAAACAAAAATATCGTATGATATTGCTCACATGCAAATCTAAAATATATATATATATATATATATATATATATAACACTTACTTACAAAATAGACTCACAAACTTAGAAAATGAACTTATGGTTACTGGGGGGACTAGTCAGGGTGAGAGATAGTTAGGGAGCCTGGAATTGGCATGTACACACTACTATATTTAAAATGGATAACCAACAAGGATCTGCTATATAGCATAGGGAACTCTACTCACTATTCTGTAACAATCTAAGTGGGAAAAGAATTATTTGAAAAAGAATAAACACATGTATACCTATAACTGAATCACTGTGTTGTACACCTGAAACTAACACATTGCTAATCAATTAATCAATTATACTCCAGTCTAAAATAAAAAGTTTAAAAAATGGATCAGTAATTTTAAAACTCCAAACAAATGAAAGTCTAAGAATAGGTGGCTTCACAGTTGAATTCTACCAAACACCTATCTTTCTCAAGTGAAAGTGAAAGTCACTGGGTCATGTCCAATTCTTTGTGACCCCATGGACTATAGAGTCCATGAAATTCTCCAGGCCAGAATATTGGAATGGATAGCCTTTCCCTTCTCCAGGGGATCTTCCCAACCCAGGAATCAAACTAGGGTCTCCTGCATTGCAGGCAGATTCTTTACCAACTGAGCTATCAGGGAAGCCCCTGATATCTTTATCAAAGTATTCTAAAAAACTGCAGAGGATGAAACACTCCCAAACTCATCCTATGAGGCCAGCATCAACATGATACAAAAATCAGACAAAGATACCACCAAAAAAGCAAATTACAGGCCAATATTGCTGAAGAACATCCCCCCCAAAATATTAGCAAACTGAATCCAACAGTATATTAAAAGGATCATTCACCATGATTAAATGGAATTAACAGAGAAGCAAAGATTTTTCAATATCCACAAATCAACGTGATACACATTAACAAATTGAAGAATGAAAACCACAGGATCATCTCAACAGATGCAGAAAAACCTTTTCACAAAAGTTCACATCTTATTATAATAATAAAAACTTTCCAGAAAGTGGGCATAGAAGGAACCCACCTCAACATAATAGAGACCATCTCTGATAAATCCATAGCTAACATCATGCTCAGTGGTGAAAAGGTAAAATTATTTCTTCTAAAGTCAAGAACAGAGAACAAGGCAAGAATGTCCACTCTTGATACTCTTATTCAACATAGTATTGAAAACCCTAGACACAGAATTGGGACAACAAAAAGAAATAAAATGAATCCAAATTGAAAAGAAGTAAAACTGTTACTATTTGCAGATGGCATGATACTGTACATAAAAAATGCTAAAGATGCTACCATAAACCTATTAAAGCTCATCAGTGAGTTAAGTTGCAAGATACAAAGTTAATAGACAGTAATCTGTTGCATTTCTGCCCACTAACAATAAACTCAGTGCGCAACGGCGGCTGCGACCGGTGCACTAAGCGTGACCAAGAGGAGCTACCCCACGTCCGAGGTCAGGGGCAGCGGCCTAGAGTGCCAGGCTGTAATGACGCAGGAACGGCAGAGAAGAGCTACCCAAGTCCGAGGTCAGGGGCGGCGGCCGGGAGGAACTACCCCACGCCCAAGGCCAGGGGTGGCGGCTGGGAGGACCAACCCCATGTCCAAGGAGCAGTGGCTGCACGGGTGCAGGAGGGCCTAGAGGTGCTATCCCACGTTGAAGGTCAGGAAGGGCGGTGGTGAGGAGATACCCCTCGTCCAAGGTAAGGAGCAGTGGCTGCACTTTGCTGGAGCAGCCATGAAGAGATGCCCCACGTCCAAGGTAAGAGAAACCCAAGTAAGATGGTAGGTGTTGCAAGAGGGCATCAGAGGGCAGACACACTGAAACCATACTCACAGAAAACTAGTCAATCTAATCACACTAGGACCACAGCCTTGTCTAACTCAATGAAACTAAGCCATGCCCGTGGGGCAACCCAAGACGGGCGGATCATGGTGGAGAGGTCTGACAGAATGTGGTCTACTGGAGAAGGGAATCACAAACCACTTCAGTATCCTTGCCTTGAGAACCCCATGAACAGTATGAAAAGGCAAAATGATAGGATATTGAAAGGGGAACTCCCCAGGTCAGTAGATGGCCAATATACTACTGGAGACCAGTGGAGAAATAACTCCAGAAAGAATGAAGGGATGGAGCCAAAGCAAAAACAATACCCAGCTGTGGATGTGACTGGTGATAGAAGTAAGGTCCGATGCTGTAAAGAGTAATATTGCATAGGAACCTGGAATATCAGGTGTATGAATCAAGGCAAATTGGAAGTGGTCAAACAAGAGATGGCAAGAGTGAATGTCGACATTCTAGGAATCAGCAAACTCAAATGGACTGGAATGAGTGAATTTAACTCAGATGACCATTATATCTACTACTGCGGGCAGGAATCCCTCAGAAGAAATGGAGTAGCCGTCATGGTCAACAAAAGAGTCCGAAATGCAGTACTTGAATGCAATCTCAAAAACGACAGAATGATCTCTGTTCATTTCCAAGGCAAACCATTCAATATCACGGTAATCCAAGTCTATGCCCCAACCAGTAACACTGATGAAGCTGAAGTTGAATGGTTCTATGAAGACCTACAAGACCTTTTAGAACTAACACCCAAAAAAGATGTCCTTTTCATTATAGGGGACTGGAATGCAAAAGTAGGAAGTCAAGAAACATCTGGAGTAACAGGCAAATTTGGCCTTGGAATACAGAATGAAGTAGGGCAAAGACTAATAGAGTTTTGCCAAGAAAATGCACTGGTCATAGCAAACACCCTCTTTCAACAACACAAGATAAGACTCTACACATGGACATCACCAGATGGTCAACACCGAAATCAGACTGATTATGTTCTTTGCAGCCAAAGATGGAGGAGCTCTATACAGTCAACAAAAACAAGACCAGGAGCTGACTGTGGCTCAGATCATGAACTCCTTATTACCAAATTCAGACTTAAATTGAAGAAAGTAGGGAAAATCACTAGACCATTCAGGTATGACCTAAATCAAATCCCTTATGATTATACAGTGGAAGTGAGAAACAGATTTGAGGGCCTAGATCTGATAGATCTAGTGTGCCTGATGAACTATGGAATGAGGTTCGTGACATTGTACAGGAGACAGGGATCAAGACCATCCCCATGGAAAAGAAATGCAGAAAAGCAAAATGGCTGTCTGGGGAAGCCTTACAAATAGGTGTTAAAAGAAGTGAAAAGCAAAGGAGAAAAGGAAAAATATAAGCATCTGAATGCAGAGTTCCAAAGAATATCAAGAAGAGATAAGAAAGCCTTCCTCAGAGATCAATGCAAAGAAATAGAGGAAAACAACAGAATGGGAAAGACTAGAGATCTCTTCAAGAAAATTAGAGATACCAAGGGAACATTTCATGCAAAGATGGGCCCGATCAAGGACAGAAATGGTATGGACCTAACAGAAGCAGAAGATATTAAGAAGAGGTGGCAAGAATACAGAGAAGAACTGTATAAAAAAGATCTTCACGACCCAGATAATCATGATGGTGTGATCACTGACCTAGAGCCAGACATCCTGGAATGTGAAATCAAGTGGGCCTTAGAAAGCATCACTATGAACTAAGCTAGTGAAGGTGATGGAATTCCAATTGAGCTATTTCAAATTCTGAAAGATGATGCTGTGAAAGTGCTGCACTCAATATGCCAGCAAATTTGGAAAACTCAGCAGTGGCCAACATCCGCTGGATCATGGAAAAAGCAAGAGAGTTACAGAAAAACATCTATTTCTGCTTTATTGACTATGTCAAAGCCTTTGACAGTGTGGATCACAATAAACTGTGGGAAATTCTGAAAGAGATGGGAATACCAGACCACCTGATCTGCCTCTTGAGAAATCCGTATGCAGGTCAGGAAGCAACAGTTAGAATTGGACATGGAACAAAAGACTGGTTCCAAATAGGAAAAGGAGTACCTCAAGGTTGTATATTGTCACCCTGCTTATTTAACTTATATGCAGAGTACATCATGAGAAACACTGGACTGGAAGAAGCACAGGCTGGAATCAAGATTGCTGGGAGAAATATCAATAACCTCAGATATGCAGATGACATCACCCTTATGGCAGAAAGTGAAGAGGAACTCAAAAGCCTCTTGATGAAAGTGAAAGAGGAAAGTGAAAAAGTTGGCTTAAAGCTCAACATTCAGAAAACGCAGATCATCACATCCGGTCCCATCACTTCATCGGAAATAAATGCGGAAACAGTGGAAACAGTGTCAGACTTTATTTTTTGGGGCTCCAAAATCACTGCAGATGGTGATTGCAGCCATGAAATTAAAAGATGCTTACTCCTTGGAAGCAAAGTTATGACCAACCTAGATAGCATATTCAAAAGCAGAGACATTACTTTGCCAACAAAGGTCCATCTAGTCAAGGCTATGGTTTTTCCAGTGGTCATGTATGGATGTGAGAGTTGGACTGTGAAGAAGGCCGAGTGCCAAAGAATTGATACTTTTGAACTGTGGTGTTGGAGAAGACTCTTGAGAGTCCCTTGGACTGCAAGGAGATCCAACCAGTCCATTCTGAAGGAGATCAGCCCTGGGATTTCTTTGGAAGGAATGATGCTGAAGCTGAAACTCCGGTACTTTGGCCACCTCATGCGAAGAGCTGACTCATTGGAAAAGACTCTGATGCTGGGAGGGATTGGGGGCAGGAGGAGAAGGGGACAACAGAGGATGGGATGGCTGGATGGCATCACTGACTCGATGGACATGAGTCTGACTGAACTCCAGGAGTTTGTGATGGACAGGGAGGCCTGGCATGCTGGGATTCATGGGGTCACAAACAGTCAGACACGACTGAACGACTGAACTGAACTGAACTGAACTGAACAATAAACTACCAGAAATATAAATTAAGGGCATAATCTCATTCACCATTGCATTCAAAATAAAATATCTAGAAATAAGCCTACCTACGGAGGCAAAAGACATGTACTCAGAAAACTATGGTATTGACGAAATGAACTGAAGATAATACAAACAGATGGAATGATATATCATGTTCTTGGGTTGGAAGAATTAGTATTGCTAAAATGATCATACTACCCATGGCAATCTAAAGACTGTATGCAATCCCTAGCAAGATACTGGGCTTCCCTGGTGGCTCAGTGGTAAAGAATCCTCCTGCTAATGGAGGAGATGTGGGGCCAATCCCTCAGTTGGGAAGATTCCCTGGAGAAGGACACAACAACCCACTCCAGTATTCTTGCCTGGGAAATCCCATGGAGAAAGGAGTCTAATGGGCTGAAGTCCATGGGGTTGCAGAAAAGAGTCAGACACAACTTAGCAACTAAGCAAAAACAATCAGGATATCAATGGTATATTTCACAGAACTAGAACAAATAATTTTACAATTTGTATGGAAACACAAAAGATTCTGAATAGACAAAACAATCTTGAGAAACAACAGAGCTGGAGGAATCATGTTATATGACTTCAGTCTGTACTAGATTCTATTATAGTAATCATAAACATCAATTCAGTTCAGTCACTCAGTTGTGTCCAACTCTTGGAGACCCCATGGACTGCAGCATGCCAAGCCTCTCTGTCCACCACCAATTTTCAGAGCTTGCTCAAACTGATGTCCATCGAGTTGGACATGCCATCCTCTCATCCAACCAATTCATCCTTCTTCTCCCACTTTTAATCTTTCCCAACATCAGGGTCTTTTTCAACGAGTCAGTTCTTTGCATCACATGGCCAAAGTATTGGAGTTTCAGCTTCAGCATCAGTCCTTCCAATCAATATTCAGAATTGATTTCCTTTAGGATGGACTGGTTGGGTTTCCTTGCAGTCCAAGGGACTCTCAAGAGTCTTCTCCAACACCACAATTTAAAAGCATCAATTCTTTGGCACTCAGTTTTCTTTATACACCAACTCTCACATTCATACATGACTACTGGAAAAACCATATCTTTGACTAGATGGACCTTTGTTGGCAAAGCAATGTCTCTGCTTTTGAATATGCAGTCATAGTCTTTTCTTCCAAGGAGCAAGCATCTTTTAATTTCATGGCTGTAGAAGCCCAAGAAAATGGTCTGTAGCTCTTTCCATTGTTTCCCCATCTATTTCCCATGAAGTGACAGGACTGGATGCTATGATCTTAGTTTTCTGAATGTTGAGCTTTAAGCCAACATTTTCACTCTCCTATTTCACTTTCATCAAAAGGCTCTTTAGTTCTTCTTCACTTTCTGCCATAAGGGTGGTGTCATCAGCATATCTGAGGTTATTGATATTTCCCCGGCAATCTTGATTCCAACCTGTGCTTCATCCAGCCCAGTGTTTCTCATGATGTACTCTGCATATAAGTTAAATAAGCAGGGTGACAATACACAGCCTTTATGCACTTCTTTCCCGATTTGGAACCAGTCTGTTGATCCATATCCAGTTCTAACTGTTGCTTCTTGACTTGCATATAGATTTCTCAGGAGGCAGATCATGTGGTCTGGTATTCCCATCTCTTTCAGAATTTTCCATAGTTTGTTGTGATCCACCCAGTCAAAGGCTTTGGCATAGTCAATAAAGCTAAAGTAGATGTTTTTCTGGAACTCTCTTGCTTTTTCAATGATCCAGCAGATGTTGGCAATTTGATCTCTGGTTCCTCTGCCTTTTCTAAATCTAGCTTGAACATCCAGAAGTTCACAGCTCACATTCTGTTGAAGCCTGGCTTGAAGAATTTTGAGCATTACTTTGCTAGTGTGTGAGATGAGTGCAATTGTGTGGTAGTTTGAGCATTTTGGGCATTGCCTTTTCTTTGGGACTGAAATGAAGACTGACCTTTTCCAGTCCTGTGGCCACTGCTGTGTTGTTCAAATTTGCTGGCATATTGAGAGCAGCACTTTCACAGCATCATCTTTTAGGATTTGAAATAGCTCAACTGGAATTCCGTCACCTCCACTAGCTTTGTTTGTAGTGATGCTTCCTAAGGCCCACTTGACTTCACATTTCAGCATGTCTGACTCTAAGTGAGTGATCACACGATCATGGTTATCTGTGTCATGAAAATCTTTTTTGTACAATTCTTCTGTGTATTCTTGCCACCTCTTCTTAATATCTTTGGCTTCTGTTAGCTCCATACCATTTCTGTCCTTTACTGTGTCCATCTTTGCATGAAATGTTCTCTTGGTATCTCTAATTTTCCTGAAGAGATCTCTAGTCTTTCCCATTATGTTGTTTTCCTCTATTTCTTTGCATTGATCGCTGAGGAAGGCTTTCTTATCTCTCCTTGCTATTCTTTGGAACTCAGCATTCAAATGGCTATATCTTATGTTAAAACAGTATGGTAATGGCATAAAAACAAACATGCAGATCAATGGAACATATGAGCACAGAAATAAACCCATACACTTATGGTCAATTAATTTATGCTCAGTTAACCTATGACCAAGGAGTCAAGAATAAACAGTGAAGATAGTCACTGCTCAGAAAAGTGGACAGATACATGTAAATCAAGTAAATTAAAACATCCTCTAAAATCATGCAAAAAAAAATAATAATAATCTCATTACGGGTGAAAGACCTAAGTGTAAAACCAAAAGCAATATAACTTCTAGGGGGAAATTATAGGCAGTACACTCTGTCATAAATTATAGCAATATTTTATTGGATCTGTCTCTAAAATCAGAAGTAAATAAATGGGAAGTAATTAAAATGAAAAGCTTTAGCACAGCAAAAGAAACTACCGGTAAAACAAAAAGACAATATACTGAATGGAGAAAATATTTGCTGACGATATGACCCATATGACTGATAAGACAAATCAATGTGAAAGAAATAAACAATCTGATTTAAAATGGGCAGAGAAATGAATAGACATTTTTCCAAAAAGGACATGCAGATAGTCAACTGGCATATGAAAAGATGCTCAATACCATTAATCATCAGGGAAATGAAAATCACAGTGAAATATCACCTCATATCTGTCAGAAAACGATCATCAAAAAGAACATAAACAACAGATGTTTGTGAGGATGTAGAGAAAAAGGAACCCTCATGAACTGTTGGTGGGAAAGTAAACTGGTGCAGCCACTGTGGAAAACACTATGGTGGTGGTGGTTCAGTTGCCAAGTCCTGTCTGACCCTTGCAACCCCATGGACTGTAGCCCGCCAGGCTCCTGTGTCCATCGGATTCTCCAGGCAAGAACACTGCTGTGGGTTACCATTCCCTTCTCCAGGGGATCTTCCCAACCCAGGAATCGAAACGGGGTCTCATTATACGTGGATTCTTTACCAACTGAGCTACCCAAGACACTAATTTTCCATAATTTTAACTAATAGCTAACATTTGTTGATTACTTATCATGTGTCAGGAACTGAACAAGGACTTTATACTAAATAGTTCAAAAGGCTATGAGGTAAATACTATTACATTTCCATTCTGTGATGGAGAGGGAAAGAGGGTCAAAGAAATGAAACAGCATGCTCAAATTTCACAGCAAGTAAATGACAGCTGAGATTCAAAGGTAGGCAGTGGGACTTTGTAGCCTTAATGGCTATGCATTAGCAGAGAATTCTTGACTGCTTCCTCACAGGGTAGACATGAAGACAAAAAGAACAGTTTAAATGAAAGCAATCCAAACAATATAAAGAACTATATGATAGATATATGTAGATGTTAGAAATTTCAGTAAATTCTAAAGATGAGAGCAGTGTTTGATCAGTGTGCTCCAAAATACCCTTTGAGAAAATACATCTCAAAATTTAAAATTATGGATGTATATTTCAAATGTACATATGTGCAAAATTATGTGGAGTTATTAATTTCTAGGATTTATGCAATGTATTTTTAAATATTTAACATTTGATAATATAAGCTACTTTGTAAAAGTAAAATACAAAATCAGGATAAAAACTTGCTATACTGTATGCATACCATGTTCATAGCAGTATTATTTACAATTGACAAGATATAAAACAACTTAAGTGTCCGTCAACAGATGAATAGATAAAGAAGATGTGGTAGTATATGTATACAATGGAATACTGGTGGTGGTGGTGATGCTTGGTTGCTAAGTCATGTCCAACTCTTTTGCAACCCCATGGACTGTAGCCCTTCAGGCTCCCCTGACCATGGGATTTCCCACACAAGAATACTGGACTGAGTTGCCATGCCCTCCTCCAGGGAATCTTCCTGACCCAAGGATCAAACCACAGCTCCTGCATTACAGGCTGGTTCTTAATCACTGACCACCTGGGAAGCCCCACAATGGAATATTACTCAGCCATAAAAAGGAATGAAATTGTGTCATTTGCAGACACAAAGATAGACCTAGAGACTGTCATATAGAATTAAGTCAAAAAGAGAAAAACAAGTATCATATAATATCACTTATATGTGGAATCTAGAAAAATGGTACAGACGAACTTATCTGCAAAGCAGAAATAGAGATACAGACATAGAGAACAAACTTATGGATACCTAGGGGAAAGGGGCAGTGGGATGACTTGGGAGATTAGGATTGACATATATATACACTACTATTGTAAAAACAGATAACCAATGAGACCATGCTGTAGAGTACAGGAAACTCTACTCAATGTTCTGTGGTGAAGTAAATGGGAAGGAAATCCCCCAAAGAGGGGATATATAGAGAGCTGATTCACTTTGCTGTATAGCAGAAACTAACACAACACTGTAAAGTGACTATACTACAATAAAAAAGACTTTTTAAAGATGTGGTGTATATATATATATATATATAATATATTACTCAGGCATAGAAAAGGGATGAAATTTGGCGTTTGCAGCAACATGGATGGACTTGAGTACTATGCTAAGTGAGATAAGTCATACAAATATGAAGAAGACAAATCCTGTATGATACCATTTATGTGCGGAATTTGAAAAATTATAACAAACTAGTGAATATAACAGAAAAGAATCAGACTCACAGATGTAGAGAGCAGACTAGCGGTCACCAGTGGCGAGAACAGGGGGAGGGGCAAAACAGAGTAGGGTGGGGCTATAAACTATTGGAAGGAAGACAGACTGCAATGTGGGGGATATAGTCAATATCTTATAATAACTGTAAATGGAGTGTGACCTTGAAAAATTGTACAAAAATGAGAAAAAATATGTCCTATTATAATTATTTTCCCACTGTATTATTTTAGTAACAGAAATGCATACCATTCTCTAAGGAAGATTAGGAATGTGTAAATTTATGATGATGAGTGTTTGCTTGGGATATAGAAACAAGGCTAGGAGCATAAGCCAAAAAAGAATGTGTTGCATGCTTTCTGCTGAACTTCCAGTGGTATAGGAGCCCAGCAATTATTACCACAGGCAAGAAAACGGACAATGGATAATGATTGAAAAGGGAAACTTGGGGTCTAGAAAATCATGTTTAATGAGATAGATTAGGCAGTCTAAGTAGCACAGCCTCCAACAGGCTGGATTCCATAAATTTTCAGTCCACTTTGGGATAAACCCAGTAGGTCTGTTGGCATTGTTGCCTTGAAAGCTACCCAAAGCTACCCAAAACAGTTCAGACTTGATAATTCACTCTGGGCTGTTTTTCTCAAATAAAATAAGGTAAATTTTGAGCCGTATTAATAAAACTTTCATATTCTAAGTGTTTTAACACAAATCTACCCTGCAAGTCTAAGAAGGTACAGTCTGAAGCAATAGGACTCTAGGCCAAATGCTCTTCTGGAAAGATCCCTAGAAATACTGGGTAGTGGTGGTTTAAGCACTAAGTCGTATCTGACTCTTGTAACCCCATGTACTGTAGTCAACCAGGCTCCTCTGTCCTTGGGATTCTCCAAGCAGGAATACTGGAGTGGGTTGCCATTTCCTTCTTCAGGGGATCTTCCCAACCCAGGGATTGAACCCAGGTCTCCTGCATTGCAAGTAGATTCTTTACTGACTGAACTACAAGAGAAGCCCTTTATGACACCTGTATGCATTAAAAAAGATGAAAACTTAAAATCCCAAGTGGGATAGTGTCAGCTGTTTCTGCCACTCAGAATGCATGGTCCTGTCCTGTATTCATCCTCTTACCTCTCCGAGCAGGTAAGGCCAGAGGAGCTAGTGACAGCCGTCCTCCTGCCATGATGGCAACATGGAGAAAATGGCTGAGGTCAACAGTGTTTTGCCACTAAACCTGGTGAGAGAGTCACTGGCCCATCAGAAATAAAGCTTGTAACCAGTTAGCCAGAGCACTTTGGGGCAGGATGCCATATGATAGCTCCTCTGAGTCCACGCTGCATATACAGAGATTTTAGGCTTCAGCTTCCATGTGATATAGAAACACTGGCCCCTTAGGACTGTGTTTCCTGGTGGCTGACCCTGGCCAAGAACCATAATTGAAAAGTTGTCACTGCCCTAAGCATTGCCAATCCCAGAAAATCTGAGAAGCACAGCCTTCTGCAATTTCATGTCTCTTCTCCAGACTGTAAAATAGCTGAAAAATAAACATAAAAAACAAATAAATACAAACATTGGACAGAGTTTTGAGGACTAATGGATGAATCTCATGTGCTGTTTCTCATCCAAGAAAGTTGATTTACATCCTATTTCCTGATAGGAAAGTAATAGACAAAGGACATCCTCAGATTCTAATCACAATCATGTCTGTCATCCTGATATCCTCTGAATGCATATTATAACAGAATCCTCATTCAGGTACAGATAATCTTGGTAAAACATGTTTCTTATAGAAATATGGCTTATCTTATTTCCTCCACTTCTAAATGCCAGAGTTGGGACTTTATTTATCAGATACACACCTCATCCAGGAACATGACTACACACAAAGTCAAGGGGGAATTTCTGATTGAGGGTCGCTGAAGATTTACTTATTTCAGAAACATTTCTGCAGCAGCGTGAACTTCTATAGCAGTGTGAAGGCATTCTTCTAGGTGGTTTACAAATATACATTCCTTTAATCTTCATAACAACTTTTTGAGAAAAGGTACTTTTATAGACTCTATAGATGAAGAAACTGCCCAAGTTTTCCCAGTGACTACTTGACAGAGCCAGGATTCAAACCTGGCAAGTCTGAATCAGATATACTGTGCTATGCTTTGCTGCCTCTAACATCGGCTTGCTGAGACTGACTATAAATTTATTCTGTGATGGGAATTATACACATTTAACCAGTCAACATTTAACCAGTGCTGCACTCAATATGCCAGCAAATTTGGAATACTCAGCAGTGGCCACAGGACTGGAAAAGGTCAGTTTGCATTCCAATCTCAAAGAAAGGCAATGCGAAAGAATACTCAAACTACCGCACAATTGCACTCATCTCACATGCTAGTAAAGTAATGCTCAAAATTCTCCAAGCCAGGCTTCAGCATTACGTGAACCGTGAACTTCCAGATGTTCAAGCTGGTTTTAGAAAAGGCAAAGGAACCAGAGATTAAATTGCCAACATCTGCTGGATCACAGGAAAAGCAAGAGAGTTCCAGAAAAACATCTGTTTCTGCTTTATTGACTATGCCAAAGCCTTTGACTGTGTGGATTACAATAAACTGCGGAAAATTCTGAAAGAGATGGAAAAACCAGACCACCTGACCTGCCTCTTGAGAAACCTATATGCAGGTCAGGAAGCAACAATTAGGATTGGACATGGAACAACAGACTGGTTCCAAATAGGAAAAGGAGTACGTCAAGGCTGTATATTGTCAGCCTGCTTATTTAACTTATATGGAGAATACATCATGAAAAAGATTGGGCTGGAAGAAGCACAAGCCGGAATCAAGATTGCCAGGAGAAATATCAATAACCTCAGATATGCAGATGACACCACCCTTATGGCAGCAAGTGAAGAGGAACTAAAAAGCCTCTTGATGAAAGTGAAGGAGGAGAGTGAAAAAGTTGGCTTAAAGCTCAATATTCAGAAAACAAAGATCATGGCATCTGGTCCCATCACTTCATGGGAAATAGATGGGGAAACAGTGGAAACAGTGTCAGACTTTCCCTTTTTGGGCTCCAAAATCACTGCAGATGGTGACTGCAGCCATGAAATTAAAAGATGCTTATTCCTTGGAAGGAAAGTTATGACCAACCTAAATAGCATATTCAAAAGCAGAGACATTACTTGGCCAACAAAGGTCCATTTAGTCAAGGCTATGGTTTTTCCAGTGGTCATGTATGGATGCGAGAGTTGGACTGTGAAGAAAGCTGAACGCTGAAGAACCGATGCTTTTGAACTATGGTGTTGGAGAAGACTCTGGGAGTCCCTTGGACTGCAAGGAAATCCAACCAGTCCATTCTGAAGGAGATCAGCACTGGGTGTTCTCTGGAAGGAATGATGCTGAAGCTGAAACTCCAGTACTTTGGCCACCTCATGTGAAGAGTTGACTCATTGGAAAAGACTCTGATGCTGGGAGGGATTGAGGGCAGGAGGAAAAGGGGACGACAGAGGATGAGATGGCTGGATGGCATCACCGACTCTATAGACATGAGTTTGAGTGAACCCGGGGAGTTGGTGATGGACAGGGAGGCCTGGCGTTCTGCGATTCGTGGGGTCACAAAGAGTCAGACACGACTGAGTGACTGAACTGAACTGAACCAGTCAACCCTAAAGGGAATCAATGCCGGATATTCATTGGAAGGACTGATGCTAAAGCTGAAGCTGCAATACTTGGGCTACCTGAAGCAAAGAGCCGACTCACTGGAAAAGACCCTGATGCTGGGAAAGATTGAGGGCAAGAGGATAAAATGATTGGATGGCCTCAATGACTCAATGGGTATGAGTCTGAGCAAACTCAAGGAGATAGTGAAAGACACAGAAGCCTAGCATGCTGCAGTTCATGGGTCTCAAAGTGTTGGACACAATTTAGTGAACAACAACAAAGCCTACAGGGACTATACAAGAAAGTTATACTGTAGATGTGAACGGCTTCTGTCTCCTCACTCAAAAAGTGGCCATTGTCTTTGACCAATGCAGCTAAGGACTCTTCCTCTACAGCCTATGCACTTCAGAGTTCCTAATAAAAATCATAGAGAATGTCTATACCTTTGTTAATTGTTCCAGATTTGGTCTTTAAGCAGCATGCAATCAATTTATTCAAAAACATTGCTTCCTTCCAAAACACTGAGCAAAATTTTGGCTTCCTGACTTGCTTACCAGCCTCAGGAATTTTGCAGGTCCCAGACTCTCTAATCTGAATACCCACAACTTCAGTTGTGACTGTGGTCTCTCTGCAGTCATAGGAGTCTGTCTTGCTAACAGGTGGCCCAAACACTTTAATATCCTTTTGGCCAAAAGAACTATTTGCTACTCAGACTCCAAAATAAAAACTGATAGCCCATTCTGTGGTATGCTGTCATTTCCTGGAAAATGTAGCATCAGTTATTATTTTTGCAGAAGTGCCCAGAAATGATCCTGGGGGAGAATCTCTGCTTAAACCAGCAGAACATGGGTTAGACTATCCTGGGAACATCAGCAAGTGTGTGTTACTCTTATCATAAACAAGCCCACAGGAATAATAAAAAGCTTCTGAGCACAATCTCTGCATGAGTACACACACCATTCTGAAGACAGAGGCCTTCCCCCTGCCCTTGTGGCTCCCTTGATAAAGCTCAAAATGATCACTTGCTCCATCGATTTGGCAATTATTTATTGTTTTTCAAAGTTTTTATAGTGTTTCTCATATACTAGAATTCATAAACAAGCATTATGAACTCAACACAAGTACCTCCCAAACTGGGTCACAAAACTGATTCCTTTCAGTTGGTTTTAATCTGTAGTTTGGTTAGCTGTCATTAGACTCATTTATTATAAAATGACCTATTTAGTTAAATGAAACTCTTAAAGCAAGGGAGTCATTATTTACATTAGTGATTTTCATACTTACTTATCCATTACAACCATGTAGAGAGCTTCCACACTCTCAGAAGCCCAATTGGCATTCAAATTAGTTACATTAGTAACTTGGAGTGGGGTCCAGGTGTCATACATTTTCAAATGCCCCAGGAGATTCCAACATGTAGCTAAGTTTGGAAACCACTGATTTAAAGGAAAATTTTAAAATTACTTAATTAGATTTCTACTAATAGCAAACATGGACATCACCAGATGGTCAACATCGAAATCAGATTGATTATATTCTTTGCAGCCAAAGATGGAGAAGCTCTATACAGTCAACAAAAACACGACTGGGAGCTGACTGTGGCTCAGATCATGAACTCCTTATTGCCAAATTCAGAATTAAATTGAAGAAAGTGGGGAAAACCACTAGACCGTTCAGGTATGACCTAAATCAAATCTCTTATGCTTATACAGTGGAAGTGAGAAATAGATTTAAGGGACTAGATCTGATAGACAGAGTACCTGATGAACTATGGAATGAGGTTCATGACATTGTACAGGATACAGGGATCAGGACCATCCCTATGGAAACGAAATGCAAGAAAGCAAAATGGCTGTCTGCGGAGGCCTTGCAAATAGCTGTGAAAAGAAGAGAAGCAAAAAGCAAAGGAGAAAAGGAAAGATATAAGCATCTGAATACAGAGTTCCAAAGAATAGCAAGAAGAGATAAGAAAGCCTTCCTCAACAATAAAGGCAAAGAAATAGAGGAAAACAACAGAATGGGAAAGACTAGAGATCTCTTCAAGAAAATTAGAGATACCAAGGGAACATTTCATGCAAAGATGGGCTCGATCAAGGACAGAAATGGTGTGGACCTAACAGAAGCAGAAGATAGTAAGAAGAGGTGGCAAGAATACAGAGAAGAACTGTACAAAAAGGAGCTTCATGACCCAGATAATCATGATGGTGTGATCACTGACCTAGAGCCAGACATCCTGGAATGTGAAGTCAAGTGGGCCTTAGAAAGCATCACTACGAACAAAGCTTGTGGAGGTGATGGAATTCCAGTTGAGCTATTTCAAATCCTGGAAGATGATGCTGTGAAAATGCTTCATTCAATATGCCAGCAAATTTGGAATACTCAGCAGTGGCCACAGGACTGGAAAAGGTCAGTTTGCATTCCAATCCCAAAGAAAGGCAATGCGAAAGAATGCTCAAACTACCGCACAGTTGCACTCATCTCACATGCTAGTACAGTAATGCTCAAAATTCTCCAAGCCAGGCTTCAGCATTATGTGAACCGTGAACTTCCAGATGTTCAAGCTGGTTTTAGAAAACGCAGAGGAACCAGAGATCAAATTGCCAACATCCGCTGGATCACAGAAAAAGCAAGAGAGTTCCAGAAAAACATCTTTTTCTGCTTTATTGACTATGCAAAAGCCTCTGACTGTGTGGATCACAATAAACTGTGGAAAACTCTGAAAGAGATGGGAATACCAGACCACCTGACCTGCCTCTTGAGAAACTTATATACAGATCAGGAAGCAACAGTTAGAACTGGACATGGAACAACAGACTGGTTCCAAATAGTAAAAGGAGTACGTCAAGGCTGTATATTGTCACCCTGCTTATTTAACTTATATGGAGAGTACATCATGAAAAAGGTTGGGCTGGAAGAAGCACAAGCCGGAATCAAGATTGCCAGGAGAAATATCAATAACCTCAGATATGCAGATGACACCACCCTTATGGCAGAAAGTGAAGAGGAACTAGAAAGCCTCTTGATGAAAGTGAAAGAGGAGAGTGAAAAAGTTGGCTTAAAACTCAACATTCAGAAAACTAAGATCATGGCGTCTGGTCCCATCACTTCATGGCAAAAAGCTGGGGAAACAGTGGAAATAGTGTCAGACTTTCCCTTTTTGGGCTCCAAAATCACTGCAGATGGTGACTGCAGCCATGAAATTAAAAGATGCTTACTCCTTGGAAGGAAAGTTATGACCAACCTAGATAGCATATTCAAAAGCAGAGACATTACTTTGCTAACAAAGGTCCTTCTAATCAAGGCTATGGTGTTTCCATTGGTCATGTATGGATGTGAGAGTTGGACTGTGAAGAAGGCTGAGCACCGAAGAATTGATGCTTTTGAACTGTGGTGTTGGAGAAGACTCTTGGGAGTCCCTTGGACTGCAAGGAGATCCAATTGGTCCATCCTAAAGATCAGTCCTGGGTGTTCATTGGAAGGGCTGATGCTGAAGCTGAAACTCCAATACTTTGGCCACCTCATGGGATGAGCTGACTCATTGGAAAAGACCCTGATGCTGGGAGGGATTGGGGGCAGGAGGAGAAGGGGATGACAGAGGATGAGATGGCTGGATGGCATCACCGACTTGATGGACATGAGTTTGAGTGAACCCGGGGAGTTGGTGATGGACAGGGAGGCCTGGTGTGCTGGGATTCACGGGGTCGCAAAGAGTCGGACCCGACTGAGTGATTGAACTGAACTGAATAGCACACATTGGGATAGCGTGCCTGCTAATGTACTGGGCACTGCTGTAAACCTTTATGAATATAAACACACCTAATCTTCACTACAACCCTATGGTATTATCATCTGCATGTTACAATCGATGGGAAAAAGAGACAGAAATTAAGAGACTTGTCCAAAGTAACTTACATTGTAAGTAGCAGTCATAATTTTTATTCCATTAGTTTGGCTTATCAGAGAAGGCAATTGCACCCCACTCCAGTACTCTTGCCTGGAAAATCCCATGGACGGAGGAGCCTGGTAGGCTGCAGTCCATGGAGTTGCTAAGAGTCAGACACGGCTGAACAACTGCACTTTCACTTTTCACTTTCATGCATTGGAGAAGGAAATGGCAACCCATTACTCCAGTGTTCCAGCCTGGAGAATCCCAGGGACGGGGAGCCTGGTGGGCCGCCGTCTATGGGGTCACACAGAGTCGGACATGACCGAAGTGACTTAGCAGCAGCAGCAGCAGTTTGACTCATAACCATTATTCTGTCTGTTAAATGTTTATGTTTTTAAATAGACTTTGAAAACAAACATTTAATAGTAGTTACAGCGGTGGTGTCAGGCACTCTGAGGCACACTTTTAAGTGCTTTATATAAAGAAATACACTGATGACAAAGAAAGAAACAAAGTGAAAATGAAGTCGCTCAGTCCTGTTCGACTCTTCGCGACCCCATGGACTGTAGCCTACCAGGCTCCTCCGTCCATGGAATTTTCCAGGCAAGAGTACTGGAGTGGATTGCCATTTCGTTCTCCAGGGGATATTCCCAACCCAGGGATCAAACCCGGGTCTCCTGCACTGCAGGCAGACGCTTTACCATCTGAGCCACCAGGAAGCTCAAGAATACTTCTTAAATGCCAGTTCTTATTAGTAACTGCTTGATCTATTTTTAATTGTTTTACTCAGACAAACCTCTTTTGGAATGTTATATAACAAATTAAGCCATATACCGTGTACCAGGAATGTTAGCTTAAAACCATTTGTTAACATTGACAATGCACGTTCCTATGAAAATCTTCATGTAATTGTCTTCCCTTTCATTCTCTTTAAAAAGTTCTGAACCTTTTACCTTTTTAGTTAAAAACATATAAATTATAAAGTGAAAGAAAGAATGGGCCTTGCAGTTAAGTCAGGTCTGGAGTCAAATCCCAGCTCTGCCATTGGCTTTATCTGGGCTCCTTCACCTCTCTGAGCCTCGGTTTTCTCCTCTGCAAAATGGGGATACCTATAATGCTTGTGAATGTGCATGCAGCAGGGTTCCAGGCCTAGATGAGACCCTCCACTGTTCCCAGACCTTGGTTTCCCCACCTAGGCAATGCAGTAGGGAAAAAAATAAACAAATAATGTGACTCTCCTCTCCCCAAACAAGTGAACAAGCACGCCTCTTTTGCTCTTACCTGCAGTACCATCATCCCAGATTACTTAAAGTCCTCCCTGGGAGCCCTCTCCTGTGCTGCAGGAATTCTTACCCCTGGTAACTGCCTTCCCGACATTCCTGGTTTACCCTCTCTCAGAGTTACTGACACCCAAGTTCAGCACAGAAGCAAGCAGCTCTGGCGCCTGCCGGCTCCAGGCAGAACTTCCCTTTCTCTGTTGTGCAGCCTGCAGGAGAGAGGTGCTCCTCCAGCCTCAGACCCCAGGAAAGGGGCTCTCTGGCTGCTCCCTTCTCCTCGGGTCTAGCTCCACTCTGCTTCACGGTGGCCTGTGAGGTTTGCTCACAGAGGCCATGGAGGTCCTGCAGCTGCCACCAGCTAAGCCTGATGTGGGCCCTGAGCCAGAACTCTGGGACAGTGCTGAGTCCCTCTTAAAGTGGGCACATACATAGCTGTTGGTTATCGTCTGCCTTTTAGTCCACCCTCAGCATTATGTCTCTACTTTTCTCTTCTCCACACTCACATTCCAGCCTCTGAGGCTGGCCCTGACCTGAGATAGCCACCCTTTCTTACTCTCTTTCTTCCCTCTGGCATCTGTAGTTTAAGCCCCAAACGTCAGCCCCAGCCTGGGCTGGCCACATGCTGCCACATCTCACTGATGCCCACGGTCCGCTGTTGTGGCCTTATGACTCTGCCAGGCCTCTGGGAATCCATGTGCCCGTCTCCTTGGATGGTCTCTCCTTTATTGTCAAAGCCTGTGGAGACTTGTCCAGTGACCTCCTCTGTCCTTGGGGTTCTATGGAGTCTCTGCTTATTGGTCTTTTCTAGCCTGACCCACCCCACATGCCATTTGAACTGAAGTGTGGCAGCTTTCTCTCCATGGGAGCTGGGGGGTATGATAAATTATTCATATGCACACAGAATTTTGTTTTTACTGAACTGTGTCACCGGCTTCTAGCAGTTGTCCCCACCTGTCTCAAGACGGCTGGCACAGATTTCCCTTTATTTAAAGGGGCCAGGTCACTTTTCATAAAACATTTAAAAAGCACATGTACATGGGGCATACCTGTAAGGAGGTGTGCAGTAGCTTCTGGGGGCTTCACTGGGCATCATGTTTTCCCGTGCCCCCTGCATCCCTCATCTGCATCCATCACTGACCAGTCTCCACCGAGACTCCTCCTTCTTTCTGTCTCTGCAAGTCCCTCCTCATATCCCTCAACCATCAATTTCAATACCCATTCCTCAGGCTCTGGCTGCATATTAGAGTTACCTGAGTCCCTTCAATTAAACTACAGTCTCTGCAGGTGGGGCCCGGCATTGGCACTATGAAAGGCTCCTCAGATGATTCTAATCCGCTTTCAAACATGAGAACTTCTGACAGGAAAATTTAGGCTTCAGTTCTTTTCCAGGAAGGGCAAGAAGCTCCGCCACCAAGAATTAATCTCTATCTAACTTATCATTTTATTACTCATATATAACACAGCATGTGGCATATCTTGGGGATAATGTGAGTTTGATGAATAAATAAATGGATATTCTGAAATGTGTTTACAACTTTGTCCTAAGCCTGGAGGCTATGATTTATATCCACTAAGCCAAATTGGCTATAAAATTTGAACAAACACATTCCAAGTGTGTTCTCATCCAATTATAAAAATTTTAGATTTTGACATTCCTCATCACTATATTAAAATTCAAAATATTTCTCCCATTTTTATATACACTAATTGTAGAAAAAACAGAAAATACTTCCAATCAAAATAAACTAAATAACATCTATGCTTATACCATCACTGCTAACCCTTTATCATCTCTCATTTACTATGCCCACACACTATTGCATATATTAAATTGAATCATACCTTATTCCTTCAGCAATATGTTGTGTAAAACCTTAGTCTCATTAAAAGTAACTTGGAGACAAGTCAGCTAAACATTAGGGAGGTTAAAACTTAAGTGTATAAGTCCCCTAGAAGGACACTGAGACTTTTCTAACATTTGGCTACATTCTTATGTTCAGTGTGTGTGTGTGTGTGTGTGTGTGTGTGTGTGTGTTAGTCACTCAGTCATGTCCGACTCTTTGTAACATCATGGACCATTAGCCCGCCAGGCTCCTCTGTCCATGGAATTCTCCAGGCAAGAATACTGGAGCGGATTGCCATTCCCTTCTCCAGGGAATCTTCCTGACCCAGGGATCAAATCTGGGTTTCCTGCATTTCTCGCAAATTCTTTACCATCTGAGCCAACAGTGTAGCCCATGCCTGTATTCTCTTATTAGTCAAGTCGGTAAATGACATTTGTATGAACTTTAGGTGACTGTGAAATAGATAAAGTTAATCTCCAGTGACTTCCATTAGGGACAAAGAGAAAATTTTTAATAAAAATGAAAACAATTCCTGAGGGTTTCAAATAAACTCATAACATTATTTTAAACCTACGCTTGCTTTTTTATTTTGACAGAAGAAAATCACAATGACTAATGTTTATCAACCACTTTTTTGTTAGGCACTGTACTAAACAGTTTATGTAAACTATTTTGCTTATTGCTCACAATAGAACCATTAAGTAGGTATTATATCCCCTGGTTATGAATAAGGAAACTGAGGCTTAGACAGGTTAACAAATTCAACTGGGTTCTGCAGTTAGTGAGTGACAGAGCTGGGAGTGCGGGATGAGAAGGGGCTCCCCTGACCACTGTGTTCTACTGCTAGTCTCAGTTCAGACACTCATCGTGTTCGACTCTTTGTGACCCCATGGAACACCCCAGGCCTCCCTGTCCTTTACCAACTCCCAGAGCTTGCCCAAATTCATGTCCATTGAGTCAGTGATGCCATTCAACCATTTCACCCTTCTCTCCCTGCCTTCAATCTTTCCCAGCATCAGGGTCTTTTCCAATGAGTCAGTTCTTCACAACAGGTGACCAAAGTATTAGAGATTCAGCTTCAGTGTCAGCCCTTCCAATGAATAGTTAGTGTTGATTTCCTTTAGGATGGACTGATTGGATCTCCTTGCAGTCCAAGGGACTCTCAAGGGTCTTCTCCAACACCACAGTTCAAAAGCATCAATTCTTCAGCACTCAGCTTTCTTTACAGTCTGACTCTCACATCTGTACATGACCACTGGAAAAACCACAGCTTTGACTATATGGACCTTTCTTGGCAAAGTAATGTCTCTGCTTTTTAATATGCTCTCTAGGTTTGTAATAGTTTTCTTCCAAGGAGCAAGTGTCTTTCAATTTCATGGCTGCAATCACCATCTGCAGTGATTTTGGAGCCCAAGAAAATAAAGTTGTGTCTCGCAACTGCTAGTCTAGCAGCACCTAATAAAATGTAGTACTTTGACAAACCTTGTTCTTAATAAAAGCCTGTGTTGATAATCTCCTTCCTTTTATTAAATTACTCTATAGTTTTACTGGAGCTCACCTTAAATTTATGGTTTAAAAATCACTGTTTTCCTTCTTGGGGAAATGGAGAATTTACCCACGTCTAGTCCACACTATTTTTATTGGTTTTTTTATTTTCTAAAGATTCTCAGTGGCAGTTCTTCAGCCCCACGGGTTAAGTTAGTCCTCCTCATAGACAGTGTATTAAAAAGCAGAGACATCACTTTGCTGACAAAGGTCTGTATAGTCAAAGCTATGGTTTTTTCCAGTAGTCATGTACAGATGTGTGAGTTGCACCATATAGAAGTCTGAGCACCAAAGAACTGATGCTTTCAAACTGTGGTGTTAGAGAAGACCCTTGAGAGTCCCTTGGACAGCAAGGAGATCAAAGCAGTCAATCCTAAAGAAAATCAGTCCTGAATATTTATTGGAAGGACTGATGCTAAAGCTGAAGCTCCAATACTTTGGCCACTTGATGCAAAAAATTGACTCTTTGGAAAAGATCCTGATGCTGGGAAAGATTGAAGGCAGGAGGAGAAGGGACAACAGGGGATGAAATGGTTGGATGGCATCACTGAGTTAATGGACATGAATCTGAGCAAACTCCGGGAGATAGTAAAGGACAGGGAAGCCTGGCGTGCTGCAGTCCATGGGATCGCAAAGTCAGACATGATTTAGTGACTGAACAACAACAAACATGCTTTCCAGCTCTACAGTCTGTTGATGACCGCATGCAGAATCAGAGGGGTCCACTTGAATAGTAGGACAGTGCAGCTGATCCTTTAACTTTCCTAACAAATCCACTAACTGGTAGATATGCTGTGTCCACAGCACATGGGTCACTTTTCAATCAACAGCAGAAATTACCTCATTTATCTCAATTTAGAGCCATTTCCTATATGCAGCTCCTGTCCAAAGCCTGACAAATACAATTAATATTCAGGGCTGGTAGTTTATGAGATGTGAATAGCAATACATTCCCTAAGCTTTCTCCTACCCAGTCAAATCGCCAGAAAGCAGCATGCCTGCATTTTATTACTCTGGCTTTCCATACACATCATTTTATGGGCTATGACTCGAATTATGCCATCAGCCGGCATCGTTTGTCCTATGAATGGTGACATGCCGAATGTCCAGTACTGCTGAAGACATATCAGCATGTACTTTCATGTTTTTTCTATAAAGGCTGGTGTGGTCAGTTCCTGCTGCAGTTCAGAGTCAGAAAAAGCCTGGTCTCTTCTGACATACAGGTATGCTTCTTCTCTCTTTTGAGTAATGAAGACTGACTCCCTTCTTGTTAGGAAGCTGGTAGCTAAATATTCTACTCAGTTGCTGTAGCTTCTTATAATCTAGATTCACTGGTATAAGTGCCTGCTTGTCTTTCTTCATTACCAACCCCATGCCTCCATTCCCTGCCTCTCCTTCTTTTTGTTTTGTCCTGGTAAGTTTAATAGATTTTTGCTGGATAGTAAAGACAGCATGGGCTTAAGAACCTTACTTCCTGGAATTCTAAGAAACTAACAGTTTTGAGCTGTGTGAACTTGAGTGAGTTTCATAATATTGCCTATGCCTCCCTTTTTCATTTATAAAATGAGAATAATAAAAGCACCTGCCTCATACAGTTGTTATAAAAATAAAATAATGCAATGTGTAGTTCAAATGATGTTATTATTAACGCTTTCACTCCCTTTAAAAAAATACTGGTTAAATACACAAACCATACAATTTACTATCTTAACCATTTTTAAGTGTGCAGTGTGCAGTTTAGTAGTATAGTACATCCATTTCATTGTGCAACCAATCTCCAGAACTCTTTACAGTTTGCAAGACAGAGATGCTTGATATACCCCAACAACTCTCCATCTGCTCCAACACTTAACACCTAGCAGCCACCATTCTACTTTCTATCTCAGTGAATTTGACTACCCTAGGTACCTCAGATAAGTGGAACCATACAGCATTTGTCTTTTTGTGACTGGTTTATTTCACTTAGCGTAATGTCCCAAGGTTAATTCATGCTGTAGCACATGTTAGGATTTCCTTCTCTTTTAAGGCTGAATAATATCCCATTATATATATACACATATATATATATACACACATATATATTTATATATATGTGTATATATATACACACATATAATACCACATTTTTTATATATATTTATCCATTGATAGACACTTGGGTTGTTTCCACTTTTTGCCTATTGTGACTAATGCTTTACATCTGTGTCTCTGTTTTTGCTTTGCAAATAGATCATCTATACCATTTTTCTAGACTCAACCTATATGCATTAATATACTATATTTGTTCTTCTCTTCCTGACTTATGGAAGTCAGTGATGCCATCCAACCACCTCATCCTCTGTATGACTCTCTTTTCAAATGACATGATTGTCAATGTAGAAAATCCCAAGAAATCAACAACAACAAACTGCCTAAAACTAACAAGTAAATTCAGTAGCATCATAGGTTTCAAGATCAACATATGAAATAATTGCATTTCCATCTACTAGCAATGAACACATGGAACTGAAAATTAGAACTACAATACCACACACAGATGCTTAAAAATAGCTTAAGTGCAAATCTAACAAAATATATGCAGGTCTTATATGCTGAAAACTGCAAAATGCTGATGAAAGAAATCAGAGAAGACCCAAATATACAACGAGACCTACTCTATTCACAGATTTATTCATAGTAGAGATCTCAATTCCTATCAAAATCCTAGAAAGGCATTTTGTAGAGACACATAAATATATCATAAAATTTATACAAATAGGCACAAGTCCTATAACATCTAAAATTCTTTTGTAAAAGAAGAAGAAAGTGCCAGAAATCACCCTACTTGGTTTCAAGACTTACACAGCTGCAGTATTCATGACTGTCAGGGATTGGAGGACAAAGAGACACTTCAGTCAGTGGAACAGAATAGAGAGCTCAAAATGTCAGATGTAAAACCACAGAACTCTTAGAAAAAAAGGACACAGGAGAAAAGCCTAGGGACAGGGAATCTGGTGAAGCGTTCTTAGACTGGACGTCAAGGGTATAACTAATAAAATTAAAAAAGGATAAATGGGACCTCATCAAAATTAAAACCTTTGAGAAGGAAGGTATATATGTACACATAGAGCCAATTCGCTTCATTGTACAGCAGAAACTAACACACCATTGTAAAGCAAATGTACTCCAATAAAAAATTTAAAAATGAAAACTTTGATCCATGAGAGACTCTGTAAAGGGGATAAATAACAGGGTACAAACAGAAGGAAAGATTTACAAGCCACTTATTTGACAAAGAATTAACATCTGGCACTCCAGTACTCTTGTCTAGAAAATTCCATGGATGGAGGAGCCTGGTGGGCTGCAGCCCATGGGGTAGCAAAGAGTCGGACATGACTGAGTGACTTCACTTTACTTTCACTTTATACAAAGTAAAAGTAAACTTTCTAAACTTAACAGCAAATAGACCAAAGAGTTCAATTAGAAAATGGGTAAATATATTTAAAAAAAAACATTTCACTGAAGAAGATACTGGGATGGCAAATAAACACATGAGAAGATATTCAATATTATTTGCTATTAGATGAATGCAAATTAAGATTCAATGAGATATCACTGAACACTTATTAAAACAGCTAAAATAAAAGTAATGACAATACCAAGGATGTGGAGAAACTGAAATTCTATATGTAGACGGTGGAAAGTTAAAATGTACAACTATTCCAAAAAGTAGTTTGACAATTTCTTGTTGTTGCTCAGTCGCTTAGCTGTGTCCAACTGTGCAACCAGCATGGGAAGGCTTGGACTTTGCAGCACACCAGGCTTCCCTGTCCATCACCAACTTCCAGAGCTTGCTCAAACTCATGCCCATCAAGTCAGTGATGCCATCCAACCATCTCATCCTCTGTCATCCCCCTCTCTTCCTGACTTCAATCTTTCCCAGCATCAAAGTTTTTTCCCAATGAGTCAGTTCTTCGCATCAGGTGGCCCAAGTATTGGAGCTTCAGCTTTAGCATCAGTCCTTCCAATGAATATTCAGGACTGATTTCCTTTAGGATTGACTGGTTTGATCTCCTTGTTGTCCAAGGGAGTCCCAAGAGTCCCCAGCACCACAGTTTGAAAGCATCATTTCCTTGGGGCTCAGCCTTTTGTATTGTCCAGCTTTCACATCTGTACATGACTGCTGGAAAAAACATAGCTTTGACTAGATGACCTTTGTTGGCAAGGTAATGTCTCTGCTTTTTAATATGCTGTCTAGGTTGGTCATAACTTTTCTTTCAAGGAGCAAGCATCTCAATTTCATGGCTGCAGGCACCATCCACAGTGATTACGGAGCCCAAGAAAATAAAGTCAGCTACTGTTTCCACTGTTTCCCTATCTATTTACAGTGGAGTGATGGGACCGGATGCCATGATCTTAGTTTTCTGAATGTTGAGTTTTAAGCCAACTTTTTCACTCTCCTCTTTCACTTTCATCAAGAGGCTCATTAGTTCTTCTTCGTTTTTTTGCCATATGGGTGGTGTCATTTGCATATCTGAGGTTACTGATATTTCTCTGGGCAGTCTTGACTCCAGCTTGTGATTCATCCAGGCAGGCATTGCATATGATGTACTCACTTTCATGCACTGGAAAAGGAAATGGCAACCCACTCCAGTATTCTTGCCTGGAGAATCCCAGGGATGGCAGAGCCTGGTGGGCTGCCATCTAGGGGGTCGCACAGAGTTGGACATGACTGAGGTGACTTAGCAGCAGCAGCAGCAGCATATAAGTTAAATAAGCAGGGTGATAATATACAGCCTTGATGTACTCCTTGGCAATTTCTTAAAAACCTAAATCTACAAACCATAGACTGGACAAGCAAAGTGAAGAGAAGTGTTAGTGGCTCAGTTGTGTGTGACTCTGCAATCCCATGGACTGTAGCCAGCCAGGCTCCTCTGTCCATGGAATTCTCCAGGCCAAAATACTGGAGTGGGTGATTTTCCTGACCCAGGGATCAAACCTGGGTCTCCTGCATTGCATGCAAATTCTTTACCATTTGAGCCACCAGGAAAGCCCAGACTGGACAAGCAAACTTTTTGTCATTTCTCAGAGAAATGAAAACATTCATATAAAAATCTATACCTGGCTCTTCATAGCAGCTTTATTTGTAATAGCCCCAAACTGGAAACAACCAAAATATCTTATTATGGGTGACTGGTTAAACTGTGATATATCCTCAGCAGTAAAAATGCAACTACTGATACACCTAACAACTTGGATGAATTTTAAGAGCATTATGCTGAGTGGGGAAAAAATCAGTATCAAAAGATTATATACTGTATGATTGTTTATACAACCTGCCAAAATTCAGAGCCGGATAATAATTAGTGATCAGCAGGGGTTAGAGGTAGGGGGAGTACTGGGTGTGACTCTAAAGGGATAGCTTTATGTAAATCTTTGTGGTGAGAGAAGAGTTTTCTATCTTGGTTTTGGTGGTGGTCACAGGCATCTACACTTGGTATAAAATGACATAGACCTACACACACAATATATCACACACATATCAAATTCCTGGTTTTGTATTGTACTATAGCTAAACAAGATGTAATCAATTGGAGAAACCAGGTGCAGGATACAGGAGACCTCTCTGTACTATCTGTGATTTCCTAGGAGCTGTAATTATTTTTTAATACAGGAGAACAATTAAAAATAAATCTCATTTTGCCTTGGCTGGCTGTAGCCCTATTATCTCATAAGAGGAGAAACCGTGAGACTGTGGAAAACCACAGTACTCAGTTTTACACAGACGCAGGACCTGGGGCGCCAGACAGGATCTGCGCTCCAGAGACTGGGGAACAGTGAGGAGTTTGCCAGTCCCGCCGGGAGGGTGCGGAGGCGGGGTCCCCGAGCTGAAGCCGCGAGTGAGCAGCGAGCAGCCGAGCTCCCGCCCCGCCCTCCGCCGCTCCGGAGCCGGTGCGGCATCCTCACCGCGTGGCTTGGGAGCGAAAGGCGCGGGGACTGCCGCTCCGGCATTCCGGACCGCCACAGCGCCTGGTCTCAGAGAAGAGGAGAACTTTGAACTAGGAACATTTTTGGTCAATGGGATAATCTCCCTCGCTTTGGCTCTCGATTATGAGTTAAAGCCCTGCACTGTTTTCCCTCCCCCGAACCTCCCGAGGTGCTGGCGGGAGCCCTCCCGCGCGCCGGAACGCAGAGCAGAAGCTGCCGAGGCTTCCAGGGGCGGCAGGCGGCCGCAGGGCCGGTCCTCCAGGAGCCCGCGCCCCGCTGCGCGGGAGTCCGCGCCCGGGAGGTGGATGGCGCTCGGGGCGCACGCAGCATGCAATCGCTCAACATCACTCCGGAGCAGTTCTCCCGGCTGCTGCGGGACCACAACCTGACGCGGGAGCAGTTCATCTCGCTCTACGGGCTGCGGCCGCTCGTCTACACCCCAGAGCTGCCCGGGCGCGCCAAGCTGGCCTTCGTGCTCACCGGCGTGCTCATCTTCGCCCTGGCACTCTTTGGCAACTCGTTGGTGGTCTACGTGGTGACCCGCAGCAAGACCATGCGCACTGTCACCAACATCTTCATCTGCTCCCTGGCGCTCAGCGACCTGCTCATCGCCTTCTTCTGCATCCCGGTCACTATGCTCCAGAACATCTCCAACAACTGGCTGGGGGGTGAGTTCGCGCCCTTTCCTTCTCCCCTAATCCCCAGCCTTCCAGGGAATCCCCCACCACAACACACACTCTGCGCTTTTGACTTTCTTACTTTTTTTTTTTTTTCCCCCTCTACCAAATGAATCCAGCGCCCTTTCTCAGAACTTCCTTACCTGCTCTCACTTGGAGATTTGGAAATAAGTTTTTGCTGGTTTTGTTTCCGTTGCACCGTTTTTCTTCCTGTCGCTTAGAAACTCAAGTTAGGAAGCACTTAGAAGAGGCTCAGGACAGTGGGGTGGGAAGTCACATCAGTTATTTCAGCTTCCTTTTCCATAGTTCCCTGGGTGGGGAAGAGCCCCTGGAGAAGGGAATGGCAACCCACTTCAATATTCTTGCCTGGAGAATTCCATGGACAGAGAAGCCATGGGGTCTCAAAGAGTCGGACAGGACTGAGCGGCAAACACACACTTCCCATAATTATCAGAACTTTTTCCTATTTTTTGAATAAAAGTGAGATAATTTCAAATAATAAAAGCCTCAACATCTCATTCCTCTAATCTCCAGCTTCATTCCCCAGTTTGCTTATACAGATATTTGTAGTGCAAGTATATTTATGGACTTAAAACTTTAAAACAAACCTAATGCATTAGCAAAAAAAAAATCTAGTCCTCTTAAAAAAAAAAAAAGAAAAAAATATATAGACAGAGTCATATTTGGAGAAGGAATACAGAAAACATAGTCCCCCTGAAAGAGAAGAGATTAATTTCTCTTCCTTAGGAGAGCAGAAATGGAAGAGAACCATTTGGAACCATTGTTGAGAGTAGTATGTGGGGAAAAATAGACATCGAACTCCCCACAAATGATCCAGTCTTTCCAAAGACACATAGCTAGAGCATGTGTTTTGTAATCCTAAATAGTAATGGGTTGTATTCTTACCAATGGTTATGGGGTGCCCTAAGGAGAAAGCATTGGTTGTACCTGTATTTTCATGGGTGGCTGTACTCTTGTGACCACATCAAAATTCTTAGAAAGTGGTTGGAAATACAGGGAAAACAGAGAGAAGCTCTGCTGTTTCCACCTGTTCCTGAGCTAATCCCTTTTATTCTTATGGCGGGTGTTTATTTCATCCTATTATTACCAACTTGAGATCCTCAATTTAAGTCTCTGGTATTGTTTTTTTGTTTTTCATTAATTTGTACTGGATTTATTGTTAGTGGATCAGGATGCTAAAATCTTTGTTTCCCATCTCATCTATGTTGTATGTATTTCCCGAAACGCATCAAACACTAGAGTACACAGCATTGGCTTAAAAGTGAGACATAATGCAGTGTCATGCATTGATTTATGGATTACTGACTTTCTTATGCACTCTGATTTAAATCATTATACTTGGGTATTTTAAAATTGCCCATTGTAACTAACTCCACAGCATTAATGGAAAAACTTTTGACCATCACATATAGCTTTTTTTTTTTTTTTTTTTTTTTGAGAAAAATGCACAGGAGTTTTCATTTCTAAATGTTTGTGAAGACAGATTTGTGAAGCATCTTTGTATTGCTGGATGATGATAGCAGCATTTATAAAGTTGAATGTAATTAAGCAAAGTGGGTTCTTACACTGGAAATCAAAAGACTTGGATTACTACTTTGGCATTAATTCAGGTTAATGCAACCTGTCTGGACCTGTTTTTCAATTAAGTACTAGGGATTCTAGAAGCTTGAAAGTGGAATGGGGCAAATCTTTAGCCCCTATCATTGGAGAATGATGCCTAGGCAAGAGTACCTGGTGGACCTTCCCTCCTGAGGATTTAGGTGGGCATTGCAAAGATTTTTTTGAACTTCCTGTTTTCCTAGTTCATGGTGAACATTTCACTTTAACTTCAAATGCTGAAAGAGCATACTACATTGCTTACATATATTTCAGAGTTAGTGTGAGGGTAAAGTGTATTATAAAAAGTGCTTTGAAAAAATTTATCATTCCATGAATATGTAAGGAATTAATTCTATGAAGAAGTGTTTAAAGATAATGTATGTTCATCTGGAACCAGATTTGTAGAATAAATGTTCTTATAAATTGAATAAGCATCACCAAAATTGAAGTTCAAGGGAAAAAAAAAGCTTGTAGGCCAACTAGAGATAGTAGTACAAGGAGAATTAACTTGTACTTCACAGGATAGGATAATAATGGCAAAACTCCCCTGATGAATTACAAAAAGAGACTTAAAGGGAATGTAATCTAACAGTTGAAATCAGTTCACAGGTTTTTACTTTATAAAGCTATTGAGGATCTCCTTTGTTGGCAAAGCTTTTTACTATGAGAATACAAAAATGAATAAAGCCCATGTGTGGCTCTATGTGTCACTTTCATGCATTGGAGAAGGAAATGGCAACCCACTCCACTGTTCTTGCCTGGAGAATCCCAGGGACGGGGGAGCCTGGTGGGCTGCCGTCTATGGGGTCACACAGAGTCGGACACGACTGAAGCGACTTAGCAGCAGCAGTGGCTCTATGGGCGTCAGAGAATAGGAAATAACCTAAGCTGGGCAAAAGGTAAGTATGGTAAGAGAGAATTTATTTAGCCCTGCAGCATGGAAAAGTCAGGAAGGTTTCATCAAGGCAGGGATCTTGAAGGGTAATTCAGACTGTTTCCAGAAGAAAAAGAAGGATGGAGTGCATTTTAGGAACGGGGCTTCAAAGTGTGCAGAAAAGAAAGTGATGTAGTCCAAGAATACTATTTCAGTTCAGTTCAGTTCAGTCGCTCAGTCATGTCTGACTCTTTGGGACCCCATGAATCGCAGCATGCCAGGCCTCCCTGTCCATCACCAACTCCCGGAGTTCACTCAGACTCACGTCCATCGAGTCAGTGATGCCATCCAGCCATCTCATCCTCTGTAGTCTGCTTCTCCTCCTGCCCCCAATCCCTCCCAGCATCAGAGTCTTTTCCAATGAGTCAGCTCTTCGCATGAGGTGGCCAAAGTTCCAGCTTTAGCATCATTCCTTCCAAAGAAATCCCAGGGCTGATCTCCTTCAGAATGGACTGGGTTGGATCTCCTTGCAGTCCAAGGGACTCTCAAGAGTCTTCTCCAACACCACAGTTCAAAAGCATCAATTCTTTGGTGCTCAGCTTTCTTCACAGTCCAACTCTGACATCCATATGTGACCACTGGTAAAAGCATAGCCTTGACTAGATGGACCTTTGTTGGCAAAGTAATGTCTCTGCTTTTGAATATGCTGTCTAGGTTGGTCATAACTTTTCTTCCAAGGAATAAGCATCTTTTAATTTCATGGCTGCAATCACCATCTGCAGTGATTTTGGAACCCAAAAAGATAAAGTCTGACACTGTTTCCATTGTTTCCCCATCTATTTCCCATGAAGTGATGGGACCAGATGCCATGATCTTCATTTTCTGAATGTTGAGCTTTAAGCCAACTTTTTCACTCTCCTCTTTCACTTTCATCAAGAGGCTTTTGAGTTCCTCTTCACTTTCTGCCATAAGGCTGGTGTCATCTGCATATCTGAGGTTATTGATATTTCTCCCAGCAATCTTGATTCCAGCTTGTGCTTCTTCCAGCCCAGCGTTTCTCATGATGTACTCTGCATAGAAGTTAAATAAGCAGGATGACAATATACAGCCTTGACGTACTCCTTTTCCTATTTGGAACCAGTCTGCTGGTCCACGTCCAGTTCTAACTGTTGCTTCCTGACCTGCATATAGGTTTCAGTATGGAAGACTGCTAGACCATTCAGGTATGACCTAAATCAAATTCCTTATGACTATACACTGGAAGTGAGAAATAGATTTAAGGGACTAGATTTGATAGATAGAGGGCCTGATGAACTATGGACGGAGGTTTGTGACATTGTACAGGAGACAGGGATCAGGGCCATCCCCATGGAAAAGAAATGCAAAAAAGCAAAATGGCTGTCTGAGGAGGCCTTACAAATAGCTGTGAAAAGAGGAGAAGCAAAAAGCAAAGGAGAAAAGGAAGGATATAAGCATCTGAATACAGAGTTCCAAAGAATAGCAAGAAGAGATAAGAAAGCCTAACTCGGAGATCAATGCAAAGAAACAGAGGAAAACAACAGAATGGGAAAGACTAGAGATCTCTTCAAGAAAATTAGAGATACCAAGGGAACATTTCATGTAAAGATGGGCTCGATCAAGGACAGAAATGGTGTGGACCTAACAGAAGCAGAAGATATTAAGAAGAGGTGGCAAGAATACACAGAAGAACTGTACAAAAAAGATCTTCATGACCAAGATAATCACCATGGTATGATCACTCACCTAGAGCCAGACATCCTGGAATGTGAAGTCAAGTGGGCCTTAGAAAGCATCACTATGAACAAAGCTAGTGAAGGTGATGGAATTCCAATTGAGCTATTCCAAATCCTGAAAGATGATGCTGTGAAAGTGCTTCACTCAATATGCCAGCAAATTTGGAAAACTCAGCAGTGGCCACAGGACTGGAAAAGGTCAGTTTGCATTCCAATCCCAAAGAAAGGCAATGCCAAAGAATGCTCAAACTGCTGCATAATTGTACTCATCTCACACACTAGTAAAGTAATGCTCAAAATTCTCCAAGTCTGGCTTCAGCAATACGTGAACCGTGAACTTCCAGATGTTCAAGCTGGTTTTAGAAAAGGCAGAGGAACCAGAGATCAAATTGCCAACATCTGCTGGATCATTGAAAAAGCAAGAGAGTTCCAGAAAAACATCTATTTCTGCTTTATTGACTATGCCAAAGCCTTTGACTGTGTGGATCACAATGAACTGTGGAAAATTCTGAAAGATGGGAATGCCAAACCACCTGACATGCCTCTTGAGAATACTATTTAAGGAAGGCATTTCAGAGAATCTGGAAATACAGATTTTTATGCTGTTGGCACTAATTCAGATTTGAAAAATAAAATGCAGTTGGATGAAAACAAACCTCTCTGTGGGTTTGGCCACATATCACCTGATGTGAAGAGCCGACTCATTGGAAAAGATCCTGATCCTGGGCAAGGTTGAGGGCAGGAGCAGAAGGGGGTGACAGAGGATAAGATGGTTGGATGGCGTCATGGACTCAATGGACATGAGTTTGAACAAACTCCGGACGATAGTGAAGGACAGTGAAGCCTGGCATGATGAAGTCCATGGGATTGCAAAAAGTCAGACACGACTGAGGGACTGAGTAACAACAACACGGGCCTCCAGTTTGTGACAAAGCCTCTCAGACATTTCTGAGAACAGAAGTGTTGGGAATGACTTGTGTTTCTTCTTTTAGTCTACTCTCTCCCTTGCTTGGGACCAAGACCACCTTCTGAGTTAAAGCCTATGCTTTGATAAGATCCTCAAGTGATTCACACACACATCAAAGTTTGAGAGGTACCGCTTCAGGTAATGGTTCTCAGACCTGGCTGCACAGAGAATCTCCTGAGGGAGTGTGAAAGCTGAGCCGGGCCAGCTCCAGTCCACACTGGTTGCATCTGACGCTCTGGAGTACTGACTTAGAGCCACTGTGTGCATCTCTACCCACCTCCCTGCTGCAGGACATGATGTTGTTGCCTTGACACTGGTCATGGCAGGAGTATTTGAACCGTGGAAATTGTTAGCTATATATTTGTCCTTTAAAAAAACCCAGACACTTGTTTTGCACCATACCCCTGAGCAGAGGTATTGAGTTTCCTTTTGCCCAGTGATGGCACATCCATGACAGTAAGACAAAGTGTAGCCATAAACATTTAGTTTATTTATGAGATACAACTGATCCTCAGCATCTAAGTGTTGCCCAGCATTGTGACAAAGCTGATGTACAATCCTGTTTATATACTGTGTCTTACCATCCTGATATCACTGTCTTTGACCTGTCGATTGACTTGTTCCCAGGCTACTCCCCAGAACTTCTTCCCACATGGAGTCAGGATTCTCTTTCCCCCAAAATAATAAATGACATTTGCTCCTAACTTTTCTTTGATCACTATTACAAGGATGGGGTTGTGTTATTACCATAGTAATTAACAACAGTAGGGCCTTGAAAGTTCTGTCTCTGATCTACTCTGATTTATTTGATGAGACTCTAGCAGTAAGCTTGCCCACTCTGTTCTTGGGGCCAGAGAATTTACCCATCCTTATCTGTAGCCTACTCTTCTTCATTTTGTCTCTTTCCTCCTCCTCCTTTTATCTTTCTTTACAATATCTACATGTACCTCCACATTCACTGAGTGTGTTCAATTTTTTTTCCAGCTAAAATCAGTGTAATAAACTGGGCTTCTGAGTAATGCTCTGGGACACTTTGCTCTCCTTTCTAGCTTTCCCATAAACTTCTCTTTTCCTTCTACCTTTGTTTCCTTTATGTCTCTGTCTCTTTCTTTATGCTTTCCCTTTGAATGATTCTCATTTATCCTTATTTTTTTTGCTTGTGTATCCACTGAAGCCTAGTATGCAGTCTTTTGTTTTTCCTCATTCATTTCTGCATTGAAGCTACAGCCAGGGCTCTTCCTTACTTTCCTGATGATTCTAAAATCAATATCTAATCATTATCTTAAGCCATAGTTCCTCACTCAATTTGAAGGCATTTACACATGAATATTCTTTGAGCCCCTTTTTGGGGAGAGGGGCAAGAATACTGGAGTGGGTTGCCAATACCTTCTCAAGAGATCTTCCCGACCCAGGGATTGAACCCGGGTCTCCCGCATTGTAGGCAGACGCTTAACCATCTGAGCCACCAGGGAAGTCAAGTCATCTATTTCTGCTTTATTGACTATGCCAAAGCCTGACTATGCCAAAGTCTTTGACTGTGGATTACAACAAACTATGGAAAATTCTGGAAGAGATGGGAATACCAGACCACCTGACCTGCCTCTTGAGAAACCTATATGCAGGTCAGGAAGCAACAGTTAGAACTGGACATGGACCAGCAGACTGGTTCCAAATAGGAAAAGGAGTACATCAAGGCTGTATATTGTCATCCTGCTTATTTAACTTCTATGCAGAGTACATCATGAGAAACGCTGGGCTGGAAGAAGCACAAGCTGGAATCAAGATTGCTGGGAGAAATATCAATAACCTCAGATATGCAGATGACACCAGCCTTATGGCAGAAAGTGAAGAGGAACTCAAAAGCCTCTTGATGAAAGTGAAAGAGGAGAGTGAAAAAGTTGGCTTAAAGCTCAACATTCAGAAAACAAAGATCATCGCATCTGGTCCCATCACTTCATGGGAAATAGATGGGGAAACAGTGGAAACAGTGTCACCTTTTATTTTTGGGGCTCCAAAATCACTGCAGATAGTGACTGCAGCCATGAAATTAAAAGACGCTTACTCCTTGGAAGGAAAGTTATGATCAACCTAGATAGCATATTCAAAAGCAGAGACATTACTTTGCCAACAAAGGTCCGTTTAGTCAAGGCTATGGTTTTTCCAGTGGTCACGTATGGATGTGAGAGTTGGACTGTGAAGAAAGCTGAGCGCCGAAGAATTGATGCTTTTGAACTGTGGTGTTGGAGAAGACTCTTGAGAGTCCCTTGGACTGCAAGGAGATCCAACCAGTCCATCCTAAAGGAGATCAATCCTGGGTGTTCATTAGAAGGACTGATGCTAAAGCTGAAACTCCAATACTTTGGCCACCTCATGTAAAGAGTTGACTCATTGGAAAAGACTCTGATGCTGGGAGGGATTGGGGGCAGGAGGAGAAGGGGATGACAGAGGATGAGATGGCTGGATGGCATCACTGACTCGATGGACATGAATTTGAGGGAACTCTCGGAGATGGTGATGGACAGGGAGGCCTGGCGTGCTGCGATTCATGGGGTCGTAAAGAGTCAGACACGACTGAGCGACTGAACTGAACTGGACTGACACATGAATATCTTATCAGTTTCCAACATTCTCTCACCCTACTTTGTTCCTCTGCCCAGGGTCTAAGTTATTATTAATAGTACTATGAGTCATTCTTGTATTCCGCATTTCCTAGGTATCTGCTCTGTTTATTAGGATATTGTAGGTGTTGAGAAAGCTGTGCCCTGGTGGAATAGCCAGGTTTCAGTTAGAGCGAGAAGGGGAAGGAAGCATTCAAAGAAAAGATGGATAATGCAGAGGATTTTGTTGATGTCAGGGTTCCAGTGTGCATAGTGTGAGAAAGCACAGTGGAAGTGTTGGGCAGCAGGGGCTTGAGTCAAGTTGGGGTGAGCCTGGATTGGGACCAGGAGCGAGGGATGGTCAAAGAGAATAGGCTTCACGGTGACTGAGGTACATGTGAACTTGAGGCCCAAGGGGTTATTTTATTTATTTGGCTGCACCATGCCTTAGTTGAGGCAGGCAGGATCTTTGATCTTTATTGGAGGTAGAAAGTCAGTTCTAATTCTAGGCTTCTTTATGGAACTCAGCATTCATAAGGTGAGTGGGGAGTGTTTGGGGAGAGGGTGGAATAGTCCCTTGTTGGCAGGGCTCTGTGCCCACTTTAATCCTGCTGTGAGTGTAGTCACAGCCGGGGGCAAGGATGGTCTCCCCAGGTGTACAAAGAGCTCCATGGCTCTCCCTGCAATCCTGCTTAGGGCAATGAAAAGAATTTTCTAATGGTTGTTGGAAAATTGAGTAAAGCTCTTCTGAAAAAAGGAATTCCAAAAATATGCTAGGTGATGGCTGCATCAGTGAGGGAAGTGTATATCCTTGTCTACACTTGAGGACTTCCACCTTGGGTGATAAAATGTAAAGCATCAGAATGCCTCTTAGAGTGGTGGCTCTCAGCCTTGGAAAAATACAGGAAATCACCTGCAGTTTTGAAAATGACGCCTGATTCTTTTCCCCTAGAGATTCTGATTTAATTGATCCCTGAGTACCAATGTGATCCCTGGGTATCCGATTTTCAAGTTTCCTGATAGAAAATATTGTAATTTATAACCAAGGTTGAGAACCACTGATGTAGGATAAATGCACCAACACTTGGACTGTTATAAAGGTGAAAAGAAAGGATGTATGTAAAGTGCTTAAATAGCACAATACCAGTCACATGTACCAGTGTAATATATTGTAGCTATTATGTATTTTTAATAGCAGTTGCAGTCAGAATGCTCAGAAAATACAGAAGTAGGTTGCATAAAATTGAGTCCAACATGGAACTCTGAGGCAATTCTTTTATTGTACACAGCCAATTTCATCTATACTGATGCCCTTAACTTTTTTTGGAGTCTTTTCCAATGGATTTGAAAAAGTAAAAAATGATTAAAAAAAAATGTTGGGATCTAAGTTATGCAAGGAAAGGTTAGAAGTTTTCTGTCATCTGGAGAATAGAACTCTATACTAAACTAGCACATCCAAGCCATAGTGGCTGGTGGGGGTGGGTGACTTGTGACAGATGAGGTAAAACTCTCAAGCTTCATCAGAACAACTCCCTTCTTTCTTTTTAATAGATAGGGTTTTGCATAAGATTTCATATGAAAAAGAACAGTTTTACTGAAAGGAGGACCAGAGGGAGGAAGGGAGAAAAAGAAAGAGCCCTCACTGAACACAGTATGACAAATTTAGGTGAATTTTTAGAGATTTTGAGCTGATGAATTGTGAAGTGGGTTATTAAAAGAAGTTGTGAAAATTTTATTTGATGATAAGATCTTAATTCTTTGGGCCAGTTCAGAACAGAGAGATTAGACTGAACTTCTTCAGGTCTGTATTATTGTTTTATTATTGATTGATTAGTGGTTAGAAATTATCACTTGTACTTATTATAATAATTTGTTCTAGAACAGCTCAGAAACTTCAGAGTCCCAGGGGAAATTTAAATATGGTGAAATTGATGTAAAATCAGCAGTATTATGGGCCTTTAAAAAATCTTTTCAGAGGGATGATGAAAGCTATTGATGAGGAATAGCCTCATTAAAGTATAAAAGAAATAAATCAAAAGGAGGCCCAACAGCAACAGCAGTTTGGAAATAAAATAAAAAATTGTGCCATGGGGCTGGCCTCTGGGTGATCTTCCCTGGAATCAATTATGTGCACACTCTGAGAAGGAAAGATGCCAGGGGTCAGAAAATCACTAAATTTTCTCAGACGGTGAGATTGGCAGTAACAGCAATGGGATTTGTATAAAATATTCTCTCTACTTAAGACAAAAACATTTTACAGTTAAAATAAGGAAAGGATTTAACAATCAGAAAGTTTGAAAAACTTTATTGTTCACATAGAATAAAAAGAATCTTCTTATAATTTGCTTTTCTGAAACATAAAAGCATGTTCAGCATGCTTTTTATGAAACAAGCTCAGCATGTTCTTTGACAAGTGGTTGGTTTATTAGGATTCTTGTTTGCAAGCAGAGAAACCCAATTTAAACTAAGAAAAGTGGGGAATATTCTTCACAGAACTGCAAATCTCGGGATTAGGATTAGCTTCAGGCACAGCTGGACCTAGGTCCTCCGACAATGGCTCCAGGGCATTGGCAGTCTCCCTCTGTGCCCAGCTTCACTTTCTTCTACACTGTGGTTTCATTCTTGGGATGTCTATTTTCAAGCATGTGTAAAATGGTCCTTGGAGCTATAGGCTTTCATTTTTTATACTCCCTATCTCAAGATAAATGAACAAAGTATAGTACATATATATAAAATGAGCCAAATTCTGATAATAAGTATTATGCTAAGTGAAATAGGCCATATGCCAAAGATAAATCATATGGTTTCATTTATTTTTGCCTGGGCTTTCCAGGTGGCATTAGTGGTAAAGAACCCACCAGACAATGCAGGAGCTGCCAGTGCAGACCTGAGATATGGGTTCAATCCCTGGGCTGGGAAGATCCCCTGGAGAAAGAAATGGCAATCCACTCCAGCATGCTTGCCTGGAAAATTCCATGGACAGAGGAGCCTGGGGGGCTACAGTCTAAAGGATTGCAAAAAGTCAGACACTACTGAGCGACTGAAGCACTTTATTTGCCTATCTAGAATATGAAAATTCATACAGATAGAAAATAGATTAGACATTATTAGAGGCTGAAAGGAAAAGGAAAGAGAGTTATTGCTTAAAAGGTACAGGTTTCTGTTTGAGGGGATGAAAACGTTTTGGCAACAGTAGTGATGGTCACACCACATTGTGAGGTAATTAATGCCACTGAACTGTATACTTTAAAACTGTTAAAATTGCAAATTTTATGTTACAGATATTTTACCACAATAAAAAATTTTCAAAAAAAAAAATCCTATCTATATCAGAAGATGAGAAAGAATCCTTCCTGGTAACTGCAAAATACTCTGAGGACTTGAGGCAGCTTAGCATCATTCTCTTACCAATACAATCAATCATCATGGCCCATGCTTCAAAATCCTCTGCTCAAATATCAGTCACATACACATGCCACTGGGGAGAGGGAAGGACAGAAGGGCGGGGTCAGCCCTACCTGAATAACTTGGATTGAGTAGAACCACTGTGGGGAGCTGCAGGGACAGCTACACACTGGCATCCTGGCAACCTTGCACATAGGTCTGCACACAGGACACAAAGACAAGGCTTAATCTCCATCTGGGGCTTCCCCGGTGGCTCAGTGGTAAAGAATTCACCTGCAATGCAGGAGATGCGGAAGACATGGGTTCCATCCCTAGATTGGGAAGATCCTGTGTAGGAGGAAACAGCCACCCTTTCCAGTATTTTTGGCTTCCCTGATAGCTCAGTTGGTAAACAATCCACCACAATTCAGGAAACCCTGGTTCGATTCCTGGATTGGGAAGATTCAGTGGAGAAGGGATAGGCTACCCACTTCAGTCCTCTTGGGTTTCCTTTGTGGCTCAGCTGGTAGAGTCCGCCTGCAATGCGAGACACCTTGGTTCAATCCCTGGGTTGGGAAGATCCCCTGGAGAAGGGAAAGGCTACCCACTCCAGTATTCTGGCCTGGAGAATTCCATGGACTGTATAAACCTATGGACAGAGGAGCCTGGCAGGCTACAGTCCATGGGGTCACAAAGAGCTGGACATGACTGAGCAACTGAGCACAGCACAGCAACCACCGTCTGATGTGAGTCTTGGCAGAATGCTGGGTGACATCTCTTGGGAAGGAGAAAAGCCTAGTAAGTAGCCGTGAGGTGGTTTCATTCCGTCTCATGGGAGACTGACTGTTTCTCATCCATCCCCCTAGTTTGGTTTTAGTTAAACTCTGGACTTCCTTCCATGTTCCCACTTAACGTTCAGCTACGGGCTTTTGTGGAAGTCTGTAAAAACTGTTTGGCTGTACTTTAAGTTGTGCCGGGGGCATCCTTCCCCGCAGAGCACCCGCTGTGTGTACCATTGGTCACTGGCCCTTCAGGTTTGAGGTCTTCCTGTGGGGCTAGAGACATAGGGGGCTGATGCCATGTTGACCTTGTGCTGTCGCTTGTTTCTGTGAATTGTCTGACAGAATCTTACTGACAGAATCTGTGAGTGTGACAAGCCAACCTAACAACTGTGGTGGGAATACGGGTGGATTCTTAGCCACCACACTGCTGCTTGGGAACGCTGGACTATTGACAGGATGTTGTCCTGAAGGAAGACGTGCGAGGCAGATAAACGCACTTGACAGGGTTGCCTACCTGTGTCTACTGGACTGAGTCCAGCTAATGGGAACTATGAGCTCCCGAACAGGAGGCCTCTGTCTTTGGTTTCTTTGATGCCCTCCCACAGGCATAAGCTCTGGAGTAGGTACTGTGGGAGCAAGCTCAATCAGAGTTGTGAATAGCCTCTCCTGCTTACCTCTTGGAGAAGGCGATGGCACCCCACTCCAGTACTCTTGCCTGGAAAATCCCATGGACGGAGGAGCCCTGTAGGCTGCAGTCCATGGGGTCGCTCAGAGTCAGACAGGACTGAGCTACTTCACTTTCACTTTTCACCTTCATGCGTTGGAGAAGGAAATGGCAACCCACTCCAGTATTCTTGCCTGGAGAATCCCAGGGACAGGGGAGCCTGGTGGGCTGCCGTCTATGGGGTCGCACAGGGTTGGACACAACTGAAGCGACTTAGCAGCAGCAGCAGCTTATCTCTCACGTCTCTCTCTGCTGCCACCTGCTTACCTCTCACGTCTCTCTCCGCTGCTGCCATCATATTCATGTGCTCCTTAATAGACCAGCCTCCATGCAGCTGCTCACCCCATCCCCCACCCCATACTGGAGCGATGCCTTCTCCTGCTAAGGAGTTTCTTACAAGACTGATTTGTTTAATTTTGGCTGCACTGTGTCTTCTTGGCGGCACATGGGCTAGCTTTTGTTTTGGAGCATGGGCTCTAGAGCACACAGGCTCAGTAGTTGTGGCACACAGGCTTAGTTGCTCCACAGCTTGTGGGATCTTAGTTCCTTGACGAGGGATCAAACCCACATCCCGTGCAATGGAAGGCAGATTCCCAATCACTGGACGACCAGGGAAGTCCTGCTAAGGAATTATTGAAAGGTCAGTGAACAGGTCTTCATCTTGGCCATTTCCCCCTCAGCCAGTGTCTCAAAAGGATTCAGCAGAAGCTAAACTTATCTCCTTCCCTGTCTTAAAGCTAAAGACTTCTAATGACTGGATTCTGAAGTACTCGAGGAAGTGTTTATTATATTTATCTATGCAAAACTAAATTTGTTGTTCTTTTGGCTGGGTTTCTGAGGAATACATTACCTTTCGTTCCAGAATAGTTGAACTTTGTTAAGGACTAATAGAAGTCTCCTTAAAAGATAACATGTTCTTGTATCCTGGGAGAAATAGATGAGATAGTTTGGTGCAGTGAAAATGAGCATGTAGTTTAGAGCCACGCTATCTTGTTTCTAATTCTGTTCCACTGTTTATCAGTTCCTGTATTAACTAGGTTATAAGTTGCATTTCTTTGCATTCTATTTCCTCCTATTAGTAGACCAAGTGAAAAAGTTAATAATGGATGATGCTACGCCACAATGGTCAGTGTGGCCCCCGAAACTACAACAAAGATGGAGTTTTTACATCATGCTATATTTTAACAAAAATATTAATGTATATCCAGTTCTTGTGATTTCCCATTGGATTTCAGTATGAAGCAGCTGCTGCTAAGTTGTCTCAGTTGTGTCCGACTCTGTTTGACCCCATAGACAGGAGCCCACCAGGCACCCCTGTCCCTGGGATTCTCCAGGCAAGAACACTGGAGTGGGTTGCCATTTCCTTTTCCAACACATGAAAGTGAAAAGTGAAAGTGAAGGCGCTCAGTCGTGTCCGACTCCGTGCAGCCCCACAGACGGCAGCCCACCAGGCTCCCCAGTCCATGGGATTTCCCAGGCAAGAGTACTGGAGTGGGGTGCCATTGCCTTCTCCATGAAGCAGCTAGTATTTACATATTTTCACCTATAAAACTTCAAAGTGCCTTCGAATACATTTATGAAGTGTTTACATTATTTTTAAAAACCTTTTCCTTATGAAATTGAGCTATTTGAAAATATTATAGATCGGCAAACACAGTGTTTAATGTTAGGAGATTTATTTAATTTCTGTTTGCGGTAGTTTCCTCGTCTATAGGCTTGGGAAAACCTAGGCCCACCTTACAGGGCTGCTGCGAGAATGAATGACCTCACGTTTAAAAACCTGGCACTTCCTGGTACCTGATGAGAGGAAGCAGGCTATTATTCAAAGCTGCAAACAAAAAACAAACACATAGATATATAGGAGAGAATAGTGGTTACCAAAGCGGAAGGGAGGAGAGTGAAGGGGTCAACTCTAGTGGCAGTGGGTGGAAACTGAGCTTTTGGTGGTGAGCACACTGTAGTGTTGGAGAAGGCAATGGCACCCCACTCCAGTACTCTTGCCTGGAAAATCCCATGGACGGAGGAGCCTGGTAGGCTGCAGTCCATGGGGTCGCTGAGGGTCGGACACGACTGAGCAACTTCACTTTCACTTTTCACTTTCATGCACTGGAGAAGGAAATGGCAACCCACTCCAGTATTCTTGCCTGGAGAATCCCAGGGACGGGGGAGCCTGGTGGGCTGCCTTCTATGGGGTCACATAGAGTCGGACACGACTGAAGTGACTTAGCAGCAGCAGCAGCACACTGTAGTGTGGGTGTCCCAGGTGGTACAGTGGTAAGGAGTCCACCTGCCAGTGCAGGAGGCGCAAGAGACATGGTTTCAATCCCCGGGTCAGGAAGATTACCTGGAGAAGGAAGTGGCAACCCTCTCCAGTATTCTTGCCTGGAAAATTCCACAGACAGAGGAACCTGGCAGGCTACAGTCCATGGGGTTGCAAAGAGTCAGACACGACTGAGCGACTGAGCGCAACACCACACAGACACTGTAGTGTATACAGAAGTCAAAATATAGTGTACACATGAAATTTATATAATGATATAAGCCAATGTCTTCAATAAATTCTTTAAAATGTTAGGTGCATTTGTGTGTAGAATGGTTTTATAATCAATAAGGGTGATAGAATTAAAACACTGTATGTACCATGTTACTAATATCTCAGATACATATGATAATGTATTTATATAAAACAACTACAAATAATCTGGCCCATTGATGTTTTTGTTATTAAAATCTTGAAGATATTCACTTCCACATGCAGACTATTATAAAAATTCAAAATAATCATTTGTATTCAGAAAATAAAAGACTGCTTGATTTCTTTTGTCTCAGAAGCAATAATATTTAATATATCCCTAGAGGAGAATTAAGTGGTAAAAAACTTGTTGGGGCTGAAACAGATTTTTGTAATTCCTTCCAAGGCTCATGCCTCTTTCCAGGCCACTCCAGGCTGCAGGCACAGTGTTGCCATGCCCGTGTCAATGCCAAGCTGTCCCACTGAATCGTGCCCCATCTTATAATGCAGAGTCTTAAGGTCCCTCAACTCCTCTGTGCCACCCTCCCCATCCCACCCCAACTGAACCTCCCTTGATTATGAATATGTGCTGCCAGTTACCTTGTGAACATCCCTGCTGCCCAGCTGATGGCGTGAAAAGGTGCATCAGGCACCTCAACTTGACAGGAACATGACCAGAGTCATGGCCATGGTGAAGCAATGACGTCAGTTTCATGACTGCTGTCCTTTACTCTCTCTTGCTGGCACGTGAGATTTGCTGGGATCTGGCCAATTCTGGGGCTTCCCAGGTAACACTAGTGGTAAAGAACCCACCTGCCAATGCAGAAGATGTAAGAGACGCAGGTTTAATCCCTGGGTCAGGAAAATCCCTGGAGGAGGGCATGGCAACCCACTCCAGTATTCTTGCCTAGAGCATCCCATGGACAGAGAAGCCTGGCGGGCTACAGTCCCTAGGGTCGCAAAGAGTCGGACACGAGTGAAGCAACTTAACACAGGCAATTCTGGATGCTAGAATCTCATCGGCTCTGTAGAGAAGAGAGAATATTACTGAAATGAATACCAGACTCTTAATATAGAGTTTTCTATGTGGCAAGTCTATTATTATTCCCATTTTACATGGGAGAAAATGAAGGGACAAAGAGATGGTGCTATGTATCAGTTATCTGTTCTGCATAATTACTCACACTGGTAGATTAACAAACACTCTGTTTATTTGCTCATGATTCAGTGGGTTGGTAGTTTTAGCCTGGCTCAGCTGGGCAGTTTTTTACTAGTCTCACCTGGACTTTCCAGGTAGCACTAGTGGTAAATAATCCTCCTGCCAATGCAGGAAATGCAAGAGACTTGGGTTTGATCCCTGGGTGGGGAAGATCCCCTGGAATAGGAAATGACAACCCACTCCATTATTCTGGCCTGGGAAATCCCATGGACAGAGGAGTCTGGTGGGCTACAGTCCATGGGGTCATAGTGTCAGATATGACTGAGTGACTGAGCACACAGCACACACCTGGGGTCACTCATAAGACTCCAGTCCTCTGGTAGCCTAATGGAGGCTCACTGTTTAGATGGCCTCAGTGGAGACAGGTCATCTCTGGCCATGCAGTTTCCTTATCCAGTAGGATAACCCAGAATTCCTTGTGCAGAAGCATCACGTTTTAGGAGAGTGAGAGCAGAAGATTGAAGACTCCTCGAGACTAGGACTGGAAGTTGTGCAGATGTCACTTCTATGATAAAGCAAGTCACAGCACCAGCCTAGATTCAAAGAATGGAGAAATAGAGATCTCTCGGCTTGATGAGGGAAGTGGCATAGTCACATTGCTAATGGTGGGTGCAGGGAGTTGCAGAGAGTCATGGAAGAAATCTGTAGCCTTTTTTTTTTTTTTTTTTTTTCACAATTTGTCATCATCACATTAAATAAATTGCTCAAACTCATATAGGTAGGAATTGATGGTTCCAGGATCTGAAGGTATCTGCTTCAGTGTTGAGGTTTTAACATAGTGGCTATACTGGAAAGAGGCACAGTTTCTACAATGCATTATTCTTCACCATCTACTTCTGCAACATTTGCCTATGGTATTGGCCTACACAGTTTGACCCCTAGATGTCAGATACTGTTTTGGGACCTGGAGGACACATTTCTTGAAATGAAAAAATTGCCATCATCTTTTCCTCAGAAACCTTGATGAGAAGTTGTTGTTCAGTTGCTCAGTCATGTCCCACTCTTTGTGACTCCATGGACTGCAGCATGCCAGGCTTCCCTGTCCCTTTACCATCTCCTGGAGCTTGCTCAAACTCATTTTCATGAAAACTCATGCTCAAACTCCTGCAAAATGACTCTCAATAGCTCTTCCCACCAGTCCACTAATGATTGGACTACTAATACACACACAGAGTCCATACTGATTGAGATACAGAAGGAACTGTGAGGTTAATCTACAGATGAAACCCCATGTTTGGCTTTTTAAAACTTTCCCTTTGCTGTAATATCTACAGATAATAACTTCTTTTTATGAGGAGGAATTTTATTGGATCAAACTGTAGTCTTAGTATCAATATGAAACTGATCCAAGCAGGGATTGTCTTAAGTGGACTCTGAGAAAGAAATAGTAGTAAATTCATTTTAAGAGAACAGTTTTACTTTCTTTGCAAGAACAGTGATGGAGGCTTAGAAATTAGCACTGATCTAGCGCTTAAAGCAAAGTAAGTGAGACTTAATGAAATAAAATAACACTTTGAGTAAGATGTAGATCCTGTTGAAAATGTCACATTACCTATAAATAGAATCATTAGGTTTAAAATGTAGATCTTCACACTGTGTCTTCAGGATGCTAAAACAGCTGGTAGATTCAGCCAGCACATTATTCAAATTAGATTTTCAGTGTCGGAGAAATAACATATCTAACTTTATGACTTTGAAGACACACTTTATTTGTGTATATCTATCTATCTATCTATCTACATATATATGAGCTTCCCAGCTGGCGCTAGTGGTCAAGAACCCACCTGCCAAAGCAAGAGACATAAGAGACACAGGTTCGATACCTGCATTGGGAAGATCCTCTGGAGGAGGGCATGGCCACCCACTATGCCTAGAGAATCCCATGGACAGAGGAGCCTGGTATGGGCTACAGTCCATAGGGTCACAAAGAGTCAGACATGACTGAAACGACTTAGCAAGCAAGCATACATACATGCATGTGTGTGTGTGTATGTGTGTGTGTGTGTGTTGGTGTCTTTCACTAGAATGGGCTCCCCTGGTGGCTCAGACAGTGAGGAATCCACCTACAATGCAGGAGACCTAGGTTCGATCCCTGGATCCAGAAGATCCCCTGGAGAAGGGCATGACAAACCACTCCAGTATTCTTTCCTAGAGAATTCTGTGCACAGTGGAACCTGGCAGGCTACAGTCCATGGGGTCACAAAGAGTCAGACACTACTGAGCGACTAATGCTTTCACTAGAATGTAAGTTCCATAAGGTCAAAGACTTCATCTGTCTTGTTTATCCAGCACTTAGTTTGTTGCCTAGCAATAGAAAGTTCTTGATATCAAGAATATACATGATATCATGTAAGAGGTTATCAATAAATATTTTTAATGAATTAATGTATATAATCTTATCTATCATTGCACTGATGTTTGAGGCTTTTAAGGAATAAGTTGTATTTATTTTTGTGATGTGCAAAAGAATAAGATTGCATTGACTTTTGCTTTTTTGGTCACAATGAGCAAAGATTCAGTTTACCTCAAATAATTGGAGTTTCGGTGAGGCTGTTTTTCAGCAATAAAGGAAAAGGGCTTCTGTGTTTAATTTAAGGATGGTGAGAAGTAGATCTCATGGAAACTGAAGTGGGACTGAAAGAGGCAGCTGTGTGGGACACACCATGAGAAGTCATGAATCTCCAGAGCTTAGCCACAAATGTGACTTTGCTTCCCTTCAGCAATTGAAAGGCCTGCTGTTTAAATCTGATTGCTTTTTACTACCACAGTGTTTAATCTTTGGTTTATTAAGTCTTTCTCCTGTCTCATATCTTCTGCCTTCTGCTTTACTCTTGGTAGCCTGAATAAATCCTAGTGTTATAGGTAGCCCAGGCTAGGTACAGCATCACATTCTAAGAAACATAGTCCAGTAACCAACACTCACGTAAAATAATTTAAAATTTTACTTGTATACTTCAAAAAAATTTTAAGGTTTTAGCTCACTTTTCACAAGGTTATTTCTTAAAACCCCTTTCTTCTCTTCCACTCAGGTGTTTTCTGTCACAATTTGTCATGTCCCACAAGACTCTTCTCAACTTGCAAGTCTCAGGTGTCTTTTCAGGCCATCTGTACTGCAGACACAATGTTGCCATATTGTATTAATGCAAAGCCCTCCCACTCACTCTTGCCCTCCCCCTTGGTAATCCTGGACCTCTAGACTCCTCAACTCCTTTGTGCTACACTCCCCATCCTTCCCCAAGAGAAGCTCCCTTGACTACGTTCCAGTTACCATGAGTATGTTCCACTTATACTGTAGACATCCTTGCTCTTTAGGTCCTTTCCTTTATCCAGCCAGCCTGGTCAGTCTTTTCTCTTTTTTTCTTTCTTCTTCTTCTGCTGCTGCTGCTAAGTCACTTCAGTCGTGTCCAATTCTGTGTGACCCCATAGACAGCAGCCCACCAGGCTTTCCCGTCCCTGGGATTCTCCAAGCAAGAACACTGGAGTGGATTGCCATTTCCTTCTCCAATGCATGAAAGTGAAAAGTGAAAGGGAAGTCGCTCAGTCATGTCTGACTCTTCGTGACCCCATGGACTGTAGCCCATCAGGCTCCTCCATCCATGGGATTTGCCAGGCAAGAGTACTGGAGTGGGGTGCCATCGCCTTCTCTGCTGTTCTCCTATTCCTGTTTTTTTTTTCCCCTCTCTCTCTCCTTTAAATCTCAGTCTTATTCATGCAAATACCCTATCCTAATATCTACCCCCCCAACTTATCCCACACAATTTGGTTAATAAAATGGCCCCTAGAGGGAAATATCTAGCAAATATTTTCCTTAGTTAAGAAGTGAAGTGTTGAGGAGAGAACAAAGCTAGGAAAACTCATCCTATTCTATTTATTCATCTTTCAGATCAGATCAGATCAGATCAGTCGCTCAGTCGTGTCCGACTCTTTGCGACCCCATGAATCTCCGGTTTTCTATTTCCTCAAAATCCTGTGGTCTCCACCCTTGCTTATGTCTCTTCTGTGTATCCTCTAGCTTCATTTGACACTGTATCTTTATTTAATTTATTAGGTCTTAGCCCAAAGAGAAGCTTTGATTTTGGGCATAATGTGCTTTGAGTTTGGCCTTGACTTTGACTTTGGGCCCAATATCCAGTCAGCAAAGGGCTGTGGGAGAAGGGGCAAGGTCATGAGACCCACACAGAGCATCTCCTTCAGCAGACTTGGAGAGAAAAGGCAGTGCCGTTGTGTGGCAAGATTGACACATGAAGCAGGATGTAGTTTGGGCTCCTTCCTTGGGAAATTCCTGGAGGCTGCAGAATACACTAGGCTTGTGTGGACTTCAAAGAGGTTAATTGACTAATTGTTTCCTTTAAATTTATCTATGAAATTCTCAAGTCTTTGGAAGAACTGTTCTCTCTGTGATAATTTGCAGAGTTATTTCAATAATTTTGATGGGAATTTCATGTCAGATAAGTATAAACCTTAGTGAGTTATCTAAATTGGATTTGTTTTTTATCCTTGACAGACTTCACTTTAAATAGTCTTTATTGTAGTAAACATTCCAGAGAAAGACTTTCTCTTTAGTTAAAGCACCTCTATATATAGTCCCCATTTTTTCTCTCCTTGGGAAAAGGTATATAGCAAAAGCAAAACAAAACAAAAAAGCTTTAATCAAGGAAAGGAACTGGGGGAAAACTACACCTGCATTTTTCTGTTATTGTCAAAAACTCTTGACTTATAGATGTTAGTGACACATGGGAAGCTGACTCTATGAGACTGGGATTTGATTATCTTCCATTAAAAACTTAAAGGAAATCTAACAGAAAAAAAAAAAAGTTAAGTTAGAGGAATATGAGCCACAATAGTATAGTGAGCTGTTTGGGTTCCATGTGACTTTTATATATCTTTTCAAGATGTTTCAGTTCTAGGTAGTAGCAATGTAGAGAATTGATGACAACTGAAGTTCCTGATGTCAATGAAAAATGCTGCTTCACTGGTAACTGGAAGATATCTTATTCTGGGAAGAATACTACTGGTTCCCTTTAATTTGGAATCCTGTGGAGGGAGGAAGGGCTGCTGTTTGCCTGAAACAGTTCCTCCAGCGCAAGTCATTAGGTCAAGTGGTCATAGGACCCGCTTATGGCCCAGTTACCTTGGTAACACAAATATTTGAAATGGTAATAATGCTGCCTAGGATCAAAAGAGAACGTCTTCAGTAAACTGTGTACTTTTCGTGAATGCTTCATACATGATGATCCCATAGTCTTACAAAAACTATTGTATTAGAAACTCTAGTATTTCAGGTCAGTAATGCCAATGTGAGGCTTTTGTAGATGTAATTTTGTTTCTCAAACTTGCCACTTTTAAAATGTAGACATTAAATATAGATGTCTGCAAAAAAATAATAAAAATTGTGTGCTTTTCTTGCTATTTGGGCTTAAATAATGCTTTTCTTGCTTGTTGAGCTTAAAGCTCAACATTCAGAAAACTAAGATCATGGCATCTGATCCCATCACTTCATGGCAAATAGATGGGAAAACAGTGGAAATAGTGTCAGACTTTATTTTGGGGGGCTCCAAAACCACTGCAGATTGTGACTGCAGGAAATTAAAAGACTGTTACTCCTTGGAAGAAAAGTTATGACCAAACTTGATGGCATATTAAAAGCAGAGACATTACTTTGCCAACAAAGGTCCATCTAGTCAAGGCTATGCTTTTTCCAGTAGTCATATATGGATGTGAGAGTTGGACCATAAGGAAAGCTGAGTGCTGAAGGATTGAGGCTTTTGAACTGTGGTGTTGGAGAAGACTCTTGAGAGTCTCTTGGACTGCAAGGAGATCCAGCCAGTCCATCCTAAAGGAAATTAGTCCTGAATATTCATTGGAAGGACTGATGGTGAAGCTGAAGCTCCAATACTTTGGATACCTGATGTGAAGACCCAATTCATTTGAAAAGACCCTGATGCTGGGAAAGATTGAGGGCAGGAGAAGGGGATGACAGAATGAGATGGTTGGATGGCATCACCAACTCAGTGGACATGAGTCTGGGTAAACTCCGGGAGTTGGTGATGGACAGGGAGGCCTGGTGTGCTGCAGTCCGTGGGGTCACAAAGAGTTGGACATGACTGAGTTACTGAACTGAACTGAACTTTCTATTTAGAGTCTGGGCAGTAGACCTGTAGCATTGTATCACTTGGAACCTTGTTAGAAATTCAGTCTCAGATTCTGTTCCAGACCTAGTGAATCACAATGTGCATTTTAACAAGAACCAAATTCACAAGGAAGTTTGAGACCCATAGGTCTCAAATACACTACTGATCTCTAATACACCATTGATCTCTAATGCACCATTCCTGTGTTCCACTTTGGGACAGATTATTTTCCCTGATGGTAATAGGCTACCACTAAGCCCAAAATCACTGCAGATGGTGACTGCAGCCATGAAATTAAAAGACGCTTACCCCTTGGAAGGAAAGTTATGTCCAACCTAGATAGCATATTGAAAAGCAGAGACGTTACTTTGCCAACAAAGGTCCGTTTAGTCAAGGCTATGGTTTTTCCAGTGGTCATGTATGGATGTGAGAGTTGGACTGTGAAGAAGGCTGAGCGCCGAAGAATTGCTGCTTTTGAACTGTGGTGTTGGAGAAGACTCTTGAGAGTCCCTTGGACTGCAAGGAGATCCAACCAGTCCATTCTGAAGGAGATCAGCCCTGGGATTTCTTTGGAAGGAATGATGCTAAAGCTGAAACTTCAGTACTTTGGCCACCTCATGCGAAGAGTTGACTCATTGGAAAAGACTCTGATGCTGGGAGGGATTAGAGGCAGGAGGAGAAGGGGACGACAGAGGATGAGATGGCTGGATGGCATCACTGAGTCGATGGACGTGGGTCTGAGTGAACTCCAGGAGTTGGTGATGGACAGGGAGGCCTGGAGTGCTGCGATTCATGGGGTTGCAAAGAGTCGGACACGACTGAGCAACTGAACTGAACTGAACTGAAGCATTTTTCATTAGCAAATAGACAGGCTAAATATTTCTCTTTGATTGTCTATTATACCACAGAAGCAGTTACTACAGTAACCAGGACTTATGCTATTACAGCTCCAGTTTTCCAAGTCATCATTATACCAAGGAGGTATGGAATGTAATACACAGTCAAATTTATTTGTCTGTCTGATTTGTTGATGGCCACAATCCAGCTGAACCAAATTAAATGGGGAACATTTCCTCAAAGTAAATAAGCTTTTATGAAACTGTTCACTCTAGTTTCCAGAAATTATAATTTTCCTTAGTAAATCTCTAGTTTATTGAGTGCTTTTTTGCCTTTCTGTAGCCTAAACCTGCATTTGCAGAGTGAAATCTGTGGAATGTTATTGTCAAAGTACATTCTTTGAATAGATTTTTATATAATTTTTCCTTGGCTCATTTATTCATTCACTTACTGATTCACCTAATATTTTTTGAATCCCTAGTTTTCTTGCCTGGAAAATCCCATGGACAGAGGAGCCTGGTAGGCTGCAGTCCATGGGATCGCTGAGGATCAGACAGGACTGAGCAACTTTACTTTCACTTTTCACTTTCATGAATTGGAGAAGGAAATGGCAACCCACTCCAGTGTTCTTGCCTGGAGAATCCCAGGGATGGGGGAGCCTGGTGGGCTGCCATCTATGGGGTCGCACAGAGTCGGACATGACTGAAGTGACTTAGCAGCAGCAGCAGTTTATGCTAGTCATTATATTGAACTCAAATACAAGGGTGAACAGTACACAATTTATGTTGTGTAAGATTTTGAGGAAAGAGCAATTTTCCTAGAAAATGTGAGTAGCTCTGTATTCTTGAAGTTTAGCATGCAAAGAGAAAGTGGTGAGAGATGAAGCTGGAGAGGAAAAGAAAATCATGAAGAAGAGCCTTCTAGTGCTATAGGAAGGAGTTTGAACTTTATTCTGAAGCAGAGACATCACTATTCTGGAGCAGTGAATTTCAAACTAGAAGTTGCAACCTGTTAATTAGTCATTTGTGCATCAGGATTAGCAATTTTTGAAAAAAGCTGAAATAGAATAGAGAATGTCAAAGAGCATTTACATAGTAAAATTTTAGTTGTGTGTGTATGTATAAGTATAATCATGTATGTATAAACACATGTAGTAAGAAATTAAATTTCACATCTATGTAAATAATGTAAAGATATTTCCTATTGTAGGTCATGGTCAAAACTGCTACTGTAAAGGAGATCAAGTTAGAGCAAGTACAGTTGCCCACAAGCAAACCAAACCCATCAGAACTCAGCAGTGTCATGGTTATGTTCCATCGCTACACGTGGCAATACTCTGTGTCAGCCAACTCTCAGAATTGAATTATTAAACTGGAGGAATTGATGATGCAATTTCTATGAAACAGTTAATTTTTAAAAATTGATTTGAGTTGCTAATAAAGTAGAAGTTTGTATTCATCTTGGAATGTGTGAGTGTGGAATTGTTCAGTTGCTCGGTCGTGCTCAACTCTTAGCGACCCCATGGACTGTAGCACACCAGGCTTCCCTATCTGTCCTTCACCATCTCCTGGAGCTTGCTCAAACTCATGTCCATTGAGTTGGTGATGCCATCCAATCATCTCATCCTCTGGTGTCCCCTTCTCCTCCTGCCTTCAATCTTTCCCAGCATCAGGGTCTTTTCCAATGAGTCAGTTCTTTGCATCAGGTGGCCAAAGTATTGGAGCTTCAGCTTCACCATCAGTCCTTCCAGTGAATATTCAGGAGTAATTTCCTTTAGGATTGGCTGGTTTTATCTCCTAGCAGTCCAAGGAAATAAAGACTCTCAAGAATCTTCTCCAACAGCACAGTTCAAAAGTGTCAATTCTTCGGTGCTCAGCCTTCTTTATGGTCCAAATCTCACATCCATACAGGACTACTAGAAAAACCAGAGCTTAGACTAGATGGACCTTTGTTGCCAAAGTGGTGTCTCTGCTTTTTAATACACTGTCTAGGTTTGTCCTAGCTTTTCTTCTAAAGAGCAAGCAAGTGTGGAATAGACCGTGACAAAGGCAAAGAGATGAGATGAGACTGAGATGAGATTATGCCAAAAGATGCAAGTGGTGGCTGCATGGAAAAATGGCTATCTTACATGGTTTTTTGCCTCAGGCCACCTAGCTCTCTGACTATTTTTATTACTGCAGTAAAATCAGAGCTGTTCCTAGAAAAATATGATGTGTGTGTTTGTGTGTGCTCAGTCACTCAGTTGTGTCCATCTGTTTGTGACCCCATGGACTGTAGCCTGCCAGGCTCCTCTGTCCATGGGATTTACCAGGCAAGATTACTGGAGTGGGTTGCCATGCCCTCCTCCAGAGGATCATCCTGACCCAGGGATCAAACCTGTGTCTCCTGCACTGGCAGGCGCGTTCTTACCACTAGCATCACCTGGGAAGCCCAGAAGGCATTAAACAGGGCAAAGAAAAGGCGAGCAGAGAGAGACTTTCATGATGTTGCAGAGCTGCAAAAGTCAATGAGAGAAGTGTAGGGAAAGAGTTGAAAGACAAGCATGTTAGTCAGGGTTCTTCGGGGAAACAGAACCAATAGTACATGTGTGTATAAGATCTATTGTGAAGAATTGACACACACACAGTTATGGAGGCTGAGAAGTCCCACAGTCTGTTGTCTGTAAGTCAGAGACCAAGAAAGCGTGTGGTGCTGGTAGTTCAAAAGCCAGAGAACCACAGAACCAGCGTTGCAGATTTCAGTCTGAATCTGAAGGCCTGAGAACCAGGGGTCTTGAGGACAGAAGAGCAGTTTCTCAGCTCAAGCAGTCAGGCAGAGAAAAAATTCAACCTTCCTCCAGCCTTTTGTCTATTTAGGCCCTCAAAAGACAAATATGCCCTACCACACTGGGAAGGGCCATCTGCTTTACTCAGTTGATCATTTCAAGTACTAATCACCTCTGGAAACACCCTCAAGTAATGTTTAACACACCCAGACACACCCAGAAGTAATGTTTAACCAGACATCTGGGCACCCCATGGTCCATTCAAGCTGGCACATAAAGTATCACAGAGTATTGAATAGAGTTCCATGTGCTATACAGTAGGTCCTTGTGAGGTGATAGATGTTAACTATATTGATTGTGGTAATCATTTTGTAGTGTATACTTGTTTCAAGTCATGTTTTACACCTTAAACTAATGCGAGGTTATATGTCAATTTTATCTCAATGAAACTGGGGGGAAAAAAGAAAAATTATAAATCCACTTCCCATTTTCTTTTCTTTCTATTTTGAACATTGTTTAGTGTCAGCCCACACCAGTGCTATAGTGTTTATTGCAAAGACTTTTTAGGATATCTAAATATTGTATTTGGAAAGCCCCTCATTCCTTTGACCTTCTCTTTCAGAGTTAATTTAGCTGTGTAGGAACCTTTATTTTTCCATAAGTGTTTAAAAATAAGTTTGTGCATATTAAGTTGCTTCAGTTGTGTCCAACTCTTTGTGACCCTGTGGCTCATAGCTCACCAGGCTCCTCTGTCCATAGGCTTCTCTAGGCAAGAATACCGGACTGGGTTGCTGTGCCCTCCTCCAAGGGATCTTCCTGACCCAGGGGTGGAACCTGCATCTCTTATGTCTTCTGCCTTATAGGCAGATTCTTTACCACTAGTGCCACCTGGGAAGCCCCCAAAAAATGTTTGTTCCCCTGGAATTTCAATTGGTATTGTATTCAATTTATGTGTCATTTTGGAGATAATTGGCATTTTTATGATAAGTCACTGTGCAATATTAAGTCGTGTTAATTCTATGTGATAAAACAGAATAGTGGTCCTTCAAAGATGTCTATATCCTAATCCTTACAGACTGTGATTATGTTACTTTACTTGGCAAAAGGGATTTTGCTGATGTGACCAAGTTGAGGATCCGGAGCTGGGGAGATCATCCTGTATTATCTGGCTGGACTTTCTTAATCACAAGGGTATGTATAGTCAGGAGTGTCAGAAGCAGAGAAGGAAATGTGGCAACTGTGTCACAGGTCAGAATGATGCAGAACTTTGAGCCAAGAAATGTAGGCAATCTCTAGAAACTGAAAAAGGCGAGGAAACAAATTCTTTTCTAGAGCCTTGAGAAGGAATGCAGCCTTGCAGACCCATTTAAACACCTGACTTCCAGAACTGTAAGGTGTAAATGTGTGTTCTTTTAAACCACTAAGATTGTGGTAATTTGTTGTACCAGCAGTAGAGAACTAATAATATCACCCTTTGCATATAGAATAATTCTATTTATTTAGGTATTATTGGGTGTTATTCCTTCCAAGCAGAAACCTGGTATGTTAGGTATTGGATGGACATGTTCTTCAGGGATGTTTAGGATCCTTCTCAGCTCTTGGATTGGATTTCATTAATTTAGGTCAGTATTTTAAATTTCATTCCCCTTGTCCATGATGAGTTATAAAATGGGCATACAACCCATTTTGGCCATGGGGGTTTGGAGGGTAGTCTAAGATTTTCCTCACTTTCATAAAAGGTTTGAAAAAAGTATATATTTTCCTTTCCTCTCTTGGCTTTTGAATATTGATTGAGTTGCAGTGCTTAGAGATAGTGTAGTCATCTTATTTGCACAAAGGTAGCATGCTAAGAACAAAAGCAGAACCCTGCTAAGGAGGATGAAGTAATCGAAAGGAGAGAATGCCAGTCCATGGTGAAATCATTCAGCTAGAGAGTTTACTGCCCCATTATTGCTCTACCTTTGGAATCGCTTTCATGTGAAGTAGTACATCTCTCTTATTGTTTCAGCCAGTTGAGATGAATTTTCTTTTATTTGCAGTCCAAAACATCCTAATTAACATACAGAACAAAAACATATGCATGCAGAAATATAAAGAAAATAAAATTTATGTATTTCAAATCCAGAGGTAATTATAATAAGAATTTTAGTGTGTTACACTTTAGTTTTCTCCTGAATATATTTTTAGCAAAATAGAAACTCCAGTGTTTGAGTGTATGTGTGTGTGTGTATGTCTAAATGTATATATCACTTGTTTACTGCTTAATTTCAGTTAGTTTTTATTTTAAACCATCCATTGAAAGATGGTTTAATAATTTATATTATATTGACACATAAATTGTTTACTCATACAGCTATTTTTTGCATTATGTTAAACTAATTTGACATTGTTTTATGTTTGGTGATCTATATAAATTACATGAATGTTTAATATTTTTTATTAAGCTTTTCTGGGAAGAACACTTTATAATGTACTTTTTTTGCATGATAACCTTTACATTCAAGAATTTTTTCCCTAATGCCTAATCTGGGTTTCTGTATTTCTTTCCTCGTATACAAAAAAAAAAAAAAGGAAAGAAAAGAAAGTAAAATCCCTCCTTCATTGTTTGATAGTAAGTTATTTTAACATTTTAGTGTAATGAAGCCACATTGTTTCTGCTTTCTGTTTTATTACCCTGATGTTTAACCCAGGCTTATTTTATTCTATTATTTGAAAATCTGACTATTGCTATTAATGGAAAGTAAAAAACCAATTCAGTTACTTTTTAAAAATAGTATTTGTACCTATTAGAGTAATGCAAATAAAAATAAAATTACCAGAAGAGATATAATTTTACTTCAGTCTACTTGTTTTTTCTAGCACAAATATACAGGCAGAAGGTTCTTCTTCTAGAATAATTGAAGGAAGCACTCTGAGCAGGACTACAGAACTAGTACCAACTTGGCTCCACAAGGGAAAAACCTGAGAGTCCTGCAATTTATATGACCTCTAGAGGAAGCCCATTCATCCTAAATCAAAGTCTTTCTGAGGACAACTCCAGCTCATGCACACAGAGAAGCCAGAAGTCTTTCATGTTGCTCCATCCTTAAATGTGTAAAGGCAACCAAGGATTGTTAGGCAATTGAAGAAAGTTTGCAGAATAAAAGGGAATAAGACAAACAGATAAATGTAACTAGAATAAATGGGTGATTTATAGATTAGAAAAATTCTAAGTAGTATGTTTATACCTACATATTCTGAAGAATGTCTCCTCATTTAATATTTTCCTAGTGGAATTCCTATTGGTTTTTAAGTCTCAAACTTCTACAATAAATACACCTTTTTTTTTTAGTTGATGTTACACAAGAAAAAATTTATATCCCAAAACTTAATAAGAGATTTTAAACAAAATGATTTATCTATAAAATAAAAATTCTCAAGCTATATTCCAAATACATTTGGTAGAACATCAAAATCATGGATATTTTGAACAGCATGCCTAGTGTCCACAAAGGGATGTGTGTACAGAATGTTGCTGACACTAATAAAAGAAACCACACCATTTCACATATTCTCATGACTTCCTAGGTAGCTCAGCTGGTAAAGAATCCGCCTACAATACAAAAGACCCTAGTTTGATTCCTGGATCAGTAAGTTCCCCTGGAGAAGGGATAGGCTACCCATTTCAGTACTCTTGGGCTTCCCTGGTGGCTCAGCTGGTAAAGGATCTGCCTGCAATGCAGGAGACTGGGTTCAATCCCTGGGTTGGGAAGATTGCCTGAAGGAGGGCATGGCAACCCACTCCAGTATCCTTGTCTAGAGAATCCCCATGGACAGAGAAGCCGGGCAGGCTAGTCCATGGGGTCACAAAGAGTCAGACACGATAGAGCAACTAAACACATCACACATTTTTTGCAACTGAGCCATTCTTTGCAATCATTAGTCTTGAAAAGGAGACTCACTTTGCAAAGACATCACTGGAAAAGATATTGAATTCTTTAATTGCATGATGAGAAATTAACAAGTACTGAAATTGTTCAGAATATTAGTCTGAAAAATTTAATCACAGTTGTAACCAGAAGGTAGGTATTCAATTAAACCACTATATACTGCTTGCTAATTGGCAAATACAATGATAATCGTTATCTTTGAACTTGGTGGAGATATTACTGCCAGATATTTCTTATAGCACCATGCAATAAGACTAGAGGAGAGTAAGTAAAACTTTATTCTGAGATTTTTCATCCTAAAATATCAACTATCTCCCCTGAAGATTCATTCAGGAGTCTTTACCTGAGCACAGAGGTTATATTTAAAAAAACTGACAGCTTCTGAATTTTATAGTTTGCTTGAAATTGCACCTGTGCACCCCACTTACCCATGATATCACTCTCCACAACCAATGACAATAATTACACTGCAACCCTCCTCGCCTCTCAACTTTCTTCAAATTTCCAGTCTGTTCCTTTCTTCATGGGCAACAGGTCATCCAAGGTGATTGTCCTGTTTTTGTTGCAAATTATACCTGAATTTTTCTCACATATTCATTAATTTCTGTGTGCTGGTTGCTATGACTTGTTGGAAAAAATATTCATGATGTACCATGAAAATGCTGCATACAGAACAACATGCACACAAACCATTTGATAAAAACATTCTAATTGCTTTTGCAGTTGGAAGCAATATTTTAAGCACTTTGGCATGCTAAATGATGACTTCTGTTGGAAGGTTAATTTGGAATTCTAAATAATAGGAGCAGGCTCCAAGTGCACATTTTCACACAGAATGTTTCATTTTCATGAATAAGTTACTGATGATAAGTGGGAGGTGTCTTGATTTAAGAAGATATTGACTTCATAATTCAAGAGCAAGCATTTCTGAAAAGAAACAATTTGAGAATAAGAAAAGCTCTTAAAAGTGAAAATATGATTACTCAATTTATATATAAGAATTGGAAGATAAAGACAAGAAAATTTTTATAATGTGGACCAAAGGACAAAGAGAATTTATAAGGTAAAAAATATGTATAAACAAAAGATATTCAACATGGGGGATACACCCAGGAATTCCAAAATCTGATTAATAAGAGTTTCACCCCCCCAAAAAAATGAAGTAAACAGAGATAAAACACAGAAATAATGGAGTCAAAAGTCTCCAAATTCCAGAAGCACACAAAGAGCAGAAGAATAAATGGGCCATGCTTCAACACATATCCCCGTAACATTTCAGAATCCAATTACAAAGAGATCAATAAAAGCTTCCAAATAGTAACCAGGGTACTCATAAGGGAGAACGGTGTGATGGTATAAATATGTTAACACCAAAAGTGGATGCTAGAGATCAATAAAGCAAGATTTTCAAGATTCCAAAGGAAGATGATACTGAATTTAAGTCAAATTATAGCCAGTTTCTGATAAGCAAGAACTTACTTTAAACTCATTATTTTGAAGACGTTATGTGAAAAAGATTTATGCAAAATGAAGATGATATGCAAGAATTAAGTAGCCATGAAATAAAAGGAACAGTGGAGAAGGTATCCATTCTAAATGAATTTCAAAATTATGGCTATAGAACAATCTTAAATAAATAAAGAGCTGCAGTCATCTAAATTGGAAATCAGTAGTGTTCTAGGGGAAAGTTTTAAAAGAAAAAATGTTAGAAAAATAGGTAACAAATAAGGACCTACTATATGCAGATGACACCACCCTTATGGCAGAAAGTGAAGAGGAACAAAAAAGCCTCTTGATGAAAGTGAAAGTGAAGAGTGAAAAAGTTGGCTTAAAGCTCAACATTCAGAAAACGAAGATCATGGCATCCAGTCCCACCACTTCATGGGAAATAGATGGGGAAACAGTGGAAACAGTGTCAGACTTTATTTTTCTGGGCTCCAAAATCACTGCAGATGGTGACTGCAGCCATGAAATTAAAAGACGCTTACTCCTTGGAAGGAAAGTTATGACCAACCTAGATAGCATATTCAAAAGCAGAGACATTACTTTGCCAACAAAGGTTCGTCTAGTCAAGGCTATGTTTTTTCCTGTGGTCATGTATGGATGTGAGAGTTGGACTGTGAAGAAGGCTGAGCGCCGAAGAATTGATGCTTTTGAACTGTGGTGTTGGAGAAGACTCTTGAGAGTCCCTTGGACTGCAAGGAGATCCAACCAGTCCATTCTAAAGGAGATCAGCCCTGGGTGTTCTTTGGAAGGAATGATGCTAAAGCTGAAAGTACTTTGGCCACCTCATGTGAAGAGTTGACTCATTGGAAAAGACTCTGATGCTGGGAGGGATTGGGGGCAAGAGGAGAAGGGGACGACAGAGAATGAGATGGCTGGATGGCATCACTGACTCGATGGACGTGAGTCTGGGTGAACTCTGGGAGTTGGTGATGGACAGGGAGGCCTGGCGTGCTGTGATTCATGGGGTCGCAAAGAGTCGGACACGACTGAGCGACTGATCTGATCTTATCTGATATAGCAGAGAGAACTCTACTCAATACTCTAATATCCTATATGGAAAAGAATCTTAAAAAGAGGAATATATTTATATAACTGATTCACTTTGCTATACACCTGAAACTAATATAATATTGTAAATCAACTGTGTGCCAATAACATTTTTTATAAAAAGTAAGAAAAAGAAAAAAAAATACTGGAATTGATTCCAGGTAGTAAATATATTATGTGAAAAGTTGAGGTGTAATAGTAAAAATGATGATGATGATGGTGACAATCAATGTAGCTAACACTCATGAATGCTAGTCCACTGGCGCTAGAGATTATTTTAAACACACTGTATATATGATTTCACTTAATCCTCTAAGAGTCCTCTGAAACAAGTAGTGTTTCATCATTTGCATTTTATAGATAAGAAAATCCAAGATACAATGAAGAAAGGTCATGTCTTTGGGGTTTCCCTGGTGGCTCAAATGGTAAAGAATCTGCCTGCAATGCAGGAGCCTGGGTTCAATCCCTGGGTTGGAGAGATTCCCTGGATAAGGGAATGGCAACCCTCTACAATATTCTTGCCTGGAGAATCCCATGAACAGAGGAGCCTGGTGGGCTACAGTCCATGGGGTCTCAAAGATTTGGACACACCATTAAAGTGAAAGTGAAAGTAAGTGAAGTCACTCAGTCATGTCCAGCTGTTTGTGACCCTATGGACTATAGCCCACCAGGCTTCTCTGTCCATGGGATTCTCCAGGCAAGAATACTGGAGTGAGTGGCCATTTCCTTCTTCAGGGGAATCTTCCAAACTCAGGGCTTAAACCCAGGTCTTCCACATTGTAGGCAGATTCTTTACTGTCTGAGCCACCAGGGAAGTGACGGACACACAGTAAACTACTGATTAACTCAAGATTCAAACCCAGGCAGTCTAATTCCAGAAGGTGAAGTGAAAGCGAAAGAGTGAGAAGTGAAAAAGTCGTGTCTGACTCTTTGAGACCCCATGGACTATACAGTTCATGGAATTCTCCAGGCCAGAATACTGGAGGGGGTAGCCTTTCTCTTCTCCAGGGGATCTTCCCAACCCAGGGATTGAACCCAGATGGAAATGGCAACCCACTCCAGTACTCTTGCCTGGAAAATTCCACGGATGGAGGAGCCTGGTGGGCTACAGTCCATGGGGTTGCAAAGAGCTGAACACGACTGAGTGACTTGACTTCTTTTTCTCCCACATTGCAGCAGATTCTTCACCAGCTGAGCCACAAGGGAAGCCCCTAATTCCAGAGCTCATGCTCTAGACTGCTATGTCGTGCTGAAGAAGGTGCATGTTTCTTCTTCAAATTAGAAAAAAAAAAAAAAGAAAGAAATGCAAGAAAAAAAAGAAAACTGTAGGAAAAATGAAATAAATGAAAATGCTTTACAAAAGAGCATAGCCTTGATCAAAAACACATTAAATTATGGCATACTTTAGGGCAGTAAGTAAATTCACAAGGATCATGACTATAAAATCAGAGAAAGAAAAATGTATTTAGAGCATACCTACTGGCTTTGTACTTAAAATATTTAAATAGTCATAGTCATACTGATGAAAATGCTGTTTATAGTTTTAATCTTTCATAATTAAAATGTAGGCCAAGTGCAGAAGACTTAACATGGCTATGAAACAGAATGAAAAGTTATTAGTCTCGATAAAGTACAGGTAAAGGTATGGCTGATAGAAGTTATAGGGAAGAAGAGAGGAAGAAAAGGAAGAAGGAGGTGATGTGAGGAGGTGAGGTATTATCATCTTACAAAATGAGGGGCAAGATAAACTGTTGGAAGCTGTGAAACCAAGGAATAGCGTGTTAAGTATATTACTTCATGAGTCAAAGATAGGGGAAAACACATACTTAAATTTAGGAAGCACACTTCTCAAAATCTTTTCAAAGAAATTATTGAAGAAAGTGCTTTAACTCCAAGAAAACTAAAAGGAGAAGCAGACGTAGGAAGTGATTAAAGTGAACTAAAAGCCCATCTTTCCTAGAAGAAAGTCAAAACAGACCATCTAAAATCCGTAAATCAAAAAACAAAAGCAGTTTAATTAGAGATGTAAAGGTGCCTGACAGAAGACTGCAACACAAGTAGATGTTGGAAGTGAGACAGCAGGTGACTGGGGGTGGGAGAGACCCATTCTTTTTTATTGTAGCCCTTTTGATTTTGAAACATTTGCTCATAATTCTTTGACTAAAAAGATATTCTTAAAAGGAAGAGACACAATTAGTTTGCACCCACCAAGCTGCCCCTACCCCCCAAAAAAATCTCCCAGCCCAGATGACTTCACTGGAGAATTCTGCCAAATATACAAAGAAGAATTACTACTTTTACACAAACTCTTCCTGAAAATAGAAGAGGAAAGAGCATTTCCTAAACCATTTTCTGAGGCATTTTTTCCTCTGGTAAATAAACTAGACAAAGACAGTACAATAAAAAGAAAACTGCAAGCCAATGTCTCTCACAAACTTAGACATAAAAATGCTCAGTGTATCAACAGACAGAATCCAACAGTATATAATAAAGATTATACACATGATCAAGTGGGATTTATCCCAGGTCTGAAAGTGTGACTCGGCATTCAAAAATCAATGCAATCCACCAACAACAAGCTAAAGAAGAAAAGTCATAGAAGCATATCAAATAACACATCAAAAACATTTGACAAAATCCAACATCCATTTAGATAAAAGTTCTCAGCAGGTTAATAATAGAGAGACTCTCAGCTTTATAAAGAACATCTATGAAAACCTACAGCTAACACCACCTGTAATAATGAAAGACAGTTTTCTTTTTCCTTAGACTTGGAACAGAGAAAGGATGTCTATACTCACCACTCTTTTTTTTAATTTATTTATTTTAATTGGAGGCTAATTACAATATTGTAGTGGTTTTTGCCATACATTGACATGAATCAGCCATGGGTGCACATGTGTTCCCCATCCCGAACCCTCCTCCCACCTCCCTCCCCATCCCATCCCTCAGGGTCATCCCAGTGCAGCAGCCCTGAGCACCCTGTCATGCATCGAACCTGGACTCACAATTCGTTTCATGTATGATAATATACATGTTTCAATGCCATTCTCCCAAATCATCCCACCCTCACCCTCTCCCACAGAGTCCAAAAGACTGTTCTATACATCTGTATCTCTTTTGCTGTCTCACATACAGGGTTATCGTTACCATCTTTCTAAATTCCATATATATGCATTAGTATACTGTATTGGTGTTTTTCTTTCTGGCTTACTTCACTCTGTATAATAGGCTCCAGTTTCATCCACCTCATTAGAACTGATTCAAATGCATTCTTTTTAATGGCTGAGTAATATTCCATTGTGTATATGTACCATAGCTTTCTTATCCATTCATCTGCTGATAGACATCTAGGTTGCTTCCATGTCCTGGCTATTATAAACAGTGCTGTGATGAACATTGGGGTACATGTGTCTCTTTCAATTCTGGTTTCCTCAGTGTGTATACCCAGCAGTGGGATTGCTGGGTCATAAGGCAGTTCTATTTCCAGTTTTTTAAGGAATCTCCACACTGTTCTCCATAGTGTCTGTACTAGTTTGCATTCCCACCAACAGTGTAAGAGGGTTCCCTTTTCTCCACACCCTTTCCAGCATTTATTGCCTGTAGACTTTAACTCACCACTCTTATGTAATATAGTGCTTGAAGTTCAAGCCACTGCAGGGAGGCAAAAAAAAAAAAAAAAAATGAAAGACATTTTTAAGTTTGGAAAAGAAATATAAAACTGCCTGTATTTGCAGATGACATTATTTTTGGCATAGAAAATCCCAGGGAATCTACCAGAATCTCTGAGAATTAAGTGAATTCAACAATGTCAAAGTATACAAGATTAACACACAAAACTCAATGGTATTTCTATATTAACAAGTAACATGCAGGAAATGAAATGAAAAATGCCACACTGCTTCCAACTTCTCCAAGAAAATGAAATACTTAGGTATACAGTAAACACAGCACAGTTTTCCATTCAATGTACTTGAAAATGACAAAATGCAGGTGAAGAAAATCAAAGAATACATAAATAGATGGTGAGACATACTGTGTTAATGGTTTAGAATACTCAGCATATTAATGATGTCAGTTTTCCCAAAAGTGATCAATAGGTTTAAAGTAATTCCTATCAAAATCTTAGCAAGGATTTGTTAAAACATAGATGAGTTTGTTCAGAAATTTATAATAGACACAGAGACTAGAAGAGCTAAAATAATCTTGACAAAGAAGAATGAAGTGGGAGGAATTCCTCTGCCTGTTGTCAAACTTCTTATGTAGATAAAGTAATCAAAATGGTGTGGTATTGGCAGAGGGATAAACACACATGAATGGAACAGAATGGAGAACTTAGAAATAGACCTACACAAATATGCTCAACTGATTTTTAACAAAGGTGTGACTCGGTGGAGGAAGGAATGCCTGTTTCACAAACGGTACTGGAGCAGTTGACATTTGTAGGCAAAAATAAACCAACGAAACAAACAAAACTACTCATCTTAAATCTGACACTTTATACAAAAGCCTACTCAAAATGTGTTATATACCTAAAAGTAAATGTAAGACTATAAAACTTTGGGGAAAACCATAGAAAATGATCACAGCTGAGCACAGAATTCTTGGGATTCTTAACTGACACCAAAAGCTCAGTGCGTAAATCGAAAAACTGATAATTTGGACCTCATTAAAATTAAATACTTGATCTGTTAAAGTCCAGTTGGGAAGATGAAAGGACAAGCTACAGATGGAGAAAAAATATGTACAAAATGTATATCTTACAAAATACTTGTATCTAGAATACATAAAGAACTCTCAAAATTCAGCAGTGAAAAGGCAGTGTAATCAGAAAATGGGCAAAACACATGAAGAGAAATTTCATCAGAGAGGATATACAGATGGCAAATGAATACATGAAAAGAGGTTCAGCCTTATAGAAATCAGGAAATTGAAAACTGAAACAATACCAATACACGTAAATCAGAATGGCTAAAATAAAAAATAGTGACAACATTGAATGTTGGCAAGGATATGGAGAAACCGAATCACTTATACATTGCCAGTAGGAATGTCCAATGACACAGCCATTCTGGACAATAATTTTGCAATTTATTATAAAATTAAATATGCAATTACCATGCAGTCAGAGAATTAAACTCTTGGGTATTTATCCCAGAAAAATGAAAAGTTTTGTTCATACCAAAACTTTTGCATGAATATTCATACCTGCTTTTTTGTAATAGTCAAAAATGGGAATACCCTAGATGGTCCTCAGTGGATGAATTAAGCAGACTGTGGCACATACATTCTGTGGAGTATTAGCATACAGAGGAACAAACTATTGAGAAATGCAACAACTTGGATGTGTGTTCAGGGGTTTGTGCTAGAAGAAAAAAGCCAATCTCAAAATGTTATTTACTACATTACTATATTTACATAATATTTTTGAAATGAAAAGTTTTAGGAATGGAAAACAGACTAAAGGTTGCCAGTGGTTAGGGACAGGGAGGGGCAGAGACAGGAGGGACATGGATGTGATTATAAAAGGGCAACGGGAGGAACTATTCAGTATCTTAACAGTGGTGGCAGATACATGAACCTATTAATAAAAATCCATAGAACACAAATGAGTACAAGCAAAATCTGAATAAGATCAGTGGGTTATATTAATGTCAATGTCTTGGTTGTGATATTTGTGTAGTTTTACAACATGTTACCATCGGGGAAAACTGGGCAAAGTGAACAAGGGGTCGCTCTGTATTACTTCTTACAACTGCATGTGACTCTACAATTATGACATTTTCAATTAATAAAAAGAAAGAAGAAATAAGAGGTCAGGAGAGCAGAGCCCTCATGAGTGGGATTTGTGCTCTTGTAAGAGAGATCCCATGGAGCTCTCTGGCCCTTTCTGCCAGTTGAGGACACTGTGAGAGATCTGCAACCCTGAAGGGTCCTCCCTGAACCATGCTGTTCACATTGACCTCAGGCTTCCAACCTCCACAGCTGTGAGAAGTAAATGTCTTTGTAAGTCATCCCATCCATGGGATGTTCTTATAGCATCCCAAATGGACATGCTTCCTCTCAGAGCCAGCTGGGGGGCCTTCTGTCTCCTTCCCTAAGTATAACAAGAATTCTGGAAAAGAAAAAAAAAAAAGTGGCTTATCTCCCTTGCTGTCAGTTTCCTCCTACTGTCTCTCAATAGAGACTCTCTTCTTGGCACCTGGGAACTGTAAGACTTTTCTCCTTGCTCCTCTACTCTGCAGGAGTCAAGGTGCCTTCTGCCTCCTTTGAGCCTTCCCCTTTCACTGGGAGCCAGGCTTTCCTTTCCCTCAGCTCAGTTCCTCCCTCTTTTCTGCTGCACAGATGCAGCATTATCAGAAAGTTTGTAAATCAGAGGATAATTACTAGATTGCTTTGTAAAGGTCTTACACTAATTAGGGATACAGTTGACTCCTGAACAACACAGATTTTAACTTCAAGGGTCCACTTATATGCAAAATTTTCAACAGTAAACACAGCAGTACTGCACAATCCAAGGTTGATTGAATCCTTGGATACGGAAGGCTGACTGTGAAGTTACTGTCTGATAATCAGCTGTGCCCTAGTCAATGCCCTAACCCCCATGTTGTTCAAGCGTCAACTGTAATTATCAGGAGGGCTGAAATTCTAGGAGACTTCTGTGGCTGAGAACCACAATGGAACACAACTGTGGAATTCCTTGGCAGGAAGGCCCTCCCAGCAATGATCCATGCTGAGGGTTTCCATCAGTGTTCCATGGAGCACTGTTTTAAAATTTAGTCTGTTATGGTTTAAATTGGCAGAATCTCCCAGTTCACTTTGGAGTTCTAACTTCTTTGAAATTGCTGGTGACTTATATGCTGGAGCCACGTTAAGTTCAACTGGATGCAGATGGAGCTGATCCAGCTGCAGCAGGAATGGAGCTCAGAGCCTCCTCTCCTTTCTTGGCAGTTCCTAGAGCCTTCCTGCAGGAGCACAGGGCTCCATGGACCACTGATGGAAACCCTCAGCCTGGATCATTGCTGGGAGGGCCTTCCTGCCAAGGAATTCCACAGTTCTGTTCCACTGTGGTCCTTAGCTACAGGTTGTATAGCAATTCTGACTCTGACTGTATTTAGTTTGTTCCCAACCATTGGATGTGTTTGAGGGAAATGTGGTTAGGATTCAGGATTTGGTAAATTTATTAGCAGCTAGCTGCTTAAGAAATGCTGTAGAAAAAAACTAGAAACTAACAGCCATAATGGGGCAGGATGCATCAGTTGTTTGAATATGGCTTAATTTTTCTGTACAGGAAATTAAGTGCCAGATTGTTTTGTAGTTTGTTAGACTATTGTTTCAATACTTTATACTTGTATAAAGTAATCTTTCCTTTAAAACTGCAAATATGTGTTCATTTTGTTTATTACCAACCTTGGAATGAATTATTCATAGACATCATCATAGTTATCATCATTTCTTGAAATCATAGTTCATTCTACCATTTTCTAAATTAATAAAGAAATGTTTTTAATATTTTCTAAGTATGAAAACTCTGGTTGTTTTTCACTCTGTCCTTTCCACTTGGATCCTTTTTAAAGTCACTATTACCCAAGCATGAAAACAAATACTGGCCAAGTTGTTTTCAATTTCCAAGTATCATTTTTAGAAATAATGAGATCTTGTTTTGATTTGAATCATTGAGACCTACACTGCATACAATAGGAGGTGAGGACAGGTGTGGGTAGGTAGAAGAGTGGATATCATTCATATGCAGAGCAAAGAGCTCATTTTCTGGAAAATTGAGTTGTACAAAAAGGTGGTAAAAAGAAGGCTTTCCGTGCTTACTCGCTCAGTCGTGTCCAGCTCTTTGCGGCCCCATGGACTGTAGCCCACCAGGCTCCTCTGTCCATGGGGATTTTCCAGGCAAGAACACTGGAGTGAGTTGCCATGCCCTCCTCAAGGGGATCTTCCCAACCCAGGGATTGAACCCAGGACTCCCGCATTGCAGGTGGGATCCACCAGGAAAGAAGGCAATAAATAAAGAAGGAAATAAATATTTAATCAAAGCATTTGTTCCTAATCCAGTAGGCCAAGGAGAATTATTGTAAATTATTGGGAAAGAATTTGATGTAGTAGAAATAAAACAACAATGGCAGCAAACTATAACAGTAGGATTTGAACTGTTATCTAAGCCTTAACAATACACACAGGAGGATGCTGACCGGAGTATTCTACATTTTAGGAAATCTACCTTCCAGAGAAAAAGTGACAAAAGAGAAGTAGCCAAATGAGTTTACTTGGTCGGCAGTTGATAGCTAAGTAGCTTAAGAGAACGGGATATACCAGAAAGATGTTGGAGGCTCACAGGATCATGAATCTGTAGGAAGGACCTGCAACAGGCAGGGACCAAGGGTGCACAGAGGTGAGCAGCCACAACTAAAGAGTGTTCTGTTCACGCTCGTGATCTGGTGAGCACAGGGCCCACCACCTCAAATCTCCCTTCCGTCTTCACTGCACTCTCTCAGCAAGTTAAAAGAACAGATAAATTTGGCACATTTGGAGCCGATAGATTCTTTGAGAGACTCCATCCTGTGTTTGCCTTGTCTTTTCTAGTAAGGCCTCTTCCCTAACCTTCCCGCATACAGGGTTCATGCACCAGAGGAAATTGTGCTTCTGTTAGAAAGTGAAGGTGGATGGTAAACAATCAAAATGTGAAAAATAGGGAATTTCTTAGCAGTCTAGAGGTTTGCACTCAGAACTTTCATGGCCAGGACCCAGGTTTTGATTCCTGGTCAAAAACTGACCCACAAGCCACAGTCCAGTTCAGTCATTCAGTCGTGCCTGACTCTTTGCGACCCCATGAACCGCAGCACGCCAGGCCTCCCTGTCCATCACCAACTCCTGAAGTCCACCCAAACCCATGTCCATCGAGTCAGTGATGCCATCCAGCCATCTCATACTCTGTCGTCCCCTTCTCCTCCTGCCTCCAATCCCTCCCAGCATCAGGGTCTTTTCCAATGAGTCAGCACTTCGCAAGAGCTGGCCAAAGTATCAGAGTTTCAGCTTTAGCATCAGTCCTATCAATGAACACCCAGGACTGATCTCCTTTAGGATGGACTGGTTGGACCTCCTTGCAGTCCAAGGGACTCTCAACAGTCTTCTCCAACACCACAGTTCAAAAGCATCAGTTCTTCAGTGCTCAGCTTTCTTCACAGTCCAACTCCCACATCCATACATGACCACTGGAAAAACCATAGCCTTGACTAAACGGACCTTTGTTGGCAAAGTAATATCTCTGCTTTTCAATATGTTATCTAGGTTGGTCATAACTTTCCTTTGGAGTAAGTTTTAATTTCATGGCTGCAATCACCATCTGCAGTGATTTTGGAGCCCAAAAAATAAAGTCTGACACTGTTCCCATTGTTTCCCCATCTATTTCCCATGAAGTGATGGGACCAGATGCCATGATCTTCATTTTCTGAATGTTGAGCTTTAAGCCAACTTTTTCACTCTCCTCTTTCACTTTCATCAAGAGGCTTTTTAGTTCCTCTTTACTTTCTGCCATAAGGGTGGTGTCATCTGCATATCTGAGGTTATTGATATTTCTCCCAGCAATCTTGATTCCAGCTTGTGCTTCCTCCACCCCAATGTTTCTCATGTTGCATTCTACCTGCTTAAATAAGCAGGGTGACAATATACAGCCTTGATGAACTCCTTTTCCTATTTGGAACCCGTTTGTTGTTCCATATCCAGATCTAACTGTTGCTTCCTGACCTGCATAGAGGTTTCTCAAGAGGCAGGTCAAGTGGTCTGGTATTCCCATCTCTTGAAGAATTTTCCACAGTTTATTGTGATCCACACAGTCAAAGGCTTTGAAATAGTCAATAAAGCAGAAATAGACGTTTTTCTGGAACTATCTTGCTTTTTTGGTGATCCAGTTCATGTTGGCAATTTGATCTCTGGTTCCTCTGCCTTTTCTAAAACCAGCTTGAACATCCAGAAGTTCACGGTTCATGTATTGCTGAAGCCTGGCTTGGAGAATTTTGAGCATTACTTTACTAGTGTGTAAAATGAGTGCAATCGTGCAGTAGATTGAGCATTCTTTGGCATTGCCTTTCTTTGGGACTGGAATGAAAACTGACCTTTTCCAGTCCTGTGGCCACTGCTGAGTTTTCCAAATTTGCTGGCATATTGAGTGCAGCACTTTCACAGCATCATCTTTTAGGATTTGAAATAGCTCAACTGGAATTCCATCACCTCCACTAGCTTTGTTCATAGTGATGCTTCCTAAGGCCCACTTGACTTCACATTCCAGGATGTCTGGCTCTGGGTGAGTGATCACACCACAGTGATTATCTGGGTCATGAAGCTCTTTTTTGTACAGTTCTTCTGTATATTCTTGCCACCTCTTCTTAATATCTTCTGCTTCTGTTAGGTCCATACCATTTCTGTCCTTTATCAAGCCTATCTTTGTGTGGGTAGTTATACGTAAAATGTGTTGATAATGGATCCATGTCCATTTCGTGGAAAGTCTCTTCTGGTATTTCTTTAGCTTTAGCCTATCCAACTTTTGTTCCGAAAGAGTCAATTTGGCCGAAAGAATCAAGGAAATTCTGATCAAATTTTCCAAAAAAAAAAAAAACCAGGAGAAATACCCAGATGAATAATTTGGTCACATATTCATTTATTCAAATGTCACATCCAAAACAGGATTTGAGGTAAGCTATTTCATTCAAAATATGGTCAGTGTTCAAGTAGTGAAATATATGGGTACTGAAAGTATTGATAAATTACTGCATTTAGCTCAAAACTATCTTGCTGGAAAGGAAGCACCTTAACTTTGAACAGGGTTGGAATTTGAGGAGCTGGAACAGAGATTTGGAGTTTGTGGGACAGGCTCTTAGGTTGCCATGTGGAGCTTCCAAGAAGGATTAGAATGAAAGTATCTCTAGCAATATTAGGTCTTTTTTTTTTTTTTTTTTAACTAAATCACAGGATGGAAATTAAGGATATCTTGAGTTAACAGAAATTTTGTGTTCAGTTCAGTTCAGTTCAGTCACTCAGTCATCTCCGACTCTTTGCGACCCCATGAATCGCAGCATACCAGGCCTCCCTGTCCATCACCATCTCCCGGAGTTCACTCAGACTCACGTCCATCGAGTCAATGATGCCATCCAGCCATCTCATCCTCTGTTGTCCCCTTCTTCTCCTGCCCCCAATCCCTCCCAGCATCAGAGTCTTTTCCAATGAGTCAACTCTTCACATGAGGTGGCCAAAGTACTTTCAGCTTTAGCATCATTCCTTCCAAAGAACACCCAGGGCTGATCTCCTTTAGAATGGACTGGTTGGATCTCCTTGCAGTCCAAGGGACTCTCAAGAGTCTTCTCCAACACCACAGTTCAAAAGCATCAATTCTTCAGCACTCAGCTTTCTTCACAGTCCAACTCTCACATCCATACATGACCACTGGAAAAACCATAGCCTTGAAGAGATGGACCTTTGTTGGCAAAGTGATGTCTCTGCTTTTGAATATGCTATCTAGGTTGGTCATAACTTTCCTTCCAAGGAGTAAGCGTCTTTTAATTTCATGGCTGCAGTCACCATCTGCAGTGATTTTGGAGCCCAGAAAAATAAAGTCTGACACTGTTTCCACTGTTTCCCCATCTATTTCCCATGAAGTGATGGGACCAGATGCCATGATCTTCGTTTTCTGAATGTTGAGCTTTAAGCCAACTTTTTCACTCTCCTCTTTCACTTTCATCAAGAGTCTCTTTAGTTCCTCTTCACTTTCTGCCATAAGGATGGTGTAATGTTAAATGGACCCAATTCATTTCAAATTGACTTCAAGTTGAACAGACACCAACCATTTGAAAATTCTAGCATGAAGGGCTGATGTGTATTTCAGTTAAACTCACAGAAGAAGATGTTCAGACCCAGGGAAGCAGTACAGCCCTACAGTTTCTGCCTTGTCCAGGCCACATCCTGAGCATGGTGGGTTCCCTTCTGGGCCACATAGTCACAACCTGAGTAAGTTCAATGGAAGGTGTCCAGAGAGTTGCAAGATCTGAAAAGCATATCATGAGGAATAGCTGGAGCAACTGGAAAAGACTTAAGAGTGACATAAAAGTATATTTTAAATATATGAAGAATTGCTCTTTGGGAAAGATAGTTGGTTAATTCTAGAACTCTCAGAAAGAAAAATTAGAAGTGGATGGAATTATTGAAAGATCTTTTTCCCAGCGAGAGCCTCTCCAAAGTTGAATGATGTCAGTTTAACACGGTTAAGAGCTTGCTAGTCACTCATCCTCTTCGGCTCAGTGAATGCCAGTTGAGCACCTTCCATGTGCCATTCTCTGTGCTTGGAACACATCAGTGCGAAAAGAGACAAAAACCCTTACTCTCAAAGTGTTTACATCCTAGTAGGGCTGGGGAAGGTCCTCCCAGGTGCCACTAGCAGTAAAGAACCCACTTGCCAATGCAGGAGACACAAGAGGAGGAGAAGACACAGGGTCAGGAAGGTCCCCTGGAGGAGGGCACAGCAGTATTCTTGCCTGGAGAATCCCATGGACAGAGGAGCCTGGTGGGCTAAGGTCCATGAACTTAAGAGTCGGGTCACAAAGAGTCGGACATGAACTGAAGCGACTAAGCATGCATGCACAGGGGTGAGGAAACTTTCAATAAACGGTAAAGCAAGTCAGTAAATTACATAGCATGTTGGAATTGGAAGAGTTATGGGAAAAGAGTAGAATAAGAGAGGAGGAATGAAAGGAGGTGGCAAGGGACATGCTGTAGTGACAACAGGGTTGTTCAAGTAGGTCAGCCTCATTGAGAGGGTGACATCTGAGCAAAGACTTCGGTGAAAGGTGTGAGGAATATTCTCCTGGGGAAGAACATTCCAAGCAGACGGAAAAGACATGAGAAGACCTGAAGTGAGGATGTGCCAGCAAGGAGGGCTTCCTTAGGTCTCTAAGCAGAGCCAGGCAGAGCATTTGGGAGAGGAGGTGAAAAGAAGATCTCTGGTTTGAGCAAGTGGATTGAAGTCTCTTCCAACTTTTTATACTCCCTGAGCTTATGTTTTTCAGATAGTTCAAAGTAATTAATTTGGTATTGATGAGCAGGGTGGATTCAAGAGCAGAGATATCAGACCGTATCTCACAAATACCAGTGGTGAGGGGGCCGGACACACAGTGTAAGAAATTTATAAATGCAGACAATGCATTCAGATATTTTTATTTAAAATATTATGTATATCAAATGAAGTATGCTCGCAGACTTTGAGACTTTGCATTAGAGAATGTGAAATCAGTTAAGAGCCTAAAGGTATAATCTGCATATTAAGTCTTGGACAGGAAGTCAAAGGACAATAAAAGATAAAAGAAGAAATCAGAGAGTCTTTGGTGAAAATTATTCCTTTGTTATGATTTGACAGGGAACCAAAAAGGAAGAAAGAATCAAGAACCACTTTGTGGTTTAGACCCCAAGAAACCAGTTAATAGCAACTTTGCTTATTCTCAAGGAAGGGTCACACTGATTTTCTTCTGCTTATTGTCAATGGCCAGATACTTATTTGTCCTTTCATCATCCCACTATACATAATTACATATCGTTTAGTAACTTGAAATCCACTTAAGGAAAGAAAATATCAGCCAGTGCAAACTTCCTCAATTATTTTGTATCTACTGTGTAATTATAGTCATAAAACTTTTAAACAGAGGCTCAGAACTAATTTATTGTGATAATGACAAAGAGAGATAACACTTGGATTCCTATTGCTGCTTAACTTGTCCTGGTTCCTTGCTGCAGGTGCCTTCATTTGCAAGATGGTGCCATTTGTCCAGTCCACCGCTGTCGTGACAGAAATCCTCACGATGACCTGCATTGCTGTGGAGAGACACCAGGGGCTGGTGCATCCTTTTAAAATGAAATGGCAGTACACCAACCAAAGGGCTTTCACAATGCTGGGTGAGGACATGCCCCTGGCAGCATTAAAGCTGTGCTTCATTACAGAACAAAGAGAATTTCTGTAACGTGAACCATGTTTATGAACTAAAGGAGGAACCGCCTGTCTGTCTTGGAGGCACTGGGGTGTCATTTTACAGTTTCAGTCATCTCCGAACTTACTGTTCCCCTCCCCTCTCTCCTTGAGCCCTAGCTCAGCTCTGAAAATCTCTTCTCTCAGATTTCCCTGAGTTACTGTTCCTAACTTTTTAGCCTGGCGCTAGTGGTAAAGAACCCGCCTACCAGTGCAGTTAGGCATAAGAGATGCGGGTTCAATCCCTGATCAGGAAGATCCCCTGGAGGAGGGCACATCAACCCACTCCAGTGTTCTTGCCTGGAGAATCCCATGGACAGAGGAACCTTGTGGGCGACCATCCATAGGGTTGCAAAGAGTCGGATAGGACTGAAACGACTTAACGCGCACAGGCACACAGCTGATCTAAAATCTGTCAGTGGCATCTCCATATTAATATTCATTAGATTAGTCAGCTGTCATCCTGAGGTAAGAAGCAAGCAGATTTCAACAGGTAGGTTTTGACAGAGGCCAGGAAGGTGTGTTTAGAAGAGTGGGGAACACGGGTGCTGCCTAGACGGGTCTCAGTGCGAAGTGTACAACAGCAGAAGGCGGCAAGACCTGTGAGGACACCCAAGCGCTGGAGATGCCTGACAAAGGTGGATTTCATTCACATCCTAACTGTGCTTCAGGCACTCCTGAATCCCCAGCTTGCTGTAACCATTTCTGAATCACCCTGTGTCCTGTGATGTATGTAAACCGAAAGCAATGTCATAAAGCGTAGCACAGTGAAATGGAAAAATTTCTTTATTTGGTAATTATAATTGAGCCATTTAAAACTTCAGTGTGGTTCTCAGCGATTTGAATGCGTTATAGCTGAATAACCAGAGGTTTCAGAAGAACAAATATGATAATCAAAGAGAGCAAATATGATAATTTTTACTAATATCTCACTTGAGAGGAATGAGTAAACATTTATTTCTGCTGTAAGAATTTAGCCAGCATGGGATAGTAGAGTTACAGAAAGAACTCCTGAAGGTTTTGCTACACTAAACTCTTTGAAATAATTTGAACCGAAGAGATAGGCCCATAGAGGGAAAAAACTGTTAATTATTTTCAAATTTGTCACATTCTCCCTGAAAAAGAATTCAAAGACCTCTTGGCTTTTAATAATTGACATGTTTCCACCATCAGAACATCTGAAAATAGCATGTGGGTGTGGAAAGAGGGTTAGGAAAGAAATACATGGAGGGCGGAAGTTATTTTCAAAAAGACAGAGAAGGAAAGAGAGTTTTGACATTTGAAGGCAAAGTTGATAATAGGCAGCCAAGGCAGTTCCTACTCAAAAAAGTCGTAGGAGACAGAAAGGCATTTAAATCAAGAAGGTTCATCTCCCCAAGAGGCTTTCCGCAGCACTGACTCATGTCTCCCTCTGTCTCTGTCACTAGGGAAACCAGCTGTGTCCTCTCACTGGGTCCGCCCCCTCACTGGGTCCGCCCCCTCACTGGGTCCGCCCCCTCACTGGGTCCGCCCCCTCACTGGGTCCGCCCTCTAGATGAATCCCCCACCCCCATGCCTCAGCCGGCAGAACCTGCTAGGCTTCCTTGCCTAGATTATACCACTTATTGCCCTTCTATCACTGAGCAGACAGTGGAGTCAAGAGAACTGGCAATGAGCTAAGCCAGGTAGGCTCAATTCCTCCAAAATTTCTACTAAAGACTGGAAAAATGATTGGATATGAGATAACAATAAAATAATTATTGGACTAGAAGAGAATGGATGTGTGTAGAAATGAAGAGAGAGTGGGGGGCAGAAACAGAGACAATGATCTGTGAGCCTGAGGACAACCTTGAATCATTGATTCATGATAACTTTCTATAGGTGGTGTCAGTCCGTGTGTATCTTTATAATAAATTCCAATCACAGTTTAAGTGGGTTCCTTGAGATCTACAGCTACGCAGTGTTTTTTTTAAATGCTCCCACTCAATACACAAAGAGCAAGCAGAGTTTGAGCTGGGAAATTTTCTTCAAAAGCAGTGCTCTTGGTTCTGGCCTTGCCCTGGTATGTTAAGATTCTCTTTTGTTCTTTGCTAAGGAATGCATCATTGAAGTAATCCCCTCAACAAACTCATGGAAAACGGGAAATTTGGAAAAAGTACTCTGGTTTTTTTTTACACATGTTTGTTTTGTAAACAAGAAAATAATGCTTATATAATTATGCTTAAAATAAATATAATTTCAACTTTAAGAAGCTATAGAGGATTCACTCTATCATGTTTATGTTATTCATCCATTCAAAAAACAAACAGTAGGTGCCCAATCAGTTCCTGCCAAGGGAAATGGGAGCTGAGACCAATTCTGTAAATTCCTCATGAGAGGACTCGGGCGTGAAGAACGTGAACAGAAATGTCACAGGACACAGAGAGGCAAGCGACATTGTAGAGAACCTCCGGGACCCTTTTAAGGAATTTGCGCTTTATCCAGCAACAGCTTTTTATTCTTTAAATTAGTTGCTTAATTACTTTTAATTGGAGGATAATTTATATTGTGATGGTTTTTGCTGTACATCAGCATGCATCGGCCATAGGCATACACGCGTCCCCTCCCTCCTGAACCCCTCTTTCACCTCCCTCCCCACTCCTTCCCTCCAGGTTGGGTTCCCTGTGTCATGCATATATCAAACTCCCACTGGCTACCTATTTTACCGATATGTTTCAGCGCTATTCTCGAAAATCATCCCTCCCTCTCCTTCTCCCAATGTGTCCAAAAGTCTGTTCTTTATGCTCCAGTGACGATTTGGAGGGTAGAGTGGAAAATGTGAGGAGACCACTGCCCTGCGCCAGGGAAAATATGATGCGGTCCCTTGAACATAAGGAGTCTTTATGGTTAGAGAATTAAGCGCAGGTGGATTTTGCTTTGCTGAGTTGCATTCTAATAATCTTAACGTTTTACAGGGCTGGTCTGGCTGGTGGCCATCATCGTGGGAGCTCCCATGTGGCATGTGCAACGACTTGAGGTAGACTGGGGGCTGGGATTGGTAATCAGTGTTGAAATGTTTTTCCACCCCTCTTACTTGTAATCATTTTCCTCCCTGCAAGCACATTACTGCAAATTTGTGTGATCTCAATTTTTTCACTGGAGGTTTTTCAAGTGGAATAAAATAATTTGCTTTAAGATAGTTTTCTCTGCTTTTTTCAGCTCTTCCTTGAACTTATATTGTTAAGACTTTAATGCTTAAAATAAAATGTTCCAGGGTCACTTTCTGCATTTGCCTGACATGCCGTTGCTGGTGTTGTTCAGTGTCTTGTTACATCCTAAGAGTTTGATGCTTGCTCTAGATTTTTCTTTTGTTTTTAAGTCACAAAAAAATGTTAACCATTTATCTACTTATTGGTTGATTTTCCTTCATAAGCACTTCCGCTGCCTCTTAGTCACTGACAAATATCTGAACTGGAACATGCAAGCCATTGATTTGTGAACCTGAGAATGACCTTAAATGATTGATTCTTAATAACTTTCTATACGTGATATCAGTCTGTGTGTATCTTTATAATAAAGATAAACCTCTCTGTTCCCCTCACACCTCTGTCAGCTGGGCCCAGCCTGCAGTGGTGATTCACAGTGAAGAAAACACTGCACCATTTTTGGTGACCTGGTCTCTTTACTGGGGCCTACTTGAATGTGTCCTGCCTGGGAGAGCTAGTGTAGACAGTGGTCTTCAAAGACACAAGAGGATTGCTCACATGGCCTCTGAGATAATTTTTTAAATTACTTATCTTTTGTACCTTTTTAAATTAGTATAGGTAAACATGAAGCTGCTGGACACTCAGTGTTCCCCTGGCCAGGATATCAAATGAGCCCTCAGGCAAGAGTGCATTTTAAAAAGTGACTTAGGGCTTCCCTGGTGGCTCAGGTGGTAAAGAATCTACCTGCAGTGCAGGAGACTCAGGTTTGATCCCTGTATTGGGAAGATCCCATGGAGAAGGGAATGGCTACCCACTCCAGTATTCTTGCCTGGAGAATTGCATGAACAGAGGAGCCTGGCAGGCTATAGTCCGTGGGATCGCATAGAGTCGGATACGACTGAGCGACTGACCCTTTCACTTTTCACTTTGATGTTCGATGCAACCTGTATATAAATGAGCTTGAGTGCACAGGTAACAACAGAAGGCAGTTTTATTCTCTCTTACCACCTCTAAAAATGTGATGGATGAAGCCTTGAATGGGTCCTGTAACTCTTGTGGTCATTCAGAGAATAAAATTCCTCCGGTCATTTTCAGTCACAAGAACAGTAACTGGTCACTGAATATTGTTAGTTCCCTTATCAAAATATCCAGTCCAGTGTCACAATCCCTCAAGTCCATACTTTCAAATCAATTTAAGATATCTCCCTTTCCCCAGTTTGAGCCATTTTAGGCCTAGAATCCTAGGGTATGGAGAGGAGCTTTGATCCCCTTATTCTGCAGATTACTGTTTCTCATGATTGATTCTTTATTTCATGGGTTCCTCACAAATAATATCCCTGGGGCTTCCAATGGCTACTCCCTTCCTTAAGCTTTCACACACAGCTGGACGTGGCCAACTCCTTTCTCTGAGGCTGCCCTTATTTCCAGCAGGAAACCCATACCTTTAAAAATAACCCAACCCAGTTCCCATAGGGAGTCTAATTCTGGCTCACAGAACACAAGGAGATATGTCCATTTTTAAAAATAAAATTATTTTATCATATGCTTTAAATATATTTTAAAATATAACTCATTTATTTTGTAGAAAATTAATTAAATCTAATTGGCAAAACCAGTTCCCTCTGTCAGCCGGATCAGCCAAATCAGATTTGCTTTCTGTCAAGAAAAAGTATGATTTCATTTTTCAAGTCAAATAAATGTATTAATACGCTCTCCCACGGCCACCTTCTCCCTCCTAAATTGTATTAGCAAGAGTGCAAGCATGCAAGACGCTTTAATTCCTCAGCCAGCTGAAATGAAGTGCCAGTGATGTCACCATTTGCACTGATGTTCTCTTTGCTTTGCTCCTGCTGCGCTCTCTCCCAGGAGTGATGTATCTGACAGCTTTCAGGGGCTGGAAGCAACAAGGTGGTTAAGTTAAAGTTGTCATCACTTCTGCCCTTTACTATGCAGATAATGGGAATTCACATCTCATCAACTGTCAAAACACCTTTTTTTCTTTTTCTAATGTCAAGTTTCCCCTGAATAGAAATCCATTTAATACAGGGAAAGGCACAAAACCCTGTCCTGGATTTATGGTGCCTTGATCAAGGGGGCTTCACTGACATCCATAGTTTGGACTACCTCTTATTTTGGTGGTCCAGAGTGAGATTGCAGTTGGGTGAGAGATAGGACTTGTGGAGACTGAAAGAAGGGGGATTATGAAAAAGGAATTGGGAATGTAGACCCAGCATGACACTTCAACCCCACCCCCACACATTCTCTTAGGTAGTGAGATTTTTGGAGAATTGTGAGTTTAGACATAGAAGGTCTGAAATTGGTTCCCATGAAACCATCTGAGCACACCCTCTTGTCTCTTCTCAGAGACAAGAAGGTCTCTGCTTGTCCCCAGGGGAAAGTGCATAGTTCAGAGGCTGTCAGCCTCTCCTTATGCTTTAGAATGCATCAGTAGGTGACCCCCATGGTTTTAGGCCCTGTGGGCTCTGCTTACATGAGTCAGAATGAGCTTCACCTTCATATCCTCTTCCCAGGGAGTACAGACCTTGAAGTTATTGTTTAATACTTTCATTCCTCATTGCATTTGAAAAGTAATGCCTAGATCAAAACTTGAATTGTCATACTTTTGATAACAATACCAGAAAGCTTCCCACCCACCGCCCCCGCCATTCAATTGGCTTTGAAGATTGGTGATAATACTCTGGGAATGGAGGCCGAAATATGTGTTAAGACTTAAATGTTCCTCATCTGTAAAGCTCCAGAGTGACTCAGATGACAAGAATTTTGATCAATTCTCTAACTTTAATTCCTATTATCCAGATATATGACTTTTGAATGTACTGTAAATGTTTAATTTTTCTCATATTAGCATTTTCTATGGTTTCCCTGGTGGCTTGGTTGTAAGCAATCCACTTGCCAATGCAGGAGACATGAGTTTGATCCCTGGATCAGAAAAATCCCCTGGAGAAGGAAATGGCAACCCACTCCAGTACAATATTCTTGCCTGGGAAATCCCATGGACAGAGGAGCCTGGCAGGCTATAGTACATAGGCTCGCAAAAGAGTTGGACGTGACTGAGCGACTAAACAACAGCAACAAATTGTAATTGTTATTATTAATTTTTGAACTCATAAGTCAGTCTCTTAGAAATAGTACTTAGAAATTGCCTTTCTGTATAATATATACGTCAAAGGCTTATAATTGGGTCTGAATATTAGTACACTGGCAATAGTTCAGATTCTAATTTCTCATTCATCTCAAAATCTAAAAGCTACAAGTTTCCTCTCTAAAATCTTTGTGAACAGCATGATCACTACAATCTGAAACAGCAGTAGCAAAATACAGAATTTCAGTTCAGAAACAAAATGCATATTTTTGGTACTTATTCAATTGGAAGAAGTCTGATGCCTTGTCAAAACTGATCTCATCAACAATTGAGGAAGCAAAATCATGTAACAGCAAACTAGCTGGTTGCTTTCCCATGTGGCACAGTGATAAAGTATCTGCCTGTCAGTGCAGGAGATGCAAGAGACAGGGTTTGATCCCTGGGTTGGAAAGATCCCCTAGAGAAGGAAATGGCAACCCACTCCAAGATTCTTGCCTGGGAAATCCCATAAACACAGGAGCCTGGTGGGCTACAGTCCAGAGGGTTGCAAAGAGTCAGCTGTGACTAAGTGATGGAGTATGCATGCAGCATAACCAGCTGGCATGCTAGAATAAAATATTTTTTTCATACATACTTTGGTCATTCTAGTGTTCTTTCTTTCACTCAACTGAAAATTTAATGCTGCTGCTGCTGCTAAGTCATGTCAGTCATGTCTGACTCTGTGCAACCCCATAGACAGCAGCCTACTAGGTTCCTCCATCCCTGGGATTCTCCAGGCAGGAACACTGGAGTGGGTTGCCATTTCCTTGACTATCATGTAAGAAGGTGGAAAAGATTTTTTTTTTAAAGTGAACAGGCTATGGACCTCGATTCCATTTAAAATCGAAAAGAAAATATCAAACTGTCAAGTATCTAAGCAGTGAAGGCGAGAAAGCACACTTCACAACAAAAGAAGAAGCAAAATTGTATCTCATTTGAAATATGTACCCACAGTAAACATGTGAGGCTCTGAGAAGCCTGCCTGACAGTAGACTTGGTTGCTTTGTGTGCTTTGATGCTGCCTCTGGCTCTTCTAACTGAATTATACTTATTTTAAAGATTAAGTATGACTTCTTATATGAGAAAGAACATGTGTGCTGCTTGGAAGAGTGGAGCAGCCCTGTGCACCAGAAAATCTACACCACCTTCATCCTTGTCATCCTTTTCCTCCTGCCTCTCATGGTGATGCTTATCCTGTACAGTAAGATTGGCTATGAACTTTGGATAAAGAAAAGAGTTGGGGATGGCTCTGTGCTTCGAACTATTCATGGAAAAGAAATGTCAAAAATAGCCAGGTGTGTTGCATGGAACATTCACCTGTTTAAAACATTCACCTGTTTTAGAGACCGTAGCCAGAGATCTCAGATGCCTGGATAATGTAATCAAAGTGTCATTGGTAATTTATGTCGCGCACATGCGCTGACTTTGAACTTTTTATTTTACATATGACAGAAAGAAAGAGCAAGATCACCAGCTCCCAAGTTAGAGGGGGAGGTCACTGTTACAGATAATTGCCTGAAAATTTTTTAATTGTTATATTTTCATCTGCATGTTGATGCAAATTGTTGTGACTCTCTCCTTTCTGCTACTCCCCAGCCACTTGATGTAGATAAATCTCCTTACTCCCAAGCCCCTGACTTTCCTCATATGTACTAGAAAGCATCAAAATATCCATCCATACTTCCTCCTGTACAAGTAATGATGCTAAAAGATTTGAGATGATATGTATAAAAATACTCTGGAAACCAGAGTATGTTATTTATTTTAAATTGTTATCTTATATTTTATTTTGGGGCTTCCCTGATGGCTGGCTCAGTTGGTAAAGAATCTGCCTGCAATGCAGGAGACTTGGGTTCAATCCCTGGATTGGGAGAAGGGAATGGCAACCCACTCCAGTATTCTTGCCTGGAAAATCTCATGGACAGAAGAGCTTGGTGGGCTGCAGTCCATGAGGTCGCAAAGAGTCGACGCGACTGAGCAACTAACACACACATACATACCCAAAGAATGATGCTAAAAAGAGTGAGATGATACATATGAAAGTCCTTTGGAGGTGAGAGTATGTTATTTATTTAATTTAAAATAATTTAATTATTAAATAAAAATTAAAATAATTTAATTATTTTATATGTTATTTTTACCTAAGGGCTTTACTTTCTGATCATATGGACTAACAGAAATTTAAAAACACAATTACTGCTACGGTACTTGTGGGCCATTTGGTTTATTTTATAAGCTACACTGCATGGCACCAGCTTAGAAGTCTAGTGGTGTGGCGGTTTATCATTTCTTGAAGTGTGCAGCGACCTCTAGTGCCCGATTTGTATAAAGACGTACTACGGCTCCATGTACAGGGTGCTAAGCTGTTCAGCATCTTGGGACTATTGCTGATTTAGCTCTCTTTTCCTCCGAAGAAAAGGCTAACACGTTGAGATAATAATGAATGCGACTCGTTAAAATTTGAAAATGCGCAGATCTCTTGCAGACGTTAATCGTGACTAATAGAGAAAACTCTGAATCCCTGGTTAATCATATTATTTAATTATATAATGGAAGATTACGTTTTAATTCTGTCCTGAGGACTTCCCATATTTTTCTATCACAGGCATGAGTGTTTTTTGATATAAAATGAATAAGAGCTTTGGCACTGAAGTTAGACTGCCTACATTTAAATCCAAACTAAACTTTATCGTTTAAATTCTCAACTTTCTGATCTGCAAAGCCATCTGACTTTGCAAGTTACTTAACCTTCTCTGAGCAGAAGGCAATGGCAACCCAGTCCAGTACTCTTGCCCGGAAAATCCCATGGACGGAGGAGCCTCGTGGGCTGCAGTCCATGGGGTCGCGAAGAGTCGGAGACAACTGAGTGACTTCACTTTCACTTTTCCCTTTTATGCATTGGAGAAAGAAATGGCAACCCACTCCAGTATTCTTGCCTGGAGAATCCCAGGGACGGAGGAACCTGGTAGGCTGCCGTCTATGGGGGCGCACAGAGTCGGACATGACTGAAGAGACTTAGCAGTAACCTTCTCTGTGCCTCAGTTCCTGCTTCTGTCCAATGGCTTGTCAGGAAGATTAATCTGTGCCAAGCATCCAGCATGCTGCTAGGCTCATAATGAGCACGTATCTTAAGGATATTTGTAATATTAGAAATATAGGGATGAGGATAGTAACGATGGGGAAGGATGATAAACAGCTCACAGTTAGCTTGTCATGAGCTTCATTAGAGGCTTCCCTCGTGGCTCAGTGGTAGAGAATTCACCTGCAGTGCAGGAGATGCAAGAGACAGAGGTTCGATCCATGAGTTGGGAAGATCCCCTGAAGAAGGGCATGATAACCCACTCCAGTATTCTTGCCTGGAGAATCCCATGGACAGAGGAGCCTGGTGGGCTACAGTCCTTAGGGTCACAAAGAGTTAGACACAACTGAAGAGACTGAGCATACACAAGCTTCATTTACATTTGAAAATTATCACTGAGAGGTCTAAACTTGACACATCTGCCAAGGAAAAGTTAACTGACACAGTGTATCCTTATGGACCCAGGAAGAAGAAGCGAGCTGTCGTTATGATGGTGACAGTGGTGGCTCTCTTTGCTGTGTGCTGGGCACCTTTCCACATTGTTCACATGATGATGGAATACAGTGAGTGACTGTCCTTCTCACTTGATGGAAGTTTTGGTTCATTCCCTGATAGAATGGACAGTGAATCATTGAAATATTTAGCCATTCACTTGGGTAATCAAATCTCAAACATTTACTAGGTTTCTTTCAAATTTACAAGATAACCAGATCATTATGTGATGGGTAATTATATATGAGTTTGATCAAAGCTTTAGTAATTATAGAAAATAAAGAAAAATGTTTGAGATGCATCTCCCATGCTATGCCTTCTGGTCTCCCTAAACCATTTAAACCTTGGAAGAAGTGTGACATCCTGTGAGTGTTCCCTATTTGGAACCCACACGTGAACCACATGAATTTAATAACACCCAGGATTTCAGCTAGATCTTTAATATATCATCTCTGATAATCTGAGCCTTAACATGGTTCTCAGATGATTTGTTTCTGTAAGACAAGTGGACATTTGAAGGGTGACTGCATCTTCCAGTTTATGTGAAGCTTGAAATCATGTTGAAATGCAATAAGCCCTCTAACATGTGCTGGGCTTGTAACCCTAGATTCTTTAACAAGGAGGACTCATCACAATGAGTCCTCTTCTTCAGACATCAGATGGCTCTCCCCAAAGTCTTGGAGAATTTTTCACAGAGAATTTTACATAGTTGTACAAGTGTAACTGTTTCATAAAGATGGAAGATAAACAAAAATGTTGTTTTATATTCATTCAAACAAATGTCCATTCTAAAGGATTATTTTTTTATTTCAGGCAACTTGGAGAAGGAATATGACGATGTTACAATCAAGATGATTTTTGCTATAGTGCAAATAATTGGATTCTCCAATTCCATCTGTAATCCAATTGTTTATGCATTTATGAATGAAAACTTCAAAAAGAATTTTTTATCTGCAGTTTGTTATTGCATTGTAAAAGAAACCTTATCCCCAGCACGAAGGCATGGAAATTCAGGGATTACGATGATGCAGAAGAAAGCAGTGTTTTCCCGGAAAGGGAACCCAGTTGAGGAGACCAAAGGAGAAGCCTTCAGTGATGGCAATATTGAAGTCAAGTTGTGTGAACAACCTGAAGAGAAGAAACATCTCAAACGACACCTTACCCTCTTTAATTCTGAACTTTCGGAGAATTCTGGTTTAGGCAGTGGGCATTAATTATAACTGTCTTCATAATTCATGCTATTCATAGCTGAATCTGAAAATTATTTTGAACAGAAGTTAAAGACTTGCTTTTTATCTAAAAGCCTTCTCCATGTGCAGTCAGTGTAATGTGGCTTTCTATTTATTGCTAAGTTGGATGAGATCGTTTAACACTTGTATTTTTTTTCTGAAGTTTAACAGTTGAACACTATAATGTAATTTTTAGTGCACCATTGAAGGTTGGTGATAGTCTCTTGCAAATGAAGTGTGTCCAATAATCATAAAGCCAAAGACAGTGAAGACACAGCAGAGTGACAGCTTAGGTTTTGAGCCAGATGCTTGGGTTTCAGTTTCTTACCCATCACCATGGTTGTAATGACTGACCAGCCACTCAATGTCTTCAAGTCTCCTTTCCTTCTTGCGTAAACTGGAGTGGTTCCTCCAACTCCAGGAAGTTTCTGCTGCTGCTGCTGCTGCTGCTAAGTCGCTTCAGTCATGTCCGACTCTGTGCGACCCCATGGATGGCAGCCTACCAGGCTCTGCCGTCCCTGGGATTCTCCAGGCAAGAGTACTGGAGTAGGGTGCCATTGCCTTCTCTGAGGAAGTTGCTACCAAAACAAAATGAGATAGCAGTGGGAATGCACTTTGCATTCTGAAGCACCCAAGTTCTGAAGCATTATTGTAGTTCTTCATGTCTCGGTACCGCCCCACCCTGTATCTGTTCTCTTTTCCTTTCTGAGACTTGACCTCAACCCTATTCAACCTTTCACATGTCCCTGTTTTGTAGCTAGTTTCTTTCATCAAAAAGAATATTCCTGGGATCCTCATTCATAAGTTGACTATAGTATACTTTGGAGAAGGAAAAGGCAAGCCACTCCAGTATTCTTGTCTGGAAAATCCCATGGGCAGAGAAGCCTGGTGGACTCCAGCTCATGAGGTCACAAAGAATTGGACACAACTGAATGACTAAGCACATAATACATTTAGGCCAATCTAGCTATATCAAATATTTATATTTTTAAAACTTTTATTTTCACTAGTGGGATGAAAGACTTTTTGTCATGTTAAAGGGCTTTTAGGTGTAGTTAGAATCAGCTGCAAGTCCATGACATTTTATCATGCCCCAAACTGACCCTCAAGAGCGCTGGATCAGGAAGAACAACAGAGTTCCTCACCTGTATTCCTGACCTAATTCTCCCTTAAACACAGCCCCTCTCCTTTTTGTCTTTTCCTCTTACTCCCAAATGTCATGGTTCCAGTGGTCACCCTCATCATACTCTGTTGCTTCCCCTTTATTATCTGAGCTTCCCAAATTCCATTCATCACAGCCTCGTGACCAAAGTGTTTCTTCTGCCTCCAACACTTCTTCTTCCAGCCAGGTATTAGAAAGAAAGGGAAGCTCAAAAATTCTTAAGGTATTTCACTTGTAGAGCTTTCAGGTTTGGGAACCAATGAATGCAGGCCACTGATATCTTTCAAAATACAGACATTTAATTTTATATGTATGTTAATGTGAGCATGGTTTTAAAAAAAACACACAGATGAAACGGTGTATGATACTGAGGCCACTGATATCTTTCAAGATACAGACATTTAATTTTATAGGTATGTTAATGTGAGCATGGTTTAAAAAACACACACAGATGAAACAGTGTATGATACTGAGGGAAATATGACAGAAGAAAATTAATAGTCAAGAGGAAAAACTGATTATTTGGTTGTGTTAAAATGGCCTCACCATGGGTTATTTATATATACTGTTCTCCTGTTTTCCCTAGTTACTCTGTAGCAAAACAGTGATTATCACTATGCCATCAAAAATAAATCATACTCACTGACTTTTGGTTATAGTTATTTGGCCAATATCCATATGACTTTTCCTAAATTTGATGTTACACATGCTCCTAATATGTCAATGAAGAACAAATAATACTATTCCTGACTCTTTAATTATTAAGACTGTTGTTATTTCATTGCTAAGCCATTTCAACTCCTTTGGACCCCAGTGGCTGAGGCCTGCCAGGCTCCTCTGTCCATGGGATTTCCTAGGCAAGAATACTGAAGTGGGTTGCCATTCCCATCTCCAGGGGAATCTTCTTGACCCAGGGATTGAACCTGTGTCTCCTGTATTGGCAGGTAGATTCTTTACTGTCTGGGCCAGCAGGGAAGCCCAATTCCCAAAGGTTGATTATTAATCACCATGATGAAGAGAAAGAGCTGGTAAGTAAGAGAGAAATGGCAGCCACACAAATTCTGGTTGTTCGGTGATTCTTTACCACTGAGCCACTTGGGAAGCCCATGGTTAAGGAGGGGGGTAAAGAAAACTATTCTTCCATTTACCAGCCTTTGGGTAAAATGTCTATGAAATCAGTGAAAAGATCTGTACCCCTGTTCAGATGCTTAAGTCTTTTGTTTCACTCTGGAACACTGTGCCAAAAAGATCTCTGTGTATTGACCAATATGGTGACATAATCAAAAAGGGAGAGGACAATCTTTCAAACAAATGCTTCCAAACCAACTGAATACCCAAGTACCAAAAATAGGACCTTGATCTTTATATCACACATGAAAATTAAATCATAATGCACCATAGACTTAAATATAGACGCTAAGTCTATAATACTAGAATAAAATATAGAAGATAATCTTTACAACCCAGATTAGGGAAGGTCAGAATTTTATAAGTAGAGCACTAAAAGGAGAAAGGCTAAAATAAAAAACTGATAAAATGAACTCCATCAAAAACAAAATTCTAGAGCTGGTCCTAAGATGGCAGAGGAATAGGATGGGGGGACCACTTTCTCCCCTACAAATTCATCAAAAGATCATGTGAATGCTGAGCAACTTCTACAAAACAACTTCTGAACACTGGCGGAGGACACCGGGCACCCAGAAAGGCAGCCCATTCTCTTCAAAAGGAGGTAGGACAAAATATGAGAGACAAAAAGACAAAAGAGTAAGGGAAGGAGACCCATCCTGGGAAGGGAGTCATGTCAGAGGAGAAGTTTCCAAACACCAGGAAACCCTCTCAATGGCAAGCCTGTGGGGAGTTTTGGAATCTTAGAGAGCAACATAACCGGGAGGGGAAAAAAAAAAACCCACAGAATATGCGCCTAACCACAACTCCCAGTGCAGAACTAGCCCAGACACTCATCCGCCACCAGCGAGTGGGGGCTGGACAGGGAGGCACAGGCTGCATTGCTTAGGGTAAGGACCGGGCCTGAATGCCCTGAGGACAATGTGGGGGAGCTAATGTGAGACAGCAACCCAAACTGTGGGATAGCCAGAGAGAGAAAAAAAGAGAGAGAGAGAGGACTTTCCCGCAAAAAGCTCTAACCTAAGGCACAGACTGGCCCACTCACAAAAACAAAGGATTGCACAAACACCAAAGGAGCGCTAGCTGGCTGCAGACCAGCCCAGCCCCCCACCGGAGGCAGAGAGGCAGGCGAGCAATAGCCAGAGCTGGAAGGCAAGGGGCAGTTTCGACCCCAGAGACTGGCATCCTCCACCAAACTGTGAGCAGGCTTCCAGTTGCTAACCGTGTCTTCCTGGAATCCTAGACGGTTGACATCTACCAGGAGGGTTGCAGCCTGAGATCAGCTCCCCAGAGGAGACACACGGCACCTGAGATGGCACTCTCACGGCGCACCCAGAAAACCAAGTGGCCAGAAGCGGGTGGTGATTAAGACTCACAGCCCACCTAGGAAGGTGCACTTGCCAAGCACATGGTTGCCTGAGCTGCTCGGAACTGGATAGGGCACAAAACACAGGCCCAACCGTGTCTGTGCCTTTGTGGAGTACCTGAGAGCCTGAACCTGAGCAGCTTAGACCTGGAAAGTGCATGAAACGCAGGGCCCAATTTGGACAGCACCCCTGCAGAGCAGGCTTCAGGAACCTGGAGCTTGAGCAGTGTAGACCGGGGAAGTACACACTGCCATGAACTGGGGCAAACCCAGTGTGGTCCATATACACTGCAAGCACTCTTTGCACACGCCAGTGATATGTGTTTGCAGTGTTCCTCCCTCCCCACAACAGAACTGAACAAGTGAGCCTAAATAAGTGACCACCTTTCCCCTTGTGTCAGGGTGGAAATTAGACACTGAAGAGACTTGCAAACAGTGGAAGCCAAAATAAACAAAAAAGAGAGAACTGCTCTGGAAGTGACAGGTGCAACAGATTAAAACCCTGTAGTTAACATTGACTAAGCATTGGAAATGGCCTATAGACCTTGAGAACAAGTATAAGCTGGAGCAAGGAACTATCTGAAACTGAACTGACCCCACACTGCCCTCAACAGCTCCAGAGAATTTCCTAGATATATTTTTACTATTATCATTTTTTAAAATTTTTAAGTTTTTTATTACTCCTTTAATTTTCATTTCTATAACCTACTATTATCTTGCAAAAAAAGAGATCCTATTTTTAATGCAAATTTCATATTTTTTATAATTTTTGTGATTGATTTTGTTTTGTAGTCTTAATATTGTATTTTTGAGAGTCTAACCTCTACTCTAGCTTTTTAATTTTTGCTTTTTGGTATTTGTTATCAATTTTGTACCTTTAAGAATCTAATCTTCAGTACCTATTTTTACTTAGGGGTGTGAATACTGGCTTGATTGCTCTCTCCCCTTTTGACTCTCCCTTTTCTCCCCCAGGTCACCTCAGTCTCCTCTCTCCCCCTATTCTTCTCTACATAACTCTGTGAATCACTCTGGTTTTTCTGGGCTGTGGAGAACACTTGGGGAACTGATTACTGGGTAGACTGATCTCTCCTCTTTTGACTCCCTCTCTTCTCCACCTGGTCACTTCTATCTCTCTCCTCCTCCTCTCTTCTCCATGTAATTCTGTGAACCTCTCCAGGTGTCCCTCACTGTGGAGAATCTTTTCACCATTAACACAGATGTTTTATCATCCGTGCTGTATGGATGGAGAAGTCTTGAGGCTACTGTAAGAATAAGACTGAAAGCCAGAGGCAGGAGACTTAAATCCAAAACTTGAGAACGCGAGAAAACTCCTGACTCCAGGGAACATTAATCGACAAGAGCTCATCCAAAAGCCTCCATACCTATGCTGAAACCAAGCTCTACCCAAGAGCCAACAAGTTCCAGAGAAAGACATACCACACTAATTCTCCAGCAATGCAGGAACATAACCGTAAGCATTAATATGCAGGCCTCCCAAAGTCATGTGAAATCCATAGACACCCCAAAATTCACTACTGAACACTTCATTGCACTCCAGAGAGGAGAGATCCAGGTCCACCCACCAGAACACAGATGCAAGCTTCCCTAACCAGAAAACCTTGAGAAGTCATTAATCCAACCCCACCCACAGGGAGCAACCTTTTTTGTGGAAAAAAGAGGAACCACAAACTTTCAGCCTACAGAAAGCCACCCCAAACACAACAATCTAAACAAAATGAAAAGGCAGAGAAATAGTCAGCAGTAAAAGGAACATGATACATGCCCACCAAACCAAACCAAAGAGGAGAAGATAGGGAGTCTACCTGAAAAAGAATTCAGAATAATGATAGTCAAGATGATCCAAAATCTTGAAAACAAAATGGAGTTACAGGTAAGTAGACTAGAGACAAGGATTGAGAAGATGCAAGAAATGTTTAAAGAGTCAATCAATAATAAATAATGCAATATCTGAGATCAAAAGCACTCTGGAGGGAACCAACAGTAAAATAACTGAGGCAGAAGACAAGTGATGTGGAAGATAGAATGGTGGAAATAAATGAAGCAGAGGGGAAAAAAGAATTAAAAGAAATGAAGACAACCTCAGAGACCTCTGGGACAATGTTAAATGCCCGACATTTGAATCATAGGAGTCCCAGAAGAAGAAGACAAAAAGGGCATGAGAAAATACTTGAGGAGATAATAGTTGAAAACTTCCCTAAAATGGGGAAGGAAATAGCCACACAAGTCCAAGAAAACCAGAGTCCCAAACAGGATAAACCAAGGGGAAACACCCCAAGACACATACTAATCAAATTAACAAAGATCAAACACAAAGAACAAATATTAAAAGCAGCAAGGGAAAAACAATAAATAACACACAAATGGATTCCCATAAGGATAACAGCTGGGAATAGCAAGACATACTTAGAGTGATGAAAGAAAATAATCTACAGCCCGGGTTACTGTACCCAGCAAGGATCTCATTCAAATATGAAGGAGAAATCAAAAGCTTTACAGACAAGCAAAAGCTGAGAGAATTCAGCACCACCAAACAAGCTCTCCAACAAATGCTAAATGATCTTCTCTAAACAGGAAACACAGAAAGGGTGTATAAACTCGAACCCAAAACAATAAAGTAAATGGCAACAGGATCATACTTATCAATAATTACCTTAAATGTAAATGGGTTGAATGCCCCAGCCAAAAGACAAAGACTGGCTGAATGGATACCAAAAAAAAAAAAAAAAGAATCCTATATATGCTGTCTACAAGAGACCCACCTCAAAACAAGGGACACATACAGACTGAAAGTGAAAGGCTGGAAAAAGATATTTCATGCAAATAGAGACCAAAAGAAAGCAGGAACAGCAATACTTATATCAGATAAAATAGACCTTAAAACAAAGGCTGTGAAAAGAGACAAAGAAAGACACTCAGATCAGATCAGATCAGATCAGTCGCTCAGTCGTGTCTGACTCTTTGCGACCCCATGAATCGCAGCACGCCAGGCCTCCCTGTCCATCACCAACTCCTGGAGTTCACCCAGACTCACGTCCATCGAGTCAGTGATGCCATCCAGCCATCTCATCCTCTGTCATCCCCTTCTCCTCTTGCCCCCAATCCCTCCCAGTATCAGAGTCTTTTACAATGAGTCAGCTCTTCGCATGAGGTGGCCAAAGTACTGGAGTTTCAGCTTTAGCATCATTCCTTCCAAAGAAATCCCAGGGCTGATCTCCTTCAGAATGGACTGGTTGGATCTCCTTGCAGTCCAAGGGACTCTCAAGAGTCTTCTCCAACACCACAGTTCAAAAGCATCAATTCTTCGGCGCTCAGCCTTCTTCACAGTCCAACTCTCACATCCATACATGACCACAGGAAAAACCATAGCCTTGACTAGACGAACCTTTGTTGGCAAAGTAATGTCTCTGCTTTTGAATATGCTATCTAGGTTGGTCATAACTTTTCTTCCATGGAGTAAGCATCTTTTATTTTCATGGCTGCAGTCACCATCTGCAGTAATTTTGGAGCCCAGAAAAATAAAGTCTGACACTGTTTCCACTGTTTCCCCATCTATTTCCCATGAAGTGATGGGACCAGATGCCATGATCTTCGTTTTCTGAATGTTGAGCTTTAAGCCAACTTTTCACTCTCCTCTTTCACTTTCATCAAGAGGCTTTTTAGTTCCTCTTCACTTTCTGCCATAAGGGTGGTGTCATCTACATATCTGAGGTTATTGATATTTCTCCCGGCAATCTTGATTCCAGCTTGTGTTTCTTCCAGTCCAGCATTTCTCATGATGTACTCTGCATATAAGTTAAATAAACAGGGTGACAATATACAGCCTTGACGAACTCCTTTTATTATTTGGAACCAGTCTGTTGTTCCATGTCCAGTTCTAACTGTTGCTTCCTGACCTGCACACAAATTTCTCAAGAGGCAGATCAGGTGGTCTGGTATTCCCATCTCTTTCAGAATTTTCCACAGTTTATTGTGATCCACACAGTCAAAAGCTTTGGCATAGTCAATAAAGCAGAAATATATGCCTTTCTGACACTACCTAATGATCAAAGGATTAATCCAAGAAGAAGATATAACAATTATAAATATATATGCACTCAGCATAGGAGCACCACAATATGTAAGGCAAATGCCTTACATATGAAGTATGAAAGGGGAAATTAACAGTAACATAATAATAGTGGGAGACTTTAACACCCCACTCACACCTATGGATAGATCAACCAAATAGAAAATTAGCAAGGAAACACAAACTTAAAATTATACAATGGACCAGTTAGACCTAATTTATATCTATAGGACATTCACCCCAAAACAATGAATTTCACCTTTTTCTCAAGGGCACACAGAACACTCTCCAGGATAGATCACATCCTGGGCCATAAATCTAGCCTTGGTAAATTAAAAAAAAAATTGAAATCATTTCAAGCATCTTTTCTGATCACAATGTGGTAAGATTAGATGTCAACTACAGGGAAAAAAATTATTAAAAATACAAACTTATGGAGGCTAAACAACATGCTTCTGAATAACCAACAAATCACAGAAGAAATAAAAAAAGAAATCAAAATATGCATAGAAACGAGTGAAAATGAAAACACAGCAACCCAAAACTTATGGGATTCAGTAAAAGCAATGCTAAGGGGACAGCTCATAGCCATACAAGCTTACCTCAAGAAACAAGAGAAAAATCAAATAAATAACCTAACTTTACACCTAAAGCAACTGTAAAAAGAAGAAGTGAAGAATGCCAGGGTTAGTAGAAGGAAAGAAATCATAAAAATTAGGGCAGAAATAAATGAAAAAGAAACAACGGAGACTATAGGAAAAATCAACAAAAGTAAAAGCTGGTTGTTTGAGAAGATAAATTTATTTTGGACAAACCATTAGCCAGACACATTAAGGAAAAAAGCGAGAAGAATCAAATCAAGAAAATTAGAAATGAAAATGGAGAAATCACAACAGACAACACAGAAATTCAAAGGATTATAAGAGACTAACCAACCGCTGCTGATGCTGCTAAGTCACTTCAACTTAGCAGCATACAACTGGGTTCGATCCCATAGATGGCAGCCCACCAAGCTCCGCTGTCCTTGGGATTCTCCAGGCAAGAACACTGGATTGGGTTGCCATTTCCTTCTCCAATGCATGAAAGTAAAAACTGAAAGTGAAGTCTCTCAGTCATGTCCAACTCTTCGCGACCCCATGGACTGCAGCCTATCGGGCTCCTCTGTCCATGGGATTTTCCAGCCAAGAGTACTGGAGAGGGTTTACCATTGCCTTCTCCCTATAAGCAACTATATGACAATAAATGGACAACTTGGAAGAAACTGACGAATTCTTGGAAAAGTGTAACCTTCCGAAACTGAACCAGGAAGAAATAGAACATCTTAACAGACCCATCACAAGCATGGAAATCAAAGTTTTAATAAAAAATCTTCCAACAAACAAAAGCCCAGGACCAGATGGCTTCACAGGTGAATTCTACCAAAAATTTAGAGAAGAGCTCTCCTACTCTTCTTCCTATCCTACTCAAAGTCTTCCAGAAAATTGCAGAGGAAGGTAAAACTGCCAAACTCATTCTCTGAGGCCACCATCACCCTAACACCAAAGCCAGACAAAGATGCCACAAAAAAAGAAAACTACAGACCAATATCACTGATGAGCATAGATGAAAAAAATCCTCAACAAAATTCTAGCAAACACAATCCAACAACATGTTAGAAAGATCATACATCATGACCAAGTGGGCTTTATCCCAGGGATGCAAGGATTCTTCAATATCCGCAAATCAATCAATGTGATACACCACATTAACAAATGGAAAGATAAAAACCATATGATTATCTCAATAGATGCAGAGAAAGCCTTTGATAAAATTCAACATTCATTTCTGATAAAAAAAAAAAAAACCTCCAGAAAGCAGGCATGGAAGGAACATACCTCAACATAAAAGCCATATATGATAAACCCACAGCAAACATTACTCAATGGTGAAAAATTGAAAGCATTTCCCCTAAAGTCAGGAACAAGATAAGGGTTCCCACTCTCACCACTACTATTCAACATAGTTTTGGAAGTTTTAGCCACAGCAATCAGAGAATAAAAAGAAATAAAAGGAATCCAAATTGGAAAAGAAGTAAAACTCTCACTGTCTGCAGATGACATGATCCTCTCTCTGCATAGAAAACCCTAAAGACACCACCAGAAAGTTACTAGAGCTAATTAATGAATATAGTAAAAGTTGCAGGATATAAAATCAACACACAGAAATCCCTTGCATTCCTATACACTAGCAATGAGAAAACAGAAATAGAAATTAAGGAAACAATTCCATTCACCATTGCAACAAAAAGAATAAAATATTTAAGAATAAATCTACCTAAAGAAACAAAAGACCTGTATATAGAAAGCTATAAAACACTGACGAAAGAAATCAAAGATGACACAAATAGATGGAGAAATATACCATGTTCATGAATTGGAAGAATCAATATAGCTAAAATGAGTATACTACCCAAACCAATCTATAGATTCAATGCAATCCCTATCAAGCTACCAACCGTATTTTTCACAGAGCTAGAACAAATAATTTCACAATTTGTATGGAAATACAAAAAAACCCTCAAATGGCCAAAGCAATCTTGAGAAAGAAGAATGGAACTGGAGGAATCAACCTGCCTGACTTCAGACTATACTACAGTCATCAAGACAGTATGGTACTGGCACAAAGACAGCAATATAGATCAATGCAACAAAATAGAAAGCCCAGAGATAAATCCATGCACCTATGGACACCTTATCTGTGACAAAGGAGTCAAGAATATACAATGGAGAAAAGATAATCTCTTTAACAAGTGGTGCTGGGAAAACTGGTCAGCCACTTGTAAAAGAATGAAACTAGAACACTTTCTAACACCATACAAAAAAATAAACTCAAAATGGATTAAATATATAAATGTAAAACAAGAAACTATAAAACTCCTAGAGGAAAACATAGGCAAAACACTCTCTGACATAAATCACAGCAGGATCCTCTATGACCCACTTTCCAGAGTAATGGAAATAAAAGCAAAAATAGTTAGTTCAGTTCAGTCGCTCAGTCGTGTCCAACTCTTTGTGACCCCGGGAACCACAGCACTCCAGGCCTCCCTGTCCATCACCAACTCCCGGAGTTCCCCCAAACCCATGTCCATTGAGTCAGTGATGCCATCCAATCATCTTATCCTCTGTCATCCCCTTCTCCTCCTGCCCTCAATCTTTCCCAGAATCAGGGTCTTTTCAAATGAGTCAGCTCTTTGCATCAGGTGGCCAAAGTATTGACTTTCAGCTTCAACATCAGTCCTTCCAATGAACACCCAGGACTGATCTCCTTTAGGATGGACTGGTTGGATCTCCTTGCAGTCCAAGGGACTCTCAACAGTCTTTTCCAACACCACAGTTCAAAAACATCAATTCTTCAGTGCTCAGCTTTCTTTGTAGTCCAAATCTCACATCCATACATGACTACTGGGAAAGACATAGCCTTGACTAGACAGACCTTTGTTGGCAAAGTAATGTCTCTGCTTTTGAATATGCTCTCTAGGTTGGTCATAGCTTTCCTTCCAAGGAGTAGGCGTCCTTTAATTTCATGGCTGCAGTCACCATCTGTAGTGATTTTGAAGAATATAAAGTCAGAAAAATAAAGTCAGCCACTGTTTCCACTGTTTCCCCATCTAATAAACAAATGGGACCTAATTAAACTTAAAAGCTTTTGTACAACAAAGAAAACTATAAATAAGGTGAAAATACAGCCATCAGAATGGGAGAAAATAATAACAAACAAAGCAACTGACAAAGAATTGATCTCAAAAATATACAAGCAACTCCTGCAGCTCAATACAATGAATTAAACAGACATTTCTCCGAAGAAGATATACAGATGGCTAAAAAACACATGAAAACATGCTCAACATCAGAGCATTATTAGAGAAATTATCAGAGAAATACAAATCAAAACCACAATGAGGTACTATCTCACACTGGTCAGAATGGCTGCTATCAAAAAGTCTACAAACAATAATTACTGGAGAGGGTGTGAAGAAAAGGGAACCCTCTTACACTGTTGATGGGAATGCAAACTAGTACAGCCACTATGGAGAACAGTGTGGAGATTTTTTAAAAGACTGGAAATAGAACTGCCATTCAACCCAGCAATCCCACTGCTGGGCATATACACCTAGGAAACCAGAATTGAAAGAGACACGTTTACCCCAGTGTTCATCGCAGCACTGTTTACAATAGCGAGGACATGGAAGCAACCTAGATGTACACTGGCAGACGAATGGCTAAGAAAGCTGTGGTACATATACACAATGGAATATTACTGAGCTATTAAAAATAATGCATTTGAATGAGTTCTAATGAGGTGGATGAAACTGGAGCCTATTCTACAGAGTGAAGTAAGTCAGAAAGAAAAACACCAATACAGTATATTAACACATATATATGGGATTTAGAAAGATGGTAACAATGACCCTATATGGAAGACAGCAAAAGAGACTTTTGAACTATAAAGAACAGATTTTTGGACTCTGTGGGAGAAGGCGAAGGTGAGATGATTTGAGAGAATAGCACTGAAACATATATATTACCATATGTGAAATAGATAATCAGTCCAAGTTCAATGCATGAAACAGAACACTCAAAGCCAGTACACTCAGAGAAACCTAAGGGATGGGATAGGGAGGGATGTGAAAGGGACGTTCAGAATGGGGGCACATGTACACCCATTGCTGATCATGTCAATGTATGGCAAAACCACTACAATATTGTAAAGTAGTTAGCCTCCAATTAAAATAAATAAATTAAAATTTTTAAAAATCTGTGCAGGAGTGTTCATAGGAACTTAATTCAAAATAATCAAAAACTGGAAACAGCCCCAATACTTGTCAACTAATGAATGAATAAACAAATTTTGGTAATGTTATCCCAATGAATATAGCTCAGCAATAAAAAGGGTTAACTATTAATACATGTAACAACAAAAATCAATTTCAAAAGTATTTTGCTAAATGAAAAAGGTGATGCAGTAAAGAATATATACTCTGTGATTCCATTTATGTGAGATTCCAGAAAAGGCAAGCAGGTAGGGATAGAAAACAAGCAAGTGGTCGCTAGGGGCTATTTGCATGTGTGCTAAGTTGCTTCAGTCATATCCAACTCTTTCCGACCCTGTGGACTATATGCAGCCCGCCAGGCTCCTCTATCCATGAGATTCTCCAGGCAAGAATACTGGAGTGGGTTACCATGCCCTTCTCCAGGGGATCTTCCCAACCCAGGGATGGAATCTACATCTTTTATGTCTCCTGCATTGGTAGGCAGGTTCCTTACCACTAATGCCACCTGGGAAGCCCCAGGGGCTAGCTAAGTCTAGACAATTGAATGAGAAGGCCATGAGGGACGTTTTTGAATGATAGAAATGTTCCATATCTTGATTCTGATCATGGTTAGTTGACTTTATACATTTGTCAAAATTTTTTGAATTGTATACTTTAAAAGAATGAATTTATTGTATAAAAATTATATCTCAATTTTAAAAAATACATAAGGGAATTTCATTTTGCAATGCAAAAATGTCAAATCCTTATATTGGTTCCTTGACTGGTAGCACAAGATTTGCCATAGTAGGAAAGTTTTTGAAACTACCCCTCCTCACTTCCAGCAACCAAGAGAGTAAACCAAAAACAATATTGCTTCCCAGGATGAACAAAGATTAGTGCCACTCTCAAAGTTTAAATGATGCACATAAGTACCCATGATATCCCCATTTAACTCACCAATCAGACCCCTGAAAAAGCTGGCCTTTAAAACTAATTAGTTTAATTTTTTAACTTATTTATTTATTTATTTTTGGCTGCACTGGGTCTTCCTTGCTGCCCACGGGCTTTCTCTAGGTGTGGAGAGCAGGGGCTAATCTCTTATTGCGGTGCTCGTGTTTCTCATTGCATGGCCTCTGGTTGGGGAGCACAGAGTGGTGGCACATGGGCCCAGTTGCTCTGTGGCACATGGAATCTTCCCAAACCAGGGACTGAACCCGTGTCCCCTGCACTGGCAGGCAGATTCTTAACCACTGGACTACCAGGAAAACCCCCCAGAGCTGATCAGACCTTAATGAATGACAGTGGGTTTACACAAATTTAGGTCATAATTCCAAGTGCTGCTACTGTGCTAAGTGCAGTATCTTTCCTAGAGCAGATTATCACATCCTCTGGTCCATTTCATGCAACTGTGGATCACCAAATGCATTGTTTTCAATGCCCACTTATAAGGAGAATCAGCAGTTTACATTCATGTGAGATAGACAATAAGTACATTCCACTGCATTAACCAAGATTATGTTACTTTTCCTGCTTCTTCATAATATAATCCAAAAGGAAATGAACAGTCTGGATATTCCTCAGAAGATCATTTTGGTCCATTATATTTGTCACATTACTTAAATCTGATAAGAAGGAAAAAGTTGGCAAGGGCTCTGCTTTCATTATCACATGTGCTCCAGAGAGAAGACAATAATAGTGATAAAATTTTAAAACATTTAGAGGCTGCCACCTTGGTGAAGGTTTTAGGGTGTCTTATGCTCTGGGAAGTTTTAGGACATAGCTTTCAAAGTAATTTATGGGTTTTTGTACCTTGAACATCCTACCACTAACAAAGCACAGTACTTAATAGACCTCTCCTAAGTTTCAGAGGCATTATATTCTCCTCTAGTTTTGACCCATTTGTTGGTAATATGGTAGATTGCTAATTTTGAGTGGGTCCCAGAGCCAGAAGGGACTCTGTAACTGATCTAGGTTACATCCAAGCAGACCTGTCACTTGGACCAGATGACCTAGAAGATCCAATAGCCTAGGTTGCAGTATGAGAAATGTGGTCACCTGGATCATATGCCCCACAAAATTCCATAGAAAAGTATCTGTGTGAGATACAGATGTCATGTGGAGCCTCTAGCAAACTGCAGTTAAAGAATTGCTGCATACCCTTGAATTTCTGGAGCAAAGCTCTGTCATCTATTCACCGTCAAAATGTTGCTCCAGACCAAGTGTCATATCATCCAGTCACCACGGGACCAAAACTGCCTACCATGAACTGGGCAGTCTCATCTACTAAGTCATAGACTGGGCAGTCCCATAAATAATGCATAATAAAAGGAAAGTAGTACATCCAAGATCATTTAGAGCAGGTTCAGAGGGCACAAACAGGTGGCACACCCTCCATATCCCTCAACAGTCCTGCACCAAGGTCTCTTTCTTAGCTCACATGGATGTTCTCCTGTTTGTTACAGTATCAGTTACTGACAGAGATGTCTCAAATCCTACCACTCTGCTGTTATATTTATCTATTTCCTCTTTTACATCAGCCAGCTTTTGCTAATCTGTTCAGGTTATGCTGTCAAGTACATGGACATTTAGGATTCATATGTCATTATGATTGGCTATTTAATCATTATGAAATGTTCCTTTCTATCTCCAGTAGCAAAAAGGAAGTTTTCAAAGAGAAAAAAAAATTATCAAAATATCTTCATTAAAAAAAAAATTTTATTGCCACTTTACAATGTTGTGTTAGTTCCTGCTGAACAGCAAAGTGAATTAGTTATATGTATGCATGTTTCCTCTCTTATTTTGATTTCCTTCCCATTTAGGTCACCACAGATCATTGAGTAGAGCTCCCTGTGCTGTATAGTAAGTTCTCACTGCTTATCTGTTTTATAGAAATTAGTGTATAGATGTCAACCCCAATTGCCCAGTTCATCCCACCCCTCTTTCCCCTCTTGGTGTCCCTCTTGGTTTCCCCTCTTTCCCCTCTTTGTTCTCTCTGTGGGTCTCCATTTCTGCTTTGCAAATAGGTTCATTTGTACCGTTTTTCTAGATTCCACATATATACATTAATATGTATTTGTTTTTCTCTTTCTGACTTACTTCATTCTGTATGACAGTCTGTAGGTCCATCTTTAAATATATTTAATAAAATGACTTGTACTGGTGTTTATCAATAGAAACAATTCAGAGATAGGAAAAAGCCTTAGTGCCTGCCAATACGGGAATGGCCAAATAAATTGTTACATCCACAAAACCTATATTTTCAAAGAATGTTTATCGTCATGTGTGGCAGGTGAAGTAATGCTAATAAAAAGTGAAAACTGCACATTCAGGAATTTCCTCCTAATACTCAATCTGACCCTCTCTACTCCTCATGCAGTCTGTAAGACTAAAATTCCTTTCTTTATCATTCCATAAAGAGTTCTTTTTACATTCTCAGCTCACTGAATAGCCTTAATGTGTTTTTCTGCTTTACTTCTCTAAAATTCAACCTGGAGTCATTTAATTTAATTATCCGTAAGGCTAGCAGGTTCTTTAAATACAATATTGAGAGGTTATTACTATGAGTAGAGGTAAACAAGAAGTTTAGCTACCTTTCAAATGTAGTCTTTATAGGTTTTATTGGGAATACAGGAGTCCTTGTGAGAGAGTCAGTTCCTAGGCAGGTTGATGAGAAGTCCGGGGTCCCCAAGGAGGAGAAAGGGGTCTGGGGCCCTCAAAGTGGAGATAAAGGTCTGGAATTCTCAAGGAGGAGGAAAGGACAAGCATCTTTTTTTTTCTCTACATTCCTCAGTCTTCGTCGCATAAAAGGTTTTTTTTTTCTTTTCATGGAATTCTTCAGGCAAGAATTCTGCAGTGGGAGTTCCCATCGCCAGGGGATCTTTCCAACCCAGGTCTCCTGCATTTCAGGCGGGTTCTTTCTCTTCTGAGCCACCAGGGAAGCCTAGAAATACTGGCATAGGCAGCCTATCCCTTCTCCAGGGGATATGCCTGACCCAGGAATCCAACCGGGGTGTCCTGCATTGTAGGCTGATGCTTTACTAGCTGAGCTTTCCCAGGTTTGGCTCTATGCAAATATGGGATGGAGCCAGCACGTGCCTGATTGGTTATACCCAGGACCAATCAGGGAAGGGGGTGTGTTTTCCCTGGTGAAAGTGAAAGTGAAAGTTGGTCAGTTGTGCCTACTCTGTAGGACCCCATGGATTATAGCATGACAGGCTCCTCTGTTCATGGAATTCTCCAGGCAAGAATACTGGAGTGGGAGTTCCCATCACCAGAGGATCTTCCCAATCCAGGGATCGAATCCAGGTCTCCTGCATTTCAGGCGGGTTCTTTACCATCTGAGCCACCAGGGAATTCTAAGAATACTGGCATAGGTAGCCTATCCCTTCTCCAGGGGGATATGCCCCACCAGGAATCCAACTGGGGTATCCTGCATTGTAAGCTGATCATTTACCAACGAGAGCACAGGAGGGCCAAAAGGAGCTACGCCACGTTCAAGATCAGGAGGGGCAGCTGTGAGGAGATACCCCTCATCCAAGGTAAGGAGCAGTGGCTGCACTTGGCTGGAGCAGCCATGAAGAGATATCCCATGTGCAAGGTAAGAGAAACCCAAGTAAGATGGTAGGTGTTGCAAGAGCCATCAGAGGGCAGAAACTCAAACCATAATCACAGAAAACTACTCAATCTAACCACACGGACCACAGCCTGGTCTAGCTCAATAAAACTAAGCCATGCCCTGTGGGACCAACCAAGATGGGTGGGTCAAGTTGGAGAGGTCTGACAGAATGTGGTCCACTGGAGAAGGGAATGGCAAACCACTTCAGTGTTCTTGCCTTGAGAACCCCATGAACAGTATGAAAAGGCAAAATGATAGGATACTGAAAGGGGAACTCCCCAGGTCAGTAGATGGCCAATATGCTACTGGAGATCAGTGAAGAAATAACTCCAGAAAGAATGAAGGGATGGAGCCAAAGCAAAAACAATACCCAGTTGTGGATGTGACTGGTGATAGAAGCAAGGTCCAATGCTGTAAAAAGCAATATTGCATAGGAACCTGGAATGTTAGGTCCATGAATCAAGGCAAATTGGAAGTAGTCAAACAGGAAATGGCAAGAGTGAATGTTGACAGCTAGGAATCAGTGAACTAAAATGGACTGGAATGGGTGAATTTAATTCAGATGACCATTATATCTACTACTGTGGGCAGGAATCCCTTAGAAGAAATGGAGTAGGCATCATGGTCAACAAAAGAGTCTGAAATGCAGTACTTGGATGCACTCTCAAAAATGACAGAATGATCTCTGTTCATTTCCAAGGCAAACCATTCAATATCACGGTGATCCAAGCCTATGCCCCAACCAGTAATGATGAAGAAGCTGAAGTTGAATGGTTCTATGAAGACCTACAAGACCTTTTTGAACTAACACCTAAAAAAGATGTCCTTTTCATTATAGAGGACTGGAATGCAAAAGTAGGAAGTCAAGAAACACCTGGGGTAACAGGCAAATTTGGCCTTAGAATACAGAATGAAGCAGAGCAAAGGCTAATAGAGTTTTGCCAAGAGAACGCACTGGTCATAGCAAACACCCTCTTCCAACAACACAAGAGAAGACTCTACACATGGACATCACCAGATGGTCAACACTGAAATCAGATTCATTATATTCTTTGCAGCCAAAGATGGAGAAGCACTATACAGTCAGCAAAAACAAGACTGGGAGCTGACTGTGGCTCAGATCATGAACTCCTTATTGCCAAATTCAGACTTAATTTGAAGAAAGTAGGGAAAACCACTAGACCATTCAGGTATGCCCTAAATCAAATCCTTTATGACTACACAGTGGAAGTGAGAAATATATTTAAGGGCCTAGATCTGATAGATAGAGTGCCTGATGAACAATGGATGGAGGTTCATGACAGTGTACAGAAGACAGGGACCAAGACCATCCACATGGAAAAGAAATACAAAAAAGCAAAATGGCTGTCTGGGGAGGCCTTACAAATAACTGTGAAAAGAAGAGAAGCAAAAAGCAAAGGAGAAAAGGAAAGATATAAGCATCTGAATGCAGAGTTCCAAAGAATAGCAAGAAGAGATAAGAAAGCCTTCCTCAGCGATCAATGCAAAGAAATAGAGGGAAACAACAGAATGGGAACGACTAGAAATCTCTTCAAGAAAGTTAGAGATACCAAGGGAACATTTCATGCAAAGATGGGCTCGATAAAGGACAGAAATGGTATGGACCTAACAGAAGCAGAAGATATTAAGAAGAGGTGGCAAGAATACACAGAAGAACTGTACAAAAAAATATCTTCATGACCAAGATAATCACGATGGTGTGATCACTCACCCAGAGCCAGACATCCTGGAATGTGAAGTCAAATGGGTCTTAGAAAGCATCACTACGAAAAAGCTAGTGGAGGTGATGGAATTCCAGTTGAGCTATTTCAAATTCTGGAAGATGAGGCTGTGAAAGTGCTGCACTCAATATGCCAACAAATTTGGAAAACTCAGCAGTGGCCACAGGACTGGAAAAGGTCAGTTTTCATTCCAATCCCAAAGAAAGACAATGCCAAAGAGTGCTCAAACTACCGCACAATTGCACTCATCTCACACGCTAGTAAAGTAATGCTCAAAATTCTCTAAGCCAGGCTTCAACAATACATGAACCGTGAACTTCCTGATGTTCAAGCTGGTTTTAGAAAAGGCAGAGGAACCAGAGATCAAATTGCCAATATCCACTGGATCATCGAAAAAACAAGAGAGTTCTGGAAAAACATCTATTTCTGTTTTATTGACTATGCCAAAGCCTTTGACTGTGTGGATCACAACAAACTGTGGAAAATTCTGAAAGAGATGGGAATACTAGATCACCTGACCTGCCTCTTGAGAAACCTATATGCAGGTCAGGAAGCAACAGTTAGAACTGAACAAGGAACAACAGACTGGTTCCAAATAGGAAAAGGAGTACGTCAAGGCTGTATATTGTCACCCTGCTTATTTCACTTCTATGCAGAGTACATCATGAGAAACACTGGGCTGGAAAAAGCACAAGCTGGAATCAAGATTTCCAGGAGAAACATCAATAACCTCAGATATGCAGATGACACCACCATTATGGCAGAAAGTGAAGAGGAACTCAAAAGCCTCTTGATGAAAGTGAAAGAGGAGAGTGAAAAAGTTGGCTTAAAGCTCAACATTCAGAAAACGAAGATCATGGCATCTGGTCCCATCGCTTCATGGGAAATAGATGGGGAAACAGTGGAAACAGTGTCAGACTTTCTTTGGGGGGGCTTCAAAATCATTGCAGATGGTGATTGCAGCCATGAAATTAAAAGACGCTTACTCCTTGGAAGGAAAGTTATGTCCAACCTAGACAGCATATTCAAAAGCAGAGACATTACCTTGCCAACAAAGTTCTGTCTAGTCAAGGCTATGGTTTTTCCAGTGGTCATGTATGGATGTGAGAGTTGGACTGTGAAGAAAGCTGAGCACCGAAGAATTGATGCTTTTGAACTGTGGTGTTGGAGAAGACTCTTGAGAGTCCCTTGGACTGCAAGGAGACCCAACCAGTCAATTCTAAAGGAGATCAGTCCTGAGTGTTCACTGAAAGGACTGATGCTAAAGCTGAAACTCCAATACTTTGGCCAGCTCATGCGAAGAGTTGACTCATTGGAAAAGACTCTGATGCTTTGAGGGATTGGGGGCAGGAAGAGAAGGGGACAACAGACGATGAAGTGGCTGGAGAGCATCACCAATGGACATGAGTTTGGGTGTACTCCGGGAGTTGGTGATGGACAGGGAGGCCTGGCATGCTGCAATTCATGGGGTTGCAAAGAGTCGGACATGACTGAGCAACTGAACTGACTGAACTGACCAGAACTGATGATTACACAACAACTCAGTTTAAACTCTAAGGATTATGCAACAAGATATATCCTGCTTGAGGACAGTTTCTCCTTCCTGAAAACCTTCTGGCTAATCCTCTTATCTTAAAATGTAAATTATGGGAGTGGGTGTAGTAAGGTCTTCACAACCTTGAGACATTCTTTTGATTTACTGTAATAGCTAATGAAAAAAGTATATAACTCCCTTGCTAACACTACAGAGGGGGGCACTCTCCATCCCCTTTCTGATGTCCATGTCAGAACCTTTCTCTCTCCCTTTCACACTTGAATAAAACTCTGCTACACAAAAGCTTTTGAGTGATCAAACCTGGTCCCTGGACCCAAAGCTAAATCTTCTTCAGAGATCAAGAATCCAACACTGCTCACTGTAAACTATCATCTTGGGGGCTCATCCAGGATCTTCAGGACAAGGTAAGAACACTCAGAGCTGTAGGTCTTTGCTTTCTCAATACATACGTTTTCTGCTTTACTTTACTAACTCTGTGGTATGCTTGTTTGAATGGATGATGTGCCCTGCGCGAAGTGAGTTGAACCCTGCTCTGTGGTTTTGCAGAGCCTTGAAATGACTGAAGGCAGCCCCCAAAAGGGGCGCCTTGTCGGGGCTTCATACTGACCTGCCAATGCCAAGAGACACCCAGTGTCCCTGCAAGGGGAGCGGCCAGAGATGGGCAAAGCACGTGGACCGATCTCTCCCTTCTCTGTCATCTTTTCCTGGTCTCTTTGACCATTTTGTAATTGCCTGGGGAATTAGAACTACTAAGATAATCTGTCGAATCATAGACTTTCAAGGGACTTGTGATCAATGCTGTTACTGTGTTCTTTTACTTAGACCCCAAGTATGGAAGTGCCTAGCCTTGCTAGGAGCCAAAAGTTACAGGAGCACATTTGGAAGCGAGGCGGAACTCTAGCTCCAGGAATGTCTCTCAGGCTAGAGGTCTTGGCTGCCTGCTTCAGGGGCCAGCGCCTAAAACTGAGTCTTTGTCATGGCTGTGTCTCCTACCTATGTGGATATAAGCATTGCTGGTGACCATGAGGTTTTTGAGAACACAGATTGGGAATTGAAGGATCTGGTAGATTGGAAGTGCAATGGGCTTCTTCCTTTGGTAGCACTAGCTCTTAGTGGACCAGAGGAAACTCTCCAGTGGTTTCTGTTTCAACTCCTTAAATAGTCCTTTTGTGGAATCTGTGGAAATGAACTCGAAGGATTGGCCCTAAGCTCAAGGACAAAATCACTTTTTCCTCACTGGCCAACCCTCCACCACCTCTTTTGCTGTCACATTTACTGGATTGGTGACACTCAGAAGAGACACCTTGGTTGTTGTTCATCCCTTTATAACTCACCATTTCTACTGCAGTTAAGACTGTACTCGGGAATGTGCACGGGCACGGGTAAAATGGATGCTCCCCCTGGTAGTACTAGCTTGAGAAACATTCCAAAAAGCTACTCTACTCCACGCCGGGTGGCATCAGAGAAAAGGGCAAATCAAACAAAGGTGTTGGTGGTATGGAACTAAATCAGTCTGAGGTGCCGTCAGGTCTACCCCTGGTGTATTTCCACCTCACCTCAGTGGTAGAACCAGGAGGGGTGAGTAAGGTGCCTGCATCAGTAAGGGACAGACTAAGTCTGAGCAGGGAAGGAAAGCTTCAGTGCAAAGTCTGTCTACACCCCCATCAAGAGCAGGGAAGGATGCTTCCAGTGGAAAAAAGCCATGGTTGTGGATGCCACTTTTTTCTCTCTTACAGATGGGAGCTAGCATTTCCAGAACCATTCCTTTACAATGTATTTTAAATACTGGGACAAGTCTGAGCCCCAGAATTTAAAAAAGACATTCCTGATCTTCTTCTGTGATACAGAATGGCCATGGTATACTTTGGAAGACAGGGAACGCTTACCTGTTGAAGGAGCTCAATTATTACTGTTTTAACAACTAGAGCAGTTCTGTAGAAAATAAGGGAAAATGGAAGAAGTGACACATGTTTTACTCTTTATCTCTCTGTGAGACATGCCAGACTTATGTCCTAAGGGTACAGATTTGGGTGTGAAACCTTCAGCTGCCTCCTGTTCTTGTACTTTGCCCCTTTATCTGGGGCTCCCAACTGAACAGGCTGAGAATCAGGGTACCCTTCCAGGAAGGGTTGCCTCAATGTAGGTAGAAATTCAAACAGTACCAACTGTGGTTGAGACTATTTAGTGGATCCAAAAGGTACATAGAAGCCTTTAAAGGACTGACTACTTTTTGAGCTTACTTGAAGAGATATAATGCATGTCTTGGGACAGACGCTGACTCCTGACTCAAGAGCTCAAGTTTGGGGGAAAACTATTACTTTTGGAGATGAATGGCTTGAACATGAGGCAAGGGGAAAGAGGGAACACAAAATAGCCCTCCTCCCTACTGGGAATCAAGCAGTTCCCATAACAGAGCCACTTTGCCTGATGTATTCTCCAAGGACCTAAGCAAGTGCACCCTAAGGCTTTAGACTATGCTAAGTTGGTTGAAATAGAACAGGGAGAGAAGGAAACTCCTGGTAAATTTCTAGATAATACAGGAGGCTGTCTACAAGTTTACTGATGTTGGTTCCCAAAGTTCAGAGGAGGGATAACCTTAAAAAATAGATAGCTCACTCAGTTAGCTCCAGATAGCTGCTGTAAGTTACAAAAACAGATGTATGGACCAAATCAGTCTTTAGATAATCTGTTGCAACTGGCTTATATGGTATATTATGGTAGACAATACAAGGAGGAAAATCAGAGGCAAGAAAGACCAGGGAAAGACTGAAGCCCCAGCATGACAGTTAGATCTGTTCTGAAACAGCCTGAGGAAAAATGCCCAGAGGAACCCAGGTGAAATGAGACAGACTTGTAATTACTGTGGAAAGGAGGGGCATCTCAAGCAAGATTGCCCTCAACATCTAAGCCACCCCAGCTCCATAAAGGACCACACTGGAGGAGAGACTGCCCCCAGAGGTGTAGGCCCCAGGGGTCAGGATCTCAGGACAATCAGGACTGAAGGTGCCTCAGGGTCCCCACACAAGCTCCCATCCTAAAAACACCTGAGAAGCCCCAGGTATTAATAACTCTGGGGGGCCAATCAGTCGATCTCTTTTTGGACACTAGGGCAACTTTCTGCTCACTAAAGCCCCTGGTCTGCTTTCCTCCCAATCCGCTACTGTAACGGGGCTGTCTGGATGAGCCAAATGCTGTTATTTCAGGCATCCTTTAAGCTGCAACTGGGACTCTGTGCTGTTTTCTCATGAGTTTATGATCCTGTCAGAGTCTCCCACACTCTTCTGGGGAGGGATATAATGAGCAAGGTCCAGGCCTCTGTTTTCATGAATATGGAACTTACTCTTTTTAATGGAACAAAATGCAAATCCTAAAGTGTGGCTGATAGAAAAACTGTGGGTCAAGCACAGAATGCTGTTCCTGTCATTATCAAGCTCAAAGACTCTCACCTATTTCCACATTAAAAGCAGTATCCATTAAAACCTGAGGTTAAGGATGGGGTAAAATCCATCATTGAAAATTTAAAGAAACAAGGGCTACTAATTCCCTATAACAGTTCATGCAACACTGCTATTTCTGGGTATAAAAATGTCAAATGATAAATGGAAGGATGGTTTCTACAGTTAAACCTACATTAAATCATCCTTTTCCTATGACTTTAAGACAATTGAGAGAATTCTTGGGCATTATAGGCTATTACCGCATTTGGATTCTGGCTTATGGGAAATTGCCAGCCTTTATATAAACTTATAACTGAGACTCAGCAGACCAAACCAAATGGTTTGGTCCTCAGAGACTCAAAAACTTTTAAGGCTCTTCATACTGCTCTCCTGCAGGCTCCAACTTTGAGCTTCCCCACAGGATCCACGTTTGGTCCTTACTGAAAAAAAGGCTATAGCCACATTCTTTAAGGGTAATTGCTACTGTTGTTTTGCTAATGTCTAAAGCTCATAAGTTTACTAATGGACAAAATCTTACTGTACTGACTTCTTATGATGTAAGTGGGATCTTAAACTCTAAAGTTCAGAGTAACAGTGGTTCCATCTTTAAAGCTGCTGTAACTCAAGGGGTGTCAAAAGCTCTAGGAATAAAATATCATTTATACTGTTCCTAGAGACTAGGAAAAGGCTAAGGACATTATTTTTAAAAGTTGAAAAGGCTAAAGACGTTGTTAAAAGACATCCATGTAAGCTAACTCAGGAAACACAAGACAATTGGTTCACAGTTCTACCCATAGCTTTAATGAGGGCTCAAACTAACCCCCCAGAACAGTCTGACAGACTGTTTTGTGCACAGACATTGTTATAGACCCTGAAACCTTAGACTTAACTATGTGACTCAGCTTTCAGCCTTTTCAAAAAGACATTACCAGGAGGTTAGCTCCTGACCCAGCCTTTGAATTAAACAAGCTAGTGTTTGAGCCAGGAACTGAGATGGGCCAGAGAATCTATATGGGCTTGCTTCTGCTGACTCCAAAAGTCCTGAGTCTGCTGTTTGACCCTTAAGATAACGCCTTCCTGTCCTGGGCTCATTCTTACACTGCATTCCACAATCATATAATTGCTGGGTCTGCAGAGTGCTCCCTCTCCTCATCAGTTGAAGACTTCCCATAGTGGGTTCCTCCACTTTGAGGAAAAGACCTTCTTCAACTCTGTCAATATCTTCACCAACAACAATCACTTTAATTTGATGACATCTAGCAGTCCTAAGAAGGACTGGTGTAACACTTTGTACCTTAACGATGGACATAATGTGACTTTCAACTTTGATTATACACATTATCTTGGTTTAATGACTATTTTGCTGCACATAAGAAGGTAAATGGGTCTAGATCTGCTGGTTTCCTACCTGATGTTTATGAGCTATGGGATGAGATCATATGGCTAATGCCTGAAAATGGATGCCTACTATCTAATGTTCCCATATGCTGGGAACAAAAAAGCCATACCCAGAAGTTAGCTGACAACTTAATTATAATGATTGAAAACGATTGGGGTTTTTGCCTCAAGAAATATGCGATGTAATCATTCCTGTGTTTTCCAATCCCAGCTCAGGTCCTTCTTTTGCCTGGCCAGGAACTCAATGGGACTGGATCCTTCAGTCATGCTGGTCTGCTCCAAATGTGGCTCTTACCTACAGGCATGGCTTCCCCCATGCCTGGATAGGGAGGTGCTCCCTAGGTTTACCTTTTACTCATGGCTTCATATTTCCAGAGCTTCCAGAGAAGCCTGCTAATCTGCCACATCTTAAAACTCACTGGACAAGGTCTGTATTTCACTGGTATGATTATCTGGCAGAACTATTTGTTCCCTCTCTGGGAACTACAGATGTTATGCTATGAGTTGATGCTCTAAGTTTACTCATGAAGCTTTACAAGATTTTCAAAACTAGGCCCTTAATGCTAAACAAATGCAAATTAGAAGGGTGGTTTTACAAAACAGATTGGCCTTAAATATTCTAACGGCCACATAAGGAGGAACTTGTGCTATTATTCATACCCAATGTTGTACATATCTACCAGATATGAGTACTAATGTTACTCACTTTACTAAACACGTGAGCAAGATGATTCGGGCTATGGATTCTCCTGAAGCCTCAGTCACCTCACTTTGGGAAATGTTAACTAGTTCCCCATGGCAGAAAACAATTCTAATCGTTCTGTTTTCACTCTTTGCTCCGTGCATCTGTAACTGTGTAACTCGGTTTGTTTCTAACTGTTTGAAAGCTTTTCAGTTACAAATGGTTGTCCAGGCTCCTACCAGTGCCACAGACTCCTCCAACTATTATTTGTGATCCCTGGATCAGAGACCCTCCATATGAGGGTGAGGAGAATATGTTGCCTCAACAATTTAGGGACAATGCCCCTCAACAGCAGGAAGTAGTTATGGAATGAAAACAATGCCCCTTTTCCTTGGCAATATAATTTTCCTAAAGAAAAGGGGGGGATGAGAGAGTCAATTCCTAGGCAGGTTGATAAAAAATCCCAGGTCCCTGAGGAGGAGAAAAGGGTCTGGGGCTCTCAAAGCAGAGATAAGGGTCTGGAATTCTCAAGGAGGAGAAAAGGACAAACGTCTTTTTTTCTCTACATACATTAGTCTTAGTCACATAAAACGTTTTTTCTTTAAGCCCAGAACTGATGATTACACAACAAACAACTCAGTTTAAACTCTGTACTAAGGATTATAGAACAGCAATGTATCCTGCTTGAGGACAGTTTCTCCTTCCTGAAAACCTCCTGGCTAATCCTGTTATCTTAGAATGTAAATTATGGGAGTGAGTGTGGTAAGGTCTTCACAACCTTGAGACATTCTTTTTATTTATTGTAATAACTAATGAAAAAAGTATATAACTCCCTCGCTAACACTACAGAGGGGGGCACTCTCCATCCCCCTTCTGATGTCCATGTCAGAATGTTCCTCTCTCCCTTTTCACACTTTAATAAAACTCTGCCACACAAAAGCTCTTGAGTGATCAAAACTGGTCCTTGGTCCCAAAGCTAAGTCTTCTTCAGAGATCAAGAATCCGACACTGTAAGCTATGACTCAAAATGTTGAAACAAAACAGACCCACCTATCAAAAAGTGTTGTTCACGACCAGAGAACTGAGTCAACAAATATTTTTGGAGCTCCTATTGTGTGTCAGACCTAGACACCTTCTTTCCATTTTGGGATCAGCAAAAGCATTTCTATTCTGAATCAGATGAGGCTGAAAAGAGTTGGGTGGCAAATTAGAGAATGGGGGGTGGGGTGGGTGAGGAGAGTCATATCTCTCCTCAGTTGAATCTATACATTTTAAAAACATACAGAGTTTTACTAGCTTAGATCTCAAATTCCTTTTCCTCTTGCTCAGCAAAACCTCATTTTCCAGAACAGAATATGAGTTCTCTATATAAGAAGAAAATCAGAAAGAAATGAGATAAAATAAGATCAAAATGCTGCTATATGAATACAACACCCCATGAGATGGTATGGGGAAATGCTACTGTTCTGACTCCTTTGGCTTCTGGTCACTCTGCCAGATCTCTTGACTACTGATATGCTTATAAAATGATGTTACCTTGGCAAAACCTAGAAAATAGATATGAAGAAGCTATTTTTAAAATTAATTTTTAATGAATTGGCAAAGGCAATTAAAAGGGGGACATCACAAGGGAAAAGAGCATCCAAGAAACTTCAATTTACGTTCCTTCTCTGTAGGGAGTGGGCATTTCAGTGTGACAAACTCTAGACTCCACCAACATGAGTGGTTTAAAAACTAATTAAGGAATAATTTCTTAAGACAGTAGACTGTCCAAACATTTATTTTTTCTCCCAAGATCCTACCAGAGTGACAATGAAAGAAAACAAAGTGTATAAATCCACAACAATAAAGAAAAAGAGAATAGTCACAGTGAATGAGAATTTTCAATACATTTCTTGAAAACAAAAATAGACTGCTGATTATGAACATCATGTTGAAGCCGAGAGTAGTCATCAGTTAGATCCATTTACTGTAACTTGCTTAATTAATAACAAACTGTAACTGTCTTCCCTGATCAAGCTTGCTGTAATTGTTTTTATAAAGCTTGCATATCCTCCAAATGTCCCCTAGCCTAAACAGTAAGATGTTTGCCTGAGTTATTTTCCAGGGACTTGGAGTCAGCTGTGTCTAGTTTGAGCTCCAGCCAGTTAAGACTGGGCCATCAGCCCTCCATCTGGGCATGTGTGAGTGTCCTCGGTGACCTTTGAACATCAGAGGGCCAAAACTCCATCTTCAGGACATTTTTCTGAACATGCACCCTATAGAGAAGCATTTAGCTTAGTTGCTCCTGCATAGAAGGATGATCACCTCACCTTTTTCTTGTTTCCAGTCAGCTTTCCCCACACTTCTCAGCTTTACCCATGAATATTCTAAGCCTCTCACCTTCAGGGAGGTAGATTTGATATTTGTTCTGTCTCCTCACTCAGCTGCTTTGTGTATAAACGCTTTCTCTGCTGCAAACTTCAGGCTTCCCTGGTAGCTCAGTGGTAAAGAATCCACTTGAAATGCAGGAGACGCAGGAGACGTGGATTTGATCCCTAGGTCTAGAAGATCCTCTGGAGGAGGGCATGGTAACCCACTCCAGTATTCTTGCCTGAAAAATCCCAGGGGTCGCAATGTGTCAGACACGAGCGAAGCAACTGAGCACACAAGCGTGCACTGCTACAAATCTCAGTGTCTCAGAGTTTGGCTTGCTATACATCAAGCAAATGAGCCTGGATCAATAACATAACTACGAAGAAAAACAGTGGAAGTCGGAGATTAGGATAAACTCGGAGAAGACCACAGGAGCAAAAATTAGTCTCTTCAGCAGAATCCTAGAGAGACTCGGGAAATTTTAGATAGTATCTGAATTGGAGAAAGAGATGGGCGAAGAGGGCAGATTCACTGATGGTTTGTCTACAGAACAGTTAGCCACCCCAGTCCACTCTAGCACTCACCATGGACAGAATGGGCATCAGGAAGATATTTACCCCTCAGGCCTCGACACTTCCTCCCTCCACAAACACACACGCATGCACGCACAGGTGCACAGGTTTCCTCTTGAGAGAAATTAGAGGTGAACCACAGCATTTAGTGTTAATATTGACAGAAACTGCAGTGTTCTGGAATGCCAGAATGGCCAACTGTACTGATTGAATCCATACCCAATTACCATCCCATGTTCCACAGAGCTCTTGGTCAGTTCACATTTCTGCATTCTTAAAGGACTGTTAGACATTCTAAAAAAAAAAAAAAAACCTGAAAAGTAAAAGAATAAGATTAAGATAAGTAGAAAACTAACTCTAGAATAATCAAATAAATACAACGTAACAAAAGAGAACTTGGACATAAATTTAATTACTATTCTCATAAAGATTTAAGAAAATATTGCTTTTATAAAAAACAAGCATGCTGTGAAAAAGAACAATTGGATTCATAAAACACTGGGAAATTAAGAAATAGATTTCTGAGGTTAAAAACAGATAATTTACTCATCTTTATTTCCCATATATTTAATAAGAGCCTCTGCAAAACTTTCTGCAAAAGTGTTTTCTAAAGGATGTTTGTATGGCAACCTCAGTGAGCATATGTTTATCATTTGGAGTGCTGTTTGGAGACAGATGGCACATTCAAACCAAGTACCTTGAGGTGAGATTAACAAAGGAACCATTCACAAAGGAGTGAACGGGCTACATAAAAACAGAGGCATTAGTGCAGTTGCTGCTGCTGCTGCTGCTAAGTCGCTTCAGTCGTGTCCGACTCTGTGCGACCCCATGGACTGCAGCCTACCAGGCTTCTCCGTCCATGGGATTCTCCAGGCAAGAACACTGGAGTGGGTTGCCATTTCCTTTTCCAATGCATGAAAGTGGAAAGTGAAAGTGAAGTCACTCAGTCGTGTCTGACTCTTAGCGACCCCAGGGACTGCAGCCTACCAAGCTCCTCCAACCATGGGATTTTCCGGGCAACAGTACTGGAGTGGGTTGCCATTGCCTTCTCCATTAGTGCAGTACCAACTGCTAAAAGCAAGGCTCTCTTCCCATCCCTGGGCCTGGAGGGATGACAAGAAGCAGGAGAAAAACAAACAAGAGCAGGGAGAAAAGGAGTAGCAGAAGAAGGAAAAGAGGAAACAGAGAGATAGAGAGGGAGAAAGCTATGTGGGAATAGAAACTGAATTGGAGCTATGACTTTGGGCAGAAGCAGGAAGCCAGTCCATGCTGCCCTCATGGGAGGTCCTGTGACTCTTTATAAGTGACCTGATTCCCCGTCTCTTTGATCTCTAAGTGGTCTCTGTTCTTCAACACAATGAAATGCCTAGGGAGTCCCTTGACCCCAGCATTGGGCAAAGTAATGCAGGGTAGATGATTCAGAACAGGCAAACAAGATATCCAGTACATGTGTCCCTGAACATTTGATAGTCACACGTTCATATTTAAATGGTGCTTTGCTGGATGTAAAAGGTCTAAGGTCTAAGTTCATTTCCTTCAATACATTTAAGCCTATAATGTTTTGTCTCTGATTCTAGTGTGGCTGTTCAGAATTCTGATATAAGTCTGACATACCCTCTTTCTCTTTGCTATTTTAAGGCTAGTTCTTCAACCCTTTGATCCTATGAAATTTCACTATCACGTGTTTATATGTGTATTTTTTTATACCATTTGAGTACTTTCAGTCTGAGGTTTCTAATCTATATTTTTGAAAAGTTCCAGTTACTATTTCTTCAAGTATTTCCTTTCCTCTATTTATTTTTCCATTTGGGATTTCTACTGTATGTATTTGACACTTCTCCTTCTCATTGAAGTTTCAACTGATGATTTTTTTCAACCATCAAAACTTCTCTGATGTCCTTCTCAGAGAGTTTCTTAATATTCCTGCTCCTTAATTCATTCTTGCTCTAACCTACTCTGCTTTATAATACTTTTATTTCAAATTTTATATTTTTTATATGCAGTGTATCCACTTGACTTTTCATTGCAACTGCTAGATTTCCTTTTCACGTCCCCAAAATCTTCCTTAACATTTCTTGAAGGATACTTATGATGCTGCATTTTAAATTCTTGACCTCGTCATTCCATTTATTTTGTATTACTGCATAGATTGTTAAGTCTATTATCTTCCTTTAATAGTAGCTGTGTTTTTTAAGATGTCTCCTTAATTTACCCTTTGAGTTTATTTCCCTCGTAAAGTATTAGAGATCTTGGTTAGTAATATGCAGAGAACTTAAAAGACCTGAATATTGCCTCTTAGTGAGTTTGCAGAGAGAATGTGCTACAGGGGCAGATCAGTGCCCCAGTTTAGACATGCCATCCTGGGTTGTTCCTTTTGTCCTCAGGCAAACCTGGCCATCTCACTATGATGTCAGCTGAATTCCTTTTTTCAGTGAGGATGAACCCACACACATTTTTACCTTATCCATTTATGTATCTATCCAATATCTATTTGTTGAATGACTTCTATATGCCAAATTTGCATATGCAAGATAGTTAATTCTAGTTATTGCTGACTCTGTCCATAAAATAGGCTAGGTCTTCAAAAAAACAAACAAAAAAAAACCTAACTTATCATCTTGAATATAAGTAAATGCTCATAACTTTACTAGTGGCCATTTTCTAAATCTCCAAGAATGTGATAAAACCATAATTTATAAAATTTTCCAAAAATAAAATATTTATATCTGTAAAAAATAATTTATACTTTAAGATACAGCCTGGTTAAGTGTAAACTCTAAGATACTGCAATAAAAGTTAGGATTCCTGTCTGGAGGCTTAGACAACACTAGACAGCAAAGGATGTGTTAAATGAGAGATATAATATTAATACAGAAATTTGGAGAAGGTCTTGGAGTAGTCAAGGAGACAGAAGAGAAGTGGTAGCTCACATCTGAAGTATTTAGAGCAGATATGGGGTGGAATGACCAGGGGAAGAAAGAACACGGTACATAAGGAAAGTAGTGCAAATTTAGGTTCCTGGAGGTGGTGAGGGAGAATTTTGTAGAAATTCTAATAAGATGGTTTTATTTATTTTATTTTTTAACTTTACAATATTGTATTGGTTTTGCCATATATCAAAATGAATCTGCCACAGGTATACACACGCTTCCTGTCCCGAACCCTCCTCCCTCCTTCCTCCCCGAACCATCCCTCTGGGTCGTGCCAGTGCACCAGCCCCAAGCATCCAGTATCGTGCATCGAACCTGGACTGGCGACTCTTTTCATATATGATATTATACATGTTTCAATGCCATTCTCCCAAGTCATCCCACCCTCTCCCTCTCCCACAGAGTCCAAAAGACTGTTCTATACATCTGTGTCTCTTTTGCTGTCTTGGATACAGGGTTATTGTTACCATCTCTCTAAATTCCATATATATGCGTTAGTATACTGTATTGGTGTTTTTCTTTCTGGCTTACTTCACTCTGTATAATAGGCTCCATTTTCATCCACCTCATCAGAACTGATTCACATGTATTCTTTTTAATGGCTGAGTAATACTCCATTGTGTATATGTACCACTGCTTTCTTATCCATTCATCTGATGATGGACATCTAGGTTGCTTCCATGTCCTGGTTACTATAAACAGTGCTGTGATGAACATTGGGGTACACGTGTCTCTTTCAATTCTGGTTTCCTCAGTGTGTATGCCCAGCAGTGGGATTGCTGGTCATAAGGCAGTTCTATTCCCAGTTTTTTAAGGAATCTCCACACTGTTCTCCATAATGGCTGTACTAGTTTGCATTCCCACCAACCGTGTAAGAGGGTTCCCTTTTCTCCACACCCTCTCCAGCATTTATTGCTTGTAGACTTTTGGATGGCAGACATTCTGACTGGTGTGAAATGGTATCTCATAGTGGTTTTGATTTGCATTTCTCTGATAATGAGTGATGTTGAGCATCTTTTCATGTGTTTGTTAACCATCTGTATGTCTTCTTTGGAGAAATGTCTATTTAGTTCTTTGGCCCATTTTTTGACTGGGTCATTTATTTTTCTGGAATTGAGCTGTAGGAGTTGCTTGTATATTTTTGAGATTAGTTGTTTATCAGTTGCTTAATTTGCTATTATTTTCTCCCATTCTGAAGGCTGTCTTTTCACCTTGCTTATAGTTTCCTTTGTTGTGCATAAGCCTTTAAGTTTAATTAGGTCCCATTTGTTTATTTTTGCTTTGATTTCCAATATTCTGGGAGTCATAGAGGATCCTGCTGTGATGTATGTCAGAGAGTGTTTTGCCTATGTTCTCCTCTAGGAGTTTTATAGTTTCTGGTCTTACGTTTAGATCTTTAATCCATTTTGAGTTTATTTTTGTGTATGGTGTTAGAAAGTGTTCTAGTTTCATTCTTTTACAAGTGGTTGACCAGTTTTCCCATCACCATTTGTTAAAGAGATTGTCTTTAATCCATTGTATATTCTTGCCTTCTTTGTCAAAGATAAGGTGTCCATATGTGCATGGATTTATCTCTGGGCTTTCTATTTTGTTCCATTGATCTATATTTCTGTCTTTGTGCCAGTACCATACTGTCTTGATGACTGTGGCTTTGTAGTAGAGCCTGAAGTCAGGCAGGTTGATTCCTCCAGTTCCATTCTTCTTTCTCAAGATTGCTTTGGCTATTTGAGGTTTTTTGTATTTCCATACATATTGTGAAATTATTTGTTCTAGCTCTGTGAAGAATATGGTTGGTAGCTTGATAGGGATTGCATTGAATCTATAAATTGCTTTGGGTAGTATACTCATTTTCACTATATTGATTCTTCCAATCCACGAACATGGTATATTTCTCCATCTATTAGCATCCTCTTTGATTTCTTTCACCAGTGTTTTATAATTTTCCATATATAGGTCTTTAGTTTCTTTAGGTAGATATATTCCTACGTATTTTATTCTTTTCATTGCAGTGGTGAATGGAATTGTTTCCTTAATTTCTCTTTCTATTTTCTCATTATTAGTGTATAGGAATGCAAGGGATTTCTGTGTGTTGATTTTATATCCTGCCACTTTACTATAGTCATTGATTAGTTCTAGTAATTTTCTGGTGGAGTCTTTAGGGTTTTCTATGTAGAGGATCATGTCATCTGCAAATAGTGAGAGTTTTACTTCTTCTTTTCCAATTTGGATTCCTTTTCTTTCTTTTTCTGCTCTGATTGCTGTGGCCAAAACTTCCAAAACTATGTTGAATAGTAATGGTGAAAGTGGGCACCCTTGTCTTGTTCCTGACTTTAGGGGAAATGCTTTCAATTTTTCACCATTGAGGATAATGTTTGCTGTGGGTTTGTCATATATAGCTTTTATTATGTTGAGGTATGTTCTTCTATTCCTGCTTTCTGGAGAGTTCTTATCATAAATGGATGTTGGATTTTGTCAAAGGCTTTCTGTGCATCTATTGAGATAATTATATGGTTTTTATTTTTCAATTTGTTAATATGGTGTGTTACATTGATTGATTTGCGGATATTGAAGAATCCTTGCATCCCTGGGATAAAGCCCACTTGGTCATGGTGTATGATCTTTTTAATGTGTTGTTGGATTCTGATTGCTAGAATTTTGTTAAGGATTTTTGCATCTATGTTCATCAGTGATATTGGCCTGTAGTTTTCTTTTTTTGTGGTATCTTTGTCCAGTTTTGGTATTAGAGTGATGGTGGCCTCATAGAATGAGTTTGGAAGTTTACCTCCCTCTGCAATTCTCTGGAAGAGTTTGAGTAGGATAGGTGTTAACTCTTCTCTAAATTTTTGGTAGAATTCAACTGTGAAGCCGTCTGGACCTGGGCTTTTGTTTGCTGGAAGGTTTCTGATTACAGTTTCAATTTCCATGCTTGTGATGGGTCTGTTAAGATTTTCTATTTCTTCCTGGTCCAGTTTTGGAAAGTTGTACTTTTCTAAGAATTTGTCCATTTCTTCCACGTTGTCCAATTTATTAGCATATAATTGCTGAAAGTAGTCTCTTATGATCCTTTGTATTTCTGTGTTGTCTGTTGTGATCTCTCCATTTTCATTTCTAATTATATTGATTTGATTTTTCTCCCTTTGTTTCTTGATGAGTCTGGCTAATGGTTTGTCAATTTTATTTATCCTTTCAAAGAACCAGCTTTTGGTTTTGTTGATTTTTGCTATGTTGTCTTTTGTTTCGTTTGCATTTATTTCTGCCTAATATTTAAGATTTCTTTCCTTCTACTAACCCTGGGGATCTTCATTTCTTCCTTTTCTAGTTGCTTTAGATGTAGAGTTAGGTTATTTATTTGACTTTTTTCTTGTTTCTTGAGGTATGCCTGTATTGCTATGAACTTTCCCCTTAGGACTGCTTTTACAGTGTCCCACAGGTTTTGGATTGTTGTGTTTTCATTTTCATTCGTTTCTATGCAAATTTTGATTTCTTTTTTTTATTTCTTCTGTGATTTGTTGGTTATGCAGCAGGGTGTTGTTCAGCCTCCATATGTTGGAATTTTTAATAGTTTTTCTCCTGTAATTGAGATCTCATCTTACTGCATTGTGGTCAGAAAAGATGCTTGAAATGATTTCAATTTTTTTGAATTTACCAAGGCTAGATTTATGGCCCAGGATGTGATCTATCCTGGAGAAGGTTCCGTGTGTGCTTGAGAAAAAGGTGAAATTCATTGTTTTGGGATGAAATGTCCTATAGATATCAATTAGGTCTAACTGGTCTATTGTATCGTTTAAGGTTTGTGTTTCCTTGTTAATTTTCTGTTTAGTTGATCTATCCATAGGTGTGAGCGGGGTATTAAAGTCTCCCACTATTATTGTGTTATTGTTAATTTCTCCTTTCATACTTGTTAGCATTTGTCTTACATACTGTGGTGCCCCCGTGTTTGGTGCATATATATTTATAATTGTTATATCTTCTTCTTGGATTGATCCTTTGATCATTATGTAGTGACCATCTTTGTCTCTTTTCACAGCCTTTGTTTTAAAGTCTATTTTATCTGATATGAGTATTGCTACTCCTGCTTTCTTTTAGTCTATATTTGCATGAAAATCTTTTTCCAGCCCTTCACTTTCAGTCTGTATGTGTCCCCTGTTTTGAGGTGGGTCTCTTGTAGAGAACATATGTAGGGGTCTTCTATTTGTATCCATTCAGCCAATCTTTGTCTTTTGATTGGGGCATTCAACCCATTTACATTTAAGGTAATTATTGATATGTATGATCCCATTGCCGTTTACTTTATTGTTTTGGGTTCGAGTTTATACACCCTTTTTGTGTTTCCTGTCTAGAGAATATCCTTTAGTATTTGTTGGAGAGCTGGTTTGGTGATGTTGAATTCTCTCAGCTTTTGCTTGTCTGTAAAGCTTTTGATTTCTCCTTCATATTTGAATGAGATCCTTGCTGGGTACAGTAATCTGGGCTGTAGGTTATTTTCTTTCATCACTTTAAGAATGTCTTGCCATTCCCTCCTGGCTTGAAGAATGTCTATTGAAAGATCAGCTGTTATCCTTATGGGAATTCCCTTGTGTGATATTTGTTGTTTTTCCCTTGCTGCTTTTAATATTTGTTCTTTGTGTTTGATCTTTGCTAATCTGATTAATATGTGTCTTGGGGTGTTTCACCTTGGGTTTATCCTGTTTGGGACTCTCTGGGTTTCTTGGACTTGGGTGATTATTTCCTTCCCCATTTTAGGGAAGTTTTCAACTATTATCTCCTCAATTATTTTCTCATGGTCTTTCTTTTTGTCTTCTTCTTCTGGGACTCGTATGATTCAAATGTTGTAGCATTTAATATTGTCCTGGAGGTCTCTGAGATTGTCCTCATTTCTTTTAATTTGTTTTTCTTTTTTCCTCTCTGATTCATTTATTTCTACCATTCTATCTTCTAATTCACTAATCCTATCTTCTGCCTCTGTTATTCTACTATTTGTTGCCTCCAGAGTGGTTTTTTTTTTATCTCATTTGTTGCATTATTCATTATATATTGACTCTTTTATTTCTTCTAGGTCCTTGTTAGACCTTTTTGCATCTTCTCAATCCTTGTCTCCAGGCTATTTATCTGTGATTCCATTTTGATTTCAAGATTTTGGATCAATTTCACTATCATTATTTGGAAGTATTTATCAGGTAGATTCCCTATCTCTTCCTCTTTTGTTTGGTTTGGTGGGCATTTATCCTGTTCCTTTACCTGCTGGGTATTCCTCTGTCTCTTCATCTTGTTTATATTGCTGAGTTTGGGGTGTCCTTTATGTATTCTGGCAGTTTGTGGAGTTCTCTTTATTGTGGCGTTTCCTCACTGTGTGTGGGTTTGTACAGGTGGCTTGTCAAGGTTTCTTGGTTAGGGAAGCTTGTGTCGGTGTTCTGGTGGGTGGAGCTGGATTTCTTCTCTCTGGAGTGCAATGAAGTGTCCAGTAATGAGTTATGAGATGTCTGTGGTTTTGTAGTAACTTTGGGCAGCCTGTATCTTGGAGCTCAGGGCTGTGTTCCTGTGTTGCTGGAGAATTTGCTTGGTATGTCTTGCCCTGGAACTTGTTGGCCCTTGTGTGGTGCTTGGTTTCAGTAAAGGTATGGAGGCATTTGATGAGCTCCTGTCAGTTAATGTTCCCTGGAGTCAGGGTTTGGACTTAAGCCTCCTGCTTCCAGTTATCGGTCTTATTTTTACGGTAGTCTCAAAACTTCTCCTTCTATACAGCACCACTGATAAAACATCTAGGTTAAAAATGAAAAGTTTCTCCACCATGAGGGACACCAAGAGAGGTTCACAGAGTTACATGGAGAAGAGAAGAGGGAGGAGGGAGTTACACCAGAATAAGATGAGATGGAATCAATAGAGGAGACAGCAGGCTAGCCAGTAATCACTTCCTTATGTGAATGCCACAACTGGACCGCTCAGAGATGTTCACGGAGTTATACAGAGAAAAGAAGAGTGAGGAAGGAGACAGAGGTGGCCAGGAGGATAAAAGGGGGGAATGAAAAGCAGAGAGACAGATCCAGCCAGTAATCAGTTCCCTAAGTGTTCCCCACCGTCTGGAACACACAGAAATTCACAGAGTTGGGTAGAGTAGAGAGGGATTAGGGAGGAGACAGGCAACCTGGTGGAGAAAAAAGGAGAGTCCAAAGGGGGATAGAGCAGTCAAGCCAGTAATCTTGCTCCCAAGTAAAAAATGGGTACTGAAGATTGGGTTCTTAAAGGTACAAAATTGATAACAAATACCAAAAAGCAAAAATTAAAAATCTAGAGTTTGGAATTTCAAAAATACAATGTTAAAGAAAAGAAGAATGAAAAGAAAGAGAGAAAAAGAAAAAAAAAAACAAAGTCACAAAAATTATAAAGAAAATATAGGTACAAAATTGATAACAAATACCAAAAAGCAAAAATTAAAAATCTAGAGTAGAGTTTGGAATTTCAGAAATACAATGTTATAGAGAAGAAGAAGAGAAAGAAAGAGAGTAAGAAAAAGTCACAAAAATTATTTTTAAAAAAAATAGGTACAAAATTGATAACAAATACCAAAAAGCTAAAATTAAAAATCTAGAGTAGAGTTTGGAATTTCAAAATTACAATGTTAAAGAAAAGAAAAAAAAAAAAAAAAAAAAAAAAAAAAAGGTCACAAAAATTATTTTAAAAAATATATGAAGTTTGCTTTTTTAAAAAAATGTGTTTTTTTTTTTTTACAGAGTAATAAATAGTAGGTTATAAAAGTGAAAATTAAAAGAGTAATAGAGGACTTAAAAATTTTTTTTAATTAAAAAAAAGAAAGAATGAGTGATCGTAAAAGTAGTAAAAATATATTTAGGACTTTCTCTGGTGTTGTTGTGGGTATTATGGGGTCAGTTCATTTTCGGCTAGTTCCTTGGTCCAGCATATATTTCTCAAGATCTGTAGGCCCCTTCCTATGTAGTCGGTACTAATGCAGGGTTTTAATCTATTGCCTGTAGCTTCCAAGGCGGTTCCCTCTGTTATAGCTTCTTCTGTTTGCTGGTCTCTTCAGTGTCTGATTTCCACCCTGACACAGAGGGGGCGGTGGTGGACACTTTTTTTTTTTTTTTAGGCTCACTTGTTCAGTCATGCTGTGGGGAGGGAGGGACACTGCACACAAATAACACTGGCATGTGCTCGCAGTGCCTCAGCCTCACTGGGCCTGCCCCACTCATGGCACGTGTACCCTCCCTGCCCACCCTGCTCAGGCTCTAGGTTGCTCCTAGGTTGCTCCGCCGGGAACCATCCAAGGCCGGCCCTGGGCTGCCTGCACCTCCCAAGTCTAAGCCGCTCAGGTTCAGGCACTCGGGTAGTCCTCAGAGGCGCAGACTTGGTTGGGCCTGCGTTTTGTGCCCTTCCCAGGTCCTAGCAGCTCAGGTGATGAGGTGTTTGGCGAGCGTGGTTGCTGCGACTTATCACCTCCCTGCTGCTCGGTTTTCTGGGTGTACAACTGGTGCACCTTCTCAGGCGGATGTTGACTGTCCAGAACCCCAAGAAGTCTTAGCAAAGAAGCCTGCTTACAGTTTTGTAGATAACGTCTCTCTGGGGCTGCGATTGCCCCCTTCCAGCTCTGGCTGCCTGTCACCGGAGTGGTGTGGTCTGTAGCCGGCTACCTCTGTTCAGTCCTTTGTTCCATGCGCAGGCCTGGCAGTGTCTTAGGTTAGGGCTGGCTTTTCACGTGGTAGTTATCCCACAGTCTGGTTTGCTAGCCCAAATTAGTTCGCTCAGATAGCACTCGGGGCATTCAGGCCAGATCCTTACTCTAAGCGATGCAGCCCGCGCCTCCCTGCCCAGCCCCCGCTTGCTAGTGGTGGGTGCAGGCGTCTGTGCTGCTTCTCCACTGGGGGAATTATCATTGGGCTTGTAATCTGTGGGTTTTAATTGTTTATTTATTTTTCCTCCCTGTTACGTTGCCTTCTGTGCTTCCAAGGCTCGGCACAGACTCAGCAGTGAGAGTGTTTCCTGGTGTTTGGAAACTTCTCTCTTTTTAAGACTCCCTTCCTGAGATGGAGCTCCATCCCTCCCTCTTTTGTCTCTTTTTTTGTCTTTTATATTTTTTCCTATCTCCTTTCGAAGACAATGGGCTGCTTTTCTGGGTGCCTGATGTCCTCTGCTGGCATTCAGAAGTTGTTTCGTGGAATTTACTCGGCGTTTAAATGTTCTTTTGATGAATTTGTGGGGGAGAAAGTGGTCTCCCCGTCCTATTCCTCTGCCATCTTAACTCCTCCTCCAATAAGATGGTTTTAAAGGAAAGGCCTCTACTATGAGTAACAAATAGTGCTTGGATGGTTAGACTGTGTAGAAGTTGTCTAGAACAGTCAGCTATGGGGAATGTGTCAATAGGAAATGATTGAAAGAGTTTCTGTGTGACAAAGTGGGCCAGATTAAAGCAAAGTCTCACAAGTTTTAGTGGTCAACGTAGGCAGCAGGATCTAGTAACATTTTCTAACCAGGTCAAAGAGTAAATAGCATTGTCTGGGAAATTCAGATCAGCAGAGAAGGTGAAACAAAAAGAACAATAAATTAAGAGGGGTTTTCCTGAAAATGTAACAGCTGTTCTATTTTTAATAATGGAAAAAATGATTAGAAAGCAGGAAAAAACAGATAGGAAAGAGGCAGAGAACTGATAAAGGTGTATAAAGGAATGAGTGGGTATGAAATGTTACCCCTCTGTCATCAAGCACAGATAGAGTGGATACGGGAGGAGCTTAGAGGTTAAGAAGTGTTCATTGTGGCCCAGAAAACATTGGTAAGACAGATTTTTGAGAACAGATGAGATTGAGGGTTGTCTGACATCAGTGTTTCAGCTGACAATTTGATGTAGCTGAGCTTCCAAGACAGCCTCTTTCCCTCGCCACCGGCCTTGGGGGAGAAGGGGAAAGATGCTTCTCCCCTTTGGGCTCTGATCTTGCTCGTAATAAGGTCTTCTGAGAATGAAATCTCACTGAAGCTTTCAGAACTGGGTAGGAGAAATGTTACCTCTTAAAAGTGCCTGGGAACTGATTAAAGCTTTGTGTTTCCATGGTTATAGATAACATACATATCCTTTCATCAGTATATGCCTATGTCACAAGAGAGACAAAGTCAAAATATATGGTTGAGTCATTTCATGTAAATGTTTACCAGGGGAAGGAAAGAAGTAAAAGCACATATTTCTATTTTTCCTGTGTCATCTTCATTATGGGCAGGACAAACTAATATTGGCTGCATTTCTTTCTGAAGAGCTCAGCTTGAATTGATTTCTCTCCCAACTCTAAAAGCATCTTTTCCTGTAGCACATTTATCTGGCAATTTGTCCTGCTCTGCCTTCTGTTGTTGACTGAGGACTTAAGTTTCTGCATCCTCCTGCAACATGGATACATATAGACAGATTTCTGTAAAAGTAAGGAGCAGGTGGGTTGTTTACCTGGTTTTGTCCACTCTGGATACCAGAATCTAAACGCCCATAATTATGTAAGTAAATGTGACAGTATTTTTCAGCTGCTGTTGTTCAGTCGCTAAGTTGCATCCAACTGTTTGTGACCCCATGGGCTGCAGCTCACCAGGCTTCCCCGTCCTTCACTATCTACCATAGTTTGCTCAAACTCATGTCCATTTAGTCAGTGATGCCATCCAACCACCTCATCCTCCGCCGCCCCCTTATCATCTTGCCCTTAATCTTTCCCAGCATCAGGTTTTTCCCAATGAGTCGGCTCTGCATCAGGTAGCCAAAGTACTGGAGCTTTTTTTTTGTTGTTTTTCACTAAGTCATTAAATCTTCAGTCGGCCAGTAGGAGCCCTGTCTTTGGGGGATAAAGAGATGCATCCTGCACTCTGCCCTGTGCTCTGTTCTCATGGTTGGGTCTGCTGAGGGCTTTCCCAGTCTGGTTTTGAGGCCCATATTTAGGGACTTTGTTTTATTTCATTTTTTCCAAATACTGAGTTCCATATTTTAATATTCCTGCCCTACCCTGCCACCTATACCATTGAAGAGTTGTGGTGTATGCTACAGTTCTTCCTCTCTCATCTGAGTATTTTAATTATTTCTATAATATAGAAATATTATAGATATCAGTATTTTTCTTTCCTTGTGACAGCAGTAATTGAAAAATGTAAAAACCCTGAGGTGGGCATTCGTTGTTTGTAAGTTTTGCCATACTGAAAATGCTTATCCTTTTTTATGGCAAAAAAAATTATCTTTGGTAAATTACTCTTTATCCAGCTTAGATTATGATATTTGACTGGAATTGTCCCTATTCACAACTCCAGTAATGTTCCATGACTACTGTTAACTGCAATGATGTGTTTAGGGATGGGCATACGGTCCTATTCTGGCCAATGAGAGTCAGTCCTAAGACTGGAAGTTTCACTCACTGTGAAACAGAAAAAGCTTTGACTTTCTTGCTGGACTCAGGACAAGTGCTGGTGCAGCCATCCTGTGAATAAGACAAATGGTGACTTAAGAATAAAATGTTCACTGAGGAAGTGAAGGCACAAAACATAAAAAGGAGAAACCAGACCTGGGTCAAGACTCACTGAAAGAAATCAGCCCCTGGAATGCTCAAATACATGTCTCAATAAATTCAATTTTGCTTAAGCTACTTGCATTTTTTTGTCACTTACAACTGAAAAAATGTAAGCCATGATGGGTAAAGCTGCTTTAAATATCCATTTGAAGGAGTTTGTGTAGATACACATTTTCAAAAACCACTTAATAAATATATTACTGACTCCTTGGAGTTCAAAATGAAAATGGATCCCTGACTTACTAATGCTTTGATATTTTCTATGTGTTTACTTATCAATTTATTCACTACATCTAGTGAGGTCATAATCAACATCAAATATTTTGCTGGATTCTGAGAATAAACTGGTGAGCAAAAGGAGATGTGGTTCCTGATCAGTGGAGCTTACTGTCAGTGGGGAAGCCAGACATTATTAAAGAGAGACACACATCAAATCAAGATGTTAAGAATTAAAGAGATTGAAGAGAGACTTTGTAGGCTGAATATACATGATTTATTGGTGCATTGGTTATGGGGAGTAGGTATAGGGGATGGAGCCCAGGTTCCCACATAATGTAAGTGTAGATGGTGGTATCATTTAATGAGATGTAAGACCTAGAGAAAAGCATGGAAATCCTCTCTAAGACATTTTGAGTTGTTTTTGAAGCTTCCAAGAAATCATAAAAAGCCAGTTGAATATATTGGTAAAAGTACTAAATATTTTCTTTGCCAAAGGCTTAAGAAATTGCTGTTTAATTATTTCATGCTCAGTACTGTACGAGTTGCATTTATACCTTGTTTTATAGACTCCTTTCAAGGGAATATATATGTATACACATGTAATGTATACATACATATATATGTATGTACGTTTTATACATATATAAAACACATGTGTATGTGTGTATTACATGCACACACATATGTTTGCACATGTATACTATATATACACATATACACATGCATGTATTTCATACACAAAGCACAGTGTTTTGTACCTCATGGTGATTAAATATTTATTTTAATGGGTATGCATCCTTTTTTTCCTGCATAGATCACATGAGTTTATTTTCATTCTGTATTTATCAACAACCTGATCCATATGGCACAGAGGAAATGTAGCAGTTCTAAAATGCATGTGATACATATTAAAGCCCTACTAAAGATAGGAATTGATTGAGCGAACAAGATTGAGCGACTTCACTTTCACTTTTTACTTTCATGCGTTGGAGAAGGAAATGGCAACTCACTCCAGTGTTCTTGCCTGGAGAATCCCAGGGACGGGGGAGCCTGGTGGCTGCCGTCTATGGGGTCGCCCAGAGTCGGACACGACTGAAGTGACTTAGCAGTAGCAGTAGCAAAGATAGGAATGCAGTGTAGGAGAACTGTATTCTTCTACATAAAATTGCAAGTACATAAAACCTGATACTGAATCATTGCTTTTGAGAACTTCATAATAAGCTCTCAATTTCGGTTCAGTTCTGTTCAGTTGCTCAGTCATGTCTGACTCTGCGACCCCATGGACTGCAGCACACCAGACTTCCCTGTCCTTCACCATCTCCTGGAGCTTGCTCAAACTCCTATCCATTGAGTTAATGATGCCATCCAACCATCTCATCCTCTGTCATCCCCTTCTCCTCTTGCCTTCCATCTTTCCCAGAATCAGTGTCTTTTCCAGTGAGTCAGTTCTTCGCATCAGGTGTCCAAAGTACTGGAGTTTCAGCTTCAGCATCAGTCCTTCCAATGACTATTCAGGACTGATTTCCTTTAGGATTGACTGGGTTTAATCTTGCAGTCCAAACACTCCCGTTCAAAAGCATCAATTCTTTGATGCTCAGCTTTCTTTATGGTAAAACTCTCACATCCATACATGACTACTGAAAAAACCATAGCTTTGACTAGATGGGGCTTTGTAATGTAATGCCTCTGTAATGTAAGTACTTTGTAAAGTAATGCCTCTGCTTTTTAATATGCTGTCTAGGTTTGTCATTGCTTTCCTTCCAAGGAGCAAGTGTCTTTTAATTTCATGGATGAAGTCACCATCTGCAGTGTTGGTGCAATAAAGCTCTCAATTTACCTAACATTTTATGTTTCTTGGTTATGAAATCCTTGAAAATGTTAGTGGAGGTCTCTGATTTTCCAATAATGAAACATTTGTGCTAGTCAAAATAAGAAGCTGAACATAAAGTAGAAGATGAATATAAGTTATGGGTCAGAGTGTAGATTCTGTTGCCAAAGGTAGTATATAGGAAGAATTGGAGGATGGAGAAGTCTTGGTTAATTCATTGGTCATCATGAAGACTTTATCCAGGGTTGATAATACCTGGGGTCTTCTGCTCATTCCAAGAGGAGGAAAAAAGCTTTTAATCTGAGAGGAGGAACATTCATGAGGCCCTGAAATACCTTCCCTGCACTCCATCCCTGCTTCTTTTCTAGTTAGTCATCTGTGGAATAGTGAAGGAACATGGGCTAATGTGATATCTTGAGTTCAAATCCCACTTTGCCACTTATTTGCTGAATTGACATGGGTCAGTCACCTGATATCTTTGGCTCTCACCTTTCTTGTTTATAGATTGAGATTAAATTATGATGATTCAGCAAGATTGTGTGGTTATTAATCTATCTGCTTTAAATAAAAGTAAATACATGTAAAAATTAATAAAATTAAATCTCATCACAGTCTCAATTTTATCAGGTTGGTAGAAATTTAGTTTAAACTGGGAACTCTTACTGCAAGTAGTAATTTATTTATATTTTGCTGTTATGGAAATTTGTTTCTTGTTGTTGTTGTTGTCCAGTCACTAAGTTGTGTCCAACTATTTGGGATCCCATGAACTCCAACACACCAGGTCTCCCTGTCCCTCTCTCTCTCTCTGAGTTTGCTCAAGTTCATGTCCATGAACTGGTCTTATTGTATAGGTTGAATTTAAATGCCTATTCAGTTTTTCCAGGAACATGATTTTTAAAAAAAAGACAAAGTAGGCACATAATTACAAAAAAAAGAGGCAGACTATAAATTTCCTTTTAGTAAAAAGAATAGAGATGTGAGGAATCTCCAGTAGCTGTTCAGAGTCATTTATCTGCTAATTGTTTTTACTTTTACAGATCATTGAGAATACAAAAGTCAAGACCTTTTTTTTTTTTTGGCCATGCAGCTTGTGGGAGTTTTGTTCCCAGACCAGAGATAGAACTGAGGCCCTCCTCAGTAAGAGGGAGAAGTCCTAACCACTGCACTACCAGGGAATTCCCAGATATTCTTATTTTGTCCACTGAAACTGAAGTACTACTTTTCCCAGATGATAGCCCTTTATCGCCGCACATTTGGAAAGGTAGGGTGGAAAGGGTAAATAGATAAACCCACGTACACTCAGTAGTAGAGTGCAAGTGCATTTAAATCACAATTGTACTTGGTGTTGTGATTGTGCGTAATGTTGAGGTTTTCATTACTTTACCAAAGCAGGGGAGTTACCCTTTATGTAGCCGTTTGTTTAATGTGCTTATTAAGTGCCAACGGTGGCTAAACACGGCGCATGCAACACAAAATAAGTGCCCACCCTGAGAGCTTATAATCTGTATTGGTGTAAGAAAGGGAGAGAAACTTCAGGTAAAATGGGCAAGTTAAGAGAACAATACAGACCTACAAAGAAGTCAGCTGGTTTGGAATCAGAAGAGAAGCTATGCTGGAGATGGTGATAAATGGCAATCAAGCATAAGCCTGTGATAGAATTGACCATAAATGGAAAGAATAAGGCCTTGAATGACTAGATGTATTTTCTAAAAGTACTTAATGCTTTTAGTCAGAAGCTGATTTATGAAATATTGAATTTCTATGCCCTAAAAATGTCTCCAGATGTGTTTTATTCCTGTCTTCCAGCAATTTCTATTACTTTCCTATTTATTCTGTCTCATGGCTTTTCTGAAGAATTTTTTCTTTATGTTTTATGCATGAGAATCATTATCCAACCTTCAATTAAGACTGAGGCTTTTCCAATTGGGATTACTTCATTAAAATCTCCTGATTGCATGTTACTGTGTGGCCTTCTTCTTATATTCTCCATGAATATAATAAATATGATAAATAAATATTTATAAATAATTATATAATGATAGTAATATAATATGTAAATAAATAAATGCAGCATATCATACTGTTGCAAAAATTAAGAAAGCATTTATGTGAATACACCAAAGTTATGATTCATATGAAAGCACTTGCTTTCCACTGATACTAGTTTCTTTTCTTCAGAATTCTACCTCTGAATTTTTCTAAGAAATCACTTATTCCAAAAGATTATTTCTGGGAACTCAAAAATTTGAAATATTTAACTCCTTTCTGGCTGAAAAAGGGAAGAATATCTCTAAAAGGGCATGTAAAAAGTTAGATTTGGTTCAAAAATATTTTTCTTAATGCTTAGCAAAAAGCATTTGCCTTTGTTTCTAAAGAAGACCTGAATATTTTTTATTGCAATGTATTTCACATGCCATAAAATTTGACACTTAAAAATATAAAATCTGATCGCTTTCAATATAGTCACAAAGTTGTACAATCATTGCCACTAACTAATTTCAGAATATTTTCATGGCCCTAAATTGAAATCCTGTACTTGTTAGTAGCCATTGTTCACTGTGACTTTCTTCTAGTTTTTGGAAAACCCTAATTAATGTTCGGTTTCAATAGGTTTGTCTTTCTGGGAATTTCATATAAATGAAGTCGTATAACATGTGACCTTTGTGCCTGGCTTCTTCCATGCAGTATAATGTTTATGAAGATTACCATGTAGTCACATTAACATTAGTTCATTCCTTTTCATGGATAAATAATATTTCATTGAATGGAACTTTGCTGATGGGAATGTTAAATGGTGAGAAATAGTTTGGCAGTTCTTCCAAAAGTTAAACATAAAGTTACCTTGACCCAGCAATTCCATCCTATGAATACATATCCAAGAGAATGGAAAATATATATTCAAACAAAAACTTATACATGGGCAGTTGCACCTGTTAGGGCAACAGGCAGAGGCTCTTTTCTTCTAGAACGGTCAGTAATAACAATGAAGTGAGCCTAAGCTTTCAGGAGCCATTTCTTGGGTCTGATTTTGAAGCCACACAGTAGAGACCTGTGCCAAGAGAAAAAGGAACTCTTTCGGCAAGACAACTCCTACCACCTTCTTGTTAGCATGTTTGCCCCAGGAAAACATACCCATGCAGATAAACCCATAAGAGGAGCCCTGAGCCTGCCAACACAAACCCTTCACCACCATATTCAGAGATCAAGCCCTGAGCCTTTGGAGTGGGAGTATGGACTCCAAGACCCTAGACTACCAGAGAACTGTCCCTGCTGCTGCTGCTAAGTTGCTTCAGTCGTGTCCGACTCTGTGCGACCCAATAGACGGCAGCCCACCAGACTCCACCGTCCCTGGGATTCTCCAGACAAGAACACTGGAGTGGATTGCCGTTTTCTTCTCCAATGCATGAAAGTGAAAAGTGAAAGTGAAGTCGCTCAGTCGTGTCCGACTCTTAGCGACCTCATGGACTGCAGCCTACCAGGTTCCTCTACCCATGGGATTTTCCAGACAAGAGTACTGGAGTGGGGTGCCTCCCTAGGGAGTATCAAATAGTGAGAACTCACACAAAGAAAACCACTTGAACACAAGCCCCAGCATCACCCAACCACCAGTAGCACCCTGTGCAGGATGCCTCATCCAAACTACAAACAAAAAAGTACAAACCCAATCATCAGCAGACAGGATTACCACCTCACTCAGCCTTACCCATCAGAGGAAAACCAAACAAAAACTCAGCACAAATCTCATTCTACACAAAGCTTACACAAACCACTGGGTCAACCTTAGAAGGGTAGAAACCAAAAGGAAGAAAGAATTCAACCTTGAAGCCTGGGAAAAGAAAACCTCAAACACAATAAGTTTAAAAAAAAAATAATGAAAATACAGAGAAACACTACACAAATGAAGAAACAAACTAGAAACACAAAAGTCCAAATAAATGAAGAGAAAATAGGCAAACTACCTGAAAAAGAATTCAGAATAATGATAGTAAAGGTGATTAAAAAAAAAAAAAAAACCTTGAAAACAGGATGAAGAATTGCAAGAATCAATTAACAAAGACCCAGAAGAATTAAAGAATAAATATACAGAGACAAACAACAAAATTACTGAAATTAAAAATACTCTAGAAGGAATCAGTAACAATACCTGAAGCAGAAGAATGAATCAGTGAGCTGGAAGATAAAATGGTAGAAATAACTTCTGAAGAGCAGAACAAAGTAAAAAGAATGTAAAGAACTGAGAACTCTGAAACCTGTGGGACAATATCAAACACACCAACATTCGAATTATAGGGGTCCCAGAAGAAGAAGAGGAAAAGAAAGGGTGCAAAAAAGTTTTTGAAGAGATTATAGTTGAAAATTTCCCCAACATGGGAAAGGAAATAATCAATCAACTCCTATAGGGGCAAAGAGTCCCATACAGGATAAACCAAAGGAGAAATACACCAAGACACATACTAATCAAATTAACAAAGACTAAACACACACACAAAAAAAGAATATTAAAAGCAAGGGAAAAGCAACAAGTAACATACAAGGGAAATCCCACACATTTAACAGCTGATCTTTCAGCAGAAACTCTGCAGGCCAGAAGAGAATGGCAGGATATATTTAAAGGACTGAAAGGGAAAAATCTACAACAAAGATTATTGTAACTGGCAAGGATCTCATTCAAAATTGATGGAGAAATCAAAAGCTTTTCAGACAAGCAAAAGTTAAGAGAATTCAGTACCACCAAACCAGCATTATAACAAATGTTAAAGGGACTTATACAGTCAAGAAATACAAGAAAAGAAAAATATCTACAAAATCAAACCCTGAACAATTAAGAAAATGGCAATAGGAACATATATATCAATAATTACTTTAAATGTAAATGGATTAAATGCTCCAACCAAAAGACACAGACTGGTGGAATGGATACAAAAACAAGACCCATATATATCCTGTCTACAAGAAACCCACTTCAGACCTAAAGACAAATATAGATTGAAAGTGAGAAGATAGAAAAATACATTCCATGCAAATGGGAAGAAAAAGAAAGCTGGAGTAGCAAACCTCATACCAGATAAAATAGACCTAAAAATAAAGAATATTACAAGAAATAAGGAAAGACACTACATAATGATCAAGGGATCAATCCAAGAGAAAGACATAACAATTGTAAATATCTATGCACCCAACATAGGAGCACCTTGATATATAGACAAACACTAACAGACATAAAAGGAGAAATTGACAGTAACACAATAATAGTAGGAGACTTTAACACCAATGGACAGATCATCAAAACAGAAAACAGTAAGGAAGCACAAGTCTTCAATGATACATTAGATGAGATAGATCTCACTGACATCTTCAGGACATTCCATCCAAATGCAGAAGAATATACCTTCTTCTCAAGTGCACACGAACATTCTGCAAGATAGGCAACATCTTAGGTCACAAATCAAACCTCAGTAAATTTAAGAAAATTGAAATCATATCAAGCATCTTCTCTAACTACAGCACTATGAGACTAGATATCAATTATAAGAAAAAAACTAAAAAACACAAACACATGGAGATTCAACAATACGTTTCTAAATAACCAACAGGTTACTGAAGAAATCAAAAGGGAAATCAAAAAATTTCTAAAAACAAATGACAATGAAAATACAACTCAAAACCTATGGGATGCAGCAAAAGCAGTTCTGAGAGGGAAGTTTATAACAGTACAATCCTACCTCAAGAAACAAGAAAAACATCGATTAGACAACCAAACTTTACACATAAAACAACTGGAAAAAGAAAGAACAAAAAACTCCCAAAATTAGCAGAAGGAAATAAATCATAAAGATCAGAGCAGAAATAAATGAAAAAGAAATGAAAAAAACAATAGTAAAGTTTAATAAAACTAAAAGCTGGTTCTTTGAGAAGATTAACAAAATTGACAAACCTTTAGCCAGACTCATTAAGAAAAAAAGAGAGAAGAATCAAACCAACAGAATTAGAAATAAAAAAGAAGTTACAACAGACAATGCAGAAATGCAAAGGATTATAAGAGACTATTATGAACAACTATATGTCAATAAAATGGATAACGTAGAAGAAATGAACTGATTCTTAGAAAATTTCAATCTTCCAAGACTGAACAGAGGATGAGATGGTTGGATGGCATCACCGACTCAGTGGACATGGGTTTGGGTAAACTCCAGGAGTTGGTGATGGATAGGGAAGCCTGGCATGCTGAGGTTCGTGGGGTTGCAAAGAGTCGGACACGACTGAGCGACTGAACTGAACTGATGGGTGATTCATGTTGCGATTGGACAGAAAACAACAAAATTCTGTAAAGCAATTATCCTTCAATTAAAAATTAATTAAATATAAAAAAACTTATACATGAATGTTCATAGCAGCAGCATCAACAGATTAATTGATGAACAATGTTTTATAGTTTTCAGTGTATTAGTTTATACTTTTTAAATTAATTTTTTCCAAGTATTTTACACTTTGATGTGATTATAAATGGAATTTTTTTAAAATTTATTTTCTGATTGGTCATTGCTGCTGTATAGAAATTCAACTAATTTTTGCATACTGATCTTGCACCCTGCCATCTTGTTGAATTATTAGCTTGAAAAATTTTTTGTGGATTCCTAGGATATTTTATGGAGAAGACAATGACACCCCACTCCAGTACTCTTGCCTGGAAAATCCTATGGACCGAGGAGCCTGGTGGGCTGCAGTCCATGGGGTCGCTAAGAGTTGGACACGACTAAGTGATTTCACTTTCACTTTTCACTTTCATGAATTGGAGAAGGCAATGGCACCCCACTCCAGTACTCTTGCTTGGAAAATCCCATGGACGGAGGAGCCTGTTAGGCTGCAATCCATGGGGTCGCTAGAGTTGGACACGACTGAGAGACTTCACTTTCCCTTTTCACTTTCACGCATTGGAGAAGGAAATGGCAACCCACTCCACTGTTCTTGCCTGGAGAATCCCCAGGGACGGGGGAGCCTGGTGGGCTGCCTTCTCTGGGGTCGCACAGAGTCGGACACGACTGAAGCGACTTAGCAGCAGCAGCAGCAGGATATTTTATGTATACGACTACATCTTCTCTAAATAGAAGTAATTTTATTTTTCCTTTCCTATCTAGATGCCTTTTATTTCTTTTTCTTTTCTAATTTCCCTGGATAGAATCTCTGGGATAATGTTGAATAGACATGATAAGAATGGGCATCTTGACTTGTTCCTGATTTGGGGGAAATCTTTCAGTATTTCATCATGAAGTATGATTTTTTTTTTAATTTTTTAATTTAAATTTATTTATTTTAATTAGAGGCTAATTACTTTACAATATTGTATTGGTTTTGCCATACATCAACATGAATCTGCCATGGGTGTACACATGTTCCCAATCCTGAACCCCCCTCCCACCTCCCTCCCCATACCATCCCTCAGGGTCATCCCAGTGCACCAGCCCCAAGCTTCCTGTATCTGGCATCGAACGTGGACTGGTGATTCATTTCTTATATGATGTACCCCAATGTTCATCGCAGCACTGTTTATAATAGCCAAGACACAGAAACAACCTAGATGTCCATCAGCAGATGAATGGATAAGAAAGCTGTGGTACATATACACAATGGAGTATTACTCAGCCATTAAAAAGAATACATTTGAATCAGTTCTAATAAGGTGGATGAAACTGGAGCCTATTATACAGAGTGAAGTAAGCCAGAAAGAAAAACACTGATACAGTATACTAACACATATATATGGAATTTAGAAAGATGGTAATGATAACCCTGTATGCAAGACAGCAAAAGAGACACAGATGTATAGAACAGTCTTTTGGACTCTGTGGGGGGCGCGGGGGGATGATTTGGAGAATGGCATTGAAGTATGATATTAATCATAGGTTTTTCATTTATGTCCTTTATCAAATTGGATAAGTTCTCTTTTATTCTTATAACATCTTTAAGATGTTCATATGGTTTTTGTCCTTTTTTCAATTATATGAAGCTGTACATTGATTTCCATATGTTGAACTAATCTTGCATTCCTGCAATATATCTCACTTAGCTATAAGTAAATAATTCTTATGTGCTGAATTTAGTTTGTTAGTGTTTTGTTGATGATGTTTGCATATATATTCATAAGAGACATTGGTCTGTAATTTTCTTTTCATGTATGTTTCTACCTGGTTTTGGTGTCAGGGCAATACTGGCCTCACTGAATGTATTGGGAAGTTGCTCTTCTTCCTATGTTTATGTTTCATTTTATTTGGGGGTGCATTAACAAATACATTAATTTCTCTTTAAACATTTAGTAGAATTCATCAATGAAGCCATCTGTGCCTGGACTTTGATTACTAATTTGATCTGTTCACTTACTATAGGTCTGCTCAGATGCTCTGTATCTTCTGAAGTCAGTTTCAGTAGTTTGTGTCTTTTTAGGAATTCGTTAATTCTGACTGTTAGCTAATTTTCAGGTATATACTTTCTATAGTATGCCCTTATGATTCTTTTCATTTCTGTAAATTCATAGTAATATCCCATCTTCCATGCTACTGCATAAACCTATAGAACTAAGTACACTAACATTTTCGTGTTTCCCAGCCATAGACAAGAATCCACTGAAATATAAAAGTACATCATTATTGATCTTATTCTAAATTTTATGAAAATGAACCACAATTCTTCCTCAAATTTTTTTTATAATTACATTTTCTATTATTAATCTGATTTATTGCACTGTCATCCTGTATTAGTTGGGATTTAGTTACCAATGTGTTTGAACAAAGCAAGTCTTTTTTTAAAGTCAGATATTTGGCATCCAACATGGATGGACAGGGGACTGGGCTGGCTCCAGGACCATGCCACTTCCACCATGATCCATTCCATGAAAATGGATGTCCTGTGTTCTGTTTAACACTGGAGAATGAGGAACTCTGCTCTAGGACTCCTGCGAGAGCTGCCTCAGAAAGTCAAATGCGTCTGTGATTATCTTTGCCAGCAGGATCCAGGTTTGGGCCCATCCTACTTTTATTCATTCTCAAGATGATACTGCCAGGACACACTTTGGTTTCTTACTGGTTTTACTGTAATTCATTTTAGTCACCACAGCTTGAGCCACTTAGAAATGTAATCACACTTTAAGAGTAATTTTCTTTTTAGATGAAAATATCTCTCTCCAGTGGTACCTTTTAAAATGTGTTGTCTCTTTCTGCTTTCACATTATTGTTAGAGAATTTCTATTGTACTCTTCATGTAACTCTTTACATAACTGCTACTGTTTGCATATTTTGTTCCTTGAATTAAAGTTTACTTCAATTCACTCTCTACACATTTCTGAGATGGAAAGTACTTAGTATTTGAAAGAAGAATATCTATCTACCTTTAAACTGTCTGTGACTATGATGATATAATGCTAGAGAAACAAATATTTACTTGAAGCCAAAAGAAAAGGAAAAAAAAATTATATGACAAGGGGAAAATCTATAATAACAAACTGTACTGCTGCTGCTAAGTCACTTCAGTCGTGTCCGACTCTACACGACCCCAGAGACGGCAGCCCCCCAGGCTCCCCCATCCCTGGGATTCTCCAGGCAGGAACACTGGAGTGGGTTGCCATTTCCTTCTCCAATGCATGAAAGGAAAAGTGAAAGTGAAGTCGCTCAGTCGTGTCCAACTCTTCGAGACACCACGGACTGCAGCCTACCAGGCTCCTCCATCCATGGGATTTTCCAGGTGAGAGTCCTGGAGTGGGGTGCCATTGCCTTCTCCAACAAACTATAATCTTTTCTTAAATCAATGGGGAAAATTGCCAACCTAGAACCTTGAATGAAGAGTAATTTTCAATTATTTGTTCTCTTTTGACTTAAATTCATTTGTACTATGGCATGAAATAAAAGGCCCTCGGATTTGAAAAATAACATCAGGTACGATTGGCAGAACACAATTGTATAAATTTTTTTCTTGGTCTCTTCATTCTACCTAGGTATCTACTCTGCATTCATTATGCATTCTTAGTAAAAAAAAAAAAAATGTTCTTTCTCTGCCTTAATCCACCTATATCCATGTTTATTTGAATGAAATGTCTTGGCAGTTCTCTCTTTTCATTATAAACTCTCTTCCATCTCTGGTGTACATAGAGAAGCATGCACAAGTTGCTTTAAGCATGAAGCAAGATGAACGAAAGTGATTTTAGCATGTTTTATGCTGACATCATGTTGGTTTTATTATAAACTATGCCCCATGCTTTCTTACTAAGTGAAATCCTAGCATATCATATAGAAAGTTACCATCACAGAGTATATATTTAAATAACTCAAAACTTGACTATTTTTAACTTCCAGAGAGATCAATTACTATATTAAAACCTTTAAAATTGTCAAAAAAAAAAAAAAAAAACCTAGCAGTATCAATTACAGAGCCAGTGGCTAACTGATCTTGCAAGTATTTACAAGTGTTCTGACCAGATCCTCCTGGGAAGGTGGACGTGGAAGCTTAGGGAGGTTATTAGAAGAAGAGAAGGATGAGACCTAGCTCCAAAGCCTGCACTCTTTCCATGCGCTAGATGTGCTCAGCAGTGGCACACAAATGAATTTGAGGTGGTTTATCACAATGTGTCCTAGAAAAACATAGTGGTTATATCAAGCTTGTGATTTCTCAGGCATCCTTGCACAGGAAAACACTTATGTTAAAATATTCAAAGACTTCTAAAAATATTAAGCAAATACTAGGCTTGGGCATGGTGCAAGGATGAGCAAAATTTGGAAAACATGGTGTATCACCAGCTGCCCTTACTAAACAAAACTGCCTGTCAAATGAGAACAAAAAAGAGTTTGGTCAATCCTAAGAAGTTCTAGGCTGAAAGCATGTGAGACCAGTAGTCCCTCACTACCTGTATGCCCACGGGCATGGAATGGACCTTACTGTACACCATAGTCTAGAAACTAAAGACTGCATTTCCCACAAGCCGTCACAGTCAGGCTCCACCGTGATCTCTCATCAGCCCAGGATATGGGAGACACAGCAATCGCACCTATTTATCACCTTCCTGACTGTCCCGTCATAATCATTTAAGAGCATACATGAGACCTAAGAGGACACCCCATTTCTGCTGCTTGTGCTGCCTCTGCAGGGAACCTGGCTCACAGGAGCATTTGGTTTTCTGTGGTAGCTGCAGCCGAGCTCCCTGACTCCACCCTCAGTTTCATCAGTGACCTATTTCACCAATATGTACCTCATCACATAGAGTTAGGGTAAGGTTGAAGGCAAGAGAGCACCTGTGGTGGGCTATGTAGAAAAAAAGTTACTTAGCAGTTTTGAGGTGACTCCCAACAGTTTTGAAAGGACTGAAGAAAGAGGCTCTAGGCTGGCTTGGCAGGGATTACTCTCAGAAAATATAAATGGCCTGACCAGAAGCTGCTTCCTCTGCTACAGTCTGGAAGATGACGAATCAGAGGACCAACACCACCATTGTTAACTTAAGACTCATTTCATTTACCGTGATCCATGCAGCATATACTTTGGCCACCTGATGTGAAGAGCTGACTCATTTGAAAAGACCCTGATGCTGGGAAAGATTGAGGGTGGGAGAAGGGGACGACAGAGGATGAGATGGTTGGATGGCATCACCGACTCAATGGACATGAGTTTGGGTAAACTCCAGGAGTTGGTGATGGACAGGGAGGCCTGGAGTGCTGCCGTTTATGGGGTTGCAAAGAGTCAGACACGACTGAAGTGAATTAGCAAGCACACATGCACTAAGTGATTGTGATGTATTCATTCCAACTTCATTCTTTTATTTTTGTATCCCTCTTTTTCACATTTTAAAATAATCAGTGATGAAAAATACAGAGCTTCCCTTTAAATGTAACCATAACACTAGCCTACCAAATGCATATGTAAAATACATTGTAAAGTGCTACACTTGACAAAAATTGTATTATTCCTCTCCCTCCCCCTAAAGGAGACCTTCGATGCTTTGTCCTTTTTTTCACACATTGTTCTGTAGGTGGCGCCATTGCTGCACAGCACCAGGTCATTTGCAAAAGAACTGGCCTTGAAGAGGACTGGAAACAGGTTAATTTGAAGGATCCCTTTGGAACTCTGGCTTGTGGTTGGGTCAGAACTAAGTATTTTCGAGTTTTATCTGTGCTAAGATGTTGGTGGGTTACCTGTACGCTCTGGGAATTAAAGGTTAAAACAAGCTTGAGTTTGTTAGCAAAAGAGAAGGTGCAATTCAGAGAGATGCTCTTGACAGCCCAGTTCATGCCGTGTTTCGCTCCTTTCAGGGCTCACCTGGGCCAGAATAAAAACATGCCACCTTGCTTGAGTTCATCCTCACCTGTGGGAAGGTGGGCAAGGACAGCTCCCTGGGAAAGGAAGATATGACAGTGGAGATACCCTCATTTTCATGCAAACACCTCCTTTTTCTTCCTCTTGTCCAAATGCCCTTTCTTATCTTAGTAACAAAACATTGGGTCTCTTTCTGACTTTTGCTTTATGGACTAAATTATCCCCTCCAAACTTTATTTTGGAAGAAATAATAAAGTAGAATATGAATGTGAGTAATAAAGCCCAAATAAAAATAAATTCTGAGGCTCAGTGACCTATTCAGGGAGCCAGACAATATAACTGCAGTCCCTTCAACTCTTGAAATCCTCTAGCAAATTTGAAAATAGGTGCAAGAACAATAATTCCTAGAAAACCTCAGTAACTTATAAATAAGTTTGAGTCACATATTTGTGAAAGTATGAAGTCGCATTAATAACATACTTAGGTTGATAGCTAGCCCTATCAAAAATAAAAGCACTCAGTAGAGATCCACCCAATGATAACTCTGTGTCAGCTCTTTTGAGGGAAGTCTACCATCTTTCCTACACATTGATCTGCTATGTGCTTCAGAGAAAATACTTTATACAGCACAAACACATTTGTGTGATAGGAAGTGAACCCTACCCACGAAGATTATGACGCAGTTAGCTCTAAGGCAATACTTGAGAATCTATATTCATAAATGCTCTATAAATCACTCCAAAAATTTGATAAATCTTGGCCTGTACAAAAGGAATAAGAAAATTGATGGTTAACACTAGAAACAGCGTGGCTACACTCACAGTATTTGTGATACAATACTAAAAAAAAAAACACTCTGCACTTAAAAAATTTGGAAATGAATAAAAGGAAGGGCTGAAGGTGAGAAGTGGAGATTTGGATTTCAAAACTCTGGAATTTAAATCCTTTTACTCTGACTTCCAATGGCCCCTTGATCAACATTGTTTTTTCTCTCAAGTTCTTTTTAATATACTAAGACTAGAATAATACCTTCTGATATCCACTAGAGGAATAAGATTAATTTTGGTAAAAAATATAGTAAATTTTGTGCTGGCCAGATTCTTAATAAGCTTGTCTCTTTGACTGCACTCTTATCTTATTCATCTTAGTGTTATAAACTTGGAATTGAGAAAGTGGTGGAAGCTAAGGCACACAAGTGTACAATTTAAACTTACATAGACCTAGATTGTGTGCATACCAATATGGAGTGGGACAGAAGATAAAGTCGGCAATAAAGTAAGTGTTGCTTCTATCAATGTTTTAAAATAATATGAAAAACCCAACTGCTGCTGCTACTGCTAAGTCGCTTCAGTTGTGTCCGACTCTGTGTGACCCCATAAAGGGCAGACCACCAGGCTCCCCCGTCCCTGGGATTCTCCAGACAAGAACACTGGAGTGGGTTGCCATTTCCTTCTCCAGTGTATGAAAGTGAAAAGTGAAAGTGAAGTCGCTCAGTCACGTCCGACTCTTCGCGACCCCATGGACTGCAGCCTACCAGGCTCCTCCGTCCATGGGATTTTCCAGGCGAGAGTACTGGAGTGGGGTGCCATTGCCTTCTCCGATGAAAAACCCAAAGTAGAATCTAAATATTTCAGCTTTGTCATTAAAAAGAGTCCGAGTCATATGATTGTTTTATTCTTTACTGACTAGGGGTACTATTTTTTATATTAATAAATTCATTTTATTATTGGATTTTATCTTCTTCATTAGCTTTTTTGTTAAATATTTTTGTAATACTGTTTTAGAAGTTAGCCTGAAATTACAACATGTAACCATGACTGCAGTCTACTTTTGTTGCTGTTTAATTGCTAAGTGACGTCTGACTCTTTGGGACCCATGGACTGTAACCTGCCAGGCTTCTCTGTCCATGAGATTTCCCAGGCAATATACTGGAGTGGGTTCCATCTCCTTCTCCAGGGTGTCTTCCTGACCCAGGAATCGCACTCACATCTCCTGCATTGGCAGGCAGATTCTTTAACAGTGAGCCACCTACTTGTCCTATTTCCTAAATATTTCAAGGAGATTATAATAGTTTAATTCCATTTATTCCCTTACTATCATTTTTGCTATAGCTGTCACATTTTTCCTTGTGCATAAATTATAAACTCTTGAACTTCTATAACATTATCTGGAAACACTATCCTTTGACATGAAAATTTTTCTTTGGTATTTCTTCTATTGTAGATCTGCTAGCAACAATTCTCTCAGTTTTGGTTATCTGAAAAATTTCTTCCTCATTTCTTGAAGGGTATTTTCACTCTGTATAGAATCCTAGACTAGAAAGTATCATTTTGTTTTGTTTGCCTCATTCAGTTCTTTAATCATGCCTTCTAGCATATAGATTTGGTCAGTGGTATTTCTTACTGTTATTTTTATAAAGGTTATGTGGTTTTTATTTCGTTTTAAAGATTTTTCTCTTAATTTCTAGAATAATAAGAGCTAAAATTTTCTTTGTTATATATCTTGCTTGCAGTCCACTGAAGTTGAATCTGTGAATTATTTTTCATCAGATTTGAAAAGCTTTCAGCCAAAATTTCTTCAAATAGTTCTTTTTTTTTTTTTAGCTTTACATAATTGTATTAGTTTTGCCAAATATCAAAATGAATCCGCCACAGGTATACATGTGTTCCCCATCCTGAACCCTCCTCCCTCCTCCCTCCCCATACCATCCCTCTGGGTCGTCCCAGTGCTCTAGCCCCAAGCATCCAGTATCGTGCATCGAACCTGGACTGGCATCTCGTTTCATACATGATATTTTACATGTTTCAATGCCATTCTCCCAAATCTTCCCACCCTCTCCCTCTCCCACAGAGTCCATAAGACTGTTCTATACATCAGTGTCTCTTTTGCTGTCTCATACACAGGGTTATTGTTACCATCTTTCTAAATTCCATATATATGCATTAGTATACTGTATTGGTGTTTTTCCTTCTGGCTTACTTCACTCTGTATAATAGGCTCCAGTTTCATCCACCTCATTAGAACTGATTCAAATGTATTCTTTTTAATGGCTGAGTAATACTCCATTGTGTATATGTACCACTGCTTTCTTATCCATTCATCTGCTGATGGACATCTAGGTTGCTTCCATGTCCTGGCTATTATAAACAGTGCTGCGATGAACATTGGGATACACGTGTCTCTTTCCCTTCTGGTTTCCTCAGTGTGTATGCCCAGCAGTGGGATTGCTGGATCATAAGGCAGTTCTATTTCATTTTTTAAGGAATCTCCACACTGTTCTCCATAGTGTCTGTACTAGTTTGCATTCCCACCAACAGTGTAAGAGGGTTCCCTTTTCTCCACACCCTCTCCAGCATTTATTATTTGTAGACTTTTGGATCGCAGCCATTCTGACTGGTGTGAAATGGTACCTCATAGTGGTTTTGATTTGCATTTCTCTGATAATGAGTGATATTGAGCATCTTTTCAATCAAAGAATGTGTTTGTTAGCCATCTGTATGTCTTCTTTGGAGAAATGTCTATTTAGTTCTTTGGCCCAGTCTCAATCTTTCTCCTCTCCTTTAGAGACTCCAGTTACATGCTGGTTAGGCATTTTAGTCAGATCTTACATCTCCTCTGTTTTATTTTGTTCCTTCCTTTCTTTCCTGTCTGTACTTCTCGAATGTTTTCTATTAACCAATTTTGATAATATAACTACTGACTTCTAATTCAGCCTGCTCTGTATTTTGCATTTCTAGAATTTTGGAGTTCTTTTTTATGGATTCTAATTCTCTATTGTAACCCTCCATCTTTTCATCCATGTTGTCTATATTTCCCTCTACATTCTGTTCTTTAACTTATTTTTTCTTTGTTTAAAAAAAAGTATTTTTATATATATTTTGTTAAAATTTAACAACAGTTGAGCTATTTGCTATTAAGTTTCTATAACTCTAAACAATATGCTTCTAACAATACAATTTTGTTTAATTTTATGCATAAATTTAAAATAAGCAATTATTAATCACATTTACTTAAAGTGCTACCTGCTCACTACAACTTCCAGATTATCCTAATCTTAAAGCTTGTGTCCACTGTCTACTTTCTCTCATGTCTCTTGATATCCACCTTTTATTCTGTGTTTTTATAGTATTTGAGGTTCTCTTCTGCTTCCTATACCATTTGTTTCTCATGAGGTCTGTGTTGGAAAAGAACTTTTTTGTAACATAGCTTTCAATACCAACTGCAGAGAATTCTAAGTTCTTTGTATTTCAAAGATGACAAAAAGTCACACCTTAAGAATAGTGTTTTAAGGCACTATATTTCTATGTCTGGAATATGCATGGAAGATGAAATGCTAGAATCTAAGGATCATTCTTGCTAAATATACCCAGCAAAATGCGGTCTGCCACTTACTAGTCAGGAGGAGCGTCATTTATCTGTGCCTACATTTCTCTCTGTGACTTTATTATTACTAGTGGCAATAAACGTGTTTATTTTACTGTTTACTTTCAAAAAAGGGAAGAAAATCTTCTAGATTTGTTCCAACATGAAAAAGATTATCTCTTTCTTTCAAAAATTATAGCTCACATACAAACCTTTTCCTCTCCTAATTTATCAAGTCCACGTCTTCTGTTCCAGCTATAAGTTTTTATTACTTAAGCTACTTCAAAGCCATATGAACTACACAAATATTCTTTATTTATAGACTGAAGCCAGAATGGTTTATTTAGCTATGAGCTGAATTTCTGCTGAAATGCAAGTGTTACATGTGCTTTATACTAGAAGAGCCTCAATCAAACATTGTCTGAGGTGATCTTAATTCTAAGGCATAAAGGGGAATAAATCTAAGAAATTCAAGAGAGTGCAATCCCTGAACCCATTTTAAACCAGCCTCATACATTTTTAAATAGACTCATTTTCTTTTGTTTCCATCAGATTTTATGAAGCCTGTACTATCAGGAATATCTCATACAGGAATATGCCTTCACTATAAGGCACCCTCTCTTCTGTAATTCCAGGAGATGATAGTCCTAGATTTATTTATTCTTTATACCCTTTTAGGTCATATACATTAATATAAATTTGTTTTAGATTATGAGCCATTTATATTATTAGCAACTAGGAGCTAAATGCTGGAAAAGGTGTCCTTCGTGATATTAGCCTTTGTGCTCAAGGAAAGGACTTGCCAATCCCAGCCTTTAGCTTGTACATGGAGAAGAATCCTGATTCTGTAGATGAGGCAGTGAAAGAGTATTTGCCACATTTTCTCTGCACCAAAATCACCATCAAGTCTGAAGTGATAAATATACCCATAAAGAGCCAAAAATTTGAGTGCTTTGCAGGACTCACTTTAGAATAAATGCAGACTTGGGTTAAAGTCTGGTTTAGCAAGTCCACTTAACTATAAGCTTCAGATTTCTCATATCTAATATAGGAATGATACTCTTTTTATACTTTGAATTTGAATAGAGCTTTAGACAACTAATAACATTTCCTTAAATTTCCCCCTTAATTTTGATTTTTACCTAGAACTTAATCAAGGAGAAAAACTAAAGAAAAAATGGGCTGGGATTTTTCATCTTCTAAGTGACTTCATCCATCCTCTTGAGTCCATTCCTTCTGTGTCACTTGAACCCAGAGAATAAAAGGTCTAGAAGAGGGAGAGGGTCATCCTGATTTGTGCTTTGGTGAGAAATGAGTCTATGGTTATCTCTGTGCTCCGTGAATGAGTAGATGAAAAGAAAATTCTCAGGATTTCAAGACAGAAGTTGTAATTGGATGCTTCCAATGTGAGGTGCTACACAAAACCTTTGGTCCTACAATGGGGAATGATCAGATTGTAGAACAGTGGTAGTTTAAATTATCTACCTTGCATCTCCAGGGCTTGACCCTTGCGCTAAGAAGAAAGTCCTGACTTTTGTCTGGGCTGTGGAGCTGCCCACTGTTGCAGAGTCTGCCAAATTAAGGATGCCTCCATCCTATGGGCTATATTGGCAGCTGATTGTTTTTATTGCTACATACTAGAAAATAAAATATACCAAGGAGTATGGGCTCTTTAAAAGGTTGGGCTCTCTTTTATTTTTACATTATTCCCTTGCATGCAGTCCTATACAAATGGAGATGATTCTTTTTTGATGCTTACATTTCTGGCTCCTTCCCGGGTATCACTCACTTGTCAGTCAGTGTGAATCTAGACAGATCCATAACAATAGAGACTAAAGCCAATCCACTGTTAGGGTAACTGGGGTCTGTTCCTGCAGATGGTTGGAGCTGATAGTCTTCTGACCCTCTTTATTAACTTGCCACGTTATGAACCCATAATTATATTCAAACAATTTTTGTCATATTTGGACTATATAGGGGGAAATATTATAAATATAAAATTACATGTAATAAAAGATTGATTTGTTTAACCTTGCTCTTGAAAAAAATATAGATACCTTTGGCACATCTTATTTAATAATAGATAAAAGTCATTGTCTACTTAAACTAACTTGTTATTTTAGAAGGAAAAATTGGACATGGGAGTGTCAAGAGGGCCTCAGACCCATGTAGGGGATATTTCTGAGGGTTCCCAGTAATATCCACCTTCTTAAACCCTGGTTCCCTACCTTTGAAGGAGGAAACAGGCAGAACAGGCTCCATCTTGAAAGCAGGACTCCATCTTGGGCGGGACTGTGGACTTTGAGTTATATGCCGAGTATCTATGTAAACGACATACCAACTGGAAAACCAGACACCACCACCACCACCACCACCCTCCGCCCCCCGGCCCCTGCCCCTCACCCCAGAAGGAAGAACCCCAGGGCTCACACCTAGACTCTCCGTCACCTAGAAGAATACCCTAATTATCTGGGTAGCTGAATAGAATCATAAATTCCATTATGCTTATTGGGGTATGACCACAGGCCTATTGATAACTGTCCACTGTTAACTACGTAGGCTTAAGGCATATGAATCACGGGTTAACTTGGATTGTATGTTTCTTTTCCTTTGTTCAGACTGGTTTCAGGGAATCTGGGGAGGTGGGTTTGGGTATGTACACTTAAGGTTTTCACAAAAACTGGTCAGGGTCTTTGGCGAAGAGGAGACTCTGCCTTTGGCCCGCTGGTGTAATAAACTGCACTCCACTATCTGCATTGTCCTTCTGAGTGAGTCTGTTTCCCGGAACATGTGGCTACAACACCTTGACAAATAATTCTAATTTAACACTATGCACAATTTTCCTCTGATTAATATTTCAGTCATCAGATTAAGATTCACAAAATTTTAATTAGCAACCTTTATGATATTATCTTTCAGAGATTAGAGAGACTTTAATATAGCCTACCTATTATTACTTCATCTATCTACCTTCTGACTGATACAAATAATTTATAATCTCCATGTACAGTCATTCATATTCATAAGAATATTTTTTCAGCCCTGAAACAGAAACTCATTAGAGTATATCACTGGAAAATTCATGAAAAAATCATTAGAATATATCACTGGTAGATAGATTGAGACCTCCCACAAATATGATGCTACAATGTCCTTCTAGTACTTTTAATTTTATTTTTGGGGTCTATGTCTTTTATTTATTTAATTTTTGGCTCCTGTGGGTCTTCGTTGCTCTGCATAGACTATCTCTGGCTGCAGTGAACCAGAGCTACTCTCCATCGCGGTGTGGGCTTCTCATTGCAGTGACTTGTCTCATGAAGCGCTGGCTCTCAGTGCCCAGGCTTCAGGAGTTGCAACAAGCAGGCTCAGAAGTTGTTCTGCGGCGCGTGGAATCTTCCTGGACCAGGGATCGAACCCATGTTCCCTGCATTGGCAGGCATATTCCTATCCACTGTGCCACCAGGGCAGTCCCCTCTAGCATTTCTGATGCAGGTTGCTGTGGGATTAATTGAAGAATGGTGCACAAACTGTTAGTGTGATGTCCTACATTCAGGAAACTTGATCAACTTTAGCTTTATTATTTTCATTATAAATACGATGGCAGTGCTTTATCCATATGGCTATATCTCTTGGGACATTGATGTGTTCTTTTGCAGATAAAACATGAGACATTAATTAAATGCCATCTTTCTCCAAAGCATAAGTAAACTGCACATGATAACTCGATTATCTCAGTTAAGCAAAATCTATCCTCTCCTGAATGTTTGATTCATTGTTTGTTGAAACAACATTCTTAAATTGGTCTTTTCTTTTCAGTGGAATGGCTCACTTTGTTGACAAAGGTGGAACTGGCTCATGACCTCATCATGATGTGAAAATATGCCAAGACTGAATGAATATGCAGCTCACCTATGGACCATGAATCCATGAAAAGTTATCTATCCACACACAAATGTATCAATAGACAACCTGCCTTGGGTTGGGTGGGGGTGTGTATGAGGTTGTGTTGGAGGGTAGAAAACACAGCAGGTCATGCTTGCATTCTCTTAGAAAACTTTCTTTGTAATTTTATCACGAATAGATTCAACCGAACGATCTCTTTTTTTTAACTAATTCCATACTGTTAGAAGTTCTACCATTGTTTTTACTGTAAAGAATCAAATAAATTTAACCAGGCTCATTTCATTGATTTTCTTTCTATCATAGGTCAGATATGCTTCAGAAACACAAGTGACCATGTCATTCTTTAGCTTCAACAGGTAATTCACTGGGCCACTTGACAGCAGCATGGAGATGAGGAGTCAGGATTTTGGCCACACATATACAGAAAACCTACTCAGTGCCTGAACTAGGAAAACTGTATCATGTATCATCTAAACTGGGACACTTTAGGGGGACTTCTCTGTGGTCCAGTGGTTAGGACTTTGAGCTTACAGTGCTGGGGCCATGGGTTTGATTGACCCCTGGTTGGGGAACTCAGACATGCCATGGGGCACAGACAAATTAAACTTGGATACTTTAAGAGAGTGAAAGGAGCCTCTATTCACAAAGACCAAGTGAGAACAGGCACAAACTGGGGCTGTACCTACTACCTAACCAGGTTTACTTACCAATTGCACAGCAAGCCAAACCCTGAGATGCCAAGACTGGCAGCAGAGAAAGGGTTTATTCATGAGGCAGCCAAGCAAGGAGACAGGAGAATGAATCTCAAATCTTCCTCTCTGAAGGCAAGGGGTTAGGGATATTCGTGGAATAATGCCAGGGTGTGGAGAGGATGGGGAAAGGTGATTGGAAACAAGAAAAGGCGAAATAATTATTCTCTGGGCACTTGCAAGTAAGTTGCAGGCCGCTTCATCAAACCCACGTTCAGAAAATGGCAGCCATATTAGCGTGTCCTGAAGGTAGAGTTTTTGGCCTTCTGCCATCAAAAGGCCACCAAAGATACTCATGCAGGCCCAGAGGGAGGGTTGGTGGTCCTAAGCAGTCTTAAAAGGCTGGAACTCAAACTAGACTCAGGTGACTCCAAATTCCTGGAAAACAACTTGGACAAACATCTTACTGTTTAGCCTAGGTGACCCTTGGAGGATATGCAAGCTTTGTAAAAACAATTGAAACAAATTTGATCAGGGAAAATGGGTTGCAGTTCATTATTAATCAAGTTACAATTTCGTGGTTCTGGCTGATGATTATCCTTGGTTTCATCCCCAGTTAACTGGGATATATAAAGACTTTAGCTATAATCCCCCTAAAAGCTTGGAAAAAATACTGGAAGATATGGAATGTCTTTTATTTCATTGCAAACTATCCCAAAGACCTATACAAGGATGGACCAAACTGTAGTGCTAATAGTTAGGTGGTGGCTTTCCCTGGTGGCTCAGTGGTAAAGAATCTACCTGCAATGCAAGAGATGCAAGTTCAATCCCTGGATCAGGAAGATTCCCTGGAGAAGGAAATAGAAACCTGCTCCAGTATTCTTGCCTGGGAAACCCCATGGGAAAATGAGCCTGGTGAGCTATAATTCATGGGGTCTCAAAGAATTTGACATGACTTAGAGACTAAGCATGCACTCATGCCAGTGCAGGAGACATAGATTGATCCCTGGTCCAGAAGACCCCACATGCCACAGGGCAACAAATCCCACGCACCACAACTGCTGGAGCTCAAAAACTCTAAAGCTTGTGTTCCATAACAAGGGAAGTTACCACCATGAAGCCCATGCATGCACTGCGACCAGAGCAGCCCCTGCTCACTGCAACTGGAGAAAGGCCCATACAGCGACAAGGACCCAGCATAGCCAAATAAATACATAATTTTTAAAAGTAGTTAGATGGTAACATTTCACATTAGTTGGACAAGTACAATCTATTATGGAAAATAAACTTTACAGAGGAGGTGAGTGAACTTACCAATAGGACCTAGGTACTGGGCATGAACCCTAAGGACACTCTCAGGACTGTATTGGAACATCTGAGCCTACCTGGGGCTCAGCTTATGCCAGATGTTTCAGGGTTCTCGCCTCAGTCACAGGCCCATCTGAGTATCTACCATCACAGGAGTATGAACTAGGTCTGGCAGGGCCATGTGTGCAGAAGTTGTAACAGAATAGTCAGATGTCAGGAAGATCCTCAGGAGACCCCAGGTTGATGGACTCAACATTCAAGTTTGCAGAAAAAGTTTTTAAACTGAAAGAAAGGATCTGACTTGGATTACTGTGTATTATACATCTAAAGGGACAGTTTGAGCCTCAAAGGAGCCCTGGCCTAGGTAGTACTTTTGTTTAATGAGACCAAAAGGCATGATAAAACCAAGATAGGAATCTGGGAAGAAAGGAACTCTCAGGCAGACATAGACACTTGAGTCCTTTCCTCAAAGCCACTGTGAAAGAGCATGGCTGCATCTGTAAATAGTTCCTGGCATGCGGTAGGCCCTGTATTTCTGAAAGTATGAAAACACCGGGGAGAACGGCAGGAACTACGACAGTGAAAGAAGCATAGGCTTTGGTACTCAATATGTCCATGTGTCTGAGAATACCTCAGAAACCTCTCATTCCTCTTTCTTAGCTCTGGGGTGTCAACATTCCCAAAAGATAAAGGATCATAGCAATCCACATTGTTCTGTGTTTGGGAGTTTCACCCAAAGAATGAGGGGAAGAAGGTCTTAGGAACTTCAGAGGATGGCTATAAAAACATTAACAAAGCATCTGAGACTTGACTTTTCTAGGAAATTTCATGGAACCATGAGATCATAGTACTAGAAAAGAGCCTGGAGACCAGTGATGCAGGTCCCTCCCTTGACAGATGGAGCTAATGAGACCCCATGAGGTTAGGGAGTTATCCAAAGCTGTTGCACCGCTAGGCAGCGGCAGAACTGGTATGAAAACTTTGTTCTCCTGACTCCCTGTTCAAGGCAGTGGAAGGAGGCTAAGGGAGGAGTGCTTAGGGGGAAAATTAATCTGAGATTTCAAAAGTGGGAGATAGTGAGGTAGATTAAAAAGAACTTCCAAATTTGGAAAATGGAGTTAGATGAAAACCTAGGAAGTGGAAGAAGAAAGCATGTCATTAGAAAATAAGGACAGATAGGAAGGAAGGGGCAGACAGCAGTGGTGAATAGGGGGACTAAATTGAGGAGCAGCTTTAAAGGAAGCGTATACATGTCACTTGTCACCAAAACTAGGGTCATTCTTGCCATGCATCATGGTCACCTGGATTGTTCTTATGACAATGATATTTTAGAGGAACTTGTTCCCCAACACCTACAACTTTTTTGGGTGTAATCTAAAAATATCTTGTAGATTAGTCAAAAAGGTTTGTTCGGGTATGGGTAAATTGGGGAGTGGCATTATGACATGGTTCCAAATAGGAAAAGGAGTACGTCAAGGCTGTATATTGTCAGCCTGCTTATTTAACTTCTATGCAGAGTACATCATGAGAAACGCTGGGCTGGAAGAAGCAGAAGCTGGAATCAAGATTGCTGGGAGAAATATCAATAACCTCAGATATGCAGATGACACCACCCTTATGGCAGAAACTGAAGAACAACTAAAGAACTTCTTCTTCTTTTTTTTTTTTTTTTTTTTTTTTTTTAGAACTTCTTGATGAAGGTGAAAGAGGAGACTGAAAAAGTTGGCTTAAAGCTCAACATTCAGAAAACTAAGATCATGGCATCTGGTCCCATCACTTCATGGCAAATAGGTGCAGAAACAATGGAAACAGTGGCTGACTTTATTTTTTTTGAGCTCCAAAATCACTGCAGATGGTGATTGCAATGAAGTTAAAAGACACTTACTCCTTGGAAGGAAAGTTATGGCCAACCTAGACAGCATATTGAAAAGCAGAGACATTACTTTGTCAACAAAGGTCCATCTAGTCAAGGCTATGGTTTTTCCAGTGGTCATGTATGGATGTGAGAGTTGAACTATCAAGAAAGCTGAGCACTGAAGAATTGATGCTTTTGAACTGTAGTGTTGGAGAAGACTCTTGAGAGTCCCTTGGACTGCAAGGAAATCCAACCAGTCCATCCTAAAGGAGATCAGTCCTGGGTGTTCATTGGTAGGACTGATGCTAAAGCTGAAACTCCAATACTTTGGCCACCTGATGCGAAAAGCTGACTTATTTGAAAAGACCCTGATGCTGGGAAAGATTGAGGGCAGGAGGAAAAGGGGACGACAGAGGATAAGATGGTTGGATGGCATCACCGACTCAATAGACATGGGTTGGGGTGGACTCAGGGAGTTGATGATGGACAGGGAGGCCTGGTGTGCTGTGGTTCATGGGGTTGCAAAGAGTCAGACATGACTGAGCGACTGAATTGAACTGAACTGATTACGACATGGATTCAGATATGGCCTCTGGACTTTTTGTACAAGTTTTTCAGAATGAAAATTTCTGGCTCACAGATGCAGATGGCATTCACTGCAGGCTGCTATACTGCATACATATGTCTCACCATTTGGTTATAATGAGTTATGCACGATGTTCATTTTCCATTCTGGAAGACTTTTCTCCTTAATGAGACTATGAACTGTTTGAAGCCTAGAACTAGATTTTGCTGACCTCTTCAAGTCCATTACTTATGACATCCCTGGAACATAGTGGATGCTTAGTAAATATTCAAAGGAGAATTCATTATTTGCTATTGGGACAAGACAGGAAAGGAAAATGGCCTGTTAAATTCTACACACACAGTTTGACACATAGGACAAGCCCTGATAAAGTGTGATAACCAAGCAATTACTGGGGCACGTCCTCTCAGAAAATAATTTTCCAAATATGTGAGCTTTTTTTATGACTCAACCCCTCTATACTTTGTAAAAACCAAATCCAGAAATGAAGACCATGGAAGTCTATATTTAGTCTATTCCCTTGACCTTGTTTCACTCCTTAACCAACCAAAGTCAAACGAAAACTGCTGGGGGGAGCTGAGTTTTAATAAACCAAAATCTTTCAGATAAAAATCTAAAAGGAAAGCCCACCCCTGCTAATGTATCTGAATGGCTCTCAAGATTTCTGTTTCCACACTGCAGAAGTTAAAAGTGGCAGCAGCAGAAAGCATGAGGCACAAAAGGAGGAATCAGCCAGGGTCCTCAAGTTCCGCGCAGGTGGGCCGGGCTCCAGCCGGTGTGGACTGCCCCGGCCTGGCCGGCAGGCTCCTCCGACTCACCGGGCCAGGCGCTGAGACCGCCAGCCCCGTCCGCGCCCTCCTCACCCCTGTGTAGGATCAGCCTCACCAGTGAGAGCTGTCACTTCAGCTCCCACCAGAGAAGGGGCTAAAGACTTTTTCCTAAAGATTTTGCATCGTTTTGACTGAAGAAACAGTGGTACTTAGTAGCAGTCCTTTGCTCCTTAATTCAGCTAACTCCTTTGCCAACAGGGTGCGCCTGAGAGGGAAGGAAGCTTAGAACGTGTGAAGTAAAGAGTCGGGAAGTTACCCTCCCTGGAGGAAAGTTGGCACACCAATCCACCAGCTGACACTTTTGGAGGCAAATTCAGTTACTTGCAGAGAGTCGGTCACTTTAAGAGAACACATGAACTGCCTTCTGGGCATTTTCAGAGATGTGTAGCAGAAAAGTGAAAGTGAAAGTCGCTCAGTCGTGTCCGACTCTTTATGACTCCGCGGACTATACAGTCCGTGGAATTCTCCAGGCCAGAATACTGGAGTGGGTGGCCTTTCCCTTCTCCAGGGGATCTTCCCAACCCAGGGATCAAACCCAGGTCTCCTGCATTGCAGGCGGATTCTTTACCAGCTGAGCCTCAAGGGTGTAGCAGAGGTGCAGATTAATTCAGATGTTCAAACAAAAATACAGTCTCTTCCTTGTCCAGAACGCATCTGATCCTTCTCAAGAGCTCCTGCTTATCTGAGCTGTAGTGAAAACCATTTAGCCCCACTTGGAAAACCAAATTTGATCTAATAATACAAATATTTTCTTACATAACTGTCTTCCAGAAATTGCCTCCTCCTTCACCCCAATGCTCTAGACAGATAGACTCCACCAGACAGACTCAGCAGCCACCTACAGTGGGGAGTGGCGAGTTTGCATAACCTTATAGCAGCAGATGAGGGAGGTGGTAAGGGGTCTCTGCATAGACCCTAGCAGGGCCTGCAGCTCTTCCGGCTTTCACACAGTGTCCCTTCTACCTGATTACTGTGCAAGCTGTCGGAATATGAAGCTGAATTCTTCAGGCAATGAACTCAGCTTTCTCAGGGACCCTCCCTTCTCACTAAGCCCTACTCAACTACTACTGGTTCCATTGCTCTTCCTGAGGTCAGGCAATAACTCCGACTTGAGCACAAGCTTGTGGCCTTAGGTCCCCCAGCATTTTGCCTGTGCTTCAGTGACACTCCTCCTTCACCTGAGCTGGTCAACCAGGACCATTGCCTGCTCTCCACACCCCTCCCCATGAACTCAAGGTGACTTGAACACATTCATGCCATGAGTTAGATGGGGACTCAGGATCTCCACTCAGACCATATGCCCACAGTCTGTGGACCCTCAAAGAAGAGAGGTGCAAAAGGCTCTCCCGTTGTTCTTGTCAGTGGTGGTGGTGATGTTTGTACGTGTGTGTGTGTTGCACTGCCTTTAAATTATTCAGCATGCTTTCTACATCCAGGACTTTTGCTCAGAGACAGGGCACCTAGAGATGGTGTCACCTTACCTATTTCTAGTCTTCTCTGCTCATCTTTCTCCCATAAGCCAGACTCTCCCACTCTTCCTCTCAGGTAAAGAATTCCCTTCCTGAAAACTGGAGGATCAGATATACCAGGCCAGGATTAGACTAGATTAGAGTAAATTACAATATTCCTTTGCATTTTGATAAAGTCTGTGCTTCAGTGCTATTGTCTTGCTCTAGCCAAAAAGAATCTACCTTTAAGAAGCAAGGTTGATTTGATGGGAGACCTTCTGTTCTTGAAGGGGTCTGTTCTCTCCTTTCCTACAGAGCCTCAGAACTCAGCCTACAGGCTTCAATGGAGCAGGATTCCTAAGCAGAAATAAAATACATCATTCTATTTTTCTAAAAATACTATCCCAGCTCTAAGAGTAGGAAGTAGCTCCCCAGGTCTCTCTGGGTCCTCTTTCAGTACCCAGGCCCAGCCAGGCCCTCTGCCAGCTCACAGACCACCCCCTTCCTCTTTTCCTGGCTTCCTCGTGGGGCCTAGATGCGCACCCACACCATAACACCTGACTTCAACTTTAATACGAGGAGTGAGGAGATAAGCACGTGAGTGGGAAGAATAAATGATGATGTGGTTTTCCACAGACAAGCTCAGAACCATCTTAACCATGACTAACAAGGAGAAAGCCATACACACAGCATCGTCTTATAAGCCCTTCTTTATCTAGGAGGGAAAATTCCTGCTTTTTCTTATACGCAAGTAGAAACAGGAAACAGAGCCTTCCCATGCTTTTCTTCCCTCTGTCATCAAATCTAGAACATGATATTGTAAACTCATTTCTTCAGTGCAGTTTGAGAGAGGTGCGTGTGTGTGAGCTCAGTCACTTCAGTCGTGGTCAACTCTTTACGACCCGTGCACTCTAGTCCACCAGGCATGGAATTCTCCAGACATGGATACTCAGGTGGGTTGCCATGCTCTCCTCTTGAGAAACGTGAGTGGTATACAGATAATAATAATAATTTCCATTCTCCTAAGTGAATAAATGAATGTAGTTCAGGATCTTTTCTTGGTGGAAGATGGCACTGACCCTCTCAGATGAGAAGCTGCTTGAGGCAGACTCCTTGCTTTGCATGTTTTCCCCCAAATACTCATTTGTATACATCATGACTAATTTAAAACCCAGAATTGAAGTAAAATTACATTTTAATTTCACACTGTTAAAACTAGAACTTCCTGTCAGGTCCAGCTTCTTCTAACAGGATTTTATGTATTGCTCTTTAGCATTTTATAAACTCTTCTAGTTCTCTTGCTTTAGTGTTGCATTAAAGACTAAATGAGGAAAAAAATAGGAAAGAATCAGAACCATTAAGCCTTTCAAAAGGTGACTGTTAAAAAATAACCTTTAAAGGAGGTCTGCTGCTGCTGCTGCTGCTGCTGTTAAGTCGCTTCAGTCGTGTCCGACTCTGTGCGACCCCATAGACGGCAGCCCACCAGGCTCCCCCGTCCCTGGGATTCTCCAGGCAAGAACACTGGAGTGGGTTGCCATTTCCTTCTCCAATGCATGAAAGTGAAAAGTGAAAGTAAAGTCGCTCAGTTGTGTCCGACTCTTAGCGACCCCATGGACTGAAGCCCACCAGGCTCCTCTGTCCATGGGATTTTCCAGGCAAGAGTACTGGAGTGGGGTGCCATTGCCTTCTCCATTAAAGGAGGTCTAGCAGCTACCTAGTCCATTCACTGACTCCAAAATCTACCAAGTCATCTTGACCAGAACTTCTCTGATGGAGTGTTTCTGGAAATGGGAGTTGAAAATTTTCTAAATGGACAAGAGACCCCCTTTGCCCCTGGAGTGTATGATTCAGATTCAGCGTCTTTTGACTAATTTTGACTTTTTGGAGATTTTAATTTTTTTTCCTGTATTTGATTTTTAATGTGGCCCTGACCTTTGGTGTACAAAGCTTAGGGAAGGAGTGGATGAATGAGCATAATGATCCCAAAAGTCTTTAGGAAAGGACAGAGTCAACTTCCCTCCCCAGCCCTACTACCCTCACTGCCTTAAAACCTGAAGTTAGACAATTAGGCCAAGATGGAATGAGGTGGCCCTAACTGGAACCTGAGGACAGATAAAAACATCTTTGAGTCTTTAAGGGAAAGAAGACTGATTTAAGCTGAGGACCCAGAACTCATGGCCTGGAATTGATTCTGGCACAAGGCTTGTTCATGATCAGAAGCCCCTGTGGAGTCAAGCAAGGTACAGTGCTTGGGAATGATAACTGAGCACGTAGGCCTGATCTTGGAGCCCATCTTGGGTTCCACTGGGGCCGGACAGGGACCTGGGCCAGTAAGGATATCCTGTACTAAAGCAATTCCAGCCCCAGAGTGTACAGGGTCTGAGTAGCCATGGGGCAGCCACTGCATGGTTTCTGGAAGGGGAGCTGACTCTTTCTGGATGGCGCAGTCCCTGAGGGCAAACAGAAGGCGCCTGGGTGAACTGCACACAACTAAGAGGTATGAATATATTTGTATCCTGAGTTGTTGAATGAGTACGCCGAAGTTATAATCACACCAGAATCAAGACTTAGTGAGCTGCTATCCATCTCGTCCTGGTCTAGGTACTTTTAGGAGCATAAAGAAGTTTAAAACATGGTACCTGTCTACAAAGAATTGTTGTTGTTCAGTTTCTAAGTCTTGTCTGGCTCTTTGTGGCCCCATGCACTGCAGCATATCAGGTTTCCCTGTCCTCCACTATCTCCCAGAGTTTGCTCAAATTCATGTCCACTGAGTTGGTAATGCTATCTAACCATCTCATCCTCTACTGCTTCCTTCTCCTTTTGCCTTCAATCTTTCCCAAAATCAGGATCTTTTCCAATGAGTCAGCTCTTCACATCAGGTGGCCAAAATATAGAACTTCAGCTTCAGTATCAGATCTTATAATGAATATTCAAGATTGATTTCCTTTAGGACTGACTGGTTTGATCTCCTTGCAGTCCAAGGGACTCTCAAGCATTTTCTCCAACACCATAGTTCAAAAGCATCAATTCTTCAGCACTCAGCCTTCTTTATGGTCCAAGTCTCACATCTGTACCTGACTACTGGAATAACCATAGCTCTGACTATAGAGACCTTTGTTGGCAAAGTGATGTCTCTGCTTTTACAATGTTGTCTAGGTTTGTCATTGCTTTCCTTCCAAGGAGCAAGTGTCTTTCAATTTCATGGCTATAGTAACTCCACAAGGAGTTATTAAGGCTGAATATTAGAGAGGCAATGCAGTTCAAGAATAAGAGAGTATATTGCAGCATTAAGGGGGAGAAACAAAAAGCAAAGAAGAAAAGGAAAGATATAAGCATCTGAATGCAGAGTTCCAAAGAATAGCAAGGAGAGATAAGAAAGCCTTGCTCAGTGATCAATGCAAAGAAATAGAGGAAAACAACAGAATGGGAAAGACTAGAGATCTCTTCAAGAAGATTAGAAATACCAAGGGAACATTTCATGCAAAGATGGGCTCAATAAAGGACAGAAATGGGATGGACCTAACAGAAGCAGAAGATATTAAGAAGAGGTGGCAAGAATACACAGAAGAACTGTACAAAAAAGATCTTCATGACCAAGATAATCATAATGGTGTGATCATTCACCCAGAGCCAGCCATCCTGGAATGTGAAGTCAAGTGGGCCTTAGGAAGCATCACTATGAACAAAGCTAGTAGAGGTGATGGAATTCCAGTTGAGCTATTCCAAATCCTGAAAGATGATGCTGTGAAAGTGCTGCACTCAATATGCCAGCAAATTTGGAAAATTCAGCAGTGGCCACAGGACTGGAAAAGGTCAGTTTTCATTCCAGTCCCAAAGAAAGGCAATGCCAAAGAATGCTCAAACTACCGCACAATTACACTCATCCCACACACTAGTAAAGTAATGCTCAAATTCTCTAAGTCAAGCTTCAGCAATACGTGAACTGTGAACTTCCAAATGTTCAAGCTGGTTTTAGAAAAGGCAGAGGAACCAGAGATCAAATTGCCAACATCTGCTGGATCATGGAAAAAGGAAAAGAGTTCCAGAAAAGCATCTATTTCTGTTTTATTGACTATGCCAAAGACTTTGACTGTGTGGATCACAACAAACTGTGGAAAATTCTGAAAGAGATGGGAATACCAGACCACCTGACCTGCCTCTTGAGAAACCTATATGCAGGTCAGGAAGCAACAGTTAGAACTGGACATGGAACAACAGACGGGTTCCAAATAGGAAAAGGAGTACGTCAAGGCTGTATATTGTCACCCTGCTTATTTAACTTCTATGCAGAGTACATCATGAGAAACGCTGGGCTGGAAGAAGCACAAGCTGGAGTCAAGATTGCCGGGAGAAATATCAATAACCTCAGATATGCAGATGACACCACCCTTATGGCAGAAAGTGAAGAGGAACTCAAAAGCCTCTTGATGAAAGTGAAATAAGAGACTAAAAAAGTTGGCTTAAAGCTCAACATTCAGAAAACTAAGATCATGGCATCCCGTCCCATCACTTCATGGCAAATAGATGGGGAAACAGTGGCTGGCTTTACTTTTTGGGCTCCAAAGTCACTGCAGATGGTGATTGCAGCCATGAAATTAAAAGACGCTTACTCCTTGAAAGTTACGACCAACCTAGATAGCATATTCAAAAGCAGAGACATTACTTTGCCAACAAAGGTCCATCTAGTCAAGGCTGTGGTTTTTCCAGTGGTCATGTGTGGATGTGAGAGTTGGACTGTGAAGAAAGCTGAGCACCGAAGATTGATGCTTTTGAACTGTGGTGTTGGAGAAGACTCTTGAGAGTCCCTTGGACTGCAAGGAGATCCAACCAGTCCATCCTAAAAGAGATCAGTCCTGGGTGTTCTTTGGAAGGACTGATGCTAAAGCTGAAATTCCAATACTTTGGCCACCTCTTGCAAAGAGTTGACTAATTGGAAAAGACCCTGATGCTGGGAGGGATTGGAGGCAGGAAGAGAAGGGGACAACAGAGGATGAGATGGCTGGATGGCATCACCGACTCAATGGACATGAGTTTGAGTGAACTCAGGGAGTTGGTGATGGACAGGGAGGCCTGGTGTGCTGCGATTCATGGGGTGGCAAAGAGTCGGACACAACTGAGTGACTGGACTGAACTGAACTGAACTGTCCATAAATAATAACAATGCATGTATAGAGTTACCAGGTATGAGCTTCTGTTGTTTTTCTTCTGTATTTATGTCTAGTGACTCACTTAAACCTCTAAACAGCCCTATTATCTTCATCTCACAGGTAAGGACAGTAAACACAGGAATTCAAACAACTTGTGAAAGGTTACAAATCAATAGTGGGGAAGGCGAGACCCCGTTGCAGGGTCTGGGCTCCTAACTAGCTACATCAATTGGCCACTATGCACAAGGACCTCAGGAGCTCAGAGCAGACAGTAGTGAAACTTAGGTACTAGAGGTCAATGCACAAGATAGATCTCACATCTAGAATCAAAGCAAAAATTTTACAGAGAAGAAGGCAAAGTAAAGGGATGCATTAAGAGCACCACCTGTGTTGTTTTAAGCAAAGGTAGATTGATTTCTATAAGCTACTTTTTGGAGATGGTAAGGTAAAGAGCTTTCATAGAAGTCAAGAAGGTGAACCTAAGGAGGCGATATTTGAGTTGATGTGGGAAGAGGTGCTGTTTGGAGGACAAAGGAAGCAGCACATTGAGAGCCTGGAAAGAAAAGGACGATGCATTTTAGGAAAGGAAAGCCATTCATTATGTCTGGATAAATTAATTTTTTGTGGAAATGGCTTGGAGAGCATAATATCTGATGAGACCAGGGACATATTTGAGTTGTTAGCATCAGAGTCTTTTGTACTGTTAAGAATTATTGTGAGGACAGTAGGGAACTATGGAAAAGCTTAATGCAGGAATGTAATAAAGTCATATTTGTATTAAAGAAAAAAATCCCAGTTGCAGCAGAGAAAATGATTTGGGGATGAGTTGATCTTTACAAGTCAGGTGAGAGTTAATGAGAGCCTGACCTTAGGCAATGGCAGCTAAGACAAAAAGATATAGGTTTATTCAAGAAATGTTAAGGGGCAAAAATTCATTAATCATTGATTGGAAGTAATGGGCAAAGGAGAAAAAAGGAGTCAAGAAAGACTTTCACATTTGTGACTTGACCTGTATGTGGATGGTGATATCACAAATTGTGGAACAAATTGAATATGAGTTTCATTGGAAACTGCTGCTGCTGCTAAGTTGCTTCAGTCGTGTCCGACTCTGTGCGACCCCATAGATTGCAGCCCACCAGGCTCCCCCGTCCCTGGGATTCTCCAGGCAAGAACACTGGAGTGGGTTGCTATTTCCTTCTCCAATGCATGAAAGTGAAAAGTGAAAGTGAAGTCGCTCAGTCGTGTCCGACTCTTAGCGACCCCATGGACTGCAGCCCACCAGGCTCCTCCGTCCATGGGATTTTCCAGGCAAGAGTACTGGAGTGGGGTGCCATTGCCTTCTCCTCATTGGAAACTACTACGTGGATATGACTGGTTGGCCGTAACTACCTTGATCTGGGGCTGGGGGACTGGGCAACCGGGGGTGAGGTTGTCTTAGTTGCCATGATGAATTTGATAGGAGCAAAAAGATGGGAACAGAAGCCATGTGGGTACAGTTGAGGGTCAAGTTAAGTCATCAGAAAAATAGTGTGTAGAGGAGAAAACATGCTAAGCCAAATGAATGAGGATCACTAATTATTAAGTGCTGACCTTGGAGAAGGCCAGGGAGATTTTTGGTGATTCTGATGAAAGCAGATTGGGTGAAGTGAAGGTGGTGAAAATTGGATCCAGAAAGGTTGAGGTCAGTAAGAAATGACACTAAATGCAAGCAAACCCTTCGTAGAAGTTTAGGACTTTAAGATAGGTTTTATCTTCCAACAGGAAAGATTAAAAATCAAAGCTCAAAGGAAAATAGATTTTTGTCAGGCAATCTGAACTCTTACTTTGAGGTCTTTCTTAGCCTCTAAGGGACCTAACTCTACAGAGAAAACTCTGCAAGTTTAGAGATGATGGAAAAAAAAAAAATGCTGAATCCAGAGAATTACAGTAAGTTAATTCTACTCTTATGCCTTTTTTGCTGGACCTGGGAGGCAGATAGTGAAAAAATAGTCTTATGATGAAAAAGAAATTAGAAGAGTTTGATATTTTAGTTTTAAAACTCTAGTTTCTTTTTGATTTGGCAATATTTCCCCCATCTTGCACAATCTAACTAAATGAGGCATAATGAGTGATTACTTGGTAAAAAAGCAGAAATTAGAATCAATATTCACTTTAAAGAGCTTGAGTAAACACTGAAAATTACATTCCTGTGAAGACATATTATGCCCTTTTGAAAACATAATGTTATGTTAATTAAAATGTGGTTTTACAAATATATTTAATCTCATCTTACAAATAAACACTGTACAATATTTCTGAGATATTTTTAAGTTTGTTGTGCATTAATTATAAAACCTTATAACCAATGAACATTTTTCTTTTGTCAGCAGACTGATTTTTGCTTTAAAAGTAGCTATTTTCCTATTTAAAGAGCTCCACAAAATGTTCTCATAAATACAGTCTCAAGACTGTTTTCTTATCTGAGTTTTCCTCCTCCTGACAGCCCCTCACCACATTTTCCCTGACCCTCTCTTCCACTATGTCCACCCACTGTCTGGATTAAAAAAATCTTGAACATTTGCCCCATTCCTGGCAAGAAACCAAGCACACTGTCCCAAGTGTCACCTCTTTGCTTTGGCTATCTTTATTGTATGTATTCAAAGACAGGGGCTTCCCAGGCAGCTCAGTGGTAAAGAGTTTGTCTGCCAATGCAGGAGACACAGGAGACTCAGGTTTGATCCCTGGGTTGGGAAGATCCCCTGGAGAAAGAAATGGCAACCCGCTCCAGTATTCTTTCCTGGAGAATCCCATGGACAAAAGAGCCTGGTGAGCTACAGTCCATGGGGTCACAAAGAGTCAGACACGACTTTGTGACTAAGCAGCAGCAACATCATTCAAAGACAGATGGGTTATAAAAGTCCTCCTTTCTTTATGAACTTGATTAAATGACCTACAGCTTGTTTGTGTCTGGTCGAAGGTTGCCACAATCCGTTTAGACTCTTTATGCTCTTCTGCTCAATGTATTTAGTGATAAAATTGAATAATTGATTCAACAACAATTTATTGATGTCTGCCAGGGTTTGTGATAAACTGTAAAAGCAAAAGAGGAATAAAATAAGAATTTATCACCTAACAGAAGAAGACAGATATTTACTGTTAAGATGCTATCACAGAATTATGTCTATTGTTAAGATGCTATCATAGAATTTATGGTGGAGTGGATCCACAGAGAAAGAAGCAGCTCTTCTGTTGAGGGCTAGGGGTAGTTAAAGGAAGCTTCATGCCAAGATGATTAGGACCAATTGAATTATAGTCCCTGGGGCTTTACTACCTCTCTCTTACAGAATTACATATCCATGGGACATAACTGTAACTCTGACTATGAAATAGGCAAAGTAAACTTTTCCATCCCATTGACTTTGTGCTTGGCAATATGCCTCACCTTGAACAATGGAATGTTAATGAGCTTTAAATGTGCTTTAGTGATTGACTGCTTCTCTTGCCCTGGCATCCACCAGGAGAAAAATAGCCACCTGGTAGCCACAGCTCCCATAACGAGGGACATGAAGGGTAGCTGTAAGCCACAGCCCGAAACAGAGCTTCTCTAGCTGACCTTCAAACTTGTGAGCTTGAGATAAATGACAGTTGCAATCAAACAAAATTTGTGGATTTTTTATTACTATACTAAAACCTGGCTACCACAATGATCCCTGATCAAAAGAGGGAAGACTTGGGCATCAGGAAGTTAGAGTATAAAGGATTTCCAAGCTGAAAGAACAGCACAAAAAAGTTCCTTCAGTTCTATAAATGCTGCTATGTGCTGCAAGTCGACCAATAGGTGGTAACGCAGGGTATGGGTGTGGTGTGGGGTTAGACAGGAATAATCAGGAACCAGAATGTCAAAGAAGAGTTCATTGCCAAGTATGAGCATTTACCATCTATCCAATAGGTATTAAGAACCCATTGGAATAGTTAAAGCAGATTAAAAAATATAGTTAGATCTGTATTTTAGAAAGAAGTAGTTAGCATGTGGGGGACTGGGTTGGAGCCAGGCAAGAAGTAAGTCAGGATACCGACAAGCACTGATGAGGATGGAGAGGAGAATGCAGGCTCTAGAGACGTTAGGGACTTCCCTGGTGGTGCAGTGGTTAATCTGCCTTCCAATGAAGGGGCCATGGGTTCAATCCCTGGTTGGGGAACTAAGATCACACATGTCGTGGTACAGTTAAGCCCACATGCTGCAACTACTGAGCCCAGATCCCACAGCTAGAGCGCCCGTGTGCCACCACAAAGACCCAGTACAGCCAAAAGTACTGAATGCGTTGTGAAGAGAAAGATTGTCATCAACAGCATCATCTTTTTTTTTTTTTTTTTTTTTTACAAAATCAACCTTCTACAATGTTTTTCAAAGCGAGTTCGGAGGAAGTTCTCAAAAAGTCAAATTTACTGACAGCTAATTTTCAGAAAGAGCAAGATTCTGAATGCTCAGTTCACTGACAATCATTAGCCAAAGGCAAACTTATTTAAAGCCAGCCAACTGAAAGTTAATTTTCCCCCAAAGGACAATTTAAGATGAGTCTAGGACAGCCTGAACATGCAGAAGAGGGAGGAGCTGGGAAGATGCAGTGGTTGGAGAGGAATTGAGGAAGAGGGGAGGAAGAACCAGAGCAGAGAGAAAATCTTGAGGAAAACCACTACAGTAAGTCCACAAATTAGTTTTTGGCAAGTGGGTTTTTATTGATTTGCAGTGAATTGCTGTTTGTCAGGAAGCAAATAGCACAGTCATGGGGTAGAACTGGTGGGAATTCAATGGAGGAACAGTTTAGAAAGGGGTGGGCTTGAGTTCAAACCAACAAGGTCCCCTGAAATTGCGAGAGACAGGAAAAATGCTTTCCCCCACCTTGGCCAGAAAAGACAAGGGGAGCGAGGAATGCCTGGTGTTCTGGAGAGGCTGCACATGGAATGCAGCTGCTCATCGTCCTGCTGAAACTGGCAGTGAAGTGAAGTCGCTGATTCGGGTCCGATTCTTCACGACCCGATGGACTGCAGCCCACTAGGCTCCTCCGTCTATGGAATTTTCTGGGCAAGAGTACTGGAGTGGGGTACCACTGCCTTCTCCAGGAAAACTGACTGTGCCCCCTCCTGAAAGTGTGCTCCACAGAGCTCCGTGTGTTCGCAGCAGGGCGGGGCTGTGGGTGGGGCCTGGGTGTGCATGGTGTGCATGGGTGTGTAGGAAGATGTAGGGGATGGTGAGAAAAAGGAACTTGGACCTCTACCTCCGCTTCAATTAGGACAATCTATATTCTATTAGAGTTTCTTATCAAAATGACAAAATGAAAAAAAAAAAAAAAACTCATTGACTTGCAGAAATCGAATGATATATGCACTAAAAACTGCAAAGCAATAAGGAATGGTCTCCGCTCTGAGAAGTCTACAGTTAAGAGAACATGTACAGAGAGAAAAATAACTACAAACTACCTCATACTAAATGCTAAGTGAGGGCAATAGATAATTAGGACAAGAGAAGTTTAGAAAGAATGGTGAGAATGAAGTTAAGCCTAGTGATTCTCTTTATCTTTTAGATTTTGTGAATCATGTCGCTGAAAATGTTTCCCTTTTTTATTTCAAGACAATTTGTAGTCCAGCCTTAGGCAGTCTATGGAACTTTATGGCAAGTGTTTTATGAGTATAAACTTGATCTGTGGCTCCCTGTTATAATGTGATTTTTATTTTTTCTTTGCTTTCTCTTTCTCATATAAATCCAGCTGAGTTGTTGTGATACATTGGAGTCAGAAGACTGTGAATTAAACTCTGATGTTGCCACCTGTGAACTGAATGACCTCTGAAAAATTACTTAACTGTCCTGAGTTTCCTCATTTGCAAATGTTTACCCTATCACAGTTTTGTGAGAGCCTGTATTCTTAGTGCGTACGTATCACAGTAAGTGTAGCTTAATCTGAAATTCCTTGTAGTAATTTCCTTAGTCAGGACCTTGTCTTCAAGATTCAGCTAGAGGCTCAGGGTTGAGAAGGGGTGGTAATATGTCCTCATGCTCAAAAAGCAACTGCTAGAGGTCTCATTGAGGGCAGTGCAACCCCCAGTGGGGGTGTTTCTGGAAATTTGAAGGGGTAATTTTGTCTGTCACAATGATGAGGGGGTGGGGGTGCCGCCCCTGACGTTTAGTGGAAGGAGGTGGAGATGCATGACATCCTGCAACACATAGGACTCTCCCACACAGGAGAGAGCTGTCCCACTTCCCCCACCCCTTCAGATGGCCCATTGGCGAAATGACTCTTTACACCTCCCTGGGCCCAGAACTTAACTTTACTGTACATGAAAACGCCTAGAATTTTGGGTGCCTTTTTAACATCCTCTGATATTTAGGGAATACAATTCCTCAATAAATAAAGGGAAGACTATACTTTGCCCTGTTTGGAAGAGTCGTTCACCATTTCAGAAGACTGCACGGCAAGCCTCCCGTAGAGACTCACGATGTGCTCCAAGAGCATCTGGCCCTGCCCGCCTCACAGAGGCCCCTGCTGTCAGCCCACGACCGCACCCGTCAGAAGGGACGCGGAGGTCTGTGCCTCTCCCCACACCTACCTTCCAGCTGCAGCACGCCAGAGAAGGGAGCAAAGTGTGGAAACAGCAGAACTAGAATGGCAGGAGGGGAAACCGGCCATCCCTCCTCCCCACTGAAGTTTCCAAGCCATCATAAGATTACTATATTGACTATAGAGTATAAGACTGACATTTTACATTAGACTGAGCTAGACTAAAGCCTGAAAGCAAGCCCTAAGTACTGGAAAGAGGCATAATGAAAAACTTCAGGACCTAAGATGATTTTGAGGGGAATGTCTGATGGTGGAAATGCCTACAGGGCATGATAAGAGAACAATGCAGTCAATCCCTGAATGTTCTGTAAGATAAACCCATTCTGTTCACCAGGTACATAAGGAATCTAAATGCTATTGCCACTTGCCCTTATCAGAGTCCTGCTCTGAACAGCAAGCTGGCAGATGCTGTAACGAGGCCCTTCTGGCAACATGCGTGAGGCACACCCTAGTCTTTCTCCCACCCCCTCACCACATCTTGCAAGGGGTGTTCTCTCAACCAAGTCAAAGAAAATAGAATTTTCAGGGACTTTCAATAAGACAACCACATAAGAAGATAGAACTTGGTTTTTTGTTTGTTTTATGAAACTGGAGTAGGACAAACCCTACTCCTTTGGGAATCCCTTCTATGTAAAAGAACTTCTGCTCCTTCAGACAGTTCCACTGTGTTGCTGGGTTGGTCTTTGGAAGACCAAGAGGGAACTAAGATGGAATCAGAGGAGTGCAACCATGGAGTGAGTAATCTGGTATTGTCCCTATGCTGGCATACCAAAATGTCACTAGGACTGGCATGAGGAACTGATTTAGGACCCATGACAGCTAGTGATCAAGCGAGGGCATCTGTTTAAAATATACTCTAACTACGTACTGTCAATACTTCTCAGAAAGTTGGTATATTTGTAGGCAACAGGATAAAGATTTGAAAGTTAAAATCCTGTCAAATCCTTTCTTTAGATCATAACAACCACCAGTCAGCCCCAGAGCAGCTGATTTCAATAGATTTGTTCCGCATCCAGTAAAACTTTCAAACATTTTGTCCTCTACGGAAATTGATTTCCATCATTTTTAAATTTGATTATGAGTAACCTTGGTTAGTAATTTGACATTTTATCTATGGAACTGGGTTTAAGAAATACTCATAACGAGCCAAAGATATCTCATTTTGTGTTACCTGAAGACTGCTATATTTTTGCATATTTATTAAGTAGTAAGTTTTTGTTCTTATGCAATTTATGGTAAATGTGTTTTAAGAAAGTTTTATTTCCTATGAGTATAAATACTTGCTTAAAGTTTTAAGAGGCAAAAGTTATATTTATATATTACAATTGTATGACAGCTTGTAAAATTGTTACCTGAAGAACAAATTCCTAAGAGAGCTTATTTAGACTTGACAATTGTGGAGAGTAGTTTCTGTGTTGATTTTAATTTGTGTTCAAATGTCACTCTCCCTGGCTTTTCTTAGGACTTATAAGGCAATTATTTCTTTTGTGCATCTGAGCTTGAAGAGTATTATAGAATAGGATAGGAAGAAGAACAATAGCCTTAATTCATGACCTGAATTAGTCATGGAGCTACGTGTCTGCTTGTTGTGGTGAAACTGTGCATTGCGTTTTAGAGTTTACTCTTAACCAGAACCCTGGTCTCCCTGTGTGTGCTGCATGCAACCCTGAGCACTTTTAGATAACCGGTGGAGCTGATGCTTCCCTTTCTTGTTCTTTAACTACAAAAATTAAAGCTAAAATTGAGTCCTCCACTTCATAAGTATTTAGAACTCCATGGAATACATTTGAGAAAGTTCACTCTCATATCTGAGGCTTCCCAGGTGGCACTAGTGGTAAAGAACCAACCTGCCAATGAAGGAGACATAAGAGACTTGAGTTCGACCCCTGGTCAGGAAGGTCCCCTGGAGGAGGGCATGGCAACCCACTTTGGTACCCTTGCCTGGAGAATCCCATGGACAGAGAAGCTGGCAGGCTGGAGTCCACAGAGCTGCCAAGAGTCAGACACGATTGAAGCAGCTTAGCATGCACGCACCCTCATTCCTGGTTCTAATACATGTCACTACCTTCTTGTCTCTCTACATCATTTTTGAATTGACATTATCTTTCTGTTTTCTGTTTCTTTCTATAAAATGACCCGAATCCTTATATCCTTATATTTTGGGAAAAGAAGGCATCAACTTTACATGTGTATATATGCGTGGGTGTGGTGTATGCATATGTATGTACATATACATATGTACATAAAATGACATCTTTAATCTTCAAGACCGCCCTGTGAAGTCCAGTGCCCTTTTCTGACACACGGCCACAATCAGAAATAATAGTTTTCCAGTATTATTATCCTGTACACATACACAAGTATATGACAAACAAAATTTACCCTTGCTAGATATGACACACTGTAATAATTTATGTTTCATTCTATACTAGTTTTTGTGTTTTTTTTTAAAAAACAAATTAATATAGATCTTGTTGCACAAAACTGATTTATTACCTAGTAATTGTTATAGCCAACAGTTTGAGAAAGACCGCCTCATAATATAACTTCCATCAGGATAGACTCCATGTCTATTTTGGTCTTCCCCTAGAGTTCTATAACTTCCCAGGTGACAGTACCACTCAATACACTGTTGCTTTTTATTAAATAACTGTTATAAAGGCAAACTTCTTTTGCCATCTGATGCAAAGAACTGACTCATTGGGAAAGACCCTGATTCTGGGAAAGATTGAAGGCAGGAGGAGAAGAGGATGACGGAGTATGAGATGGTTGGATGGCATCACCGACTCAATGGATATGAGTTTGAGTGAACTCCAGGAGTTGGTGATGGACAGGGAGGCCTGGCATGCTGAAGACCATGGGGTCGCAGAGACTCAGACAGGACTGAGAGACTGAACTGAACTGAAAGGTAAACTTCAGCTTTCCTATGATCTTTTCCATTAATTCATGCTTCCTGTCAGTGGTAAGAAAAATTCCATAATTCTTTATGGACTGAGAAATCCTGGGAACTACAGTGGCATGTTGATGTGGCAGGATGGCTTATAGGTTAAGAGCATGAATTTTTGAGGCAGATTAAAGGGATTTGCATTCCACCTCTGGCAATAACTACCTGGTTAACTTTGAGCAACTTGCTTAATCCATTTGTCTTATTATATGCATTTGTAAAATGACAAATATCCTTACTTCATAGAATTATAGTAAAGATTAAATTGGTACACACATGTTAAGCTCTTAGCAATATATCTAGCAATATGTATTACATATATTTACTTATTCAGCAGTTGTAGACATTACTCAGGGAGAGAAAACTCTGTGGAAATGAAATTTATTCTGTTACCCTAGAGTACTTGTCCAACTCTAAAGCTGTGGAGATGGGTAACAAGTACCCTCACTCTCTAAAGACAGTTGAAAGATGTTATCTCTATGGACCCACTCAAAAGTAGCTAACCTGTCCTCTGCTCTCTACCCCAATTAATACCTCCAGTCTTTATAAGCAAGGACTGGAGATTCTTGGAGAAAATTCAGTAAAGAGCTTACGTGGGAGTGGAGGATACTTAGCCTTTTCTCCCTTTCATGGCTTAAACCTTTGGGGACCTCCTAAAGAAGGAATAGCTAAACTCTGGAAATCTGTAGACCATCTCTATTCAACCCACAGGTTGGCAGTGAATGCAGTGGAAGAGCTCCAAGGAGAAGGCGATGGAGTTTCCTCTGGTTTAGGAAGTGTGGGCATAGGACTGGTCCCTTCTCCTATGTGAAGAGCTCTAAAGTCAGGGAGCCAGTGGGAATAGCTTGTAAAGGGAAGGAAATGAGCCCAGCAGTGGTGTGAACACCCCCACTTACAGAAAAGTTTATGGCAAGAATACTGCTCCCATTGGCCAAGTAGATATCTCCAAAGGTAGAGAGCCTCAAGTTTCTGGAAACCGTTTCTCCCAGTGGGGTCTCCTACAAGGACAACGTGACTATGGGATAAACCACGAGAGACAGTAGTTGAGTAGGGATCACAAGACATCAGCTAGGGAGTGTATGGCCCGTGTTGAGAAACTGCAGTTCAGAGGTTCCCGAGGAACCTACATCTACGCCTGAGAAACTGCTTGTATTTGAATATCTTCCTCTTGACCCTTTTCCTTTAAGCTTCTCTTCATCAGGCTCAACCCTGAAGACTCAGATGATGGAAGAGAAAAGCATACAGAGCACTAGGAAATTAAAAAAAAAAAAACCATATTCCTTTCCCTCATGATCCTGAGGTGGAGAGGGGATGCTTTTGAACTATGATGCTGGAGAAGACTCTTGAGAGTCCCTTGGACTGCAAGGAGGTCAATCCAGTCAATCCAGTCCTGCATATTTATTGGAAGGACTGTTGCTGAAGCTGAAACTCCAACACTTAGGCCACCTGATGTGAAGAGCTGACTTATTTAAAAAGACCCTGATGCTAGGAAAGATTCAAGGCAGGAGAAGGGGATGACAGAGGATGAGATGGTTGGATGACATCACTCACTCAATGGACGTAAGTTTGAGCAAGCTCCCAGAGTTGGTGATGAACAGGGAAGCCTGACATGCTGCTGTCCATGGGGTCACAAAGAATCAGACACGACTGACTGACTGAACTGAACTGATAATTGGGTTTTATTTCTTTATCCACTGTGACAATCTCTGACTTTCAATTGGTAAATTTAGGCCATTCACATTTAAAGCGTGTATTGATATAGTTGAATAAATACCTATCATGTTAGTAATTATTTTTTATTTCATTGTATTTTTTTTCCTTCCCCCTTTTTTCTGCCTTTTCTAGTTTTAATTGAACATTTTATGCTGCTGCTGAGTCGCTTCAGTCGTGTCCGACTCTGTGCGACCCCATAGTCAGAAGCCCACCAGGCTCCCCCGTCCCTGGGATTCTCTAGGCAAGAACACTGGAGTGGGCTGCCATTTCCTTCTCCAGTGCATGAAAGGGAAATAAGTCCATTATTTTTTATGTCATATATATTATAGTTATTTATAAATTTTTTTAGTCGTTGCCTTAGAGTTTGCAATTTGCCTTTACAAATACTCTCAGGGTATATTTAAAAACACTTAAATACCACTTCACAGGTAGAGAAGGTAACATAACAGGTTATTCTCAATTCCTACCTTACATCTTATGACATTGGTGTCATTAATTTTCTTATCTATATGTTATAACCAGTCAATTCTTTGTTGTTATTACCTTAGATGGTAATCTTCTATATCAGTTAAAAATTTTTAAGTTAAAGATTTTATTTTACCTTTATGCTCATCTAACACTCTTCCTTTTTGTAATTATAGTTTCTGACCTACTTAGTTTTCCTTTCCCCTAAATAACTCCTTTTTAACATTTCATTTAAGGCCACTCTGCTGGTGGTGAAGTCCTAATTGTTTAGTAGAGAAAGCTTTTATTTTTCCTTCACTTTTGGAGAATAATTTCCCCTGGATACAGAATTCCAGATTGGTAGGAATTTTTTTCCAAGACTGTAAGTATTTCATTCTTGTAGTCCTTGCTCACATGGTTTCTGATGAGAAATCTGTAGTGGTCTGTGTGCGAGTTGGAAAAGAATTTCCAGCCAGGAGGCAGAATGAAAAGAGGATAAAGTTTGTTAGAGTGGAGACACTGTTAGAGCAGCAGGCCAGCTCAAGGGAGAGTTGAACCTTTCACAGGTTAGCAACCAGTTTTTATAGCCTCAAGACAGAAAATTCCTACTGGAATGGCGGCATTAGGTGATTGGTTAGGGTGCTATAGGGTGGGCATTTTACCTGATATGGGATAAGGGAACTGGCTGGTTTGGATCCAGAGGCTCATGGCAACAGTTGCTATGGGACTTGGTCAGTTCCAGAGATTTTTATCCTGTGACCCTGATACAGGGCTCCACAAAACCCACTGTAATTCTTATACTTGTTTCTATATATTTAAAGTGTTTTTTCCCTGCTCTGTTCTCCCCTCCCCAAAAGGCTTTCTCTTTGAATTTGGCTTTCTTCTTTCTGAATATGATATGTCTATGTGAGGCTTGTTTTGAGTTTTTTTTTCTTTTCTTTCTGGTATTTATCTTGCTTGATGTTCTTTGAGCCTCCTGGGTCTATGGTTTGCTGTCATTCATTTTGGAAAATTCTTGGCCATTTTTATTTCAAATATTTCCTCTCTTCACTCTTCTTCTTGTGTGTGTGTTCCAATTATATACATATTACATTTTTAAAAATTGTCCCACAGTTCATGGATGTTCCAGAGTTTGTTTGTTTGTTTCCCATTTTTCTTTCTCTGCATTTCATTTTGGCAAGTTTCAATTGATATATCTTGAAATTCACTGATTCTTCCCTTGTCTAATGATGAGCCCATCAAATTCATTATTTATTTCTGTTACAGTTTTTTTTTTTTCTAGTATATCCTTTTGATTCCTTCTTAGAGTTTCTCTCTATTTACATTCAGTTCAGTTCAGTTCAGTCACTCAGTCATGTCCGACTCTTTGCGACCCCATGAATTGCAGCACACCAGGCCTCCCTGTCCATCACCAACTCCTGGAGTTCACTCAAACTCATGCCCACTGAGTCGGTGATGCCATCCAGCCATCTCGTACTCTGTTGTCCCCTTCTCTTCCTGCCCCCAATCCCTCCCAGCATCAGAGTCTTTTCCAATGAGTCAACTCTTCACATGAGGTGGCCAAAGTACTGGAATTTCAGCTTTAGCATCATTCCTTCCAAAGAACACCCAGGGCTGATCTCCTTTAGAATGGACTGGTTGGATCTCCTTGCAGTCCAAGGGACTCTCAAGAGTCTTCTCCAACACCACAGTTCAAAAGCATCAATTCTTCGGTGCTCAGCTAGCTATCTGTTATTGAATGTTCTATACATTTTCCATTAGAATGCTTAGCATGTTAATAATTAGTTAAATTCTTTTCCTGATAATTTCAATATCTGTGCATATCTGAGTCTGGTTCTGATGATTCTTTTGTCTCTTTAGACTGTGCCTTTTAATATGTCTTTTTATTGAAGCATGCTTAGATTAGTGATTCACTGAGTAGTAAGAACTAAGTTAAAGGCCTTTATTGTGTGGTTTCATAATACAACTAGGACTTGGGCTGTATTTAATGTTTTTTGTAACTGTGGGTAACAGAGGGTTAACATTTCGCTAGTGTATTTGTATTTGTCCCCTGTTGTCTTTAGACTTTCCTAGAAATTCCTTCTAAAATAAAGTCTGAGCCTTACATCTCTTCCACTTGTTATTTTTCTAGAGCCCTGTTGATGTGATGATAAGCTATTGGTAAGGGGGAAGAATTTGATACTCTTCTGATTAAATTTCAGTTTTTTTAGAACCAATGCTCCAGACTGGTAGCTTCACAAGTGCTTTTTAGATTTGTTTCTTTTTTTTTTTTTTTTTTCCACTTTTTAAAAGTAAGACAGGAAAGCGAAAGGGAGCTGGAAGAAGGTAAAAGTTCTTCTCCCAAGATTGAATATGGCTTTGGTAATGTATTTGCCCCTGGAGAATAGCTTTTTCTTCTGGAGAATACTCTTTTTAAGCACATTTCAAAATAGTTAATTTCCCTTCACCTAGCCAGAACCACAAGGGTTTATGTTTTTTTTTTTCCCCTAACTCCTCACTGTTAAGACTTGGTTAGATTCCTGGGGGAAAAAAAAACCATGATAATCACAGGATCACAGGAGTGATATGTTATCACATTTACAGAGTCCACTCAAATTCAAAGGGAGGAAATTACACAAGGGCAAGACTTATTAAGGATAAAATTAGAGTTCTGCCTACTGCAGTGACATTTTTACAAGTTTCATTGATAATAGGAATTCAAGTTTACCTGAGGTGCATGATTAATAGTCCATCTTATTATCACTCCACTGAAATAGTAGCCAGAAATTCTTGAGTTATAAGTAAATGAATCTTTCTGAGAGTCAGTTTCCTCTTCATTAACATATACTTACCTAACACAATTGTTGCAAGAGTTAGTATAGCTAGTGTTTATCATGGTCTCAACTGTGTAGTGCTTGCAAGTGGTAATTGTTTCTGAATTGTCACAGTAGCTTTGACATTCTGTGTGGCAGAATGACCTCAAACATTGGCAGGAGAGAAAATTGAGCGTTCCTTAAAGTGTAAGAAAGTGGTGAATGAGTTCACATTCTAAATGAAAAAGCCCATATAAATATGTCAAAGTTTTAAAAAGGAGCTTATGACAATGAGACAAATGGAATTTATCTTCAACTTTCTTCTAAAAGACCCAGTACCCTCTTTTGGGTCCCAATACATTTGCTGGTTCAAGAGGTCAAAGATATATTTAAAAAGAGAAAATAATTTTTTCAAATAATAGAAATTTATATTCTTTATAAAAACATGTCATCTGAAAGAATAATCAGGAAATGATAGCAAAGAAATTTCTTAAGAAATAATGCAACAAGTAGTGGGTATAGGTGGAAGAAACTAGTTTTACAAGCTAATAAAACACATAAAAGTAAATAAAGAGTACAGTATATTTGCAACACAGTTGGAGACAGAGTCACAAAATTGATAGTTAAGCCTAAAACAGACTGTATTTTTTAAAATGGGACTTATAAGATATGTGTCAGGAAAAGGAGAATAATTTGTGAATTGGTATAGTTGACTAGCAATTTAGAAGAAAAATCTAGTCATATCCTTCCCTTATGGGCTTCCCTGCTGGCTCAGACAGTAAAGAATCTGCCTGCAATGCAGGATATCCAGGTTCAATCCCTGGGTCAGGAAGAGCCCCTGGAGAAGGGAATGGCTACCCACCCCAGTATTCTTGCCTGGAGAATTCCATGGACAGAGAAGCCTAGCAGGCTACAGTCCATAGGCTCTCAAAGAGTCAGACAAGACTGAATGACTAACACTTCCCCTGTTTTTAACTTTCGTGTCACTTATACAATTACTGTCATAATAACATAAAAGCAAATAAATCCTGTCAGCTATGGACTTTCCTGGTGACTCAGATGGTAAGGAATCTGCCTGAAATGTGGGGGACCCTAGTTCCATCTCTGGGTCTGGAAGATCCTCTGGAGAAGGGAATGGCAAACCATTCCAGCATTCTTGCCTGGAGAATCCCATGGGCAGAGGAGCCTGGTGGGCTACAGTCCATGGGGTCACAAAGACTCAGACAAGGCTAAATGACTACCGCTTTCACTTTCATCCTTACCTTATACAGTAGGCCAATATGAATTCTAACTTTATTTAAATAGTTTACAACTATTAATAATAGCAGCAGCAATGATCATTACCAGTCAGGAAGCACTTATCCCTCAAATCTTTGAGAAATTTACCTCCTTGATTGTTAACAGCCTGGGTCCATGTTTCTCAGGTGGTTGGAGGTAGCCTATCAGAAGTCTTGTGCTTCATCTCTTTCTTCCTCATAACTGCAGACTAACACAATGCCACTAGCCTGGATAAGTGTTTCTGTTCTGCAAGTTCATACTCCCCTGGTGAAAGAAATGTATATTCCCAGGTAAAGCTTGTAGAGAGAACTACAAGTGTCATTCGACTTTCACTCCAAGCCATATCAGCCAAGTGTGTGTGTGTGTGTGTGTGTATCACATCTTTTTTATCCATTCATCCATCAATGGACAATTAGGTTGCTTCCATATACTGTCCATTATAAATAATGCTGCAAAAAACATGGAAGTGAATATATATTTCCAATTAATGTTTTCACTTTTTGAATGAAATACCCAGAAGTCTAATTGCTGGATCATATGAAAGTTCTATTTTTTGAGGAACTTCCATACTGCTTTCCATAAGGGTTCTTTTCTTCCAGTCCTTGCCAATACTTTTTAGTCCCTGTGTTTTTAATGATAGTCATTCTGACATATATAAGGTGATTCCTCGCTGTGGTTTTGATTTTCATTTCCCTAATGAATAATGATGATGAGCACCATTATCTGTGCCTGTTGGCCATCTGTATGTCTTCTTTGTAAAAGTGTGTATTCAGATTTTCTGCCCGTGTTTTAATTGGGTTGCTTTTCTGCTACCGAACTGTATGAGCTATGTATATTTTTTGATACTAGACCCTCTGTGTTGACATTGTGCAAAAGCAATGGTGGGCAACCTGCTGGTGCCTTAGCATAAACCAAGACAGCAGCACCAAACTTGTGGTCACTGTTTTTCACCACTCTGCACTCGTGGGAAATAAGACAAAAATTTAACAAAGCAAAACAAAAAGGCCAATTTTACTGAATAATGTCCTTGAAGAAGCAGTAAGCATGATGTTATGAATTTTACTAAACCTCAGTCCTTGAAGACATATATTGTTTTCTCTGTGACAAAATGAGAAGCATGAATAAAGCATTTTGCTGAACACTAAAGTACAATAGTGTCTAGAGAAAGCATTTCATGACTGTTTGAATTGAACGTGAACTTCATGACTGTCTGAAAAGCTGAACTATCCATTTTTTGCTTCATGGAACATTTGTACTTGAAAGAATTGATAGGCAAATAATGTTATTCAAACTTAGGTGTTTGGCATACATTTTCTTGAAACTGAAGTAAGTTGTCACTTTAAGGAAAACAACTGTATTTGTTGCCAGTAACAAAAGTCTGAGTTTTCAATGAAAATCAAAATATTGAAAAATGTAAACTTGAACTGCTTTCCAGTTCTTCAAGACTTTTCTGATGAGCTTAGTGATATTAACAAATTTGACTTTTTGATTCTTTGTAATGAAATATGATAATATTTGGAAGTTTTGTACACCTCAGTGAGCTAATATTTTCTAAGCAGCTTAGACATTTTGAAATCATGCATGGGTAAAAAATCTGATATGCAAAGTCCTAGAGGCACCAATGGATTTTAATGAAAAGAACATCAAAATTTCACTGATATGGTTTCAGATTCTGTTTTGAAAATAAGTTTTAAGAAACAGTCACTTCTACTACCAGCAATTATATGCCAACAAAATGGACAACTTGGATGAAATGGACAAATTCTTAGAAAAGTACAACGTTCCAAAACTGGACCAGGAAGACGTAGAAAATCTTAACAGACCCATCACAAGCATGGAAATTGAACTGTAATCAGAAATCTTCCAGCAAACAAAAGCCCAGGTCCAGACAGCTTCACAGCTGAATTCCACCAAAAATTTAGAGAAGAGCTAACACCCATCCTACTCAAACTCTTCTATAAAATTGCAGAGGAAGGTAAACTTCCAAACTCATTCAATGAGGCCAGCATCACCCTAATACCAAAACCTGAAAGATGCCACAAAAGAAAACTACAGACCAATATCACTGATGAACATAGATGTAAAAATCCTTAACAAAATTCTAGCAATCAGAATCCAACAACACATTAAAAAGATCATACACCATGACCAAGTGGGCTTTATCCCAGGGATGCAAGGATTCTTCAATATCTGCAAATCAATCAATGTAATACACCACATTAACAAATTGAAAAACAAAAACCATATGATTATCTCAATAAGTGCAGAGAAAGCCTTTGACAAAATTCAACATCCATTTATGATAAAAACCCTCCAGAAAGCAGGCATAGAAGGAACATACCTCAACATAATAAAAGCTATATATGACAAACCCACAGCAAACATTATCCTCAATGGTGAAAAATTGAAAGCATTTCCCCTAAAGTCAGGAACAAGACAAGGGTGCCCACTTTCACCACTACTATTCAACATAGTTTTGGAAGTTTGGGCCACAGCAATCAGAGCAGAAAAAGAAATAAAAGGAATCCAAATAGGAGAAGAAGACACTGTTTGCAGATGACATGATCCTCTACATAGAAAACCCTAAAGAGTCCACCAGAAAATTACTAGAGCTAATCAATGAATATAGTAAAGTTGCAGAATATAAAATCAACACACAGAAATCCCTTGCATTCCTATACACTAACAATGAGAAAATAGGGAGAGAAATTAAGGAAACAATTCCATTCACCATTGCAATGAAAAGAATAAAATACTTAGGAATACATTTACCTAAAGAAACAAAAGACCTATATATAGAAAACTATAAAACACTGGTGAAAGAAATCAAAGAGGACACTAATAGATGGAGAAATATACCGTGCTCATGGATTGGAATAATCAATATAGTGAAAATGAGTATACTACCCAAAGCAATCTATAGGTTCAATGCAATCCCTATAAAGCTACCAATGATGTTTTTCACAGAGCTAGAACAAATAATTTCACAATTTGTATGGAAATACAAAAAACCTCGAATAGCCAAAGCAATCTTGAGAAAGAAGAATGGAACTGGAGGAATCAACTTGCCTGACTTCAGGCTCTACTACAAAGCCACAGTCATCAAGACAGTATGGTACTGGCACAAAGACAGAAATATAGATCAATGGAACAAAATAGAAAGCCTGGAGATAAATCCACACACATATGGACACCTTATCTCTGACAAAGGAGGCAAGAATATACAATGGAGAAAAGACAATCTCTTTAACAAGTTGTGCTGGGAAAACCGGTCAACCACTTGTAAAAGAATGAAACTAGAACACTTTCTAACACCATACACAAAAATAAACTCAAAATGGATTAAACATCTAAATGTAAGACCAGAAACTATAAAACTCCTATAGGAGAGCATAGGCAAAACACTCTCCGACATAAATCACAGCAGGATCTTCTATGACCCACCTCCCAGAATATTGTAAATAAAAGCAAAAATAAACAAATGGGACCTAATTAAAATTAAAAGCTTCTGCACAACAAAGGAAACTATAAGCAAGGTGAAAATACAGCCTTCAGAATGGGAGAAAATAATAGCAAATGAAGTAACTGACAAAGAATTAATCTCAAAAATATTCAAGCAACTCCCGCAACTCTATTCCAGAAAAATAAATGACCCAATCAAAAAACGGGCCAAAGAACTAAATAGACATTTCTCCAAGGAAGACATACAGATGGCTAGCAAACACATGAAAAGATGCTCAACATCACTCATTATCAGAGAAATGCAAATCAAAACCACTATGAGGTACCATTTCATGCCAGTCAGAATGGCTGTGATCCAAAAGTCTACAAGCAATAAATGCTGGAGAGGGCGTGGAGAAAAGGGAACTCTCTTACACTGTTGGTGGGAATGCAAACTAGTACAGCCACTATGGAGAACAGTGTGGAGACTCCTTTAAAAACTGGAAATAAAACTGCCATACAACCCAGCAATCCCACTGCTGGGCATACACACCAAAGGAAACCAGAATTGAAAGAGACACATGTACCCCAATGTTCATTGCAGCACTGTTTATAATAGCCAGGACATGGAAGCAACCTAGATGTCCATCAGCAGGTGAATGGATAAGAAAGCAGTGGTACATATACACAATGGAGTATTATTCAGCCATTAAAAAGAATACATTTGAATCAGTTCTAATGAGGTGGATGAAACTGGAGCCTATTCTACAGAATGAAGTAAACCAGAAAGAAAAATACCAATACCGTATACTAATGCATATATAGGGCTTCCCTGGTGGCTCAGAGCTTAAATGTCTGCCTGCGATGCCAGTTCAATCCCTGGGTCGGGAAGATCCCCTGGAGAAGGAAATGGCAACCCGTCTCAGTACTCTTGCCTGGAAAATCCCATGGATGGAGGAGCATGGTGGGCTACAGTCCATGGGGTCACAAAGAGTCAGACATGACTGAGTGACTTCACTTACTTACTTACTTAATGCATATATATGGAATTTAGAAAGATGGTAATGATAACCCTGTATGCGAGACAGCAAAGGAGACACAGATGTATAGAACAGTCATTTGGACTCTGTGGGAGAGGGCAAGGGTGGGATGATTTGGGAGAATAGCATTGAAACATGTATAATATCATATGTGAAATGAATCGCCAGTCCAGGTTCAATGCATGATACAGGATGCTCGGGGCTGGTGCACTGGGATGACCCAGAGGGATGGTATAGGGAGGGAGGTGGGAGTGGGGTTCAGGATGGGGAACACGTGTACACCTGTGGTGGATTCATGTTGATGTATGGCCAAACCAATACAATATTGTAAAGTAATTAGCCTCCAATTAAAATAAATTTATATTAAAAATATATAATACAAAAAAAACAATAAATTATATTTACAAAAAAAAAGTATCAACTGGCTTAATTATCAATCTGACTACCACATGTGTCCTTCAAACCTTTCATTTTCTATTCTGTTACTATAAAATTTATGTCAGACTCTAACATAAATAAATCACATAATCTTAAGTTGTTTGTCATTGTACCAAATAACATCTTCAAAGGAGATGAGCATAAAATGTTTACTTCTTTTATAGTTATGGTAATTATTAAGCAGTCACTGCATTTTTCATGCATGGTTTACCAAAAAAAAAAAGAAACAGTCACTCGATGAGTCTTGTGTAGTATCAAAAATAAATTTTTTTAGAAAAGGCTATTATTAAATAAAATATTCTCCCTTTTCCAACTATAAATCTATGAGATACTGAATTTTCTTCTTATAATTCAACCAAAACAACACATTTGATTGATTGCATACCAAAGCAAAGATGAAGATTCAGTTTTCTTCTAACAAGTTTCATTGAAATGTGAAAATATAAAACAGTATAACTCTTCTCAAATTTTTTTAGTTTTGGAAATCATTCTTTTACATTAAAATTTTATATATGAAAACATGTAATAAGTTTTTTCAACCAATTAATAAGTATATATTTTAAAACTTCATAGTTTTTATTTCTAATATGATAAATTTATTTATCTCTAATATGGTAAAAATATAGAAGATATGACCCACATAAACAAAAGTTTTGAGGTCCTCAATACTTTTAAAAGTATAGGGACTTCTCTGATGATCCAGTGATTAAGAATTTGCCTTCCAGTGCAGGGGAAGAGGGTTAGATCCCTGGATGGGGAAGTAGGATCCCACAGGCCACTGTAGGACTACTAGCTCAAGGAAGGATTCCAAGATTGCTTGCCACAACCAAGACCCAGCGTGGAAGGGGGGGGAGGGAGTAACAGGTCTTGAAATAACAGTTGAGTACTATAAGAAATACAGCCAGTTAGCATAACAATAGGAAAATGCACAATTCCATTTGCAGTCAAGGAGATACTTGTTTTGAGGTAATTCCTTACCCAGGAATGCAAAATGGTAACACACCACCTAACCCTCAATCTGATATAATAGATAATAGATTTTTTTCCTATTGTAATGATAGAAGGCATAGATTTTCTGTTATTTCTTTCCTCTTTACATGTTCTGTCTTTCTAACACTACACACACATTCTAATTTTTGTAATTACTTAAAACCTGGATCTAAAGAAATACTGAGATCAGTTACAGAAGAACTCCCTGAATATGATCTGTTCCAGAGGATGAGGTGGTTGGATGGCATCACTGACTCAATGACATGGGTTTGGGTGAACTCTGGGAGTTGGTGATGGACAGGGAGGCCTGGTGTGCTGTGGTTCATGGGGTCACAAAGAGTCAGACACGACTGAGCGACTGAACTGAACTGAACTGATCTGTTCCAGGAACAGGTAGTCTGAGAGAATAAATGTTCTTCCCAGATGAAGCTATCCATGCTTATAGCAAAAGAGCACATCTAGAGAAAACACAACTGAATACAAAGGACAATGGCTTAACAGAACAGAGAGACGGTGTTTCTAGCAAACATTAGCATCCTGTTATGGCTCACTGCATCCTCAGACATGAAAAAAGCACAATGTCTGTTTGCTTATCCTTAGAATACTGATGGCATTTTGTCCTGAAAAACTGAAAGAACAGATGACTAAGCAAGAAGGGTTGAGAGTAACACTGATTCTTAACTGCATTCAGAAGATCTCTGGTTACAATAATATAAAAATGAAATCATACCTATTTTTCTCTGCTGGTGCTAAATTTAAAACAACAAATATTTGGTCCCTCTCCTGTGTCAGGCACTATGCTAGATGCTTGGATTACCATCCTGAGGGGAGGACACAGTCCCTGGCCATAGGAGTCTCGCACCTAGAGGAGAAATATATAACATAGAGACAACTTCAAAATGATTAAGCCTACAATGGGGTTAAATACACAGGTCAATGCACTCCCAGAGGGTGGACCCTAAGCCAGTTTGAGAAGGGCTGCTTTCCAGAAAGACTTTCTGGAAAAAGTATGATCTGAGTTTAGCCCTGAAGGAGGAATAGGAAGGACAGGTAATGGATGGAAATACATGCACATGCTCGGTGCAGAGCAGAGTGAGGGTGGGAGTTGGAGGGAGGCTGTTTCATGCAGAAGGCAAGATATGCCCAAGTGACCAGCAGCAAGATACTTCAGGACAGTTCGGGGATGGAAAGCCCCCTTCCTCCCCTTGTTTGGTCTGTTGGCTTTGATTTAAAAAAAAAACAAAAAGCAGAATGAGGATGAGTGCTAAGAGTTGAGGATAAGATGAGTCCCTGCCTGATCAGGAAACACCTGAAATTTCTTTAATACTTGTCACAGACATAATTGCCTTCTCTATTAATAACTGCTATATTGGTTTGTGTCCTACAAACACAGGAATTCTGTTTTATTTTTATTTTTATTTTTTTTTATATTATTTATTTATTTATTTATATTTATTTTATTTATTATTATTTTAAACAACATTTATCAAAATAGAGCAAAAAGCATATGACACATTCTTATTGGTATTTGCTGCCTTACTGAATATATTCCTATTCCACTTTAAATAGCTCTCTACAGGATGAGAATCCTCTAATTAAAATTTTATAAAACTAACTGGAAGAGTTTTATGCAAATTATCTTCTGGCTTTGTACATTTCAATCTTGATTTTTCTCCTGTATCCACATACCTCTGATGCCATACTCTGCAGTAAGAATATTCCTGGAAGCAAGTAACATTTAATCATATATGACAAAGTAATTGTGAAACACATACTTATATCTTTCCATATGCAAATAAAATGTATAACAAACTGAATTTCCCAGTATCAGGATCCCAGAAATGTTTGTGGCCACTCCAGATACCATACAATAATGGGAATTACAACAGAGGGAGACAGACATCAAACACATCTTACTATTGCAAAATTTTCAAGAAGATATGACTAAGTAAAACACATTGCTAAGGCTCCCTCACCAGAGACTTTGAAAGGAACCCCTGCAAGGGAAGAACCCTAAAGCTAAAGCATTCTTAGTTTCATGTTGTCTGGCTCTGTAGGTTTATGGCACCAATACCTTTTCTTTATAGTTTAAAGACAGTAAGTAATTTGTCCCAAGCCACAGAGCTAGCAAGGGGCAAACTGTCTACATTCAAGGTGTGAACATTTTTGACACTCTAGTATGCTGACTCTTGCTGCAGGAAAAGATTTACCATGACCTGAACTGGAGTTAAGCATAATGAAGAAGGAACAAGAAATATTTGGAAGAAAGAATGACTAAGTTGTTGCTAACTGGGTAAATTGGTGAGGAAGACTTGGAGTTTCAACTAGGACTATCTGCAGGCATGGATTAAAGATCTCCAATTACGGGAGGGCAGAGACTCAGAGACTAGAAAGCTAGCAGGACCTAGAAGTCCTGTGGCAAGATGATTGACCCTGGGATAGGAGTCATATTAAGTAGTCCAGAGGAAAGGACAGGACAATGAGCTGAATAAAGCAGTGATTAAAAGGTGGGTTGAAAGGACAAAAATTACAGATTTTAGGAATGGAGTCAAATATATATAAGGCCCTTTGTTGTGATGGTGAGTTAAATTTATTATAACTTTGAAATGAATGTCTTTAGGGTTAAGAAGGAACTAATTTTTAAAAGAACAGAGACTTAGGAAGAAAATGGAAAGAGTAAATTCAAAGTAATAAAGGCAAAATAAGAAGATGAGAAAGAAATTCATTGCCTTCTGTTAAAAACCTTCTCTGATTTGAAGGTTACTGTAAAATCTCTTAAATATATATACATTAACCCAAAGTAGACCTTTAGGCCTTCATCAAAGGACCTTCCTAACTTTTGAACTCTGAATACTTCTTAGGTTTTCTTATTTTTAATTACAGTGTCTCCAAATTAGTCTGTTTCACAACTTTCTAATAATGGTCCAATTGAGGTCAGAAACAGAGAGAGATCTTTATTTGTATCAGTAAACCACAGTGGTGTGTGTGTTTACATCTGTGCTATTGTGATGATGAATTAGCATCATTTTTATCACCTGGCCACTTCACAATACACAAGAATTTAGGGGTAAGTTGGTCAATATCACCATGACTTCCATTCCAGAGTTCATGGCTGTGTGTTCATGGTTTTTGACATGAGGTCTAAACCAGATAAACTTGTTCCAAGGAGACAAAGGCTTACGCACTCCAATTCTACAATGACAAATGCGCTGTAGACTTTCATCTTTGCAATGAAGAGCTGTAATAAGTCAGAGACAGAGAGAGGCACTATCTCTGTTTTTTTTAGCCAAGTAATGAAAATGGAGCTCAGTCTTTTCTCCACTTGACTTTCTGTTTAGACTGAAGCTCTTTGTCTTCATCTTCTCCTGAGCAAAAGAGACCCCAGGCTGGAAAGGAAATTGAATGGCAATGGCAGTATGAAATACTGCTTCAGTCCCTTCAGTCCCTTCAGTCCCTTGGCCCACTTACTGATCTAATGGGTTCCATCTTTTGAAGGCATAGAGTGTGGAGGCCAAAGTGTTCTCTTCTGAAATGTCAAGAAGTAATCAAGTTCATAATACAAAAGACACCAAAGGAAACTTGTGGTGTTTTTGATAGCCTGGGGGAGAATTTCAGCTTCTATCTAAGCTTTAAATACACAGTTTGCTGAAAACACACGGCAGTGAAACTGTCAGTGGTTTGGAAAGCCCAAATCAAATAGCTTTTGAGGGGAAATGGCTTTTTAATAATTTTAATACAATTTTGACTGGTTCCATTACATAAAGTGGCATAATAAACGCTGCTTTGAACCACTGAAAGGAAAAGGTGACCTTAGAGAGGCTACTTCTTTCTGCCTAATTAGAATAAAACAAATACAATTGCATAACCGAGTATTAAATTACTTTTAAGGGAAAATTTTTTCATTGTCTTTATACAAAATTTGCTATTCCAAAATATATATTTCAAATCACTGTAAAATTGACAAGATTTGTTCATAAACATGAATTTCTGTGTTCAATAAAATAAACCTATTCAGTAAGTAGGGCACATATTACTACCACAGTTTTGTATATGAATAACCTGAGAATTTGTGATGTCAATATTACTTAAAAAGGCCACACAGCTCATAAAAATTAAAGCCCAGACTTAAATTTAGCTTTCAGTTTGTTGGGCCAGCGATCATCTCATGACATCAACATTACATCAACTGTTCCTGGATACTAACGGAGAAAGCTAACTATAGGATCCCTCCACAGAGCTCCTTCTAGGCAAATAATTTTTTTTTTTTTTGGATCCTTTGTCCTTATACACATTTTGATTAGAATGCATTATAAAAGTCATGAGGGACTTCCCTGGCAATCCAGTGGTTAAGACTTTGCCTTTCAATGCAGGGGGTATGGGTTTGATTCCTGGTCAGGAAACTAGGTTTCCTCATGCTTCACAATCAGAACACAAAAACAGAAAACAGAAACAATATTGCAACAAATTCAATAAAGATTTTTAAAATGGGCCACATCAAAAAAAAAAAAAATCTTTAAAAAATGAAAGTCATGGGCCCATGGGAGAAATAGTATTTTCTTGATGAAGATTTAGAATAATCAGGAGAATAGTAGTTATGTAATTGTTTTTTAACTAATTGGCTCAATAAAGATTCTTTGCGGTGTCCAGGCACCATCTCTTTTCATTTAGGTCCAGGAGCCATTTTTTCATGTTCTTTATTGACAAATGTGAAGTTTCTGGCCAATTTCATATCTCTCACCACAAGCAAATTGTAGCAATGCAGTTGTAACTCACAAGGCCATGGCTCTTTAGAACCTGTTTGTATGAGGGAAATAAAAGTTCTTCTTAATGGCAACCTACTCCAGTACTGTTGCTGGAAAATCCCATGGACGGAGGATCCTGGTGGGCTACAGTCCATGGGGTCGCAAAGAGTCAGACAGGACTGAACAACTTCACTTTCACTTTCACCTTTGCAGTTGTTTAATACCGCTTATTTGATGCTGGTTGTATTATCATTTTTAAACGCTCTGTTACCAATTATGCTGCCCATGAATGCTGGCTTCCAGTGACTCTTAGAAATTGTGTTTTTTTCTGTGCTTTGTTGTAGAAGCCCACAAATGTGAGTCTTACCCCACCTACACAAGAAAATTAAAGCAATAATTTATGCATGATGATGCTTAATTTACCATCCAGAACTTTGTATTTTAAATACAAAACAAACACATTTTCCAACAGTATCTTCTTTTGAACTCTTTAGGCCTGTATTCTTAGAGCGTCCTCTCTTCACTGTGGCCTAAAGCCCTGCCTTCCGTACAATGCTGCCAGTAAGGACAGGCAAGAGGCCAGGGACTAACACGAGAAGAGTGGTCCCGTTGCCAAGGACTGTCGCCCTTGACTGGCATAGTCTGAGACAGACCTGAGAGCATGCCATGGTACCAGTCAGAGACAAGAGAGGGCATGGGGTGGGAGGGCCCATGGCTTGCGGTGCATTGGTCTTGCACACTTTCAGCCCAACAGGTGTGGCCAGTTCTGGGGCCCTGACTGATAAGTGCCATGGAGCCCACCAGCAGGGTGGGAGATCTCTCTGGGTAGCAGTGGTGGGGAATACACAAGCCAAAGGAAGCCTTCTGCCACGCTACCACCCACAAGTTCTCTAGATAGGAGGCAGCTCCCGGGCAGAAACCTAGCCAAGTGAGAGCAACATCCCAGGCCACAGCTGCGGCTGGAAACCAAGGGTCAGCAATGGAGCAGTGTCCCCAACTCACCCTGTGTCTACCCTGAGTGAGAATCACATCAGGTCCATCTGCTACCACCATGCTGCTGGCCCAATTTCATGTCATCCCATAAGAGAAATACACCAAGCAGAGTAAGCCTCCTGTCCAGTTACCTTCCTCCAGCAAGGGTCTGGCCAGGATGACTGGAGGCAACCCCACAGCACAAGTCTCTAAGCTCCTCAAACTCTCTAACGCCCTCTGTGTGTGTAATAGAACACCAGAAAGTGCAATAAAGGAAAAAAACAAACACCAGGCCCACACGGGTCCTGGTCTGCTCTTGGAGTGCTTCCCAGGTGGTTCTGCCAGTTTCCCCTGGTCCCAACCACCAGAAGGGTCTTAGAAACTGTTGAGACAGGCAATCTGAGCAGGCAGCGTGTTTGCCAAGGTATTAGAGTGTTCTGGTGCCTCCAGCTACTACTTCTTGGTACTGATTCTGCTTAGCAAGACAATCAAAAGATCCAAGATATGATAAAATGACTCCCTCTCTGCCAAATCTCAGCCATTTGCCCTATAGACTCACTTCTGCCCCTTTTCATGTGCTCTGGCTGTGACTGATAGGAATTACATCCTTATAGCTTCTGTGCCCTATGACCTCTAGCTGGACTTGACCCATGGGGGCCCTGGCCAGAGATGGAGAAAATTAGGTGAGGGAAATTAGGGAATTTTTCTCACAGCTCTTTCATCCTGAGATCACTTTGAATGCTTTCCTCTACCAATTTTATATTAATTCTAATTTTTTTGGCTTTTTCAATAAGGCTACTAATTATGCTATCATCATCAATACTTCTTCATAATTTGTGTTCTACTGATGAGATCTAAATGATTTAAAAATAAATATAATCATATTCAAGCTGTACAAAACTTTAATGTGCTTTATACAAATATAAGAAATGCAAAAATTAAGAATAAAAATCATTTTTAACAAATATTTCAAGTTATTTTCTTCTAGATAGTCACAACCATGAGAATTAAAATGCAAAGTAAAAATAGTGATACCAAATATTCAAATCAAAATTATTTAAATCAGGCTGAACTGATGCTGGGAAAGATTGAAGGCAGGAGGAGAAGGGGACGAAAGAGGATGAGATGGTTGGATGACATCACTGACGCTATGGACAAGAGTTTGAGTAAGCTCCAGGAGTTGGTGATGGACAGGGAAGCCTGGAGTGCTGCAATCCCTGGGGTCGTAAAGAGTCAGACATGACTGAGCGACTGAACTGAACTGTTTATTTGGTTGCTTGAAAATATAATTAAATTTCCTTTTCTTAAAAAAATACCCCACAATTCTAGAGGTCAAGGTTCCGCAAGTTTCAGATGTGAGATATTAGTATTGCATTTCACACATGACTATGAATTGTTTAATATTACAAAATGTTACTCACCAGTCATGTGCTGCTATTGAGAACATCAGTCTAATTTGTAAATACCTCCAGAAGCACAGATTAAAACACATAGAGTAGAAAAAAGGTAAAGCACTCAACCCTGCCAAGAAACAGTGCTTCATTACACAGAGTGTCTGATACATGGACAGGGCATAAGAAATTGCAATTATTAGTAGTTAAGTACTAGCAATATCTGTGATAGTGATTCTGCTTTTTATTTTGTGGCTCTTTCATCTGTGTCATAGAATTATTTGGGGGCTAATTTAAATAAAAGTAAACCTGTCAATTCCTCCTTTATTTGACCATATTGAGTTCTTAAAAATCCAGTTATGAGAAAGTTAATTACTGTTGTCTCAACTGCTGTCCCAATTTTACTTAGAAAGAAGAGCTTTTGTTGTTGGAATCTGACCAGTTCTATTTAGCAGAAAGTTGTCTTTGATTCCAGTCTGTTTTCAGCCAGATTGCCCTCACAAACTGAACACAGAATTCTGGCTTCTAATTTCAGGGAGAGAGAGGTGACTGCAAAGCACAAAATACGTGCAAAGCCTGACACTTGATCTTGTTCAAGCCCAACAAAGCTGAGAGTGTCAAGCACACACACTTAAGAAACAGTCTCTGCGTTCAGTTGTCCCATGTTGTGTGTGTGTGTTAGTCGCTTGGTCGTGTCCTGTCAGTTTTCACTTATTGTCATTTGTCCTTTTTCTTTCCTGGCTTATCAAACAGAAATTGACATGATCGCACTTTCTATTTCTTTGATTTTCAAAGTGGATCCTTAAAAGTGTGGTTTGACTAACAGAACAAAAGGAATGGAGTTGATCAGAATTTTTTTCAGGAGAGCTGTTCATATCAACAAGAAGGCTTCTTGGCAAGAAGGCACCTGAGTGCCTCCTGTAAGATGGGCTCTTTCGCCTCCAGGGGAAAAAAAATAAAATTATTAAAGTCCTATTAAAGTAGTAATGGCATCTGGAAATATTATCTTTTAATACTATGTCAAAGACCACCTCCAACAAAATAACTTATTTTGAAACTGTCAGAGATGTCATCTAACTTCTGTACACAGGAGCACCTATTAGAATTAAGAGGGCACAATATACAGATACAGTGATGACTGCAAGAATACTGGGATGAAATCCTGCTTTTTCCAGCTACTTGCCTATTCCTCTTTGCTGCCAAAGATGGAAAGAGGGCTCTAGAGGCCAAAGAGAAACTGTTCTCACTGGTGGAATTGTTTTATCTAGCAGAACTCCCTAAGTTTTCCAGAGACATTGTGATCTGAAGGTCCACAGTTCATTAAAGAAAACCAGGACTTCCCTGGCAGTCCAGTAGTTGAAACTTTGCCTTCCAGTGCAGGGGGTGTGGGTTCCATCCCTGGTTGGAGAGCTAAGACTCCACAGGCCTCCTGGCCAAAACAAAACATAAAACAAACAAACAAAAAAAGCCCAGAATAAATACTGTAACAAATCCAATAAAGACCAAAAGAAAAAAAAAGGTCCACATTAAAAAAAGTCTTTAAAAAAAGAAAAGAAAACCTAAATTGATTCCCAACTGAGTGCAGACTATCTGCAGGCTCTCTGCTAACAAAATTATATCCAAACATCTGAACAAACGGACAGATTTCTGAAAATGGGTCAGCATCTCAATAAGGGCAGACATAGTAGTACCAGACGTGGCTTATGAGTGTTATTCAGCATGTTTATTATCAGTGGCCAGACCCTAAGAGCCCCTGATAGAAAACAAAATGAAGTTAAACAATGTTGGAACTGAACTGGCTTTAGAGTCCCTTAAGCATATCATTTTTCAGAAGAAACAATTATATGGAGAGGTAGTGACCTGACCAATGTCACAGCACTGGACCTTGACAAATGCCTGACTACAAAGACGCAAAGAGAGTGTGGAGTGGTGGGAAGAGAATGAGTTAGGTGCTCAGGAAACCCTGACTCCAGCTGCAGCTTGCCACATCTTAGCGGATGCTGGAGAAGTCTCTTGGCACAGCTAAGCGTCTGCTGCATTTTCACATTTCTCAGAAGAAAGCATAATACCTATTTATGAATTAAGTAAAATAATGTATAAAGTGCCTAGCACATGGCAGATGTCTTGTGAATATAGATTAACTTTTCTTTTCTCATTCAAGCATTCTCTGAAGTACATACATTTATATAACATCCCACTGAGGGGAGTGAGTTAAGGGGACTGTTCAAACAAACAAACAAACAAAAATCCTCTGACCTAGAAAGTCCTCACTTTCAAACAAATGACAGCATGGACTCATTACTAAAATGTTCAAAGACCTGAGGAAGGGTGAGAGTGGGGGGTTCCTATCAAAGCCAAACACAGAACCCAAGATGGATAGAAATACACACATATGTTTTACACACACATACTAAACTATCTGCATATACATGTAACAGGGTAAGACTTCAGTCACCACCGATCCAACTCTCTTCTGACTCATAAGCAGCGTTAGTGACTTCCTCTGCTCTGAAATGAGTTCTCTCTCAGGCAACCCAGCACCCTGCAGCCTGAGAACCTGGCTCTGCTTCAGAAGGTGAGTCACTGCTGCTTTTCTTTTAAAGGCTGTTTCTGCCGACGGATCTCTCCATCCAATTTCAGAAGAGAAAGATTTGCGAAGTCAGAATGTCTCCACTGAAGCAGGATCTTGTTTTCCCTGGTACAGGTAAAATGCCTTCCTAATTTTAAGACTGACCTCCACAAAATAGGTTATTTTGAAAAGAAAATTTGCACAAAGTTCAAACTAAGAGAAAAATATCAAGATTTCAACATCTCTCACAGTTGAATTTAACTGCAATTTCTGATGTGTTAAAGGAAGTGGTGATTCATCTCAGCTCGTAATGGGCCCCCAACCTGCAAAATTTCTCTTGCTTTACTTCATCACAGACTCCAAAGGAATCTCAGAGATGTGGATGAATACTGTGGAGACTTGAAATTCTTTTGATTCCTTTTAGTTCTATAAATTAGAAAATACATCTCTTTATTAATTTAATGGTTGCAAATTGAAAGGAAAATAATTAATTTATAAATTCATATAGAGTTAAGCAGAGACACATTAACAATAAATCTTAACTTATCACATGAAGGAAAAATTGTGACAAATGTATTTTATATCAGTATTAAACACACCATACACAGACACACAGACACACACACACACACACACACACACACACACACCAAAAAAGAATAATCTGATAAAAATGAGACATGTGGGACTTCCCTGGTGGTCCAATGGTTATGAATCTGCCTGCCGATGCAGGGGACAAGAGTTCCATCCTTGGTCCAGAAGATTCCACATGCCATGGGACAACTAGTTCCAGGCTCCCTCAAGCCTGTGCTCTGCAACAAGAGAAGCCATCATGAAGAGAAGCCCACAAACACGAGAGAGTAGATCCCCGCTCACTGAGACCAGAGAAAGCTCCCGAGGAGCAGCAGAGGCCCAGTGTGGCCAAAAATAAAAATAAATGATGCATCAAAATGAAATTTTAAAATGAGATGTAGCACAACACACATTTGCAGAAATAAAGAGGATGGGAAATACCTTATGATTACAAGCATGTGGTTGCAAGATCTTATACACCCCTCGAGCTACCAAGCCTGCAATTTGGAGCAGGCTTCATGCATGTTTACACAGGCACCGTCTTGCTTTGACCCATGTCATGTGTCCCAGGGTGCGCCCGTAAGAACTCACATGGCACTCACATATGTGTTTTCTGGAAGTGCTGGAGAGTCCATACACATGGAGTATGACTGACCCCTGAAGGATGGGGCTGATGGAATGAATGTTTCCTCTCGACATAAGCCTCCCTCATAAGTCTCCTCAGAAAGTCCTGCTGAATGGAACAGCCATTGATCATAGCAGCAACGAACACAACCTTACATTGACTTTCCTCCCTTTCTGGTTGGCTTTCCTCCCTTTCTGGTTGGCTTTCCTCCCTTTCTGGTTGACAGTTACCTACTGTTGTGTAACAAGCTACCTCAAAACTTAGTGACCTGAAACAACAGATTTTCATTCTCAGTTTCCATGGTCGACAAATCAGAGGCAGCTTCAGCCGGGTGGTTCTGGCTCACGGCTTCTCACGAGGATGCAGTTTCAATGCCAGCCAGGGCTGCATTCATCGGAAGGCTCGAGTGTGGCTGGAGGACCCACTTATGAACTTGGTCATAAGCAGGAGCACCCCATTCCTTCCAGTGAGGACTGCTGTTCACTTCATGGCAGCTGGCTGTCATGAGTGAGTGATCCAAGAGAGAGGGCAGGGGAGAGTGCAAGTAGGAAGCTGCAGTGTGGTTTATCATGCTTTGGAAGGGATAGATCAACCCTGGTGTGTGTGGGAGGAGACCACACAGGAGTGTGAATACCAAGAGGTGGAGACATTGGGCAGTCTTGGGAGACAGCTAGGCCTTTCCAGGTGGTGCTAGTGGTAAAGAACCTGCCTGCCAATGCAGGAGATGTGAGAGATGCAGGTTCTGTCCCTGGGTTGGGAAGATCCCCTGGAGAAGGGAATGGCACCCCACTCCAGTATTCTTCCCTAGAGAATCCCACGGACAGAGGAGCCTGGAGGGCTACAGTCCATGGGGTTGCAAAGAGTCAGACATGACATGAATGATCTCCATATTTTTTTTTCAGTGAGGTGAATCTGTATGAACATGTGCTGATCCAGAAAGATTTCCAAAATATATTATTAAGTGCAAAAGTAAAATTCAGAACTGTTCTGGTATGTGCATATAACTGCACAAGTATAAAAGAAACTTAGTTGATGGTGGTTATTTGAGGGAGAAGTTGGGAAAAAGTAGGCTTATGAATTTTCCTTTTATTGTTCTTACACTATTTGAATTTTTGAAGCACATGTATGTATTATTTTAAGGAATAAATTTGGGGGAATGGTAAGATGATGGGAATTTTAAATTTCTCTTTGAATTTTATGTGTTAAAAGTATAATAGTGGCTCTACAATAAACACCTTGACTTCGGCAATGACCAGACGGGTCCAGGAGGTCTGGACCAGACTCCTGGAAGAGCGACTGATTCCACAGAGTGAGGTGCGCATAACTAGGGCACGTACTAGGATTGTCATAGTAACAGTCCCGGGGGTGGGCCAGGTGGGGACAGGGGCAGCTCATGAGTGGAGGCCTCTCTGCATGTAGAATTCTACTACTGAGTCTTCACAGTGTCCCTCACCCAGGCGTGCCTGCCAGGCCTGGTATCTGGTACCGGTATTCAGGTCTCCCCTGTGCTCAGTCTTTGCAGGCACTGAGCTGCAGCGTTAACCCAATTATTTCACATGGCAGAAAAGTGGGGAAGCATTCCAGTTCTATGAGGAATCCACACGCAATGACACAGCATACTTCTTGACAACCTGCAGAACACCTGTTCTCTTCACATATCAAAACTGGGAATACATGGAAAGATCATCTGGAATCAAGCCTCAGGATTTTTCTCTTGCCCTCTGCTGTTTTTCATTCCTTTAAATTAAAGTAAAATTCTTTCACACGATGGTACCAAGATAGTGCAAATTTTGAAAGAAAACAACTGATAATTGGTTCCCATTATTTTCTCAATGAACAGGTGGAAGTTCTTACCTTGGGATGATAGGCAACGTTTTCTGGTGAAGTGGGTGCTAAGTGGATCCCTGCAGCCTCAGCATCTTCCTACCCCAGGCTCCCCTAGTTACAGCCAGGGAAACAGGGGCCAAACAACCAGAGGATTCCTGGAAATCACTGGACCTCTCCTGGAAAGCCCATTGCTCCGTAGTTAAACTGTTATGGATAGCTGCCACCAGGTGGCGCCACTCTGTGGTTGGGACCTGGAGAGATTTGCATTATGCCTGCAGATGTCTTGCCAGCTGCATGCATAGGTCCAACAGGAGGTAAGTCACAAACCTTAAATGATGCCACCCTGCATTTTAATCCTGACTCTTTAAAAACCCCAAAAAGTCGGACATGACTGAGCACACACACACACACACACACACACACACACATCTAGTTATAACAAGATTTTATTCAGTTCAGTTCAGTGGCTCAGTCGTGTCCGACTCTTTGCGACCCCATGAATCACAGCACACCAGGCCTCCCTGTCCATCACCAACTCCGGGAGTTCACTCAGACTCACGTCCATCGAGTCAGTGATGCCATTCAACCATCTCATCCTCTGTTGTCCCCTTCTCCTCCTGCCCCCAATCCCTCCCAGCATCAGAGTCCTTTCCAATGAGTCAACTCTTCGCATGAGGTGGCCAAAGTACTGGAGTTTCAGCTTTAGCATCATTCCTTCCAAAGAACACCCAGGGCTGATCTCCTTTAGAATGGACTGGTTGGATCTCCTTGCAGTCCAAGGGACTCTCAAGAGTCTTCTCCAACACCACAGTTCAAAAGCAGCAATTCTTTGGCGATCAGCTTTCTTCATAACTAAAAGAAGTCTCTTGCAGTCCAGATGATCTTTTAATAATGGTAACTTTTGTTAAAACCAGATAAGAATTTATATTAATTTATTAAAGAATTCAAGCAGTCTACTTCATTTGACTACAGTTATAAGGAATGGAGGAGAGAGTCCAAAAAACCCACAGCATCCAAAATCTTTTTTGTTTCCAAAGGAAGAAAAAAGCAGATTTTAGAAAATCGCATGTTTCCTGATTACAGGAACACTTCTCAGGAAGCCAGTTGATTTTCTACAATTTAAATTGCGAATCCAAGTGTCCTTGCCAAGTTTTTCATATTGTCAGTGAGGAACAGGGCATCTGTGGCTAAGGCATCGTGTCTTCTGAGAGTTCAGAGCAACAACCATGGCGCTATTTCCACTCTGACACATTTGGATGCTAGCAAGACTCAGTATCAGAACCTGCTAATATCTGGAGTACTAATTTCAGTCAGTAGATGGGCTGCTACTTATTACATGGCTTCATCTTCCACTCCTTCAAAATGAGTCTCATTAGTGTGATAAAGTTCAAAATATGATGTAAATATAGACAAAAATGTTGAAAGCTTTTTTCACAAACTGCTTAACTTCCCCTAGAAGTTTCTTTTCCTAAAAACTCTGGGTTTAGGGGAGCAGGAAAATTGGGTGAAGGTGGTCAAGATATAAACTTATTCATGTATAAGATAAATAAGCTTGGGGGATGTAGTGTACAATGGGATGACTATAGTTAACAATACTGTATTGTGTTTGAAAGTTACTAAGAGAGTTGATCTTAAAGTTCTTATCACAGGGAGAAAAGTTTATAACTATATGAAGCCATGTATGTTAACTAAGTTTACGGTGGTAATCATTTCACAGTGTACACAAAAATCATACTTTGTATACCATAAACTTACACAGTATTGCATGTCAACAATATCTCAATAAAACTGGGAAAAAAAAATCAAGAGTCCACTATATTCTACTGAACGGCCCTCTGAGTGAAGTTACATATTCTCAGACTGTGTATATTGCTTGGATTTTCATTTTTTCCTTCCTATGGCAACTTTGAATATATAGTATATTTAAGAAAGCAAAGAACGTGGATGGGCACAAATAAAGCAAGCAAGTGTTACTAAAAATAGCCCTGCTAGCAACAATTTAATAAAAATTAAATTTAAATTATATGCAAATCCAATTACTTTTGCTCATTTACCCTTAACTCCTTTTAATCAAATTGGACTGAATGGTAAATATTAAAAATCCATGCAAATTTATATAACAAGTTTTCTCAGTTTTGTCTTCTTCAGTGAAAATTCTTGAATCACAAGAAAGGATTCTTCCTCTTCTTCTGTCCCCTCTCACTCTTTTGGCTGGGAGAGATGCTGCATTTTTCATGCCAAACCATGCATATTCCACTCTTGACTCAATTAATTATTTTCATTATCATCATAAAATATATCCATGAAACCCCTTTCCACCACTTCAAGTTTTTTGTTCTGGGAATAAAAGTAAAAAGAAAGTGTTTATGTGAGTTCCTTACTTACTCACGATTTAGATTTACTCTTTGGAAACCCTTCCTAAAGATTCTTGGTAGTCCACTAACTATAGATACCAGCCTCTTAACTGAAAGTTCTTTCAGACATAGAGAGTAATTAAATTATTCACATGCAGGCTTTAGCTAAAGAAATAAAAAAAAAGTACTACTTGGAGATTGATTTGAGGATATCAATATGAATGTAAATAACAAAGAAAAAAGTTTCTTAGTCATGTTACAAAAGTTTCTCACTGGGGCAGATTAGGTTTTGGAGTCAATGCTCGGACAACCCTCTCTGGAGTTTCCAGGGTTGTAGGTTGGCTGGCACAGGAGATGAATTGAAAGGAATGACAGAGAACTCTAGAGTCTGAAAAGAGGATACAAATGAACTTATTTACAAAACAGAAATAGATCCACAGACATAGAAAACAAATATATAGCTATCAAAGGGGAAAGAGGGAGAGGGATTAGGAGATTAAATTAGAAGGATGGGATTAACATGAACACACTACAGTATATAAAATAAATAACCAACAAAGACCTACTGTAAAGTACATGGGACTACACTCAATACTTTGTAATCTATAAGGGAAAGAATCTGAAAAAGAATATACATAATAATACACACACATACATATATAACTGAATGACCATGCTATACACCTGAAACATACCTAATATAGTAAATCAACTATGTGTGCATGCATGCTAAGTCACTTTAGAAGTATCCAACTCTTTGGGACCCTATGGACTGTAGCCCTCCAGGGTCCTCTGTCCATGGGATTCTCCAGGTAAGAATACTGGAGTGGGTTGCATCTCCCTCCTCCAGGGGATCTTCCCTTCCAGGGAGCAAACCCATGACTCTTATGTCTCCTGCATTGGCAGGCAGGTTCTGTACCACTAGCACCACCTGCTGCTGCTGCTGCTAAGTCACTTCAGTCATGTCCGACTCTGTGCGACCCCAGAGACGGCAGCCCACCAGCTCCACTGTCCCTGGGATTCTCCAGGCAAGAACACTGGAGTGGCTTGCCATTTCCTTCTCCAATGCGTGAAAGTGAAAAGTGAAAGTGAAGTTGCGATGCCCCAAATCAACTATCAGTTCAGTTCTGTTCAGTCGCTGAGTCGGGTCCGACTCTTTGCAACCCCATGAATCGCAGCACACCAAGCCTCCCTGTCCATCACCAACTCCCAGAGTTCACCCAGACTCACGTCCATCAAGTCAGTGATGCCATCCAGCCATCTCATCCTCTGTCATCCCCTTCTCCTCCTGCCCCCAATGCCTCCCAGCATCAGAGTCTTTTCCAATAAGTCAACCCTTCGCATGAGGTGGCCAAAGTATTGGAGTTTCAGCTTTAGCATCATTCCTTCCAAAGAAATCCCAGGGCTGATGTCCTTCAGAATACACTATACATCAGTATAAATAAATATGTACATACATACATACAAAATTCTACAAAAAATAAAAATTTAATCTGTTATAGTCCTTCCAAAGATAAAAGGTTTGGGGGGAAGACAAAGAGTACAGGGAGAGATCTGAGACTTCACTGGGGAAAGATGGACGAGGAAGACCCAAAGGCTGATAATCAACAGAGATGGAGAAAAAGGTAACGTGATTCTGTAGTGAAATATCATACATTACCTGCTGCAAGTTCTCCTGTCTTCTCCTCTACAAAACCGTTAGTAAATTTGCAGTGCTCACTTATGCTTTATAGAGAATTCTTTTGAGGGGAAACTGGACAAGAACTGAATTCAGCTCCAAGTCTGATGTGAGGTTGAAAGTAGCTGTCCACAGAAGACATCTGGGCTCGATAAAGGACAGAAATAATATGGACCTAACAGAAGCAGAAGGTATTAAGAAGAGATGGCAAGAATACACAGAAGAACTGTACAAAAAAGATCTTCACGACCCAGATAATCACGATGGTGTGATCACTGACCTAGAGCCAGACATCCTGGAATGTGAAGTCAAGTGGGCCTTAGAAAGCATCACTACAAACAAAGCTAGTGGAGGTGATGGAATTCCAGTTGAGCTATTCCAAATCCTGAAAGATGATGCTGTGAAAGTGCTGCACTCAATATGCCAGCAAATTTGGAAAACTCAGCAGTGGCCACAGGACTGGAAAAGGTCAGTTTTCATTCCAATCCCAAAGAAAGGCAATGCCAAAGAATGCTCAAACTACCGCACAATTGCACTCATCTCACACGCTAGTAAAGTAATGCTTAAAATTCTCCAAGCCAGGCTTCAACAATATGTGAACTGTGAACTTCCTGATGTTCAAGCTGGTTTTAGAAAAGGCAGAGGAACCAGAGATCAAATTGCCAACATCTGCTGGATCATCGAAAAAGCAAGAGAGTTCCAGTAAAACATCTATTTCTGCTTTATTGACTATGCCAAAGCCTTTGTCTGTGTGGATCACAGTAAACTGTGGAAAATTCTGAAAGAGATGGGAATACCAGACCACCTGATCTGCCTCTTGAGAAATTTGTATGCAGGTCAGGAAGCAACAGTTAGAACTGGACATGGAACAACAGACTGGTTCCAAACAGGAAAAGGAGTCAAGGCTGTATATTGTCACCCTGCTTATTTAACTTATATGCAGAGTACATCATGAGAAACGCTGGGCTGGAAGAAACACAAGCTGGAATCAAGATTCCTGGGAGAAATATCAATAACCTCAGATATGCAGATGACACCACCCTTATGGCAGAAAGTGAAGAGGAACTAAAAAGCCTCTTGATGAAAGTGAAAGTGGAGAGTGAAAAGGTTGGCTTAAAGCTCAACATTCAGAAAACGAAGATCATGGCATCCGGTCCCATCACTTCATGGGAAATAGATGGGGAAACAGTGGAAACAGTGTGAGTCTGTATTTTTCTGGGCTCCAAAATCACTGCAGATGGTGACTGCAGCCATGAAATTAAAAGACGCTTACTCCTTGGAAGGAAAGTTATGACCAACCTAGATAGCATATTCAAAAGTAGAGACATTTCTTTGCCAACAAAGGTCCATCTAGTCAAGGCTATGGTTTTTCCTGTGGTCATGTATGGATGTGAGAGTTGGACTGTGAAGAAGGCTGAGCACTGAAGAATTGCTGCTTTTGAACTGTGGTGTTGGAGAAGACTCTTGAGAGTCCCTTGGACTGCAAGGAGATCCAACCAGTCCATTCTAAAGGAGATCAGCCCTGGGATTTCTTTGGAAGGAATGATGCTAAAGCTGAAACTCCAGTACTTTGGCCACCTCATGTGAAGAGTTGACTCATTGGAAAGGACTCTGATGCTGGGAGGGACTGGGGGCAAGAGGAGAAGGGGACGACAGAGGATGAGATGGCTGGATGGCATCACTGACTCGATGGACGTGAGTCTGAGTGAACTCCAGGAGTTGGTGATGGACAGGGAGGCCTGGCGTGCTGTGATTCATGGGGTCGCAAAGAGTCAGACACGACTGAGCGACTGATCTGATCTGATGAGGTGAGAAAGGATTTCTTTCTTTTTTTTTTTTTTAATTTTTTTGATGTGGAAAAAAATTTAGTCTATTTTGAATTTGTTACAATATTGGTTCTGTTTTATGTTTTAGTTTTTTGGCCTAGAGGCCTGGGGGATCTTAGCTCTTGCTTCCTTACTGAATTTGTTACAACATTGCTTCTGATTCATGTTTCGGCTTTCTGCCCCCGGGCATGCCGGGTCTCAGCTCCCCCAGGAGGGAGCAAACCTCCATCCCTGCCCTGGAAGGCGAAGTCTTTACCACTGAACGACCAGGAAAGTCCCAGGAAGTGTTTCAAGGATATGATTTTCAAGTTAGCGAATCATTTTCCTACCTAAGGCTCAGAATCTCTCATAATTTGTATAGACAGAGCAAAATCTTGAATTTTCTAAGGAAAGCAAGCTTTATAGTATTTTAAAGAGAATGCTTAGTGTGTCCTGCCCTGGGTTTGTCAGGGAGCAAGGACTGTCGAATATATAAATACAGTTCCATAAGTGCCTTAAACCCACAGTATTGAAATTATGTAAACAAGTTGGTTTGCTTTGGATTTCTGTCCCTTGCAATGAAAAATTTCCTGTTTTTGACCCGAAGGACACTTCTAGTTATCACCAGTAGGTCAGTCAGGACAAGGAGGGTCATAGGGACTAGAGAGGGTAGAGTTAAAAGGAAAGAATTTGGTAGCTGAGGCAATTTGCCAACCTATCTACTGGGGTCTGACCGGTATCAACCTCTAGTCTCAGCACCAGGCTTAATAATACAAGAGGAAGAAATCTAGGGACTGCTCAATGAGAGAAATGTCCTCTTAAACGCCAATCATGCCTTAAGTACTGAGGAGCTAGCCAGCTGTCGACTTGGATGTGGAGGATCAGTTGGGGAGAAAGTTCTTTAGGGATGGGGTTAAGCTGGCTGAGGAGGAAAGATGTGAGTATTCCATATAAAGGTGTACAATGAATTGCGAAGGCCATTCATGGTCTAAACATCTGGGTCTGGGTCTTACTACTGAGCTAACATTGACCTTACTACCTTGGCTATACTTCAGCCAGTTTTTCCCACCTAACTGCACCTACTTCCCATTCACGATCCTGGCTGAAGCCACCACTCCATCCTTGACCCTGCTGGCACAATCATTCCTTCCGCATAACTCCCCTGGAGACTGCTGAATCTGGGCTGACCGTGCCTCCCTCTCTGTGTTTGTGGTTGAAGGTTTAGACTCTTACTGTTTGCCCCCTTATCCTGCAGGCCAGTATGCAAGCCAACACTCACAAGTTTTATCCAGGCACTAAATTTTGTCTTTTGGAGATTTTTTTTATCCCATCTTGTGATGTGAAAGTTATCTGTAAAGCCTGGTGGTGGTCGTTTAGTTACTAAGTCATGTCTGACTCTCTTGCAACCCTGTGGACTGTAGCCTGACAGGCTTCTCTGTCCGTGGGATTTTCCAGGCAAGAATACTGGAGGGGATTGCCATTTCCTTCTTCCTGACCCAGGGATCGGACCTTCATATCCTGCTTGGGCAGGCGGATTCTTGCGATCCCATGGACCGTAGCCTGTCTGGCTCCTCTGTCCATGGGAGTCTCCAGGCGAGAACACTGGAGTGGGTTGCCATTCCCTTCTCCAAAGGAGCCTCCCAGCCCAGGAATCAAACCCAGGTCTCCCGCATTGCAGGCAGATTCTTTACCAACTAGTGGATGGTAAGAACTAAAGCTTCAGTCCAGGAGAAAATATAAGGATGGAGAGAAGTCACAGCTTGGAAGAGAGTGGGAAAGTGGAATTAAAGATAATAGTATGGATTTTCACTTTTTCTCCATGAAAGGAAGACCTCTGCTTTCCTTTATTCTATCTGCCAAGATTAGTGGGAGAGTTCTAGTCATGATTCACCAGCGACTCAGGATGGTGAGCTGCCTTGATGGTTCTACTCTTCATCATCTGGCCCATCTAGGCTGGAGCAGAGAAGACTGTTGACTTTAAAAATAAAACAGCCCGCTATTCCACCAGCAAAGTGTGTTTATTCGGGAAGAGTAAAGGAACTGCCTTTGGGGATAGGCAGACTATGGCAAAACCACAGGCAAAGAGGAAGGTTAGTTGCTATAGGAAAAGGGGGAAGTTGGGAGGAAATGCTTCAAACAAAGGCCATTGGAAGAAAGTGAGAGTTCAGGCTGCTGACAGTTTCTCACTGGCTGGGGCTGCTGCTGATCAAGGAGTAAATTTTCTCTCCTCTTGGAGATGCAGGTCTCTTCCTGCTTGCCCTCTTCGAATGTCAATGATGGGTAGTGCCTGGGAGCACCCCTTTAGAGACTCCATCTTAAATGATGTTTCTTTTCATCAGTTTTCATAGGATCAACTGAACAGCAGAATGCTGTTAGTATTAAAACTTGTTTTGACTCCCCACATCTATTTTTTCTGTAACTCCTTCCAATCTGTCCTTCACCTCAGCTTTCTAAAAAACTGCTCATGTCACAGTCACCAAAATGAACTTTTGAAAAATCCAGTGGGAAACGTTGAGGCATTCACTCCTCTCTCCTCCTAGATACATTCTCTTCACTTGCCTTCCAGGGCACCACACACTCTAATCCTCTCCTCCTTGCCCCAAGTAGTGCTTCCTTCCAGTTTTTTTCCCTGACTCCTCCTCTTTCTCATTCTTTCAACACAGGGCTTAGTCTCTGGACTTTTTTTTTTCTACACTCACTATGTTGGTAATATTTCATCTAGTCTCGGGGCTTTAAGTACTTTCTATATACGAATGCTTCTTTAATTAATATATCTGACCTGGACATCTCTCCTTAACTCCCAGCCAATATATATAACCACCTACTAATAGAAATAGTCTCAAAATCAGATTATTTTGTTCCCCTCTTCAAAACTATTCAGTGTTTCCCAGAGTAAAAGCTAACAGCTTTTCAAAGGCCAAGAAGCCCTACACAATCTGTTCCTCATACCTGTCTGGCCTCTTCTCTCCCTCTGGCCCACACCCTCCCAAGACCTTTGCTCTTGCTGCTCCGTCTTCCTGGAAAATTCTGCTCCTGAAAGCCACATGCTCACCCACCTCACCTCCTCGGTGTCTTGGCTTGAATACCATGTTGTCAGTGGGTCATTTATCACCATCTGACATAGTCTATATTTTACTTGCCTGTTCTATCTCTCCGGTTAATGTTCTGTCTCTCCAATTAATCTTGTGTTCCACTAAGGCATGGAATTTTGTTCTGTTGTCTTCTGGTCCCCACCTAGAACAATGTCTGGCACAGAGTAGGTGCTAATGGAGACTGGTTGAATGAATGAATGAATGACAAAAATAAATTGCTATTTCTTTTGCATGACCTTCCCCCTTTCTCCAAAGAGAAAAATTCAATTAATAATGTTACTCTGCGTAGGCAGTTTTAAAGACACATTTTCTCTCCACTCATTTGTTTTTTATCATGGTTTTATCATATATGTTTAAAGACATTTAAGTGTTTTTAAAAAATGAAGTTGATAAGGAAAAAAATCTGATGAGACCTAAGTTTCCAGGAGACTAAATATAAACAAAAATTTAAATATACAATGATTATAAAAGATTTGGGGGGAAAATGACACTGGGGGGATATAAAGTGAAAGCAAGTATTTAAAGAATTAAACAAGTAGATACAGATAGGTTTTTAAAAATTGAAGTCAGATGATAATTTTTTATTCCTATTGTTGATCTGCTATGAAATCTTTAGATTATGGATAAGATAGTAATTGGAGCCAAAATAGGCTTTGCTTAATCTGCATCATCCACATAATGCCAATTGGAAGAGCCCTGAAACTATTACATTCAACAGCCTCTGACCAACTTTAACACAGTGTGACGATATGTCTAAGACACCATTTTCCTACTAAAGCCTTAATGATATCTACGCCAAGGCATTGAACAAAGGAAAAGTTCAGTGTTAAATGGGGAAGTTCCATTGAAGTATCACTTTAATCACTGGGGACAAGAAATTTTCTTTGTTAAATTAAAAGCAGGTTAGGGAATAGCTTACCTAGAAATGAATTAAATTTGAGATTTTTTCAAATATATTTTTGTAAAATATATCCTACAGCCTATTTTTCTTTCACAAAGGGAGTATTTAAGATTATCCTCAAGGGACTGGTTTTCAATAATATGAGCTTAATGCCAGGAATCCAGGAGACTGAGATGGCGGAATGCAGGTTTAAATTTGATAATAAGGAGGAGGAACACTGAGGGGAAGATGACAGATAAACCAAAAGATAAATCTGTAAATGTCTTTTACTGCCAAACCCATTGCATAATATTTGTATCTACCAACCCGAGGCTTCCAAAAGCTAAAAATACCCGAGGAATCCATGCGGCAGTGCCCTTCTTCCCCTGATCACCTCTTTTCTCTCAACCTTGGCCTGCGCTCCTGACATCTTCTCCTATCTCCTGGAATCAACTTCCAGAAGCACTCTTAATTAAACAGATGCAAGCATGCGATGCATACACAACCCCTTCCTTCACACGCACATGCATACACACACACAGACACGTCTTATCCTATGCGTATACATTTTATACTACAATATATGGTACTTATAGACAACAGTACCAACAAACTAGTTTATAGACCTTAAGACCAACACTGGTGGAAGCTAAAAAATGAAACATTATTTAAATTTTTTTTGCAAAATTTTATGTATTCATTTATTTTTGGCTGTGCTGGGTCTTCATTGCTGTGCAGGCTTTTCTCTAGTTGCGGTGAGCAAGCTTCTTATTGTGCTGACTTCTCCTATTGCAGAGCAGGGGCTTTAGGCATGCAGACTTAGTTGTAGCACATGGCCTAACTGCTCCATGGCACATGGGGTTGTCCTGGATCAGGGACAGAATCCATGTGTCCTGTGTTGGCATGCAGATTCTTTACTGCTAAGTCACCAGGGAAGCTGAAAATGAAATATTAAATCCACATCTATTACCATTTTGTCAATTATACCTCAACAAAGCTGTGAAAAGTAAAATACTTCATTTCACATAGAAAAATAAAGATTTAATAGGATTGTTAATTATATATAATTCACTGATGTCAAATAATTGAAGAAATGTTATATGTGAAGGTACAAAGATAAGTGATAGGCTATGATTTGCTTGAGACTATTATTTGTTGAAGTTATTTGGAGCTTACCTGGTGGCTCAGATGTAAAGAATCTGCCTGCAGTGCAGGAGAGCCAGGTTCAATCACTGGGTCCCGAGGATCCCCTGGAGAAGGAAATGGCAACTCACTCCAGTGTTCTTGCCTGGAGAACTCCATGGACAGAGGCTATGGGTCCGTGGGTCGCAAAGAGTCAGATACGACTGAGCGACTAACACTTTCTAAATTTTCCTTATCTTATTATTCTAGTTAATGGGATTTCAACCCCTGCCCCTTTTTCCTTTGAATGTATCCCTTGTCTCCTGGAGATTGTAGAAATGGATGTTTTATTCAATCCACAGTCCACATGGTCGCAAAGAGTAGGACACCACTGAGCGACAAAACAACAACAAATATATAAATATATTAGCAAAGTGAAAGTCACTCAGTAGTGTCCGACTTTTGCGACGCTATGGACTATACGGTCCGTGGAATTCTCCAGGCCACAATACTGGAGTGGATAGTCTTTCCCTTCTCCAGGAGATCTTCCCAACCCAGAGATCAAACCCAGGTCTCCCGCATTGCAGCTGTTTACCAACTGAGCTATCAGGGAACTTTTAATCCAATAGCTTGTGAGAGAAAGGAGAGAATCACAGCAGGGAAGTGTACATGAGAATGTTTGTTTCTCTAAGGCAAAGGGTAAGTTCTAACCTCAGGACAATTTGAAGTTCCCTACGTCCCTGGGAACATCCTCACCCTTGGAAGAAAATGCAGACACATTATTTTCACATCTAGCGACTAGGCTCCTTTCTCATCAGGTTTTCGTAAAATTCCCTTTATTTTAATTGCCCAAATTAAAGTGTTAGAGGCTTCCCAGATGAAGCAGTGGTAAAGAATTCACCTTCTGATACAAGACACAAGAGATGCAAGTTTGACCCCGGATTCCTAAAGATCGCCTAGAGGAGGAAATGGAAACCCACTCCAGTATTGTTGCCTGGAAAATTCCATGGACAAAGGAGCCTGAAAGGCTCAGTCCATAGGGTCACAAAAAGTCAGACACAACGGAGCATGCACACACACACACACACACACACACACACAAGTTGGAAAAGCAGTCATAAAAAAAAGTTTCCCACAAAATCATCATTCATTCTTAATTTTTTCATGCATCAAGTCTCCTAAGTTCTAGCACTGTCTTTGATACATGAATTAGTTAATACACAGCCAAAGTGGACTGTGTTTGTTAATTTTTGTTAACTAAATGTCTTTTTTTTTTTATTCTTTATAGTCTTTGAGTCTTTCACACACAGTGGCCATTCTTGAAAGACGTTTTCTAAAAAGAAAACTACTTTTTAGAGGAAGCATAAATGAAATAGCCATCAAAATTCTCTGTGCCCCTGCGAAGGGTTGAACTCGGAGACTTAAGTACTTCATCCAGAAAGTGTCGCTATGATGTGGATGAAATGAAATGAAAGTAATCTTTATATGAGAAAAAAATCTAGTCCCTTAGAAACCTTATAAATGCTTACTAGTTCAGTCTTTATGAGTCATGAGCCACGATTAGTGAAGCATTCCTCCTCAGTTTTCAGTAACCATGAAGGTAGTTTTTATAAAAGTAGTTTTTACTCTACCCGTAGTGATAGCTAGAAAAGATAAACTCCTACACAAAGTAGTGGTGGGGGCAGCGTGGGACGAGGTTCCGATCTCTGTGGGAAGCTGTAGGTGGTTGGGGACGCCTCAAAGTCCAAGAGGGTACTCCTTCTCATCTACTTTAGCAGTTCCCAGCTACGTTCAGTTGCTTGGCTGGTCTGTTCTCTCTCTGTGTGTCCCTTGAATTCAACACAGACATTCAGGAAACACCTAACAGCTCTCACTAAAGCACTTGTGTTTGTAATCAACCTGCATCAGCAAGTGGAATAAATTATTAAGAGCTTATTCACACACATTTTATCATTCAAGCCACGTGTTCCTGTAAATTTCTTATTGAGTTGTTCCATTGAGAAATAAAGAAATAAAGATGCTGTGTCATTCAACATATTAAACTCAGCATTTCATCTGAAATTCTCCAATGTCTTGGGTCATAGTGTTCATGTTGTTGTTTTTTGTTTGTTTGTTTGTTTGTTTTTTGCCAAGGACATAAGGTCTATCTTTTGTATCATTCTATTTAAGATTGTGGCTCAAATTTACCTTGGCAGAGAATGCACTCTTCCACAGAAACACTTATCGAACAGGAACTGGTATGCTGAATGTTAATTTTTACCTCTTAAAATGGGAAATTCTCCAAGGTCTTGGGTCAAAATTTAAAAGAACTAGTTTTTAAATCTTGATTTAAAATGTAAGTTAGCTTTTATTCTATCAAAAACCAATCTCAACCTTTTGTATTATGTGTGTTTTATGTAAATGTGTTCATATGTGTAAATTTCTATGGCTTTACATGTATTCTGCTATTCTGCATATGTAAACACACACACATAGAGAAAGAGAAAGGTAAATGAAATAAAAAATAAAACAAGTCAAATTAGAACATTACATTCTCACAACTTTTCTGTTATTTTTGCACGCCTACCACTCCCAGAAAAGATCACTGGTAGGCATGGAGAACTGAGCAGATGGAGATGACTGCATGCACCCACAGTTTCCCCAGAGCTTTGAATGATGGTGAGGCCATGCCCCTCGGTCGTAAGGAGCTGTCTTGCTCCTCATCAATACAGGGCGTTTCAACTGAATACACGCTTACTTCCTTGATGTGTCACCACAACCTGAGGAGGTAAGGTGGCACTCCCTATTTGTCCACAATTATGGCACAAATTTCTTTGGCCTAATTTCCAGAAATTAGCTCCAATTACCAGTCCAGTTATATCTGAGAGCCCTAGGGAATCATGTCACATGCCCTCCACAATGAGAGCCTCGGGTTTCCAGATTCCTACAGAGTTGACCTGCAGTCACTCAGCGGCCGTGACGGAGAGGCCCTCACAATCCTGTGGTCCTTTGAGATCAGTCCTGCAGCGCGACTCTGCCGGTGCTCCCTTCTCGGCCTTGGAAGTGTGCTCGTCTCCCTAACTTTCAGCACCAACGAAGACTAAGATGTGATTTTTCCAAGAATCTCCTGAAGAGTTAAAGATAACAAACACATAACTCCCAATGTGTTTTACAGCTGCCACTAGAGACCTCAGAGATGACCCTTTATAACTCTAGGGAGCCTGCTCTTGAGGACAGTGTAGCCCCTGACTCACAGGAAGCTTCAAACATTGGGCACTCCAGGCTCCAGGCCCTGATGAAGGGACGTGCTCTCTCAGGCCCAGGCTGGTGATTATTTTTTATGCTCCATTTTCGATCCTCATAGCAACCATGTAATAATGACAATAGTAATAACCACCACCATAACAATCCTCTTTACAACAGAGGAAAATCAAGTGAAAATAGATTAAAAGTCATCTTACTCAAGATCATAAAGCCAGAATTTGAAATCCAAGTGTCTGACTCCCTGACTTCAGGAATCTAGCTGCTGCTGCTGCTGCTAAGTCGCTTCAGTCGTGTCCGACTCTGTGCGACCCCATAGACAGCAGCCCACAAGGCTCCCCCATCCCTGAGATTCTCCAGGCAAGAACACTGGAATGGGTTGCCATTGCCTTCTCCAATGCAGGAAAGTGAAAAGTGAAAGCGAAGTCGCTGAGTCTTGTCCGACTCTTAGCGACCCCATGGACTGCGGCCCACCAGGCTCCTCCAGCAACTGCAATTCTGGCAGTGTTCAGAGAGCTAACCTCAACATGATTTATTGAAATTTTGATGGATTATTGGGTAAAGGGAATGAGGGGGGCACTTGGCCATGAGGAGAGAGCCAGGAGAGGGGGAGAGGAACCCCCTACACTCTGGATGGGCTGGGAGGAAGCACTGACTCTGAAATAGCACCTACTATTTCAGCCCTCCACTCTTTGCAGTGTTAAAGTATGCACTCTGAATCCAGAGGAAAAGAGCTTCCTCTAGCCACACAACTGAGCGCCATCTGCCTTACCTTGTGACAAAAATCACAACATATCCTAATATTCCACTCCCAATGTCATGAGTATCAGGGGGGAAAGAGAAAGAGATGAGGGGGTTATTTCTACTCTCCTTGAGAAAGCTTCCTTCTTGTTCCAAAGAATAGAAAGATACTTATAGGTAAGCAACAAGTAAGCCATGATCCATCTGCTGGCTTGGACTGTGAAGGTGAATATATGTGTACATCAGAAGTTACAGTGCTATCTTGCAGAGACATGAAAAGTGATGTGGATGCTATAGAGCCAAAAACCAGATCCTGGGGAGCCAAAGGCAAAGGCTAAGGATATGGTGTGTGAACTCCACAAAAGGATGATCACCCCTGGAGAGAACAGAGGCCAGACGTGAACAAGAAACAGTAGGTCTATGCCTGGTGGACAGTCAGGAGTCAAGCAATAAGATCAATGCAAAATATTCATCAGTGACAGCAAGAATGCACATTCCCTCCTCCTCAAAAATATGGGTAGCAATTTGTAGTTATGCCCATTTGGCTTAATTAAACTCACTGGAGATGGTATTCTTTGTATTGTCGTGTAGAGCATACAACTACTCTGAAAATATAGCCCTTTTAATGGTTCATTACTTTGGTTCCTCTGCTCTCTCAAATTAATTGATGCAACAGCTTTCAAGTCACAGCACTGTTACCTTCAAGATTTCGCAAGCACTGAGTATCAACTATAGTAATAACAATTACTGTAGAATTTGAGGAGTGTGTGCTCAAGTTAAAATCTGAGCTGAGAAAGTAGAATGCTTCATGAGATTTTATTGCAGAAATCTATCCTAACAACATAATATTTACTGTCTTCAAGATGATTAAAATAGGAACAAAATAGCACACTTCTTCCTCAGACAGGCTATATAGATGATTACTAATGATATACATATATTCCTGAACAACATATTTTAGCTCTCCCTCTAAGTATAACTAAAGTGAAGTCACTCAGTCGTGTCCAACTCCTTGCGACCCCGTGGACTATAGCCCACCAGGCTCCTCCACCCATGGGATTCTCCAGGCAAGAATACTGGAGTGGGTTACCATTTCCTTCTCCAGAGGATCTTCCCAACCCAGGGATCAAACCCAGGTCTCTGACATTGCAGGCAGATGCTTTAACCTCTGAGCCAGCTGGGAAGCCCCCCCTAAACTTGACTACAATCCAAATTCTCAGACTATCAGTCGAAGAGCATCTTTCAAACAGCCAAGCAACAATCCTGCCTAAAGAAAAGTGTCCATGTGCTAACACTAGAATCTACCCTACCTAAAATGACCTTCCCCTGGAAGTTAAGTTTTACTAAACTTTCCAGATTCTGACTCAATACAATTTAGTGCTTCTGTTCAACTAGCCACATGCATGATCTCAAGTCATGCTTTCATTGGTCAAGATTACTTAAAAAATGGCAAATGAATGAAATCATACTGAGAGAATTTCTCCAACTCAGCGATAGACTGTGATTCTCATTTCATATATGTATATATGTTCAGTCATGTCCAGCTCTTTGGGATCCCATGGACTTTGTAACCCACCAGGCTCCTCTATCCATGGGATTTCTGAGGCAAGAATATTGGAGTGGTTTGCCATTTCCTTCTCCAGGAGGTCTTCCTGACCCAGAGATGGAACCAGCGTCTCTTGCATCTCCTGCATTGACAGGCAGACTCTTTACCACTGTGCCACCTGGGAATACATATATATGTTATATATAATTGTTTACTTATTAGAAAATATATATACATATATAACACATATATATAATTCCTAACAAGTACGTATATGTGATTTCTAATAAGTAAACAATTATTTCATTGATCCCTTTCAAATATTTTCAACTCCATTTAACTGCTTCATTTATGTCTACCTTTATTCTTCATCAGTTTTGGCCAACTTAGTTTTGCCATCTACTTATAACCATCAAATGAAGAGTCAAAAAAAGAATTCAGTCCAGGATAAGACCTTTAAGCTCCAGCACTTCTGTTCCATGACTATGATGAGGTGGACCCAAAGAAAGGACCTGGGAATTGGATGATTTCACTTGAGGTTTTGACCTTTTCCACCTTCTGCTCATGCCCAGCAAGCTTAAAGCCTCACTTCAGTCTCCCCCTGGGGCTTTCCTAACAGTGGGCAGGAACATTTGTTTAGCTCTGCACAACTTTCCACTCACAGATACAGATCCATTTTAGGAAGGAAAGAACCAAGTAAGAAAGTTCAGCGTCTCATCTCAATGAGGTTTGGATTACAATAGTTTTTCTTACTTCTGACCTTCATGGCTGATTCCAAAATGTGATAACGGACTCTGACCCAGTTCCCTATCTGAATACTTTGGCTTGTGTATCCCTTGGTTCTTGTTTCTGAATTTCTCCAGTAACTTAATATCCTGATTTGTTGTGTTGACTGAGTTTTTTTCCTGTACTAATTGGCAAGTCAGACCTCCCAGTCTACCACAGAAACCCCCAATCCCCATAGCTCACCTGTACAGCACTCTAGCAGTACCAGTACTACATGGTAGAATTAATACTGTCTAGCAATGCTAGCAGCTAAAGGTGAATCCACGCTGAGACATTTCCATTAAAGTTCTGGCAACTACAATAACCACTGCTTTCTAATTTCGACTTGTTTTGGAGATACTTACCCACTTGAAGACACTATGCAATTTTAGTTAAAAGTGAAGTTGCTCAGTCAAGTTCGACTCTTCGCAACCCCATGGACTATAGCCCACCAGGCTCCTCTGTCCATGGAATTTTCCAGGTAAGAATACTGGAGTGGGTTGCCATTTCCTTCTCCAGGGGATCTTCCCCACCCAGGGATTGAACCCAGGTCTCTGGCATTGCAAGCAGACGCTTTACCATCTGAGCCACCTTAAAAAGTTATCTTCTATTTGGGAATTCTGTTTGCTCATAGCCTCAACTCACCCTTTTTTCCCCAATCAAGTTCCTAGTCTGGGTATGCTTTTGAGGGGTGACCGTGGCCATACGTCCAGTAGAGAGTCTAGCCAGCCCCCAGGTGAAGGTGTGAACGAGTTTCCCACTTCCAGGCTCCTTCTACATCTCATCTCCAAATGTGGACATGAGGTGGTTTTTTGGAAACATTTTAAAGAGTTTCTCTGTGAGAAAGGTCATCAGAGTGAGGAAGGAGCCCAGCTTTTCCAGGAAGCCTGGGCCACGGCTGTCTCTGGGAGCAGGCAAGGACAGGAGGCAGGCTACTGGGCCCTGGGGCGCAGCTGAGCAGGCAGGGCAGGTCCGCAGTCACTCCCTCACTCATGGAGGGTGACTTTTTGAGAGACAGGAAGTGAGGAGCGTGGGTGGGCAGGCCCTTAGACAAAATTTTGAGGAGTGGTTTCAGAATGAGGCAAGAGGGGCTTCAGATCGGCTTGAGGGACTACAGAGTGAAGGATAGGGGACGGTTTGTGCTGTTTTGTTTATTTTTCTCAGAAGTGGGGCTGTGAGCTGTGAGTTGGATACCCTTTCATGCTTCTCAAAAGACAAAAATAAAAACGGATTTAAAGTTCAGTGTTAGTGTACATTCTTTAGTATCTCATAGGCCAGTCTATCACTTAGTTTTTGCTGTGAAGCAAATCACTCTAAAACTTAGTGATGGAATAAAATGGCTAATTGTTTAACTCACATTTCTGTGCATTGTCCTGGGCTCAGACAGGCAACTTTTGTGTCAGTGGAACTCATGTATGTTGGCAGTCAGCAGCCGGTCGAGAAAGGCAGTCAAGCTTTGGGGGGCTGCTGGTCTTAATGAGGCAGGAGATGGGGCATCTAAGTTGCATGTCCCTCCTCTTATTGGGAAAGACTGAAAAGTTGCCTTTCTTCTCCCAATAGTAGGGTAGAGTCTATTTCTCTGTGCTCTGCGTCTGGACTGTGTACCTTGCTTTGCTGATTTAACAGGTAGGAAGCCAAGTTGTATCATTTCTAAGCCTGTTTGCTCTCTTTTTGTAGAATCTTGATTACAAGTCACACAAGTCACAGAGGAGCCTGGTGGGAACCTGGCTCCTCTGCCCATAGGATTTTCCAGGCGAGAATACTGGAGTGGGTTGCCATTTTCTCCTTCAGGGGTTATTCCCAACCCAGGGATTGAACCCACGTCTCCTGCATCTCCTGCATTGGCAAGCAAATTCATTACCACTGAGCCACCTGAGAAGCCAATGAAACACTAACGAGATGTTACTGAAATCGGAATTGCAATAAGCAGATAAATGCATAGTTCAAAATTGGCTCCGTCAGATAGAGAATAAAATTTACATGATATTGTGTTGCTTCAATAACTTAAGGAAAACTCAGTATTTCTCTTATGAAATTGTCGAGCTGTCATCACTTTTCACCCAACATCCATGAAGCTCTGTTTCCTGAGAAGTAACGTATACCTATGTGGGTATGCTTCTTGATTTGATGATTGTAGACCTGTGGCTCTGTTTCACTAATTGATCCCAGATTCTTCATGGAGGTGGCTATTACCATGTAACTTGTAATCAAGCAAGCTTTGAATTATGGGCATGAGGTATTTCACCATAAACCAAAGAAATTCAGAGAGTATGTATCTCTAAGAGCCTAAGGAGAAGATTGAGTCTTGTTAAGCTTTATCAGTGACACAGGACAGTATGGAAGTCTCAGGCTCATGATCTCAGAGACATGAACACCGTGTAGAATGATCTCAACTCCCAAGAACAAGTGATTCCAAGTACAGTGACTAGAATTCTCATGGCTTCAACTTCCCACTCCAATTGGAGGGGATTCAAGACACTGGCCCAAGATAGCTAAGGTGCACATCAAAGGAGAGATTTCAATGAGCCTAAGCTCTTGCATCTTCCCATATGTGTGTGTGTGCTTAGTCATTCAGCCTCCTCTCCCCATGGGATTTCCCAGGCAAGAACCCTGGAGGGGATTGTCATTTTCTTCTCCAGGGGATCTTCTTGAACCAGGGATTGAACCAGGTTTTCCTGCATCAAGGGTGGATTCTTTACCACTGAGCCATCAGGGAAGCCAACAGGGGGCTAGTTACTGAAAAGAATAAATGAGATAATGTGTTCTTTCTCAGACTTTCAGTTCAGTTCAGTTGCTCAGTCGTGTCTGACTTTTTGCGACCCCATGGACTGCAGCACACCAGGCATCCCTGTCCATCACCAACTCCCAGAGCTTGCTCAAACTCATGTTCATCAAGTCGATGATGACATCCAACCATCTCATCCTCTGTCATCCCCTTCTCCTTCAGCCTTCAGTCTTTCCCAGCAACAGAGTCTTTTCCAGTGAGTTGGTTCTTCGTATCAGGTGGCCAAAGTATTGGAGTTTCAGCTTCAGCATCAATCCTTCTAATGAATATTCAGGACTGATTTCCTTTAGGATGGACTGGTTGGATCTCCTTGCTGTCCAAGGGACTCTCAAGAGTCTTGTCCAACACCACACTTTAAAAGCACCAATTCTTTGATGCTCAGCTTTCTTTATAGTCCAACTCTCACATCCATAAATGACTACTGGAAAAACCATAGCTTTGCCGAGACAGACCTTTGTTGGCAAAGTAATGTCTCTGCTTTTTAATATGCTGTCTAGGTTGGTCATAGCTTTTCATCCAAGGAGCAAGCATCTTTTAATTTCATGGCTGCAGTCACCATCTGCAGTGATTTTTGGAGCCCCAAAAAATAAAGTCTCTCACTGTTCCCATTGTTTCCCCATCTATTTACCATGAAGTGATGGGACTGGATACCATGTTCTTCATTTTCTGAATGCTGAGTTTTAAGCCAACTTTTTCACTCTCATCTTTCACTTTCATCATCTCAGATTTTATCGTTCATTAATAAGATTCCCTCTCATACCTACCTGGATATCTTGTGAAAAAGCAGATTTTCATTTAGTAAGTTTGGAATGGGGCCTGAGATTCTGCCTTTCTTACAAGCTTTTTGATGGTCCAAAGGCCTTACGTTAAATGTTTGTAAAGCATGTGGGACGTAACTGATGATCTGAAATTACTACTAGTCATTATCCCAATTAACCTCATCAAATTCATAAATGTAAACTGCTTCCATTTATATTTAACTATCATGCCACACAACAAAGATAAGTTATCAAATTACCCAAGATAATTTTTCTTATAAACTTGGCTTAATCTCAGCAACAGTCTCTGTCTCTATGTGTTTATTTTCATATCACATGGCTCATTATGCACAATTTTAAAAACCAGAGAGAATGACCATGAAAATATCTTTAACTTATAATTTGGTTAATTATCTATGTCCATTCTAGTATATAAAGAAGAAAATATAATTTATTGAACTGCAGGAAGTTCAGTTCCTACTTTACCCAATCAAAAAATATTATTGTCAATAGTAATACTGGTTGATTTCATTCAGTAACAAAATATTATGCTCAATAATGACACCAATTGTTACGTGTACCAACAAGAAAAAAATTGGAGGAACATGGCCTAAATCATCTAAAAATGCATTATATTTGGAAATCACAGCCTTGTATCAGGAGTTACCTCTCCATTTTTTTCTTTCTTTAATGTAGTTTTATTATTCTTAAACTTTGCATAAGTCGTATGTTTGACATTTGTAACTTTTAAATTCAAGGAAAAAGTATTATTTTCCTTGTTTACTCTTGACTTTCTCAAATTAGCATCTTTGTAAAATAGAGAAAATATCCTTCAAAGTGAAGTGCTTTCCTTTACAGTTAAATATTTTTACAGAACAATGAAGGACGTGATAATTTTTCCCAAGGCCTAGTTACTCCTTGGCAGTAGATTATGCATTCCAGTATAAAGCGTTTTAACTGTGCTGGGAATTCAACTCTTCTGTCTGATACTTTGGTTTAAGAGCTGAAAGAGTTAATATAATTCCATGAGTAAAATCAACTCAGAGTAGACACACTGCACAACAATAGGAGGGTTAAAATTTTGTAATTTTTTTTCCTCAACTATACAAGAGAATTGAAAAAGCATAAAACCAATCAAAATGGAAATGTATTGTTTACTATTTAGGGTGATATCAAATTATAGTATCTTTGACCTGAATGGGATTTTCAGGCATCATCTGGTTCAATCTCATTTTTAGGTAAAGGAACTGAATCTCCAGGGGTTAAATGAATGCAGTTTGTAGTGAGGTTGTTAGGATTAATGCCACAGAATAATGCATTGGCTTAAATTAAACTTCTATAAACAGATCTTAGCATTTTATTCTTTTGTGTACAAAATTATTTCCAATACAAGCTTCAAAATTATTTTGTGAGTTTCAAAGTGCTGAAGGTAAAGTCTTACATTTGTTTATAACCTTCTGAGTCCTATGGGATAAAACACTTATGGCCTCTCCCAAACTTTAGCAAAGTAAATGACTTTTCCTTGAAATATCCATTTTAGGAACTGTTTCTACAAAAGTTCCTGTCTATTCCCAAGTGTGTGAACCCCATGATGCTATGGATTTGGAGTTAAGATCTGAAGATCACATGAGACCAATTGGCTTTAAGTGAGGGTCACAGAAGGTGGAAATCAGAACTTATGATCAGAGATTATTTTTCTGTTTTAGATTTTCAACTGTAAACAAGAAACTGCTATAAGAAAAATGTCTCTTCAATAGGATGTGTAGGCCTTCCAATACCCAAACTCAGCTTTTGCACAGATGGAGAATGTATATTCACTGTTGGTCTTATAAAATTTGGTCCAAAATGCCTGATTTCTAAGTGAATGCTCTTTGGGTGGTAATTCCTGTTAAGATAGGAATGATCAAAGCAAGTTTAATGTTGAAAACAGGTATGATTCCTGAATTCGGATGAGAAATTTTACTCATGAGTATCAGAAACAGAAGGGATACAGTCTTGTTGAGGGTAAAAGTCTAAGGGGCCGAGTGTCAAAGAGTTCCCTTGAGATGTCTCTGCAGTGGCAACAAAGGGGTTGCTCTTTAAAGATCATCACGTCTTTAGGCCTGCTGTAGAGCAATAAGGAGACTTAGGTTCCAAACAGCTGCATTTCTGATTTATCTAGATCCATGATTCATATCCATTCTTTCATTCTCTTTAGAAATGAGATCTATGCCTCTTCTCCCACTCAATTGTTTGCCTGATATATCTTCTTTTTGGCAGAATTTTTTTTTTTAAGTTGAATCTCAACCTTACAAAAAGTAGATCTGTGATATTTTAATGATTTATATTATTTGCTGTTCAACCCTTTGTTATCTATACTGGAGTCTTTTTTTAAAACAGCACGCAAACACACACATACATACACATGGTAATGAGGAAGAACTCAGTGAAAATGTATGGAAATACTCATTTTCTTAAAATGATAGTTTTATTGAAAAAAAAAATGTACAAAAACCAAATTTTACCACTATCCCATGAGTATAGCTGTTCCTAGAGCTTCATGGAAAAGTATTCGATTTTACCAAGTGATGAAAAAAATTGTTTTCTGTGTCAGTTTTTACCCAGGTGAAATTTTATCAAATTTCTAATCAGCTCTAATTTCAGCTCTAATCCTGGTTGTTATGGGAATTTGAGAGGAAAAAAAATGCCATCTTGTATGAAGTAGAAAGCTGTGGGGAGAGAGCAAATTAGCGAAGATGGCACGTTCAGGCTCTCTCCCCGCCACGTTTTGTAAATAATTATACAACGGCTGAGATCGCTTATAGCACTACGGTGAGGAGCTGCTCTGGGTGATATAGACATATGAGCCTCACCCATAAAATGGCGGGAATTACTGCTGCCTCACGGCTGCGTCCCTTCAATCTACCAGAGAGGAAAGAATACAGCGTGTTTACTGTTGCAGCTGGCGTCAGCCAGGAGAGAACACAGGTGTGGCTGCTGTGCCAGTCAGGAGAGAGGTTGTGTTGTGTTAGGTTGTGCTGTGGCCGCTGCCAAGAGAGAACAAACGTGCCTGCAGTTCCTACAGCTCCTCTAGTCTCCTTCCACCCTCTTAGCTCACGCCTTGCCTACCCTAGGTTCAGTGAACAGTGCAGAGTATAAACAGTGAGACAACTGGCACTAGAACAGAATGAACAGAGATACAAAAGCCCAAATTAATACTAATGTCTGTTCTTCATAAACTACCCTAGGAGACAGTAGAGCAGAAGTCATGATATTACTCTTCTGGTTTGATAGCCATCCAGCTGGGGCTCCTGGCACAACTGTCCCCATCCTGTAAGTAATATCGCAGGTGACGTCCTGAAGTTGTAATGGAAATAAACTCTCTGGTTTGAATCTCTCAGGGAAACGATGACCAAAGTTTGGCAAGAGGCCATGGCCTCCCTCTTGAAGGACTCTGGAGGACTATCAAAAGTCTCCAACCTGCAGAAAGCTCTCACCCAACAGACAGAATCTATTTTGAACAACTCCCAAGGACACTGCATTTTAATGGGACAAACATTGCTGGGTTGGTTTTACCACATTTCTTAAAAAACCTTATGACAATAAAGCCTTCAGACGTGAATTTCTCAACGGTGGTACCTACATGAATTGTCTCCATTCAATCGCCAATCTTAATCTGGGAAATTAAGAAGTTGAGAGGAAAAGGAACATGAGTAAGTGGTAGAGAGGGAGAGAAGTCTGGAATCACGCCAGAGAGCAAGCATGTGGAAACGCTTTGTCTTCCTGAGGACGCCTGTGGACGGCTGCACAGGAGGTGCAGCTGAGGTCCATGGGAGCCTGATTATTGAGTGACACGTTCAGCTCATCTTTAAAGACAGATTGGACTTGCCCTTTCTCAAACCTAAAGCTGGAAAACTTCCTTTCCTTAGCCTCTTTAATACTCTTCATATTACTTCCAGACAAAGGATGAAATATTGAATATAACTTTTCTTTTCCCAAACTCAACTCTCAGTGGCCTTGTCTTTCTTAACCAAGTCTCATTTTCTCCATTCCTCGCCTTTTCCCTCAGACACTTGTGCCCTCAAACCATGTGAAATTAATTTTGGATCAATCACTTTAGGTACTAGTCTAGCTCATTTCCTTATTTTTCCCTGAAGGTAAACCTCTAAACAAAATGCTCTTTTGTGAACAGTAAAAATCGTTTGGTCAGCAGATCACCACCTTTTGCTTGCAGTTGATGTTAACTGGCTTAGATGTGTACCCTAAGCAATACAGTGCTTTATGGACCAGTAATACCTTTACTTCAGGACAGGATTCTAGGGAAGGTCCAGCTTCCCTTTCACAGTCAGAGTGGTGGGAGGTTGAGATAAGAAGATCTGTCCTGTGTTTTAGAGACTCTCCCTTCTCCAACATTTTCATGAAGTAAATGAAAGTGATGTCTACTCCATCTTCCATTGACTAGAACCACCACCGCCATTGTCCATCTCATAGTTTTGTGTGTTTTTTTTCAATTTAAAAAAAAAATTATTTAGTTAGTTTCAACATTCAGGCTCAGTTGCAGCTTATCTGCTTAGTTGCCCTGAGGCATGTGGAATCTTCTTACACTGGAGATCGAACCCATGTTCCCTGAATTGGCAGGAAGATTCTTAAACACTAGACCACCAGGGAAGTCCTCTAGCCCATAGATTTAAATGGAAATAATCTTGCTTAATCTTCAATAAATTCTGAAAGAAACTTCTATGTTCTCTCCACATACTTTAATTTATAGGATCATCCCAACGTTGGTCCTGAGACTCATTCTGGGAATACTTCAAAGTTTTAATCAGTTCAGTTCAGTCACTCAGTCGTGTCCGACTCTTTGTGACCCCATGAATCGCAGCACGCCAGGCCTCCCTGTCCATCACCATCTCCCGGAGTTCACCCAGACTCACGTCCATCGAGTCAGTGATGCCATCCAGCCATCTCATCCTCCGTCCTCCCCTTTTCCTCCTGCCCCCAATCCCTCCCAGTATCAGAGTCTTTTCCAATGAGTCAACTCTTCACATGAGGTGGCCAAAGTACTGGAGTTTCAGCTTTAACATCATTCCTTCCAAAGAACACCCAGGGCTGATCTCCTTTAGAATGGACTGGTTGGATCTCCTTGCAGTCCAAGGGGCTCTCAAGAGTCTTCTCCAACACCATAGTTCAAAAGCAGCAATTCTTCGGCGCTCAGCTTTCTTCACAGTTCAACTCTCACATCCATACATGACCACTGGAAAAACCATAGCCTTGACTAAAGGGACCTTTGTTGGCAAAGTAATGTCTCTGCTTTTCAATATACTATCTAGGTTGGCAATTAATAACAGCAATTGTGTATGCATTTGTATAGCACTCTGTAGTTTTAAAAGAAATTTCAGAAAATGAAAGTATCAGTTAGATCTAAAACTTCCAGTCTATAAGAATAACTTGACTTTCCACCTTATTGCTGTCACCTCATAAATGTCTCCTTGCTCTTTTGGTATTACACTAAAATGGCATACTCTTGTGAAATACTAATTATTTTTCTCACATGGAAAGAAACTGACTGGGTAAATGTAATTTTGTGTTAATTCGAAAGACCTTTTAGAAGACATGTTATAAAGACTTTAGGAGATCTTAAAATAACAATATTGGTATTTTCATATCAAATATGTTTACTTTAGTAACTCAGATTAAAGACAGATTGCATACTTCTTAGTTTCTGTTTAGATTTTTTAAGTTGATGGTATATGCAATCTACATTGCATTATAGATTTTTTTCTTCTAAAAATTTTTGAAAATACAGGGGAAAAAAGAAAAAAAATACAACAGTCATGATTTTGCCACTCAAAATTGATATTTTTAACATTTTTGTCATTAAAAAAAGTCAAAGTCCTCTTTGAAATTCATTGACTTTCTAAAGTGTGTTTGTAGAAGTGGAATTATAAAAGTGGGATCTTCTCATGATGTCAATCTGTTTTTCTGAAGTATAATGCCTGTTGTGATAAAAGCTGAAATATACCAACAGTCAAACTCTGATACAGTCTGACTTCTCCAGTTGTTGCCCACATGCTATTGGTTGTTTCTTACTCTCACCATGACTACCAGATAAATTAATACATCAATATAATCAAATGATATAAATAACCACTAATAATACCTGTTGGGTATTTTATCCACAATGATTTCATTTCTGAACTCAGACAAACTTTTTATTACTTTGGAGAGGTTTGCCACTGCTAATAATTACATAAAGTATTTTCTTGTATGATGAGAAAAAATATACATAATTCCTATCCTGTTATGCTGGTGAAGCAACACAGAGGCCGTAAATACAATTTCTCCTCTAAGAAAACACTCAGCAACTCTTTTTTTTTTTTTTTTTTTTAAGGGAGTGGGTTTATTTCTAAATTACTTTAAAGAACAAGTATTTAAATGTTAACCTGGGTGCTAGCTCTCTCAGGGAAAGAAATAGGAAGATGAAACAGAGGAACATTCCTAGAAATGAGTGTGTGACCTATGTGGTCCTTACAGTAAATTATACTAATTCTACATTGATGTTTGTGTGTTGTGGCCCTATTAAGCTGATATAACTTTTCCATTAAGTGGGCAGGTGGATTTCCTGTAGTACCCCAAGTGCCTGAAGAGGTATATTGTTTTCTTGTGTTTCCATTACAACATAGCGACTCAGAGGGAATCCTCTGTGGTATTTTCACATAGGTTGTGAATCTTTTATCTGTAGGTTGTGTTTGTATCTGGGAGGTGAGTATATTAATAGCCTGTTGGCAGCAGAGTGACTTTCTTAAAACGGGGTTTCCCTGTGTATGGGTGGATTAACCTTTCAAAATATATGTTTCTACTTAAACCACTTGGTTACTGTTTGATTCAAAGGCTGTCATAAAGACACCCTCTCCACGTCTCTATTAGAGCTTATAGTACACTCCCCTAGATCTGAGAGGAACTTTCAGTATAGAACAAGGTAAGTAACGTACCCTCCTGCCTGTACTTTCATTTTGCTTACTTATCAGAGTTTGCTGTAACTTAATTTCTTTTTAAAATGCCTAGAGCTTTCATGTCAAACTGGTATGTATGATTGATATTTGAGTTTGGTAATATTAGCAATTAAGATCTGGTTTCATGTATTCCAGGGGAAATGAGATAGGATTTATAAAATGGAGTATTGTGTGGTGTTCTCCTTCAAAATTTTTACAGCTTTCACCCGTTAGTCCTTTGGGGCATGTCAGATAAGAGAAGCTTCTGAAATGACACATTTAATTAAGTGACGGTATCCTATTTACTATTTCTAACAAATCTTTAAATAATAGCTAAATTTAGGCATTCATGAATAGTTTTACTACGTTTGTCCTCTTAGGTGATATTGCAGGGTTCAGCAATCTTGAGTATGCTGTAATCAGTGCAAGGATCCAGGCAGTGTGTGTCACGGTGGTGGATAGCCTTCATTATACGTTTCATGTATGATTCATGTAGCATCGTGTTGATGGGAAGCATAAAAAGTTCTAAATATAAAGTCACTGGGTTGATTTATTTAGTCAAATTTTCCAAAGGAGAGTGGAAAACAGACTTTCATAGGTATAATTTTAATGTCAGCAATCAGATTGATATCCCAGGAACATTCATTCTTAAAGCTAACAGTGAACAAATGTACTCAAGATGACTATGACAGAGTGATGATTTTTTCACTGATGTAACAATATTAAGTGTCTGGTTTAGTCACAAAATTTTCTACTGTGAAATACTAAGGGACTTCATTCCTGGGAATCTCAGGCAATGCCCTGTTACAGAAACCTTGAAAGACCTTTTTAAAATGGCAAAGCATCCAAGGACTTGCTCTCACAGCAGAAGGCCTGCACAGGATCTTTACATCATGTGTGACAAGCAAGTATTTGTAAAATGGATCAGGGTTAACACAGGCTATTTTCAGAAATGTTCTCCTCAAATTTTGAAATCTACTTTTTTTTTTAAATAAGAATTGCAATACATTTCTAAGATCCAGAAAATGAAGAGAAACAAATCTTCTTATTTTCTCCTTTCTTTTTCACTTTCTTTACATCTCTCTCTGACTCTTTCCCGTCTTTTGGTCTCTCTCTCCTCTCTGCCTCCTTCTCAGCTGGTTTCCCTCACTCTTCACTAAGTTTACATTTTAATTAATACATCATTGGCTTCTTGTATAATTTTTCCATTGAGATTTTTAGCCACTGAATAGTTTCCCAATTTTAATGAGATAAATGAGGCATGAATGGGAAAGAAATAGTATCTCTTAAACATAGGAAATTTAGTATTAAACTCAATTCCCCCTTCTAAAGGAACCCAAAAGACAGACGTCAGAGGGACCCAAGGAACAATGAAGAGACAGGCACCATCCTAGGTGCCTCATCAGTCAAGGTCCTGACTGACGCCTTGACCACCGTCTTCCACTGGGGTTAAGCGTCTTCACCTACATAGTGAGGGGGTAGGGGGAGGAGGGGATGAAGATGCTTACTAAGTTCTTTGTCAACTGAATACTTCCTGCCAAGGATAAAGCCTGAGGCCTTATTTTAACTGTTAGCTTTAAAAAATTGCTTTTTCATGTTTTAAGTGCTTTAGCTATCCATTTGTAAACATTGCTTCCTCATTAAGATTAGATAATGAAGAAATCTCAGAGGAAAACCTGTTAGTCACAGTTGTTCTGCCATCTGTTTGGAGTTGTGACAGTTTAGATATTTCAAATATTGTTTTCATGAAGGAAGAAGGATTTAAAATAAAATAACGTATTTTACCCACATATGTCCTCAAGTCTTTAAGAAAGAGGACAGAATTTTAAAAATGTCTTTCTACTGAAATTGCCCAGAGAATGGGTAAAAAATCAATTTTATTTGAAAACACTACCAACATGAAGCATTCCCAGGTTTTAAAATAAAAACAACATATGAGTGGAAATTATTCTAGTGACTGCAAAGCACAGTTCCAACAAATGGATCCCTTAATTGATCTAAGAATGTAAAAAACCTTGGGTGACAGATAGAGTCAGAGTGGGGCAGTTAGTCCACAGTTTAAGTAGATTATTATGTAAGTATTTAAAGTTATGGAGAAGACAATGGCACCCTACTCCAGTACTCTTGGCTGGAAAATCCCATGGATGGAGGAGCCTAGTAGGCTGCAGTCCATGGGGTGGCTAAGGGTAATTGTTCTATGCTTTTGCTAATCTGACACACTAAATTCTTCAAGAAGAAACATATTAAGTAGAGTAATTCATAAAATACTTTTGAACTGAACTGTTGTTCCATGTCCAGTTCTAACTGTTGCTTCCTGACCTGCATGTAGGTTTCTCAAGAGGCAGGTCAGGTGGTCTGGTATTCCCATGTCTTTCAGAATTTTCCACAGTTTATTGTGATCCACACAGTCAAAGGCTTTGGCATAGTCAATAAAGCAGAAATAGATGTTTAAAAACAAAAAAAAAAAATACTTTTGAAAGTAAATTACTTTTTTCACAGTTTTAAAATATATCTTAAATTACAAAGATGGTAAAATGTTTCCTTTTGATGTGAATAAACATTGATAAATAGTTATGTCCAGATGACAGATTATATGCTTACAAGGTATATCAGTAGATTCTCAGTAGTTTGCCATATTTGCTATTTTTCCTTCAGTTTTAAGGAATACATTATCACTTTTTAACCAACTCTTGACTAGGAGAAAAGTGTTCAAAAGTGTTCTGGGAAGAAAGCTTACCTTTTTTTTTTAACTACAAAAGGCAAAACAACTGTATTTATTAAAACATACAAAAAAACTGTTCAGTCTAAACTATAGGAAAATGTGCTCCCCTTTTTGAATTTTTCTTGTAGAGAGGAACATAAAATATTGGAAGAGTATCAAAAAAATCAAATTTGATTTATAATTGAAAAATATGAGTAGGAAGATTCTTAACCTTAAGATGTTTCATGTAGACAAATTTAATCCTACTTAAATGTGTGTTAAAAATAACATAGATTTCTAATTAGAGATTATTCTGTTGCATATAAAAACAAGAAAGAATATCAAAAAAATAAAACCATAAATATTAACATTAGATAAGGCTATAACAGAGAATGTATAATTAGTCTGAAAGGATCTTGAATTTCATAGTGAAATGAAAGGATAGATTCTCTTTCTATTTGAAATCCTCTGTCCAGGGGTCAGGTTTCATCTCAACTTCTTATTAAATCAGAAAGTATTTATTAAAATCTCAGAACTGAGCTTAGTAATTATTAATTTTTATTATACATGTATTTTTGTTAAACAGTAATTTATTTTCATTTGAGCCATATTGAGATAGCTTAGTTCTTTATATATACGTTTGTTAATCTAGTGATAATTACCTGGACTTTAAAATTTCAAGGTAATTTATACGAGTCATGGATATTTAGATTTATCACAATTCCTTGATATTAATAATAATGATAATAACATGTTATTATTGTTCTTTTGAAAGTATAGTCACTGATATGGCTTCTATTGCTAAAAATTTGGTGCATATTGCCATAAAACAATACATCATTAATCTCCCACTTTCATGATTATCAACAAAACAATCAACCTTCATAAATAATAACATACATAAAATATTCATGTCCCGTTAGAATCACTTTCTCTGCCAGTTTTCTAGTGAGTTTTGAATGTTAAAGCATATTTAAATTCTACAGTATTTATTTAGAACTTACTATTCACCAGACAAGTCAGGGCAAATCTTGTAGTGGAGGCAAGCTGGCAATGCTTTCAAGAGTAACCTCTTGTCTACCCTTTATGTTTTTCCATTTGAGGATAGGAAGTATTACTGTTACTTCACAGATGAGGATACTGGGGCTCAGAGAGTTTAATTTGCCAAGAGTCACAAAGTTTGTTGAGTGTTAGAGATAGACTGGAACTCACATCTTTTGACATTTACTTAATCTAATATTTTTTGTAATAGGCTCAGATGGTAATGGAGAAGCCAATGGCATCCCACTCCAGTACTCTTGCCTGGAAAATCCCATGGACAGAGGAGCCTGGTAGGCTGCAGTCCATGGGGTCGCTAAGAGTCGGACACAACTGAGCGACTTCACTTTCACTTTTCACTTTCCTACATTGAAGAAGGAAATGGCAACCCACTCCACTGTTCTTGCCTGGAGAATCCCAGGGATGGCGGAGCCTGGTGGGCTGCCGTCTATGGGGTTGCACAGAGTCAGACATGACTGAAGTGACTTAGCAGTAGCAGTAGCAGATGGTAAAGAATATACGTGTTAAGAAAGGTGAATTTATAAATTAGGGGACCTCAGTGAAGTTCTTCAACAGAAATCCGAAGTTTGAGAATAATTCCTTAGACAGAATTGGATAAAGACCCAGAGTAAGCACATTTTTGTCCTACTGTAGAATGAAGGGTCATTCTATGGACAATACGTTCCTCTCTATGGGGTAAGAATTGGCCATTGGTCATATTTCAGCAAGCATTTAAGATTTATGTGTCACAAGTGATACTGCAATATATGTCATTCTAGGATGACCAACTTCACGGCACCTAAGTGTTGGAAAAGCTCTGAGCCATCGTGATATCCTGGAGAAGGAAATGGCAACCCACTCCAGTACCCTTGCCTGGAGAATCCCATGGACTGAGAAGCCTGGTAGGCTACAGTTTGTGGGGTCGCACAGAGTTGGACACGACTGAGCGACTTCACTTTCACTATTGTGATATCCAATCTCTTGAAACTTGAGGGGCCAACTTATCCAGGGATGACCAAGTTTAGTGACAGCCTTGGTGACTTGGTCTCTTGACTTCTGATTCAAGAACTTTTCCAGTTTCAGTCCTCAAATGTTAGTTTTTCATATAGAAGTAGTGTAGGTGCCCTGAAGTGCTTGAACAATAGAGAATCTGTGGTTGTGAAGAATTTTACTTTACTACCATAAAGCAAAGAAGGCTTCTTAGAAGGAAATAGATGATAAAAGTCCCCTAATTTGGCACCTTTCTCAGAAATATGAAGTGGAAAAAAAAAAAAAAAAAAACACGGCCCTTCTTTTAAATTTTTTTTTTTTGGTTTAGCCAAACAATGGGTACCCCAAAATCTCTTTCTTATTTTTAATTTCCCTCATCATTACTGTAAATGAGAGTAAAGTGTAATTTTCCTCTCTTCCAATTTCTTCCGCATCTACAATCAAAGGGCCTTAAATACTTGTTTAGATATAGGAATCTTTCTTACCAGAGAAAGTAAATGAATGAAAACCTAGAACAAATGCTTATTTTTTTTTTGAATGGCATTATTGTATTCTTTAAAAGCCTTGAGCATATGTCTTATTTATTTATAATTTATAGAAATTTTGTGAAATATTTCAGTGAAATATTAGCTGTTTGCTTATAAATTTAGGTTGTTCTTTTAAACACCTGGTATGCTTTATAGACCTTTTTCCAGGCTAAGGGAATTCCTTTTTCAATATAAAATGGTTTTAATAGGGAGCTCTGGGGGTAAAACTTGAACAGAAAAAGGTTTCAAGAGTGATTTAGACTAAACTAAGGTTGTACTCTTGCCTGGAGAATCCCTTGGACAGAGGAGCCTGGTGGGCTACAGTCCATGGGGTCACAGAGTCGGACACGACTGAGTGACTGATACACACACACACAAGGTAGTATTAGGAAATCTTATTCAATATTTTGTATTAAAAATGTTACAGTTCCATGTACAGCTAATTTCTGGCATAATTAATATTCTTCAATTCATTCAATAGTGTGGTGCATTTAGCATATTACAGGCACTGTACCAGACACTGGGAATTCAAGGTACGCAAAACACATGAAAAAATACAGAATTTACAGTCTAGTGGAGAAGAATGGCCTTAAACAGATACTCGCTTACACACCAAAATAGTGAAATTACAATTATGATAAATGCTCCAAAGGACAGATGCATACAGCTCTAAGAATCATGCTAAAGGAATCTGTGCAATAGAAGTCAGGAAAGATTTACTCTGAGGGGAAGAGCCATCTAAAAGGAAGTAACAGCAGCTTCAAAGTTTAGAGCAGAAGGGAGAACGGCACCTTCAAGGAACTGACAAAAAGTCTAGTGGGTGATAAGAAAACTGGTTGGAAGGTGCTTCTGGGTCAATAGGGGAGAGGGGAGCATTTTCAGTTATCATGACTGGGTGCCGGTGATGTCAAGCATCTTGCAAAACCAGGAGATTTGCCCCACAAGAAAGAACCATCTCTTCCTACATCCAATAGTGACCAGTTTGAGACAAGCAGAGCCTTTCAGTGACAATAAAGACTTTGGTCACTGTAATGGAAAGCCATGAGGGTGGTTTATTTTAGGGGTAGAGAGAAGGGAGATGACAAGCTCAAATATGTATTTTGGAAAGATCACTAGGTCTGCAATTTAGAGAGCAGATTGAAGGCAGCCAAAACCGGGATGAAGCGAACTAGTTAGGATGCAATTTTAGTGGTCCAGGTGAAATATCATCAGTAGTTTGCAAGCATTTGGTAAGAAGCTATAAAATACTTGAAATAATTTCTTACCAGCCAATGTAATAGAATAGTAAGCATAAACAGAAGTTTATTTGGCCCCTTCTTTCCCCAATTTGTTCTTGAGTTTTGTACAAGTCACTTAATTCTATTTTAAGGAGAACCAAACACAGAAGACTGGCTTCCAAGGTGCTGCAGTGGTAAAGAATCTACCTGTCGATGCAGGAGACAAAAGAGACACACTCAGTCCCTGGGCTGGAAGATGCCCTGGAGCAGGAAATAGCAACCCACTCCAGTATTCTGGCCTGGGAAATCCCAAGGACAGAGGAGCCTGGCAGGCTACAATCCACGGGGTCGCAGAGAGTTGAACACGACTGAGTGGCTGAGCACACACACACACACACAGAAGAGCAGCCCCGTGTCCCCTTCCCACTGCAGAGGCTCACCCAGCAGTGATTCTGGTCGGCGTCCCCAGTGCTGGCAGCGCGTATTTGGCAGTGATTATCACAGAATTTTAGAAGTCAAGGGACATTAAAGGTAATCCAATTGGGCCCTGATTCTGCAGAAGAAGGCTGAAATCTAGACAAAATAATTAAAATGCTTAAAATTTTACATCTAGTTAACTTAGGAATTGGGGCCAGAAAAAAATAATAAAAGTTCCTTCAAATTCTGCTTTCTAATCTAGTGTTTTTCTTATGTTTCTTTCTTACTAGTAATTGCAAGTATCTAAAAAAGTATGCATGATTATCTGCATATTGGGAACAAATAAATTGATGCTTTGAAAATTATAAACGGCTATGAAAAATAGACCTAATAGTTGTGGAAAGTCAACAGAAATATTTTTTAAGAGCATTGTTTTTTGTTTGTTCACTTTGCTTGTGCGTGTGTGTTTGTGTGTGTGTGTGTGTTAATGAATTTTAAAGCCTTTAGGCAGGACATTTATTTGCTTGTTCTCCACAGGCCCTTCCACCACCTAATGTCATCAGTTTATCTTAGCTTCCTGACCCTGCAGGCATTTTCCCACTCCTGACTGAAATCATTGCTCTTTTTCCAGATTCTACTTAACCAGCTCAGCATGGACTAACCATGCTGTCTATTCTCTCTCTAAAAATGTAGACTGGCACTCAAGGCATACTGCATGCTCATAGCTAAGGACATCATTCACTTATTTCTGCCTCTAAAAGTTGAGTGGCACATTTACCAAGAGTAGGTCTTATTTGTTTCCCCAAGCAATGTGTGACCAGTTAAAATTTTTTTTTTGTAATTACATAATTTAAATAAAATGTATATAAGCTGATGATTCATGAGTACAAAAAAGGATAAAAGAATTGTTCAGTGCAAGCTAATTTGAGTACCTTGGAAACATCCAATGAAGGTAACTTGCCAAATTTAAATTAAATATGGGTGAGGCAAATTTAAAAGATTGGAAAAAGATCATAAAGTTCTAAAAGCATTCTATTTTCAGACAGCATTGAAATGGCTTACAATTCTAGTTCCCTTGTAAAGAAACTAAAACTAGAATTCACGGAGGGTTTGTTGTGGGCCTGACTGTCTATGTGAAATACCATCAATAGACCCCTTCTGAGAAAAGAAGGCTTGGCAACTCGTGCACACTTGTGTATCTTAAGTGACAATGAATGAATATGGTATTAATATATTATTCTTCATGAGTCTCAATTTTAACCAAGTTTTTGATCCGCTGAGTACCTGTAAGTCTCTTATGTGATGATGAGAAAGCATTTATGTATATTAGACTAAAATATATCATTTTTTTAAATCAATATAACTGATTTAAAATATGTAAGTATGAGTGTATGTATGTATATGTATGTTTTTCAGCATACTGTCTTATAAAATGTTATTTATCACATATAGATATAAGGATAATCATTTTCATGATGGTTTAGTACTTGCCTAGGACATTTCATCCTAAATGTATTTGAACCTGGTTAACATTTAATTTTTAATTTAGTTAAGGTGGCCTCTGGAATGAAACAGATTTTCTGAGTAAGAATTATGAGTTCTAAATTATATACCCCAGAGGGCAGAATATTTTATGTTGATAAAAATCACTTGTCAGCTTCAGGTTCTGTTTTAAGTTAATCTTTCATGCCTTTAATTGCACATTTATTTTGACACATTTCAACGGTATAGCATAGTCTTGATCAACAAAACAAACTTATACAGTGGTAGAAGAATTCTTTGGCAATTTTTTAATGTGATATTTTCAAGATCTGTAAAACCCATTTCTGCATTGTTGACTATGACTAGTAATGCTCACACCCTAGTCCTTGAACCTGACTTTAAAAAAGCCAAGTGTATTAAAAGCTGTCACCACAAATGGCAAAACATTCATAAAACTTGGTTTACTTCCAAAAGTAAGTTTATCCTCTAAAGTTGGGTTATTTTGGAACTGTGAATTCTGTAAACTTCTGCTTAAACAATCAGTTTATGATCTTCACTGAGGTACTGAAATCCATCCAAAAATCTAAGACATCTTTTGGTTTAGTTAAACAGAAAGCAACAGCTGTTTCTTGAGCAGTAAGAAACTCCTTGAAAAGAGGAAAAACTGGTAGGGGAAGAGAAGAGGAAAAAAAATTAACCAAATTATGTAAACAAATGTTTCTGGTTTTAGCCGAGAGGATGCTGTAAACCAGTTAGGTACTCTAACTTCCGTGGTCTTTAATTGTAAATCTTTTGTTTCCAGAAATTACACATGGCTTATACTAATTTTCCCTTAGGAAAACAAAAGTATAAAACAACTTTAAGTAAAAATTTAAGTTATTTTGTTTTCAAATTTCTTTCATGCAAATGGTAAAAATAAATCCACCAAAAATATCTGAGCAACTGCTGTTGGCCATAGTAAAACCTATTATCCTCAAATTTTTACTTGTCAATATCAGTCACTTTTTATTTTCACATCTCTCTCACATTTTCACATTTCACACATCTTTCATACAATTAGGTATCCTTCTTAATTCTACTGTTAAAATATTTGATCCTCACTGTGATATAAGTACCAGGTAGGATCCTGGCTATATGAAAATAAGTAACACCTAGATTTGGGCCTCTAAGACTTAGCATCCTATTTTCTCAACCGGATGATGAATTCTTTGAAAGCAAATACCTATTTACTTGGAATCTTAGAAGAGAGAAGCTTAGAGTCAAAATGAACCTTAGAAGATATCATCTATACCTATCCCCATACCCCAAGCTCTCCCAATATGAGATCCTTTCACCCACCATGAGTCAAGGGGGTGAAATGATCACAATTATTTGCCTCCTTCATCCTAAGACTCCATTACAATGACACCCATAAACAAGTATAGGGTGCTAGCTACACACCAGGCACTACTGTATAAATATTACATGTATCAACATATTTTAGCCTCATTACTAAATGAGGCAGATACTATTATCCCCACCTTACCTAAGAGCAAACAGAGACGTACAAAGGTTGTAACACCTTAGTCAACAGTCATCAGAGGGGAAAGGATTGCATTTGGGCAGTCTTGTTTCCGAGTCTGTTCTTAATCACTGTGCTATACTCTGCTCCTGTAGATGCAAAAAAAAAACAAAAGTTTGTAAAATTTTAAAAGTTAAAAAAAAAAAGTTTACAAACTAATATTTTTCACTAAATATAAAGTTTACAAACTAATATATTTAAACCACTGATATTACTTAGCTTTACTGTCTTCACCTTATTTACCAAACTTTTAAAGGCCAAAATAATTTAGGCTTTTTCCAAAAATTTCCAAAAGAATGTGCCATGGATTCTAGAAGTAATTTCAGAAGAGAGGTCTTAGTATTTAATGCATAGTAGCTTTGTTTGCAGGGAGCAGTCATATTACGGTTACACTTCTCATCAAGAATGATAGTGTAAGGTTCTGTGTCTCATGGACCACATATGTCAACATATCTGGGAGAAACCATGGTTTCTCAGATGTCCCTGCAGGGTAGAGACAAATGTCACAGTATGAAAGAAAGGAAAGAACTGTTAATTTCTACCTGAAAGTTAACAGAAATAAGAGAATAGCAAGCAGACATCAAAATCAGCAGTGTAAACTTGACTGGCTTATATTTTAAGTACTTCAGGACAAGCTATCTGAGAAATTCACATTGAATGGGCCAAGACCAGGGTTAAGAGGTATCCTATCTTTTCTTTATCTTTTCACTATTTGATAGGTACAGTTCTCTTTAATGAAAGCTCACCATGCTCTGTGTCTGATTTAGTTATCCCAATTAGGATCTGCCTCAAACATTGAACATGTTTAGCAAAGCAAAAAGTTTGAGTTACACATTTTACAAGGAATGAATGAACCTCAGTTGAGCTGCAGAAGGATGAGGTGTGCTGCTCTAGAATAGGGAGTTCTGAAGACTGTGTCTCCTAGTTCCATGTAACAGATGCCTTGTTCCTGCCTGTTCTCATGTCTCCACATTAGCCAATTCAAATCCAGGAAATCCATGGCCTCCCAGGCTGATTTTGTAAAAAAATTAAAGGAGCAAGAACTTCAGTAGAATTCCTTATCTTACGGTTTAACACCACCATAACTTGTAATGAGTAAAGTGCAGAGAGGCACACACATGTTTGCTAAGTCTTATGACACTTCTCAAGTGGTTCATTTTCTCTACAACTAAAAAAAAGTGAGGCATTGATACTGAGAAAGACCCTCTGTCTTCAGGGTTGACTTGGTTAATTTGTTTCCACTCGAAAGAGAATCGGTTTCATTGCTGAGTGTCTTTCTCTGATTGCTTGTTTTTGTTCCAGTGGAAAAATACCCGCCATGGGAGAAATGGATCAATTATTAGAAATTATGATTATTCCCATAATAGTGACTTTTCTGATTATCACTCTTTGATATTTTGACTTCCTGGGTAGAAGCATAAGAAGTGTAAAATTCCAGCCTATGAAAAGGCTCTTTAGAAGAAAATACAGTGTTCAGTAAATTACACATTTGAGACTATCTATTTCATCTGTTTCTAGTGCCTTGGAGGTATTATCTGTGAGTGTTAAACTATAATATTTTTAAGTCTGGAAATTGCCTCTCCACAGGCTATTTTGGGGTTTTCTTTTTTTACTACTGCTGCTGCTGCTAAGTCACTTCAGTTGTGTCTGACTCTGTGCGACCCCATAGACGGCACCAGAATTCAAATAATGCAATGTCCTTGCCTAAGAAATGTTTTTTTTAATGAGGTTTCATTTACATATTACTTTTTAAATATTTTAACATTAACACTAGATCTCACCTATTTCAAACTTAAATTACATGTGACTTATACCTGTATAGTGTTCACTTGTGGGACAGCAATAGAAATTCATGGACTAGGGGTTGAATGGCTTAACATCTAATCCTAGGTCAGTCATTAATTAGCCAAATCATTTGTCCTCTTTGAGCTTCTGTTTCCTCTGTAAAAATGATGGTGTCATAATTCTCAGTATTCTCCAATGTCTCAAATTCTACGATTCTCTGAAACTCAGACTCCATGTGCCATTTCAGGTCTGCTGGAAAATTAACATTTTTTAAAAAAGTAATTTTAGGAATAATGAAACAATTGAGGATATTTTTTAAACCTTAGTTCAACTGTAATTTATTAATGAATTAACTTTTAAAAACCTCATCTTCCGGAAATTTCAGAGTGCACCCTTATTGCAAGTCATGCTTTGTCAGGTAGCATATCCCTTGCATGCCTTTTCAAGCATTTGCAGAATTGTACGGTATTTCCAAAATGGCACATGAAGAAATGGGGCAATTTTGCAATTTTATATAGATAAAAGATAGCTGTACTAGTTGGTGGCCTGATTCCTATAGCAGTCCTTAAAGGCATTTGCTTTCATCTAGTAACTGGCTGCTGCTGCTAAGTCGCTTCAGTCATGTCCGACCATGGTGGTAATGGATGACTTTTAAACAGCTGTCCCAAGCTGAAAACAAAACAAAATTCAAAGCCACCCTCCCACACTATGTAAAGGCAGCTTGCCAATACCTAAAACAAATCCTTCTTGGAGCATTTTAACAAACAAACTTTTTTTTTTTTTGGTTGTTGTTACACTTAAATAGAAACTCATAAAACTCAAACAAAGGGGCTTCATGTTTCCCACAGACCTGAACTGCCGAACATTTCTAATGGGATCACAGCAATTAGTGGTTTCCAGATGCATTTCAAATGTGTAAAGTGCCTGCAGGAATTGGCTTTTAAAACATACACAAGTCTTCCAGTGCTTCAGTCTCAAGAATCTACTTTTATCCCCACAAGGGACTATGATGTCTGTACAATGTTTGGCCACAGTTTGGTGCTTAAGTTACAATTAATATTAAATAAGAAAAACAGTAGAAAATGGAAAAAACTTTGTGTCTTACATACATCTCTAAATTTCTTCTTTTTTTTAATAATCACATTACTAGTTCTTTTTACCCTAAAAATTATGGAAATAATCACTAACTCCTATGGGATAAAAAGTTGGAATGAATGTGGTTCTGAGAAGAAAGCTCTTGGTGTCATTGGTCATTAGGCTCTCCTGGAAAACTCATTCCTAGACTGTGGCTAATTGCACTACAAACATGTCAGTCTGACAACATTAACAGTTTATGACTCGTACATTGGAATGTCCATCTTTCTTCACTTGCTCCTGGACAATTTCTCCCTGTCAAGAGATTCTTCCTTAACTGAAAGACCGGGTCCTCATGTTTACACCCAGTATTTTACCTCTGATAGAAACTAGACAGAAGGCAAGTTCACAGTCTGTCTTCTCTTAACTGGCAGTGCTGAAAACAAGACATGAGAATAAAAACATGGCTTTTGGGAAATATGTGTTTAATAGATGGTTTCTCCTCCACTGATGGATATATTTATCTTCCCTTGAGATATGGCCAAGTCTCAAGTCCTTCTTTTTTTTTTGTTAGATTCCATGTGGACCACTCTTAAATAAAAACAAGAAACACGAAGAGAAACTGGTCATGTTCACCAATCAGTCAGAAGATTCTGAAAGGTAATTGCAGATACTTTATTTACAGAATGTATGCCTCTACTAGAAATATTCTAATTGGAGCACTTCAGCTTTCAGACAAAATGTTTGAGTCTACTGAGTAGATGAGAACTTATCTAGTGTTAGTCACTAAGTCATGTCCAACTCTTTGCAACCCCCATGGACTTTCGACTGCCAGGCTCTTCTGTCCATGGAATTTCCTGGCAAGAACACTGGAGTGGGTTGCCATTCCCTTCTCCAGGGGATTTTCCCAACCCAGGTATCGAACTTGGGTCTCCTGCATTGCAGGCAGATTCTTTACCATCTGAGCTACCAAGGAAGCCCTGGAACTTATCTGGATACAGATATCCAGATACAGGTATCAACTCTTTAGTTGATAAGAAAGCTGACATTGTAGATAACAGCATGGAGTATTTGAACAGATTTGATATTTTTTAACATGTTTGGTAAATTTCCCTTGACAAGTTTGGATCTTAAGATAATTTCTCTTGAAGAGCACACATTTTCTCCTAGGAAGCAACCTATTTCATTAATAAGATGAAGAGTAGCTATATCTTCTCTCCTGAGTTATTAAATCCTTAGCTCAGGTATAGGGTGAGAAATTTACTAAGCCCCTTATCAAAAAACTCCTTTTTCAGTCACTTGCTATATTCTATGATCGTTTCTGGCTTTTCTCAAGCTTCAATCTATTCATTGACTCATATAGTTATTTCTTCGACTTCTTATTTGGCACAAGATGTTCTGCCAGTCGCTTCTAGGTGGTGAATTGGATCCAGTCCTTTTCTTCTAGCTGTTTGCAGTTTAGAAGTAAAAA